>NC_073696.1:127474758-128674758 GCF_029784165.1 Wyeomyia smithii | reverse complement strand
AACCATTCATTTATCTACAAACTTCATTCAGGTTCTGACGTGTTTTCGCTCCGATTATATTAATCACAAAAAGTTTAAGTTTTATCAACAAATATTTTTTGAAAGGTAATGCTTATATTGCGCATATGTGATTAGAAATGTTTTTTGATCATGTAATTTGTATTTCAAGGGTCATCATGTTCGAAGCTCGATTAGTTGCCAGCACCACCCTCAAAAAGGTTCTGGATGCCATCAAGGATCTTTTGAATGAAGCAACATTTGATTGCAGTGACTCCGGGATCCAGCTACAAGCTATGGACAACTCACACGTTTCCTTGGTTTCCCTTTCACTCCGCTCAGATGGCTTCGATAAATATCGCTGCGACCGGAACCTTTCAATGGGAATGAACCTTGCAAATATGTCAAAAATCATGAAATGTGCGAATAACGACGATACTGTTACCATGAAAGCACAGGATAATGCAGATACAGTGACTTTTATGTTCGAATCTCAAAATCAAGAAAAAGTTTCCGACTACGAGATGAAATTAATGAACCTTGATCAAGAACACTTAGGCATCCCAGAAACTGATTACGCGTGCATTGTTCGGATGCCAGCTATCGAATTTGCCCGTATCTGTCGAGATTTGTCACAGTTTGGAGAGTCGGTTGTTATCTCCTGCACTAAAGAAGGTTGTTTCTTAAAATGCAAATTTTGCTTTTGTTCTCATATATATTTTTTATAGGAGTCAAATTCTCGGCATCTGGTGATGCCGGATCGGCAAATATTAAACTTGCACAGACGTCATCCGTCGATAAGGAAGACGAGGCAGTCATCATTGAAATGCAAGAACCAGTAACACTCACATTTGCCTGTCGATACCTGAACTCCTTCACCAAAGCCACGCCGCTATCAAACCAGGTGCAGCTTTCCATGTCGGCAGATGTGCCACTGGTTGTTGAATATAAAATTACGGATCTTGGTCATATTCGATACTACCTTGCTCCCAAAATCGAGGATGATGAAAACTAGATATAATTTGTATTAAGTTCAAACGTATTGCATACACTGGAAAATAAAACTGTTTATGTCCGTGTGTTTATCGAATTACTGTAGGGTAGTGGAAATGAGAAAACAATGGGGCTTATCACGGGAGTCACTTCACGGTGAAATGACAACCGTAATTGGCACGGTGAAAGTGATTCCCGTTTGATTTGCACGCGTCTTTATTCACCGTGAGATTTTTTCACTTCGTTCTCACCGTGAGGTGACATCCGTAATAAGCCCCAGTATATCCAACTGTGTTTTGAATTTTTATGCTGGTAGTCATAAATTTTACATGTTCAACATGTTAGGAATACCTGTAATGGGACGAACAACAGTAGTGAATAAATTCGTACGATAGTATCGGAAATTTGCATTCCTGTTTTCGTTTAAACCCAATATTTATGATAAAAACAAGAATATGTGACTTGACTTGAAATTTTTTTTTCATGTTCTTGTCAATGAAAACGTTAATACGAATTTTCTATAGTTTAGTACAAATGTGAGTTTGAGTGGAAATAAAACAAAACGGAAAGTACCAAAACACAAAAAGGCTAAACTGTTCTACCAGCTACTAAGACTTGTGTAAATTCGCCCAACAAGAAACGTACCCAACAAAATCGTGAAATATTTCATTTTGTTGGGTAGCTGGTTTTGTTGGTTTAAATCCCGATTTATATATGCTGCGTGATTTTACCCTCCGGAACTAAACCAACAAAAACGAAATATTTCAACAGAAGAGAGCATAGAATGCAGCGCTAATGGTGGGCAGCACTGAAACTAAAAATGTGAATTAAACCAACAAAATTGATAAAAGATAAAACTTAACAACTAATTAATAGGCAAGATAGAGCAATATAATGAATTGGAAATGTCACTAGAATCCTAGAAAGGTTGCAAAATATTGAGTTGTTCGGCCCAATTGACATTCCTGGTCACCAGGCTAGATATGGGAAAATTCAAGATTTTTCGATTTTTCTCCATATAAGCCTCCCCCTTATCGCATATAGCAAAAGTCTGCCTACTGATAGGGAAATCTAATCGATTGGAGATGTTGACTAGGACCCTAGGCATATTGGAAAATATTGAGTTGTTCGGCCCAATGGACATTCCTGGTCACCAGAGTAGATATGGGAAAATTCAAGATTTTTCGATTTTTTCCCATATAAGCCTCCTTATCGCATATAGCAAAAGTCTGCCTACTGATAGAGAAATCTAATCGATTGGAGATGTTGACTAGGACCCTAGGCATATTGGAAAATATTGAGTTGTTCGGCCCAATTGGCATTCCTGGTCACCAGGGTAGATATGGGAAAATTCAAGATTTTTCGATTTTTCCCCATATAAGCCTCCTTATCGCATATAGCAAAAGTCTGCCTACTGATAGGGAAATCTAATCGATTGGAGATGTTGACTAGGACCCTAGGCATATTGAAAAATATTGAGTTGTTCGGCCCAATTGGCATTCCTGGTCACCAGGGTAGATATGGGAAAATTCAAGGTTTTAAGATTTTTCCCCATATAAGCCTCCTTATCGCATATAGCAAAAGTCTGTCTACTGATAGGGAAATCTAATCGATTGGAGATGTTGACTAGGACCCTAGGCATATTGGAAAATATTGAGTTGTTCGGCCCAATTGACATTCCTGGTCACCAGGGTAGATATGGGAAAATTCAAGATTTTTCGATTTTTCCCCATATAAGCCTCCTTATCGCATATAGCAAAAGTCTGCCTACTGATAGGGAAATCTAATCGATTGGAGATGTTGACTAGGGCCCTAGGCATATTGAAAAATATTGAGTTGTTCGGCCCAATTGGCATTCCTGGTCACCAGGGTAGATATGGGAAAATTCAAGGTTTTTAGATTTTTCCCCATATAAGCCTACCCCTTATCGCATATAGCAAAAGTCTGTCTACTGATAGGGAAATCTAATCGATTGGAGATGTTGACTAGGACCCTAGGCATATTGGAAAATATTGAGTTGTTCGGCACAATTGACATTCCTGGTCACCAGGGTAGATATGGGAAAATTCATGATTTTTCGATTTTTCCCCATAAAAGCCTCCTTATCGCATATAGCAAAAGTCTGCCTACTGATAGAGAAATCTAATCGATTGGAGATGTTGACTAGGACCCTAGGCATATTGGAAAATATTGAGTTGTTCGGCCCAATTGGCATTCCTGGTCACCAGGGTAGATAAGGGAAAATTCAAGGTTTTTCGATTTTTCCCCATATAAGCCTCCCCCTTATCGCATATAGCAAAAGTCTGCCTACTGATAGGGAAATCTAATCGATTGGAGATGTTGACTAGGACCCTAGGCATATTGAAAAATATTGAGTTGTTCGGCCCAATTGGCATTCCTGGTCACCAGGGTAGATATGGGAAAATTCAAGGTTTTTCGATTTTTCCCCATATAAGCTTCCTTATCGCATATGACAAAAGTCTGCCTACTGATAGGGAAATCTAAACGATTGGAAATGTCACTAGAATCCTAGAAAGGTTGCAAAATATTGAGTTGTTCGGCCCAATTGACATTCCTGGTCACCAGGCTAGATATGGGAAAATTCAAGATTTTTCGATTTTTCTCCATATAAGCCTCCCCCTTATCGCATATAGCAAAAGTCTGCCTACTGATAGGGAAATCTAATCGATTGGAGATGTTGACTAGGACCCTAGGCATATTGGAAAATATTGAGTTGTTCGGCCCAATGGACATTCCTGGTCACCAGAGTAGATATGGGAAAATTCAAGATTTTTCGATTTTTCCCCATATAAGCTTCCTTATCGCATATGACAAAAGTCTGCCTACTGATAGGGAAATCTAATCGATTGGAAATGTCACTAGAATCCTAGAAAGGTTGCAAAATATTGAGTTGTTCGGCCCAATTGACATTCCTGGTCACCAGGGTAGATATGGGAAAATTCAAGATTTTTCGATTTTTCCCCATATAAGCTTCCTTATCGCATATGACAAAAGTCTGCCTACTGATAGGGAAATCTAATCGATTGGAAATGTCACTAGAATCCTAGAAAGGTTGCAAAATATTGAGTTGTTCGGCCCAATTGACATTCCTGGTCACCAGGCTAGATATGGGAAAATTCAAGATTTTTCGATTTTTCTCCATATAAGCCTCCCCCTTATCGCATATAGCAAAAGTCTGCCTACTGATAGGGAAATCTTATCGATTGGAGATGTTGACTAGGACCCTAGGCATATTGGAAAATATTGAGTTGTTCGGCCCAATGGACATTCCTGGTCACCAGAGTAGATATGGGAAAATTCAAGATTTTTCGATTTTTTCCCATATAAGCCTCCTTATCGCATATAGCAAAAGTCTGCCTACTGATAGAGAAATCTAATGGATTGGAGATGTTGACTAGGACCCTAGGCATATTGGAAAATATTGAGTTGTTCGGCCCAATTGGCATTCCTGGTCACCAGGGTAGATATGGGAAAATTCAAGATTTTTCGATTTTTCCCCATATAAGCCTCCTTATCGCATATAGCAAAAGTCTGCCTACTGATAGGGAAATCTAATCGATTGGAGATGTTGACTAGGGCCCTAGGCATATTGAAAAATATTGAGTTGTTCAGCCCAATTGGCATTCCTGGTCACCAGGGTAGATATGGGAAAATTCAAGGTTTTTAGATTTTTCCCCATATAAGCCTACCCCTTATCGCATATAGCAAAAGTCTGTCTACTGATAGGGAAATCTAATCGATTGGAGATGTTGACTAGGACCCTAGGCATATTGGAAAATATTGAGTTGTTCGGCACAATTGACATTCCTGGTCACCAGGGTAGATATGGGAAAATTCATGATTTTTCGATTTTTCCCCATAAAAGCCTCCTTATCGCATATAGCAAAAGTCTGCCTACTGATAGAGAAATCTAATCGATTGGAGATGTTGACTAGGACCCTAAGCATATTGGAAAATATTGAGTTGTTCGACCCAATTGGCATTCCTGGTCACCAGGGTAGATAAGGGAAAATTCAAGGTTTTTCGATTTTTCCCCATATAAGCCTCCCCCTTATCGCATATAGCAAAAGTCCGCCTACTGATAGGGAAATCTAATCGATTGGAGATGTTGACTAGGACCCTAGGCATATTGAAAAATATTGAGTTGTTCGGCCCAATTGGCATTCCTGGTCACCAGGGTAGATATGGGAAAATTCAAGGTTTTTAGATTTTTCCCCATATAAGCCTCCCCCTTATCGCATATGACAAAAGTCTGCCTACTGATAGGGAAATCTAATCGATTGGAAATGTTGACTAGGACCCTAGGCATGTTGGAAAATATTGAGTTGTTCGGCCCAATTGACATTCCTGGTCACCAGGGTAGATATGGGAAAATTCAAGATTTTTCGATTTTTCCCCATATAAGCCTCCTTATCGCATATAGCAAAAGTCTGCCTACTGATAGAGAAATCTAATCGATTGGAGATGTTGACTTGGACCCTAGGCATATTGGGAAATATTGAGTTGTTCGGCCCAATTAGCATTCCTGGTCACCAGGGTAGATATGGGAAAATTCAAGGTTTTTCGATTTTTCCCCATATAAGCCTCCTTATAGCATATAGCAAAAGTCTGCCTACTGATTGGGAAATATAATCGATTGGAGATGTTGACTAGGATCCTAGGCATGTTGGAAAATATTGAGTTGTTCGGCCCAATTGACATTCGTGGTCACTAGGTTAGATATGGGAAAATTCAAGATTTTTCGAATTTTCCCCACATAAGCCTCCTTATCGCATATAGCAAAAGTCTGCCTACTGATAGAGAAATCTAATCGATTGGAGATGTTGACTAGGACCCTAGGCATATTGGAAGATATTGAGTTGTTCGGCCCAATTTGCATTCCTGGTCACCAGAGTAGATATGGGAAAATTCAAGATTTTTCGATTTTTCCCCATACAAGCCTCCCCCTTACCGCATATAGCAAAAGTCTGTCTACTGATAGGGAAATCTAATCGATTGGAGATGTTGACTAGGACCTCAGGCATATTGGAAAATATTAAGTTGTTCGGCCCAATTGGCATTCCTGGTCACCAGGGTAGATATGGAAAAATTCAAGATTTTTAGATTTTTCCCCATATAAGCCTACCCCTTATCGCATATAGCAAAAGTCTGTCTACTGATAGGGAAATCTAATCGATTGGAGATGTTGACTAGGACCCTAGGCATATTGAAAAATATTGACTTGTTCGGCCCAATTTGCATTCCTGGTCACCAGGGTAGATATGGGAAAATTCAAGGTTTTTCGATTTTTCCCCATATAAGCCTCCTTATCGCATATAGCAAAAGTCTGCCTACTGATAGAGAAATCTAATCGATTGGAGATGTTGACTTGGACCCTAGGCATATTGGGAAATATTGAGTTGTTCGGCCCAATTTGCATTCCTGGTCTCCAGAGTAGATATGGGAAAATTCAAGATTTTTCGATTTTTCCCCATATAAGCCTCCTTATCGCATATGACAAAAGTCTGCCTACTGATAGGGAAATCTAATCGATTGGAGATGTTGACTAGGACCCTAGGCATATTGAAAAATATTGAGTTGTTCGGCCCAATTTGCATTCCTGGTCACCAGGGTAGATATGGGAAAATTCAAGGTTTTTCGATTTTTCCCCATATAAGCCTCCTTATCGCATATAGCAAAAGTCTGCCTACTGATAGAGAAATCTAATCGATTGGAGATGTTGACTTGGACCCTAGGCATATTGGGAAATATTGAGTTGTTCGGCCCAATTTGCATTCCTGGTTTCCAGAGTAGATATGGGAAAATTCAAGATTTTTCGATTTTTCCCCATATAAGCCTCCTTATCGCATATGACAAAAGTCTGCCTACTGATAGGGAAATCTAATCGATTGGAGATGTTGACTAGGACCCTAGGCATATTGAAAAATATTGAGTTGTTCGGCCCAATTGGCATTCCTGGTCACCAGGGTAGATATGGGAAAATTCAAGGTTTTTCGATTTTTCCCCATATAAGCCTCCTTATCGCATATAGCAAAAGTCTGCCTACTGATTGGGAAATCTAATCGATTGGAGATGTTGACTAGGATCCTAGGCATGTTGGAAAATATTGAGTTGTTCGGCCCAATTGACATTCGTGGTCACTAGGTTAGATATGGGAAAATTCAAGATTTTTCGAATTTTCCCCACATAAGCCTCCTTATCGCATATAGCAAAAGTCTGCCTACTGATAGAGAAATCTAATCGATTGGAGATATTGACTAGGACCCTAGGCATGTTGGAAGATATTGAGTTGTTCGGCCCAATTTGCATTCCTGGTCACCAGAGTAGATATGGGAAAATTCAAGATTTTTCGATTTTTCCCCATACAAGCCTCCCCCTTACCGCATATAGCAAAAGTCTGCCTACTGATAGGGAAATCTTATCGATTGGAGATGTTGACTAGGACCTCAGGCATATTGGAAAATATTGAGTTGTTCGGCCCAATTGGCATTCCTGGTCACCAGGGTAGATATGGGAAAATTCAAGATTTTTAGATTTTTCCCCATATAAGCCTCCTTATCGCATATGACAAAAGTCTGCCTACTGATAGGGAAATCTAATCGATTGGAGATGTTGACTAGGACCCTAGGCATATTGAAAAATATTGAGTTGTTCGGCCCAATTGGCATTCCTGGTCACCAGGGTAGATATGGGAAAATTCAAGGTTTTTCGATTTTTCCCCATATAAGCCTCCCCCTTATCGCAAAAGTCTGCCTACTGATAGGGAAATCCAATCGATTGGAGATGTTGACTAGGACCCTAGGCATGTTGGAAAATATTGAGTTGTTCGGCCCAATTGACATTCCTGGTCACCAGGGTAGATATGGGAAAATTCAAGGTTTTTCGATTTTTCCCCATATAAGCTTCCTTATCGCATATGACAAAAGTCTGCCTACTGATAGGGAAATCTAATCGATTGGAAATGTTGACTAGGACCCTAGGCATGTTGGAAAATATTGAGTTGTTCGGCCCAATTGACATTCCTGGTCACCAGGGTAGATATGGGAAAATTCAAGATTTTTCGATTTTTCCCCATATAAGCCTCCCCCTTATCGCATATAGCAAAAGTCTGCCTACTGATAGGGGAATCTAATCGATTGGAGATGTTGACTAGGACCCTAGGCATATTGAAAAATATTGACTTGTTCGGCACAACTGGCATTCCTGGTCACCAGGGTAGATATGGGAAAATTCAAGATTTTTCGATTTTCCCCATATAAGCCTCCTTATCGCATATAGCAAAAGTCTGCCTACTGATAGGGAAAATTAATCGATTGGAGATGTTGACGAAGACCCTAGGCATATTGGAAAATATTGAGTTGTTCGGCCCAATTTGCATTCCTGGTCACCAGAGTAGATATGGGAAAATTCAAGATTTTTCGATTTTTCCCCATATAAGCCTCCTTATCGCATATAGCAAAAGTCTGCCTACTGATAGGGAAATCTAATCGATTGGAGATGTTGACTAGGACCCTAGGCATATTTAAAAATATTGAGTTGTTCGGCCCAATTGGCATTCCTGGTCACCAGGGTAGATATGGGAAAATTCAAGGTTTTTAGATTTTTCCCCATATAAGCCTCCCCCTTATCGCATATAGCAAAAGTCTGCCTACTGATAGGGGAAAATAATCGATTGGAGATGTTGACTAGGACCCTAGGCATGTTGGAAAATATTGAGTTGTTCGGCCCAATTGACATTCCTGGTCACCAGGGTAGATATGGGAAAATCCAAGATTTTTCGATTTTTCCCCATATAAGCCTCCTTATCGCATATGACAAAAGTCTGCCTACTGATAGGGAAATCTAATCGATTGGAAATGTTGACTAGGACCCTAGGCATGTTGGAAAATATTGAGTTGCTCGGCCCACTTGACATTCCTGGTCACCAGGGTAGATATGGGAAAATTCAAGATTTTTCGATTTTTCCCCATAAAAGCCTCCTTATCGCATATGACAAAAGTCTGCCTACTGATAGGGAAATCTTATCGATTGGGGATGTTGACAAGGATCCTAGGCATGTTGGAAAATATTGAGTTGTTCGGCCCAATTGACATTCCTGGTCACCAGGGTAGATATGGGAAAATTCAAGATTTTTCGATTTTTCCCCATATAAGCCTTCTTATAGCATATAGCAAAAGTCTGCCTACTGATAGACACAATTTTCCATTAGGCCGGCCGTTCTTGGGAAATTCGATTTTTTCAATAATTTGCCTTGTATTCTTGTTGTGTAGGTCACTTATTCGACTACTACTCCACTATAAGGAAATTCCCAAAAATGATATTTTCAGGAATGGTGACCCACTAGTAGACCAACATTCGCTCATACTCACAATTTACCGCTAGGCCGGCCGTTGTGAGAAAATGCGAGATTTTTTGTGTTTTCGTCATACGAAAGTAAAATTGAAGTTTTTAGTACCGTCTGCCAGGGTGAGATTGTGCCAAAAAAGGATATGTTTTTGTTCCTTAGCTTGTAATGCACACATTTAGGCAATGAGTGTGATCTAAATCACGCCAGTGCACACTTGAATGTTTAGGTAACGACTGCCGCAAATATGGTTAAGTTATAATAAACTATAATTTTGCTAAAATTAAATGAACTTTGGCCTAATCTCACCCCTTCTATGGGGTGAGATTGTGCCAAAAACAAAAAGTTGAATTTAATACCTGTTAAATAAACAGTAGCGCATCTAAGAATAATCCACATGAATAATATGATAAAACAGTGAGTATAGAGACGACCATAAACAACGTGGACTATTAAGGGGCTGTAGGGGGTTGACCAGAAACTACGTTTCATATGAATTATAAAAAAATGTACGACTGGATCAAATCGATACCTGGAGTTACCAGTTATGAGAACGTGGCGTATTTTTAAAAAAATTCAAACAACAAAACCGTTCTCCAAAATTTAAGCTCTGCATTTTTGCGGTAAGGTCTCCTAAATCCATACGCGATTAAACATTTATTTTAGCATGCAAACATTTTGAGAAAAACGAGTTCAAATTCACCAAAGTACGTATTTTCATGGAAACCTGATTTTCTCAGTCTCCCACGGTAGGTTTCAACTTAGCTCCTCAATTTCAAAGCTCTATATTTCTAGAGTAACGTCTTCTGAATCCAAAGATGGTTAAAGATTTATTTAGCATGCACAGATTTGGAGAAAATCAAGTTTTCAAAAGAACTCATACTTCAGTGAATTCAAACTCGTTTTTCTCTAAATCTGTGCATACTAGAATAAATTTTCACCATCTTTGAATTCAGAAGACGTTACTCTAGAAACTGAGAGCTTGAAAATTGAAGAGCTAAGTTGAAACCTAATGTGAGAGACTGAGAAAATCGGGTTTCCATGAAAAAACGTACTTTAGAGCAGCAACTATTCCTCTTGAATAAAATTCCAAGTTTTTCCAAATCGGCCGTTCCAGTTCTGAGAACGAGCATTTTCAAAAAACAAGTTCCGTCCCGGGTCTTTACGGGTTAAAGAAAATTGACTGTATTAGAATGAAAGGTATTGGGGAGCTCCGTAGCCGCAAGGTTACAGAGTCCGCTTTGATAAGCGGGTGGTCGTGGGTTCGAATCTTAATAGGATCAGGCCATTTGGTTGTCAAAGGACTTTAGCATGGGTTTATTCCCAGGCTCCCCACCACGTACCCTCCCTTCAATTTGGATTCTACAGTACCTCTGTTGACTCTCCTCCTATCAAAAAAAGTCCCTATTATAATAAAACTGGTGTGAGTAACATATGAAAGTTCTCTCCAGGGAATTGTAACTAGGCGATATTGTTAGGATGGACAGTGGCTCGGTATAGTAGAGCAGTAAGCTTGAAACGGAAAGGTAATTACACACAAGCACTGATATGAATGATAAGCGTATCACTTACTTCAATAGTGTTACTGCTAATAATATTAAGTGTGTAAGTGTGCGAGTACAGAAAACACCTGGGCAATATCACAATAGATCTAAGCTCTGGTCGCAGTACTGAGTCCACACAGAAAAAAAAATGAAAGATATTCATCAATGTTGAAGAGAATATTTTGAAGTAGAATACTTCTCTCAGGAAGTTCTGCAACATAGGAACATTAGGAAATGGTAAAACTGAACTGAAAGGCGTGGCCTTTTACGTAGCACCCTTCGGCTATTAAAGAGTGTTTCTGGGAAAACTAGCTACATTCATTAGTCGGAAGGTGAACTGGATGGACCGTCCACAACGTTGTCAGCAGCAGCAGCAGCAGATATCGGCACTCAGCAGTAACAGACCATAGCAGCGGGTCGCGCCTGTGGCTGCCTTCAAAATAAACAAATCACTTGCCCTGTGGTTGGTCACCACGTCTCAGGCCTCTGCCTGAGAACGAACGCCAACGCGAGCGATCGGGCGAGATTTTTGCCGTACATCAGCCGGCACTTCCTCTAATGGAAAAGTTGGATCATTATGTTCAGAAGAATATTACTGTCGGTAATATTACAGAGATGCGATTGCATTATATCCGATATGGAATTGAACAATTGTTCGGCGTGCGACCAGACCGAACCAAGCGCCATTTTTTTGAAAATTGAGTTTTTAACACTAGTGGATGTTAAAATTGATAATCTATACTTCACGAAGGAACGAAATCATTTGAACAGTTTACAATGGTATTATAACAAAATTTCTCTGCAGCAGCTTGCAGGAAGCATACGGGGTGAGTGAACATTGATCGCCGATTACTCGAAATAATGTTTTTGGCGCTTGGTTCGGTCTGGTCGCACGCCGACCAATTGTTCTTCTGAGGACAAATAAAACACTTGATTTGAAGAATTAATAGTTTTGGGTACCAGTAGCAGTATGGTAACAGCCTCAGCGGTAGGTGCAGCCGGTACTTCCATGAGGCCGATGTTATAAGAAAGTAAATGGAAGCGGCACGGCGAAACAGTTCGGGTGTGCTTAGACGCGCGTCATTTTTCGTTGTTGATATTATTCCCCACATGAAACGAGGCGCTTTCGTACGATAGCGGCGGTATTAGCGGTAGATGCATTTGCCAACACTTACTCCAGTAAAGCCGTGTCTAATTTTCAATGTGAAAACACCTTTCTATTGTGTTGGCCGTGCGCATTAGGCCGTAGGTTAATGTACAGCCGTGAGTAGAGCTGTTTAAAAGTATTCTACTTCAACCTTGCGGTCGTGGCCTTGCACACAACCCTCCTGTGATTTTTTTCTTCTAAAATAGAGTGCTGCAAATAAATAATCAAAATACAGACCCCGTTCAATTTTGCCAAATAAGACATGGCAGAATTTTCCTGTTGCCAAGATAGAACCATGCCAAAAATGAACGATTCTCTTTTCATGACTTTTTTCATAAATATTTCCACCAATAAAATAGTTTTAGTTCCAAGTCGTTTGAGGTGTCGCTTGATGAATTGAAGCTGACGACCTAGATACTTGATATTACTACCCGAGTAATTAGAGGCTACTGCTTAGATCATGATCATTATATTACCGGCATATGTTCCGGTCATATTCCAGGAACCGTTTTACCGATTCCGGTCATCCGCTTCGGCAACATAAAGAACCAAAATACCCTTCTTTGGAACTAAGAAAACTAGGAAATGTGATTAGACATAATCGCTCGTTTTTGGCACATGTGTGCCAAAATCGAACCGTGCTAAAAGTAAAACGAGCTCAAATCAAACAGAGCCTCAAAGGGAAATATAAAACTATTGTATGTCTACGTCAACTATGCGGTCGTATGTTGGATACCACCCTCCTACTATTTTATTTATTCTTCTGTTCTGATGTGAATTTTTTCTAATTTTGGTGGCCGATCCACGCGATAGAGGTGGACGTGGCACAGTGTTCGGAAAGGGCTGAAATCAGGGCCAAATTAATAACTCCTGGGGGTTGCTTCCGAGATGAACGATTCCTTCTCGAGTGTTGATCCTGAAACTATTGGGTAATTCAAATTTCGCGCTGTCGCTAATTGCTAAAGGAAGCAAAAAAGAAGGATAATGTCTAAAGGTAGTTTGTAGGGAATACTATTTTGAGAAACTCAACACGATATTGCTGTTTTTCACTTGCTTTCTTGCATTAGAGAATGAAGAATAAAGAGCTGTACATTATATTAATCGTATGAAATTGTGTGCATTCGCGTTGATGAATCTGTGTGCAATATAATACCGAACTTGATGTTGAACTCCATACCTATTTATGTCTTTTATAGCTTTTGAATAATTACTCTGCTCCCAGGCAGAGTTTTTGATAAATATGTTATATGTTCAAGGATCATTATGGCACAAGTTCAAAAATATAAAGCCAATCATGATTACTTTGGCGTTTCGAGGATAAATTGGGAATTTTATGTTGTAAATAGTGTTGAAGCACTTTTGTCTAATATTTGGGCTTTGGATTCATGAATGTTGCCAAGTTTTTGAATTTCATAGGAATATTCTCCCGCGTCAACGAAGACAAGGCCAGTGTATATCGTCGTAATACTGGAGACGGCTATCGTGGTATAAAAAGATAATGATTGTGAATGTAGATGATATACTTCCGGATACACTAGGCAATTCAAATATTATTTCGATTCGTTTCGTTATATATAGGCTTCCCTTCAAAATATATAGAAAATTTTGTATTGAATAAAGTAATTTGTTCATTACACCGATGATACAGATAAGAGTGTAAACATACGTGTAAAAATGAAAATGTGTACAAATATCTAACTGTTACAGTAGTCTGTTACTCATGGCAGCTGTTTAACGCATGGACAAAAACGGTGAAAAAAACCACTTCGTTTAAAAAATCTTTGTTGAAAATTAAAAAAAAAATACCTCACTGTATTTTTTGTTACGAACCATGCACACGTGTGCCTGGCACCAACAGCATCTTCTGTTGTTGGTTTGGTAGAATCTAATACACTTCTGATAATTACTAGACAACACTAGTCCCAACAACAGATTTAGTATTTGTCGGTTTAATACGGTCGAAAAAATAAACAAAAATCAAATATGATATGACGCATTCCTCCCAAGTAAACACCACAAATTTGTGAGTGGTACGAACGACCTTTCGGTTGTACGTCGGTGTAAATCAGAACCACATCTTGTAGCATAACATTCAGCAGAACACTGAAATAAACCACTAACTGGAAGTGGCCCAAACAGCATTTGTACGCTGGTTGGAATCGGTTCAAAATCGGGATGTTGAGCAGTTTTGTGCTCTAGTGAAGTAAACCACACACGCACGTGGTCTGTAGCCGTATCATTTATTAGTAACTTCGAAATCAACATAACTGCTGGCGCCAAAATGTAGGCTAGCTCTTTCGGTACACTTGTCGCAATCCCATCGCATAATTTCTCTCTAAGTGTCAGCCGCTCACAATCCCGTTCAGACTCACTTAGCGCGATAGTCTCTAAAGAAACCTCGAAGAAAGGTTGGAAAGGGACAGATAGAGCCAATTTAAGATTCCAAAATGAAACAGCCAAAAGAATCGTAGATTTCCGAAGTAACCCGAAGAAGTTGGCGGGACATTACGTATTTCCTGTAAGTCGTACGGAATCACCTTCCCTTATCTGAGGACTTACATTGCTCGTTCATTTCGTCCTAGTCCGCCAAGCATTTCGGAAGTGTCGCGCGTGTGTCTGTTGTCCGCGTTTTTCCTTTGAGTTTCTAATAGTAAGTCATATAATGTGAACGTAGTAGAGTTGTATTAAATTTCTTTATTTTAAATTAGATTTCGAAGTGTCGATAAAGTGTGCAATAGTTTCGCTAAAATACAAAACGTGTGCAAGAAAGTTCAGAATAGGTAAATCTGCACGACGAACGAGAGGAAAGGGACAGCGAAAGGCGCACCGCGCACTGGTTTTTTTTCCATTGGACGAAATTCCCGACAGCGCTACATCGTCGCAAGACACGCGGTATTCCCAAAACCCGCATCATCTTGTGACATCCTGTAGACCGGAGTCCTCCGGTGAGCTAGTGTCCGTTTCAGGTCGAGATATCTCCCTGTGAGCGGCACTAAGGAAGCGAGTTTATCCCCGCCGCAGTTCATCCTCCATCGGCGTTTGCCGACCGATCGCACGCCCGTTGCCACATGTGATCGTCATCACCAGCAGCCAGCCGTAGCCAGCAAAGCAACTCACATCATCATCAGCAGCCAGCCGTAGCAGTATCCAGCGAAGCAACCAATAGCAGCAACAACAGCGACCGTCGCAGCAGTCTCGGTGAGTCGTATCGTTCTTTCTATCAAAGAAGCCTCCTTAAAGGACGCCCTGTAGATGCTGTAATAATTTTCCCGACTTAAGTCGGCCGTGACCGGCATGCTAACGCCGTGTCCTGAATTATAGGGTGAGCATAATTTAGCGTGCACGCAAATATAACAGAACCACTTTTATGAACGCCACCTTACCAGATTAGACACCCGGGTGCAAGCATTTGCTTAAGCCGGTGACGTCACTGCAGATTCATTATAAAGCAGCTGATTGAAATATAAAGCACATGGGTCCACGAGCACAGTAGGGAGAAAAAGCACACGAACAATAGAAGATAGGCCTAGAGTTAAGTACATATAGAGCAAAATCATTTCAAATCGCCTGAAATACGCGAAAATTTAATCGATCATTTTTGATTTGAATGAAACTTTGCACACGTATTTGGCTTAGCAAACTGAGCATTTTTCAAAGGGGGAGAGATTTTTTACACCCATGAGTTACATTCTAAAAGGGCGTATGCCTTTTGGCATAGGTTTTATTCGAAGCATTGTAGCCCAGAAACCGTTGGTTGTATAGAAAAACTGTCTGAGAATGAGTTGTAGGGAATTGAAAATGCACCATAAAAAATATACACTGTACAAAAAAAATTTTGTTGACCAAAAAAAATTAAAAATAAACATTAAATTTCAATTAAAAAAAAAAATGAGTTGAATTTTTCTTTTATTTTTTTTTAAAGAAACTTGACGTTAATACGCAACTTTAAAAAAAAAGTCCAGGATGGAGAAATGAAAAATAATTTTTTTATGGTAGATTAATTTTTTTATGAAAATTCTAATTTAAACATTTTTCGAAATATTTGTATTCTGATGATTTATTTTATGGTGATTTTTTTATGGTGCATTTTCAATTCCCTACAACTCATTCTCAGACAGTTTTTCTATACGACCAACGGTTTCTGGGCTACAATGCTTCGAATAAAACCTATGCCAAAAGGCATACGCCCTTTTAGAATGTAACTCATGGGTGTAAAAAATCGCTCCATCTGTGGAAAATGCTCAGTTTGCTAAGCCAAATACGTGTGCAAAGTTTCATTCAAATCAAAAATGGTCGATATTCGACCATCGGTGATTTGGCGCGATCTTGCTCTATACCAATACAACACACATGAAAGCATGCTAGTAATATAAAATACAAACCTGTCCTTTGTTGTCTCCAATAATCGGTTTGATTAGTTAAACAAATGATGTAATGTGTTTACTGGAAGGATTTAGTACGTTCTAATATGTTCACGTCATTCGTATTCGTGTAGTTCGGTTCGTTGTGTCTTCCGCGTGGCGGAATTTGAATGCCGAGCAAAGCTCATTGTTCGAGATGTTTGCGCCGTCTAGCGGCAAATAGCGACTTTGCCTGTGATGATATCATCAAGGTATGGGTGATTCCTTACCGCAAGCTTTCTATGCGTTTACGTAGGTGTTGAAAATTTCTGCCGGCTGATAGAAGGGTTTTCTACCCGCTTTTGGAGCCTTAAATTTATTAGCCTATCTGGTCCGATCCTGATTCCTTCTCTTTATGGCAACTTTGACTGATTCGTAGGGGAGTCTTACCGGGCAAACATAGCGTGGCGTGCAGTCTCCTAACGGAGTGGCGCTTAAGCTGCACGCTGATTAGGGATCGACCAGGGCCGGCTACAGGTCCCTACAGCATTACTAATGTCTGCTAGTTTAAACCGCTATCAAATATAAATAAACCAAATTTGCATTTCTAATCAGCCGACCGAACGGAGAATAAACCGGTAATATTTCAAAAGCGACGAGTGAATGTATGATCGCATCACTTATCAAGGTGAATCCTGATCCAACTTACCCTTCGCAACTAACAACACCTCCTTCCCGTGACCTTTGTGGAGATGCAGAGATAAAGACGGTCTCCAAATAGCAAGAGTCACACTTACATCCCTACCCTCTTCCTACCTGATTGCAAGGACGTGGCCGGCGTTGTTATTGATCCTTTAAAGTATTGAGTCACTAAAACTTGTACAATGAGAATGGTCGGTGACTCCCAGCCCCATTCAGTTGATTCACTGTGCAATTTTACTGATTCGGATCAATCACGGAGTGCAACCATTGATATGTGCAGTCAGTCAAGCTAAGCTAAGCTTTTCGATGTTAGGTTGTGACCGAACTGAAGCTACATTGGAAGGTTAGCCTCCTTGAGCGCATTTTGCCGACCCTGAAAAAAAGAGTGACGCCGGGCAATCAAAAAGTAACAGGAAAAGGGAAGAAAATGGTGGGTGGTGAAAGGAGGGAAATCAAGAGTTGAAAAACCGCCAAACGATCAGAAGTACCGCAGCGTTCGTGTAAGAAGCAAGTGAGTAGAGATTTAGAAAAAAATATAAAAAAGCTAAGTGAGTACCGAATATCAGCCAAAGAAAGAGTGCATTCAGGTAAAGAATACCACCCCACTTTAGCTATGACGTGCTAATAGTTTATGTTCGAGTAGGACCTTTTTTTCTGTTTTTTCACCAAAACGAATATTTTATTCGTTCGTCGTTCGCTCACTTCACACGAGTCGGCCTAGGTGGTGAAATCCGCCTACGTCTAACCGTAAAGGAGTTCCGGGCAGCGACGAGCCCGCGGAATCCTCGGACAACTGACCCTGATAGTAAAGGAGGACCCTTCTCGGTGGCGCCAATACGGTCTCGTCCGTGGCCCATCGATTGAGTCAAAGAAGGAAGACGCTGTAGAACCTGCTTCCCCGCCAAACCACGCATCCGCCATTGCGATTTTGGTCATCATACTAGAGCAGCGTAAAACAGCAACGAGTTTTCCCCCTCCCCCGCAACCAGCAACGCAGCATCGCAGCAACAGCAACGCAGCCCAGCAGAACCAGAACCCTTCGAAGTAGCCGGTACGTACCGTGAGAAGAAGAGTGATCCGCTAGCGCCACCCCCCCCCCCCCACACACGCACCCCCTTAGATACGTAATTAAACAAAGTAAAGATTGAATGAACAGTTTTTCCATTTAAGGTCAAAAAAAACCTCCTAGGAATCCAATTGTTTTTTGCACAACTTTTCGCGCGTAGTCCCTCCGATTACCCCGCAGCAAGCCGACCCGGTGATCCAAGATCCACGGTCTCTTGCTCGGTGAGCTTTCTCGGGAGCACTATCTGCCCAAATAGTCATAGTGATATCGACAAAAGAGAAACTTATTACAAATATGTTCCCGAATATCTGTCAGAATCATGAGATCCATGAATGAGAGCATTTCCAGTTTCCATGCCTCGAAACCTGAACCTACCAAAATTATGTTATTCTTGTCTCATTACATAATAATTGACGTTAAGCATCTAAATACCAACATATTAAAAGCAACGATACTTCGAAATAAATATTTTGACGATGATGTCCCTATTTCGATAATATAAACCATTTCAAATGATTTCGTACCGTCCTTCCTTTTCGACAAAGCTCTTGGAGCGCAATGATGCCGAAGTGGCGGGGTTCTAGCTTATCCAGCAGAATCCAAATCGTCGTACTTATTTCGTCGGCTAGGTCATTGCCGGTTTTTCCGGTTCATATTCAATTCATGATTGATGTATGTAGCATATTGATTTTAACATGCTCCTTTACTAGGACTGCGTTGCCTAGTCAACCGACGGAGTCGCAGTTTCGGGTGCATTTTCCCTGGTGACCACGAATGTCAATTTCAGTAGGCAGACTTTTGCTATATGCGATAAGGAGGCTTATATGGGGAAAAACCGAAAAATCTTGAATTTTCCCATATCTACCCTGGTGACCACGAATGTCAATTGGGCCGAACAACTCAATATTTTCCAATATGCCTAGGGTCCTAGTCAACATCTCCAATCGATTAGATTTCCCTATCAGTAGGCAGACTTTTGCTATATGCGATAAGGGGGAGGCTTATATGGGGAAAAATCGAAAAATCTTGAATTTTCCCATATCTACCCTGGTGACCACGAATGTCAATTGGGCCGAACAACTCAATATTTTACAATATGCCTAGGGTCCTAGTCAACATCTCCAATCGATTAGATTTCCCTATCAGTAGGCAGACTTTTGCTATTTGCGATAAGGGGGAGGCTTATATGGGGAAAAATCGAAAAATCTTGAATTTTCCCATATCTACCCTAGTGATCACGAATGTCAATTGGGCCGAACAACTCAATATTTTCCAACATGCCTAGGATCCTAGTCAACATCTCCAATCGATTAGATTTCCCTATCAGTAGGCAGACTTTTGCTATATGCGATAAGGGGGAGGCTTATATGGGGACAAATCGAAAAATCTTGAATTTTCCCATATCTACCCTGGTGACCACGAATGTCAATTGGGCCGAACAACTCAATATTTTCCAATATGCCTAGGGTCCTAGTCAACATCTCCAATCGATAAGATTTCCCTATCAGTAGGCAGACTTTTGCTATATAAGATAAGGGGGAGGCTTTTATGGGGAAAAATCTCGAAAAATCTTGAATTTTCCCATATCTACCCTGGTGACCAGGAATGTCAATTGGGACGAACAACTCAATATTTTCCAACATGCCTAGGGTCCTAGTCAACATCTCCAATCGATAAGATTTCCCTATCAGTAGGCAGACTTTTGCTATATGCGATAAGGGGGAGGCTTATATGGGGAAAAATCGAAAAATCTTGAATTTTCCCATATCTACCCTGGTGACCACGAATGTCAATTGGGCCGAACAACTCAATATTTTCCAATATGCCTAGGGTCCTAGTCAACATCTCCAATCGATAAGATTTCCCTATCAGTAGGCAGACTTTTGCTATATGCGATAAGGGGGAGGCTTATATGGGGAAAAATCGAAAAATCTTGAATTTTCCCATATCTACCCTGGTGACCAGGAATGTCAATTGGGCCGAACAACTCAATATTTTCCAACATGTCTAGGATCCTAGTCAACATCTCCAATCGATTAGATTTCCCTATCAGTAGGCAGACTTTTGCTATATGCGATAAGGGGAAGGCTTATATGGGGAAAAATCGAAAAATCTTGAATTTTCCCATATCTACCCTGGTGACCACGAATGTCAATTGGGCCGAACAACTCAATATTTTCCAATATGCCTAGGGTCCTAGTCAACATCTCCAATCGATGAGATTTCCCTATCAGTAGGCAGACTTTTGCTATATGCGATAAGGGGAAGGCTTCTATGGGGAAAAATCGAAAAATCTTGAATTTTCCCATATCTACCCTGGTGACCACGAATGTCAATTGGGCCGAACAACTCAATATTTTCCAATATGCCTAGGGTCCTAGTCAACATCTCCAATCGATGAGATTTCCCTATCAGTAGGCAGACTTTTGCTATATGCGATAAGGGGGAGGCTTATATGGGGAAAAATCGAAAAATCTTGAATTTTCCCATATCTACCCTGGTGACCACGAATGTCAATTGGGCCGAACAACTCAATATTTTCCAATATGCCTAGGGTCCTAGTCAACATCTCCAATCGATTAGATTTCTCTATCAGTAGGCAGACTTTTGCTATATGCGATAAGGAGGCTTATATGGGGAAAAATCGAAAAATCTAGAATTTTCCCATATCTACCCTGGTGACCAGGAAAGTCAATTGGGACGAACAACTCAATATTTTCCAACATGCCTAGGGTCCTAGTCAACATCTCCAATCGATTAGATTTCCCTATCAGTAGGCAGACTTTTGCTATATGCGATAAGGGGGAGGCTTATATGGGGAAAAATCGAAAAATCTTGAATTTTCCCATATCTACCCTGGTGACCACGAATGTCAATTGGGCCGAACAACTCAATATTTTCCAATATGCCTAGGGTCCTAGTCAACATCTCCAATCGATAAGATTTCCCTATCAGTAGGCAGACTTTTGCTATATGCGATAAGGGGGAGGCTTATATGGGGAAAAATCGAAAAATCTTGAATTTTCCCATATCTACCCTGGTGACCAGGAATGTCAATTGGGCCGAACAACTCAATATTTTCCAACATGCCTAGGATCCTAGTCAACATCTCCAATCGATTAGATTTCCCTATCAGTAGGCAGACTTTTGCTATATGCGATAAGGGGAAGGCTTATATGGGGAAAAATCGAAAAATCTTGAATTTTCCCATATCTACCCTGGTGACCACGAATGTCAATTGGGCCGAACAACTCAATATTTTCCAATATGCCTAGGGTCCTAGTCAACATCTCCAATCGATTAGATTTCCCTATCAGTAGGCAGACTTTTGCTATATGCGATAAGGAGGCTTATATGGGGAAAAATCGAAAAATCTTGAATTTTCCCATATCTACCCTGGTGACCAGGAATGTCAATTGGGCCGAACAACTCAATATTTTCCAATATGCCTAGGGTCCTAGTCAACATCTCCAATCGATTAGATTTCCCTATCAGTAGGCAGACTTTTGCTATATGCGATAAGGGGGAGGCTTATATGGGGAAAAATCGAAAAATCTTGAATTTTCCCATATCTACCCTGGTGACCAGGAATGTCAATTGGGCCGAACAACTCAATATTTTCCAACATGCCTTGGGTCCTAGTCAACATATCCAATCGATTAGATTTCCCTATCAGTAGGCAGACTTTTGTCATATGCGATAAGGAGGCTTATATGGGGAAAAATCGAAAAATCTTGAATTTTCCCATATCTACCCTGGTGACCAGGAATGTCAATTGGGCCGAGCAACTCAATATTTTCCAACATGCCTAGGGCCATAGTCAACATCTCCAATCGATAAGATTTCCCTATCAGTAGGCAGACTTTTGACATATGCGATAAGGAGGCTTATATGGGGAAAAATCGAAAAATCTTGAATTTTCCCATATCTACCCTGGTGACCACGAATGTCAATTGGGCCGAACAACTCAATATTTTCCAACATGCCTAGGGTTCTAGTCAACATCTCCAATCGATTAGATTTCCCTATCAGTAGGCAGACTTTTGTCATATGCGATAAGGAGGCTTATATGGGGAAAAATCGAAAAATCTTGAATTTTTCCATATCTACCCTGGTGACCAGGAATGTCAATTGGGCCGAACAACTCAATATTTTCCAACATGCCTAGGGTCCTAGTCAACATCTCCAATCGATAAGATTTCCCTATCAGTAGGCAGACTTTTGTCATATGCGATAAGGAGGCTTATATGGGGAAAAATCGAAAAATCTTGAATTTTCCCATATCTACCCTGGTGACCAGGAATGTCAATTGGGCCGAATAACTCAATATTTTCCAACATGCCTTGGGTCCTAGTCAACATATCCAATCGATTAGATTTCCCTATCAGTAGGCAGACTTTTGCTATATGCGATAAGGGGGAGGCTTTTATGGGGAAAAATCGAAAAATCTTGAATTTTCCCATATCTACCCTGGTGACCAGGAATGTCAATTGGGCCGAACAACTCAATATTTTTCAACATGCCTAGGGTCCTAGTCAACATCTCCAATTGATTAGATTTCCCTATCAGTAGGCAGACTTTTGTCATATGCGATAAGGAGGCTTATATGGGGAAAAATCGAAAAATCTTGAATTTTCCCATTTCTACCCTGGTGACCAGGAATGTCAATTGGGCCGAGCAACTCAATATTTTCCAACATGCCTAGGGCCATAGTCAACATCTCCAATCGATAAGATTTCCCTATCAGTAGGCAGACTTTTGTCATATGCGATAAGGAGGCTTATATGGGGAAAAATCGAAAAATCTTGAATTTTCCCATATCTACCCTGGTGACCAGGAATGTCAATTGGGCCGAACAACTCAATATTTTCCAGCATGCCTAGGGTCCTAGTCAACATCTCCAATCGATTAGATTTCCCTATCAGTAGGCAGACTTTTGTCATATGCGATAAGGAGGCTTATATGGGGAAAAATCGAAAAATCTTGAATTTTCCCATATCTACCCTGGTGACCAGGAATGTCAATTGGGCCGAACAACTCAATATTTTCCAACATGCCTTGGGTCCTAGTCAACATATCCAATCGATTAGATTTCCCTATCAGTAGGCAGACTTTTGTCATATGCGATAAGGAGGCTTATATGGGGAAAAATCGAAAAATCTTGAATTTTCCCATATCTACCCTGGTGACCAGGAATGTCAATTGGGCCGAGCAACTCAATATTTTCCAACATGCCTAGGGCCATAGTCAACATCTCCACTCGATAAGATTTCCCTATCAATAGGCAGACTTTTGTCATATGCGATAAGGAGGCTTATATGGGGAAAAATCGAAAAATCTTGAATTTTCCCATATCTACCCTGGTGACCAGGAATGTCAATTGGGCCGAACAACTCAATATTTTCCAGCATGCCTAGGGTCCTAGTCAACATCTCCAATCGATTAGATTTCCCTATCAGTAGGCAGACTTTTGTCATATGCGATAAGGAGGCTTATATGGGGAAAAATCGAAAAATCTTGAATTTTCCCATATCTACCCTGGTGACCAGGAATGTCAATTGGGCCGAACAACTCAATATTTTCCAACATGCCTTGGGTCCTAGTCAACATCTCCAATCGATTAGATTTCCCTATCAGTAGGCAGACTTTTGTCATATGCGATAAGGAGGCTTATATGGGGAAAAATCGAAAAATCTTGAATTTTCCCATATCTACCCTGGTGACCAGGAATGTCAATTGGGCCGAGCAACTCAATATTTTCCAACATGCCTAGGGCCATAGTCAACATCTCCAATCGATAAGATTTCCCTATCAGTAGGCAGACTTTTGACATATGCGATAAGGAGGCTTGTATGGGGAAAAATCGAAAAATCTTGAATTTTCCCATATCTACCCTGGTGACCAGGAATGTCAATTGGGCCGAACAACTCAATATTTTCCAACAAGGCTTGGGTCCTAGTCAACATATCCAATCGATTAGATTTCCCTATCAGTAGGCAGACTTTTGTCATATGCGATAAGGAGGCTTATATGGGGAAAAATCGAAAAATCTTGAATTTTCCCATATCTACCCTGGTGACCAGGAATGTCAATTGGGCCGAACAACTCAATATTTTCCAACATGCCTAGGGTCCTAGTCAACATCTCCAATCGATTAGATTTCTCCTACAGTAGGCAGACTTTTGTCATATGCGATAAGGAGGCTTATATGGGGAAAAATCGAAAAATCTTGAATTTTTCCATATCTACCCTGGTGACCAGGAATGTCAATTGGGCCGAACAACTCAATATTTTCCAACATGCCTAGGGTCCTAGTCAACATCTCCAATCGATTAGATTTCCCTATCAGTAGGCAGACTTTTGCTATATGCGATAAGGGGGAGGCTTATATGGGGAAAAATCGAAAAATCTTGAATTTTCCCATATCTACCCTGGTGACCACGAATGTCAATTGGGCCGAACAACTCAATATTTTCCAATATGCCTAGGGTCCTAGTCAACATCTCCAATCGATAAGATTTCCCTATCAGTAGGCAGACTTTTGTCATATGCAATAAGGAGGCTTATATGGGGAAAAATCGAAAAATCTTGAATTTTCCCATATCTACCCTGGTGACCAGGAATGTCAATTGGGCCGAATAACTCAATATTTTCCAACATGCCTTGGGTCCTAGTCAACATATCCAATCGATTAGATTTCCCTATCAGTAGGCAGACTTTTGTCATATGCGATAAGGAGGGTTATATGGGGAAAAATCGAAAAATCTTGAATTTTCCCATATCTACCCTGGTGACCACGAATGTCAATTGGGCCGAACAACTCAATATTTTCCAATATACCTAGGGTCCTAGTCAACATCTCCAATCGATAAGATTTCCCTATCAGTAGGCAGACTTTTGCTATATGCGATAAGGGGGAGGCTTTTATGGGGAAAAATCGAAAAATCTTGAATTTTCCCATATCTACCCTGGTGACCAGGAATGTCAATTGGGCCGAACAACTCAATATTTTTCAACATGCCTAGGGTCCTAGTCAACATCTCCAATCGATTAGATTTCCCTATCAGTAGGCAGACTTTTGTCATATGCGATAAGGAGGCTTATATGGGGAAAAATCGAAAAATCTTGAATTTTCCCATTTCTACCCTGGTGACCAGGAATGTCAATTGGGCCGAGCAACTCAATATTTTCCAACATGCCTAGGGCCATAGTCAACATCTCCAATCGATAAGATTTCCCTATCAGTAGGCAGACTTTTGTCATATGCGATAAGGAGGCTTATATGGGGAAAAATCGAAAAATCTTGAATTTTCCCATATCTACCCTGGTGACCAGGAATGTCAATTGGGCCGAACAACTCAATATTTTCCAGCATGCCTAGGGTCCTAGTCAACATCTCCAATCGATTAGATTTCCCTATCAGTAGGCAGACTTTTGTCATATGCGATAAGGAGGCTTATATGGGGAAAAATCGAAAAATCTTGAATTTTCCCATATCTACCCTGGTGACCAGGAATGTCAATTGGGCCGAACAACTCAATATTTTCCAACATGCCTAGG
This sequence comes from Wyeomyia smithii, assembly GCF_029784165.1. Classification (NCBI taxonomy): domain Eukaryota; kingdom Metazoa; phylum Arthropoda; class Insecta; order Diptera; family Culicidae; genus Wyeomyia; species Wyeomyia smithii. Next base: position 128,649,044 of record NC_073696.1, on the reverse strand, counting down.
GTCCTAGTCAACATCTCCAATCGATTAGATTTCTCCTACAGTAGGCAGACTTTTGTCATATGCGATAAGGAGGCTCATATGGGGAAAAATCGAAAAATCTTGAATTTTTCCATATCTACCCTGGTGACCAGGAATGTCAATTGGGCCGAACAACTCAATATTTTCCAACATGCCTTGGGTCCTAGTCAACATCTCCAATCGATAAGATTTCCCTATCAGTAGGCAGACTTTTGCTATATAAGATAAGGAGGCTTATATGGGGAAAAATCGAAAAATCTTGAATTTTCCCATATCTACCCTGGTGACCAGGAATGTCAATTGGGCCGAACAACTCAATATTTTCCAACATGCCTAGGGTCCTAGTCAACATCTCCAATCGATAAGATTTCCCTATCAGTAGGCAGACTTTTGTCATATGCGATAAGGAGGCTTATATGGGGAAAAATCGAAAAATCTTGAATTTTCCCATATCTACCCTGGTGACCAGGAATGTCAATTGGGCCGAATAACTCAATATTTTCCAACATGCCTTGGGTCCTAATCAACATATCCAATCGATTAGATTTCCCTATCAGTAGGCAGACTTTTGTCATATGCGATAAGGAGGCTTATATGGGGAAAAATCGAAAAATCTTGAATTTTCCCATATCTACCCTGGTGACCACGAATGTCAATTGGGCCGAACAACTCAATATTTTCCAATATACCTAGGGTCCTAGTCAACATCTCCAATCGATAAGATTTCCCTATCAGTAGGCAGACTTTTGCTATATGCGATAAGGGGGAGGCTTTTATGGGGAAAAATCGAAAAATCTTGAATTTTCCCATATCTACCCTGGTGACCAGGAATGTCAATTGGGCCGAACAACTCAATATTTTTCAACATGCCTAGGGTCCTAGTCAACATCTCCAATCGATTAGATTTCCCTATCAGTAGGCAGACTTTTGTCATATGCGATAAGGAGGCTTATATGGGGAAAAATCGAAAAATCTTGAATTTTCCCATTTCTACCCTGGTGACCAGGAATGTCGATTGGGCCGAGCAACTCAATATTTTCCAACATGCCTAGGGCCATAGTCAACATCTCCAATCGATAAGATTTCGCTATCAGTAGGCAGACTTTTGTCATATGCGATAAGGAGGCTTATATGGGGAAAAATCGAAAAATCTTGAATTTTCCCATATCTACCCTGGTGACCAGGAATGTCAATTGGGCCGAACAACTCAATATTTTCCAGCATGCCTAGGGTCCTAGTCAACATCTCCAATCGATTAGATTTCCCTATCAGTAGGCAGTCTTTTGTCATATGCGATAAGGAGGCTTATATGGGGAAAAATCGAAAAATCTTGAATTTTCCCATATCTACCCTGGTGACCAGGAATGTCAATTGGGCCGAACAACTCAATATTTTCCAACATGCCTTGGGTCCTAGTCAACATATCCAATCGATTAGATTTCCCTATCAGTAGGCAGACTTTTGTCATATGCGATAAGGAGGCTTATATGGGGAAAAATCGAAAAATCTTGAATTTTCCCATATCTACCCTGGTGACCAGGAATGTCAATTGGGCCGAACAGCTCAATATTTTTCAACATGCTCAGGGTCCTAGTCAACATCTCCAATCGATTAGATTTCCCTATCAGTAGGCAGACTTTTGTCATATGCGATAAGGAGGCTTATATGGGGAAAAATCGAAAAATCTTGAATTTTCCCATATCTACCCTGGTGACCAGGAATGTCAATTGGGCCGAACAACTCAATATTTTCCAACATGCCTTGGGTCCTAGTCAACATATCCAATCGATTAGATTTCCCTATCAGTAGGCAGACTTTTGTCATATGCGATAAGGAGGCTTATATGGGGAAAAATCGAAAAATCTTGAATTTTCCCATATCTACCCTGGTGACCAGGAATGTCAATTGGGCCGAACAACTCAATATTTTCCAACATGCCTAGGGTCCTAGTCAACATCTCCAATCGATTAGATTTCTCCTACAGTAGGCAGACTTTTGTCATATGCGATAAGGAGGCTTATATGGGGAAAAATCGAAAAATCTTGAATTTTTCCATATCTACCCTGGCGACCAGGAATGTCAATTGGGCCGAACAACTCAATATTTTCCAACATGCCTAGGGTCCTAGTCAACATCTCCAATCGATTAGATTTCCCTATCAGTAGGCAGACTTTTGCTATATGCGATAAGGGGGAGGCTTATATGGGGAAAAATCGAAAAATCTTGAATTTTCCCATATCTACCCTGGTGACCAGGAATGTCAATTGGGCCGAACAACTCAATATTTTCCAATATGCCTAGGGTCATAGTCAACATCTCCAATCGATAAGGGTCATAGTCAACATCTCCAATCGATGCCTTGGGTCCTAGTCAACATATCCAATCGATTAGATTTCCCCATCAGTAGGCAGACTTTTGTCATATGCGATAAGGAGGCTTATATGGGGAAAAATCGAAAAATCTTGAATTTTCCCATATCTACCCTGGTGACCAGGAATGTCAATTGGGCCGAGCAACTCAATATTTTCCAAAATGCCTAGGGCCATAGTCAACATCTCCAATCGATAAGATTTCCCTATCAGTAGGCAGACTTTTGTCATATGCGATAAAGAGGCTTCTATGGGGAAAAATCGAAAAATCTTGAATTTTCCCATATCTACCCTGGTGACAAGGAATGTCAATTGGGCCGAACAACTCAATATTTTCCAACATGCCTAGGGTCCTAGTCAACATCTCCAATCGATAAGATTTCCCTATCAGTAGGCAGACTTTTGTCATATGCGATAAGGAGGCTTATATGGGGAAAAATCGAAAAATCTTGAATTTTCCCATATCTACCCTGGTGACCAGGAATGTCAATTGGGCCGAACAACTCAATATTTTCCAACATGCCTAGGGTCCTAGTCAACATCTCCAATCGATTAGATTTCCCTATCAGTAGGCAGACTTTTGTCATATGCGATAAGGAGGCTTATATGGGGAAAAATCGAAAAATCTTGAATTTTCCCATATCTACCCTGGTGACCAGGAATGTCAATTGGGCCGAACAACTCAATATTTTCCAACAAAGCTTGGGTCCTAGTCAACATATCCAATCGATTAGATTTCCCTATCAGTAGGCAGACTTTTGTCATATGCGATAAGGAGGCCTATATGGGGAAAAATCGAAAAATCTTGAATTTTCCCATATCTACCCTGGTGACCAGGAATGTCAATTGGGCCGAACAACTCAATATTTTCCAACATGCCTAGGGTCCTAGTCAACATCTCCAATCGATTAGATTTCTCCTACAGTAGGCATACTTTTGTCATATGCGATAAGGAGGCTTATATGGGGAAAATTGAAAAATCTTGAATTTTCCCATATCTACCCTGGTGACCAGGAATGTCAATTGGGCCGAACAACTCAATATTCTCCAACATGCCTAGGGTCCTAGTCAACATCTCCAATCGATAAGATTTCCCTATCAGTAGGCAGACTTTTGTCATATGCGATAAGGGGGAGGCTTATATGGGGAAAAATCGAAAAATCTTGAATTTTCCCATATCTACCCTGGTGACCAGGAATGTCAATTGGGCCGAACAACTCAATATTTTCCAACATGCCTAGGGTCCTAGTCAACATCTCCAATCGATTAGATTTCCCTATCAGTAGGCAGACTTTTGTCATATGCGATAAGGAGGCTTATATGGGGAAAAATCGAAAAATCTTGAATTTTCCCATATCTACCCTGGTGACCAGGAATGTCAATTGGGCCGAACAACTCAATATTTTCCAACAAAGCTTGGGTCCTAGTCAACATATCCAATCGATTAGATTTCCCTATCAGTAGGCAGACTTTTGTCATATGCGATAAGGAGGCTTATATGGGGAAAAATCGAAAAATCTTGAATTTTCCCATATCTACCCTGGTGACCAGGAATGTCAATTGGGCCGAACAACCCAATGTTTTGCAACATGCCTAGGGTCCTAGTCAACATCCCCAATCGATAAGATTTCCCTATCAGTAGGCAGACTTTTGTCATATGCGATAAGGAGGCTTATATGGGGAAAATTGAAAAATCTTGAATTTTCCCATATCTACCCTGGTGACCAGGAATGTCAATTGGGCCGAACAACTCAATATTTTCCAACATGCCTAGGGTCCTAGTCAACATCTCCAATCGATTAGATTTCCCTATCAGTAGGCAGACTTTTGTCATATGCGATAAGGAGGCTTATATGGGGAAAAATCGAAAAATCTTGAATTTTCCCATATCTACCCTGGTGACCAGGAATGTCAATTGGGCCGAACAACTCAATATTTTCCAACATGCCTAGGGTCCTAGTCAACATCTCCAATCGATTAGATTTCCCTATCAGTAGGCAGACTTTTGTCATATGCGAAAAGGAGGCTTATATGGGGAAAAATCGAAAAATCTTGAATTTTCCCATATCTACCCTGGTGACCAGGAATGTCAATTGGGCCGAACAACTCAATATTTTTCAACATGCCTAGGGTCCTAGTCAACATCTCCAATCGATTAGATTTCCCTATCAGTAGGCAGACTTTTGTCATATGCGATAAGGAAGCTTATATGGGGAAAAATCGAAAAATCTTGAATTTTCCCATATCTACCCTGGTGACCAGGAATGTCAATTGGGCCGAACAACTCAATATTTTCCAACATGCCTAAGGTCCTAGTCAACATCTCCAATCGATTAGATTTCCCTATCAGTAGGCAGACTTTTGTCATATGCGATAAGGGGGAGGCTTATATGGGGAAAAATCGAAAAATCTTGAATTTTCCCATATCTACCCTGGTGACCAGGAATGTCAATTGGGCCGAACAACTCAATATTTTTCAACATGCCTAGGGTCCTAGTCAACATCTCTAATCGATTAGATTTCCCTATCAGTAGGTAGACTTTTGCTATATGCGATAAGGGGGAGGCTTATATGGGGAAAAATCGAAAAATCTTGAATTTTCCCATATCTACCCTGGTGACCAGGAATGTCAATTGGGCCGAACAACTCAATATTTTCCAACTTGCCTAGGGTCCTAGTCAACATCTCCAATCGATAAGATTTCGCTATCAGTAGGCAGACTTTTGCTATATGCGATAAGGGGGAGGCTTATATGGGGAAAAATCGAAAAAACTTGAATTTTCCCATATCTACCCTGGTGACCAGGAATGCCAATTGGGCCGAACAACTCAATATTTTCCAATATGCCTAGGGTCCTAGTCAACATCTCTAATCGATTAGATTTCCCTATCAGTAGGTAGACTTTTGCTATATGCGATAAGGGGGAGGCTTATATGGGAAAAAATCGAAAAATCTTGAATTTTCCCATATCTACCCTGGTGACCACGAATGTCAATTGGGCCGAACAACTCAATATTTTCCAACTTGCCTAGGGTCCTAGTCAACATCTCCAATCGATTAGATTTCCCTATCAGTAGGCAGACTTTTGCTATATGCGATAAGGGGGAGGCTTATATGGGGAAAAATCGAAAAATCTTGAATTTTCCCATATCTACCCTGGTGACCAGGAATGTCAATTGGGCCGAACAACTCAATATTTTCCAACAAAGCTTGGGTCCTAGTCAACATATCCAATCGATTAGATTTCCCTATCAGTAGGCAGACTTTTGTCATATGCGATAAGGAGGCTTATATGGGGAAAAATCGAAAAATCTTGAATTTTCCCATATCTACCCTGGTGACCAGGAATGTCAATTGGGCCGAACAACCCAATGTTTTGCAACATGCCTAGGGTCCTAGTCAACATCCCCAATCGATAAGATTTCCCTATCAGTAGGCAGACTTTTGTCATATGCGATAAGGAGGCTTATATGGGGAAAATTGAAAAATCTTGAATTTTCCCATATCTACCCTGGTGACCAGGAATGTCAATTGGGCCGAACAACTCAATATTTTCCAACATGCCTAGGGTCCTAGTCAACATCTCCAATCGATTAGATTTCCCTATCAGTAGGCAGACTTTTGTCATATGCGATAAGGAGGCTTATATGGGGAAAAATCGAAAAATCTTGAATTTTCCCATATCTACCCTGGTGACCAGGAATGTCAATTGGGCCGAACAACTCAATATTTTCCAACATGCCTAGGGTCCTAGTCAACATCTCCAATCGATTAGATTTCCCTATCAGTAGGCAGACTTTTGTCATATGCGATAAGGAGGCTTATATGGGGAAAAATCGAAAAATCTTGAATTTTCCCATATCTACCCTGGTGACCAGGAATGTCAATTGGGCCGAACAACTCAATATTTTTCAACATGCCTAGGGTCCTAGTCAACATCTCCAATCGATTAGATTTCCCTATCAGTAGGCAGACTTTTGTCATATGCGATAAGGAAGCTTATATGGGGAAAAATCGAAAAATCTTGAATTTTCCCATATCTACCCTGGTGACCAGGAATGTCAATTGGGCCGAACAACTCAATATTTTCCAACATGCCTAAGGTCCTAGTCAACATCTCCAATCGATTAGATTTCCCTATCAGTAGGCAGACTTTTGTCATATGCGATAAGGAGGCTTATATGGGGAAAAATCGAAAAATCTTGAATTTTCCCATATCTACCCTGGTGACCAGGAATGTCAATTGGGCCGAACAACTCAATATTTTTCAACATGCCTAGGGTCCTAGTCAACATCTCTAATCGATTAGATTTCCCTATCAGTAGGTAGACTTTTGCTATATGCGATAAGGGGGAGGCTTATATGGGGAAAAATCGAAAAATCTTGAATTTTCCCATATCTACCCTGGTGACCAGGAATGTCAATTGGGCCGAACAACTCAATATTTTCCAACTTGCCTAGGGTCCTAGTCAACATCTCCAATCGATAAGATTTCGCTATCAGTAGGCAGACTTTTGCTATATGCGATAAGGGGGAGGCTTATATGGGGAAAAATCGAAAAAACTTGAATTTTCCCATATCTACCCTGGTGCCCAGGAATGCCAATTGGGCCGAACAACTCAATATTTTCCAATATGCCTAGGGTCCTAGTCAACATCTCTAATCGATTAGATTTCCCTATCAGTAGGTAGACTTTTGCTATATGCGATAAGGGGGAGGCTTATATGGGAAAAAATCGAAAAATCTTGAATTTTCCCATATCTACCCTGGTGACCACGAATGTCAATTGGGCCGAACAACTCAATATTTTCCAACTTGCCTAGGGTCCTAGTCAACATCTCCAATCGATTAGATTTCCCTATCAGTAGGCAGACTTTTGCTATATGCGATAAGGGGGAGGCTTATATGGGGAAAAATCGAAAAATCTTGAATTTTCCCATATCTACCCTGGTGACCAGGAATGTCAATTGGGCCGAACAACTCAATATTTTGCAACATTTCTAGGATTCTACTGACATTTCCAATTCATTATATTGCTCTATCTTGCCTATTAATTAGTTGTTAAGTTTGATCTCTTATCAATTTTGTTGGTTTAATTCAAATTTTTAGTTTCAGTGCTGCCCACCATTAGCGCTGCATTCTATGCTTTCTTCTGTTGAAATATTTCGTTTTTGTTGGCTTAGTTCCGGAGGGTAAAATCACGCAGCATATATGAATCCGGATTTAAACCAACAAAACCAGCTACCCAACAAAATGAAATATTTCACGATTTTGTTGGGTACGTTTCTTGTTGGGCGAATTCACACAAGTGCTACTAAGCAATACCACAAAAAGGACAAATATTTTTTAGCAACTCTTAAAGCAAACGCACCCGTGGCTAAATTGTGGTTGATAAAGCAGAATAATTTGTTTTCCTAATAAATTTAATAAATTATGATTAACTTTATTAGAAGGCTTTATTAGAAACACAAGCCTTCGATCCAATATTCTTGGTAGATGTTTGACTCATCGTCACAACAAGTTAAGGTGTGTTAAATATTTTTAGGGGTTATTCAGGAATGCACAAATCGATGACACATAAATTATTAAAAAACACCAAGTTGGTTGATTATCGCGCTTCGGAAGATATTCAATTTATTGGAACAAGTTTGGTTTGAAATATTCAATAGAATCAATATGACGGTGTTTGGTAAAGTTTTGGGCTAACTTTGAATTTATGTCGACACCGTTACCTGAGTATTGACACTAAAACAAATTTAGTAAATGGTATTGTCATGCGTAATAACTTTTTCACAAATTTATTTCTCAAAAAAAATCAGGTATACTTTAAAACTGTAGACTACTACTACCCATGGCAAGAAAAACCATTTCATGTTTCAACTATGTAGTTTGGATGCACAACAAGTAGCGGATCTTCCTCCTCTTGGGTATCTTTGTCGCCTAGAGTACCAGTCTTTAATGGAATAATAACTTGGTCCTGGAAATAAAAACGTCTTAGGTAAACTTTTCCAACAAAATCAGAATTTTACTTACATGGTACATAAGTCGATCGACGACTTTCTCGATTAGAGTTTTTCTTTCGAACAACTCTTCTTCACTTTCTATCTGGTCGCCAACCTGCTCAAGGTACCAGTTTATCAGTTCCGATTTTTTAATACCATCAGCTTGAGATTCCTCACTCTCAAAGCGAGACTCTTCACTGCGCATGTGGATGACAAGCATGTTTGACAAATTCCGATATTCTTCGAAGGATAGAGTGAGTTTTTTCTTTGGCACTTCATGTCCATTAGTGCCATGACCATTTTCTCCGTGACCATTCGTTATCTGCTCTGAGTCTTGTTGCGACACTGCTTCCTCTGCATCCATAGCGAGTGCAAGTTCAGCATCCTCTTCGTCGTCTAAATGAATGTCGGGTTGTTCTACACGAATTATTGATTTATTCAGCAAACGATAAGCTTCTTTGACATGCTTATCCCCAACCTCCTCACTACATTCCATTTTGGCCATCGCTTCACTAAGTCGTATCATGCTTTCCAGTTGGCGTACGGTGATTCGCCAGGTACTCTTACCGGATGTACCCGTATCCCGTTGTCGCAAATGGCCATAGTTTTCCACGAGCAATTCTAATGCTTCTTGTGTAATAAGAGGTTTGAACTGACGAGCGAACATAACATAGCGTAAGACATCTTCCCTAGAGTAAACTTGATCAACACGATCTTCAATATTCGAATGCAGATCAACAATTTTCCGCGCAATAGCGTAATCCACAACCTCGTTGCATTCGTCGACAAGAATAAAAAATAAATCAAATCGAGACATGATAGGAGCAGTTAGGTAAACGTTTTGCTGTAATGATTTTGATCGATCATATCTGCCACCGATGGGATTTGCAGCAGCCAAAATTGAGGTTCTTGCATTCAGCGTCGCTCGTACGCCAGCTTTAGCAATTGAAATAGTTTGCTGTTCCATTGCCTCGTGAATGGCAACCTGGTCATGTGGATCCATTTTGTCAAACTCGTCGATACAGCAGATGCCGTTATCAGCTAACATAAGCGCTCCAGCTTCAATTACGAAGTCGAAACTTTCTTCGTCCTTAACTACAGCTGCCGTCAGACCAGCTGCGGATGACGCTTTGCCAGATGTATACACAGCTCTTGGCGAAAAATCAGCGACTTGCTTCAGAAATTGTGATTTAGCCGTGCTGGGGTCACCAACAATGCAGCAATTGATGTCGCCTCGCAGCGTGGTTTCTGCGAAAAATATCATGGAATATGTTATCGTATACTTTTATAGCATAAAATATAGTCGTTATCAGATATATTCAAACTTACTTTCATGAGTGGTCTTAGCAACGCCTCCAAAAAGCATCAGTAGTATTCCTCGTTTTACTTCATCGTTTCCATATACTGAAGGGAACAAGCTGTTGATAAGATTTTGGTAAAGTTTAGGATCACGCGACATCTCATAAACCTTATTCCATTCAGCATCTGTCATATGTTTCTTCATGTCTTCTGCCGTTACCTCACTCATTGGCATATCAGTTCCACCGAAACGAGAAGAGGTCGCCTGCACGGAGCAGGCCAAAAATGCCATTTTGTAGCTTAAGTCACGAACACCAAGCGCTTTCAATCCGCGGATTCCTTCAGCCGCATTATCACCATGCTTATGATGCGAGCCAAGCTCAGCTTTTACACCAGGCATTTGAAGGGCACCTACGTCTGGGACAACTATTAACGTTCCAGTGAAATCATATCGGTCACCAGCTTGCACGGTTTCGACTATTTCTGCCCGTAAAATAACTTCAACCGAACGTGGAATGCAACCTCGAGGAAGTTCTGCTTGTGTTTCCTGGATACGCACTTTTTGGAAATCAATGAATTTCGACTTATCAACATCCAACATAAATCGGCGACGGTTTGCACAAACAGGATTGCGACAAATGGTTGGATTGGTAAACTTGAATTGCTGTTCAACATCTCTTATTTCTGTCTGACAATCCAAACAGACAAATGTTCCAGTCACTAATTCTGGATGAACTGGATGTGTACGAACCACCTGCCCAGAAATGCGTATTAAAGTTCCGATCTTTGACGTCGTAAGTTCGCGTACTTTGTGCCGGGTCGGAACATCCGTGAATGAAACATAGCATTCCTTGTCCTTTTTCAAGTCGGTTCTATCTTTCACGAAATTAGAAACAGCTTGACATAGAAACGGAAATATTCGGTAGTATTCTTCAATAATAACCGTAGCGAGACACTCATTGTATTTTTCAACATCCTCGAAGCTCACTTCCAACGTTGAGCGGTCTGGATTTATTAAATCTTGCACTGTTCGCATATACTTCAATTCGCCATCTTCTTTAAACCTGTTAAGTTAAAGTTTAAAATATTTTGTAAATTTCAAATGATTTAATGATAAACTTACTCTTCTAAAAAATCTTGAAACAATTTCTGAGTGCGAATTCCAACTTCATCACGAACACGAAGTTGTCCTATATATGCGTCTTCAACATCCATTATCTTTGTTTCTCAGTGGTGATTCGTGAATCGAGATTTATGTTTCAACACTTAAAATAATTTTTATACAGTTGTTACTTAAAAACTTGTACCACACCAAAATCACACAACAGCAGCAAGAACAACAGAAAACTGTGGAATTACCTGCTGAACACAAAGCATGAAAGCGCGCCAAAGCTGTTAATATGGCAGATGACAGAAGTATAAGAGAAAAAAATCAATGATAGGGTTCTCAGCGGTGCTTAGCAGCAACATATTTGAAGGTGAAGGCTTTTCGGCTTATCCCCACTAAAAAGTTTCACCGTAGACGTATTGTGGTATAAATAGTTTAACAAATCATCTTTATTTGCAATTTTTCATATAAGGATGATTTTACGTATCAAATATTTAAAAATTGAAAAATTTTCGTGTTTTCCCAAAAATCTGGATATGCAAATTTCTACATAAAAATTTGCTCAAAATTTATTTTTCGCAGATAAATCGGTTTGTAGTATCCCCACAGACAAATAGACGTACCACTCCGTACAAAATTCAAAGAAAATTGTCTGCTAACTTGTGCTACACACATTGGACATATTCCGCAAAAGATAAATTTTCTGCCTTTCTGCTGTTTTGGCAGCACGACGCACGACAACTGTCAATTGAGTTCAAAAGAAAAAAGCACATCAGCACCACTGCGACGGCAATATTCCGCATTACTGAAATTCATTTGGATTGACCGTCATTTTGATACACGAAAATATATTTTATGGTACGCCTGTTTGTCTGTGGTATTTGCACTTAACCCGTAAAGACTAGCAGTATTCAGAGGCAGAGTCTATGTTTATAATGAGAGTTCCGCAAAAATGAAACCAAAGGAACCAAATGTAATTGAGCGTCATAAAGAATATGTGTTTTTCCGAAGTTTTACTTACACATTTCAATCCAACATTAAACCTGTACACTGGTTCACTCAAATTTAACAAAACATTTCCGATGTAATCTTTTAAAACTGTGTACCTTGTGAAGAGTTTCAAAAAATGATATTCGCTTATGCATGGTGAAAAACTGATAGTTCTTGGCAACAAACGGCACAAAAACTGTGTTGCCGAAACGATAGATTTTCTCTTTGCGCGACTCTATATACACATAGACTCTGCTCAGAGGGAGAGATAAACGAAGAGAATGTTGTGAGCCAAACGAATTGTCAAAATCTGAGTCAAACGAACAAGAGAAGTAACAATACGTTAAGAGGTATTGCAATCAGGTACGATATAGGACGTGTTCATTTTCATGCGTTTTCCTTGTTCTATTGCTAAACGAAGAACTGGGAATGCTTCAAAATTAGATTATCACAGTGGGAGGTTCACAAACCTGTTGCATGGTTCACAAAATAATGATCAATTGTGGAGGAAGTGTATACAATTAAACATAAACATAAAATTGGGTTGTTTAGCATCATTAGTTTTTTATGTTATCTGAAAGAGCTGCATTGAAATTGGTCGAAATCTGCTCGAAATCGCTACAATGACAGTTCTCCCATATAAACACTGTCATTGTAGCGATTTTTATTTTTCATTTAAAAATCGAAGGACAATGATATAAAATTAAAAAAAAAATCACGTTTTGGCCAGGAAATTACACTCTTTTACCTGATATATAAAAATCAGAAATCCGCGAAAAGCTATACAATCCAATTCACGGTTTTTGCGATGCGCTTCATTATTCACCAGGATTTCTATCATCACCATTATTTTGTGCATGCAGAAAAAAATCGGAAGCGATGAGTCGCTTGTCTGACAAGGATTTTCCAGCGAATATCGTAGTATTTTAATATAATGTAGTCTTTGATTCAACATAAAATGTCCCGAAATATGCGACTATAATATTTTCCAATAGTTTTGATTGTTTCCTAGTCGCAAAAAAGTTTTGCTTGTTTTCTAGTCGCAAAGTCGCATAATCATACTAGTCATCATACTAGTCAGCATTGCGCTTTGAGAACAGATCTGGCACCCCTGACACGTGACACCCAGTCGTCAAACAGTTGCTCTAAGTTTTGGTAAAGGTACCACCCCTCTGGACCCCTCCCCGTTTCCGTGAGATGGTAACATATGTGTGTTTTCTACATTTTCAAATAGATTGAGCAAATGCTGCGAATTTTCATACGATACGTATCAATTGCTCCATGTATCAAATCATATCGGGTAGATGATTAAAGTGGATAAGAGTGAAATTTGAAGTTTTCAAATTATTCCAGTTTCATTTTCAAAAACATTCAAAAAACATAGTCGTCTTTCAAATTTTTTGGTTCTGTATTTTTGAAAGAAGGTTTCCTGAACTGATACACGCTGAAATCTTTATTTCTCCCTGCACCGATTTTGGAAAGATGATTTTATATTCACCAAAGTGCGTATATCCATGGAAACTTCAATTCCTCAGTCTCCCACGGTAGGTTACAACTTAGCATTTTTAGGGCATCCTTAACAGTGCGCTTCTATACCCCGTTTGGCAGCGCTCTATCATCACTTCATACCGTACCGGTCGCTGCTAAACGCGCTAGAGAAATAGTAGCCGGGCCTCCGGGAAGCATCGCGCTCTCAAATTTGGCAGCCCGGTAACAGCGCTGCTAAAGGTTTATGCTGGTTGAAACGTCAAACAGAGCCGATAGCAACAACCGGTGTAAAAGCGGGTGAGTGCGTAAAATAGCCGCGCTGTACACAGTCGGCCATAACCACTTAAATAGTAGCGCACTGTTAAGGATGCTCTTAACAGTGCGCTTCTATACCCCTTTTGGCAGCGCTCTATCATCACTTCATACCGTACCGGTCGCTGCTAAACGCGCTAGAGAAATAGTAGCCGGGCCTCCGGGAAGCTTCGGCTCTCAAATTTGGCAGCCTGGTAACAGCGCTGCTAAAGGCTTATGCTGGATGAAACGTCAAACAGAGATGATAGCAACGACCGGTGTGAAAACGGGTAAGTGCGTAAAATAGCCGCGCTTTACACAGTCGCCATAACAACTTAAATAGTAGCGCACGGGTAAGGATGCCCTTAGAACAATGTCTTCTTAAACCAAAGATAATGAAATAATTATTCTAGCATGCACAGAACACATGTCTGCCTCGTAGTCGTCGGCCTCTATCCGGTTCTCTGCTAAATGTCATCTTCGCCGGTTGGTCATCCGCCATTTGTCCTACTGCCGTGTTTCATCAGCTTGACAATATCAGCGAATCTTCTTTGCAGCAAAAAACCAGCTCTGAGAAAAAATAGTGTATACTCACTCAATATTTTAGTTAATCAGATCATTGCAGATTTTTTTATATAATAATAATCAGCCGCAAAATCTGTTGTTTTTTTTTAAACCCGGCCACGAAAAAACTGTTAGTGTGTGTCCTGAAACACGCTGACAGCTCAGTTGTCAGGAATCTCGGTAAGAGCGTTTTTGTTCGACGAAATCTTGGTTTCCATAATTCGGTATTTTAGTTTACTGAACTCGAAGGTTTCGGTTTCAGTAAACAAATTTACGATATTGCGGTAAACACGTTGAGTTTCCGATTTCTCAGTAATTTTCTTTCCGAATAACGGTAAACTAAAATATTTTCAAGTAGTTCGGTATTTTACTTTACCGAGAAAGCATGCAACAGTTAAGTGTGTATAGAGCGCAAATTTCGTACGGATCTGTAGGCTACGGGACCTAATGCCTTGTTCAGACTACGCCGGATATCACCTGATATCGCCAGATAATATCGGATATCACCTCGAGCATTCACATTAGAGTGAGCTGATATGATTTGACATTTGCTTTGGTAATTGAAAAAAGAAGAAAACAAAAACAGGTCAAAGTAAAACAAGACAACATGAGCAATGGGATTAGGATAAAGATGTCCGCGAGTTGGCTCGCACCAACGCGAACTCTCATATGCAATTGTCAATATGTGCGGGATGAAAATAGCAAAAATATTTCCTTCCTTTTTTCTCGCATGCAACGCGAAGTGCGAAATTTGTATGGTTGCGTCAAATGTCTGTTGGCCGTGTTGCCAACTGCTTGAAATGTGGTTATTATTGGTTTTCGAACATGATATCTGCGATAGCATGTAGCCGAGGTGATATCCTTTGGCAGCTCGATTGTATGGGATATCAGGTAATATGGATGGTGATATGGCCTCGATAGCTCGAATCGCCTGATATCAAGTGATATGCGGTGTAGTGTGAACGGGGTATAAGCTTGTTACGCGATTCGTTGTAAGCCATATTCGCTGCTAAAATCCGCCTCTTCACCTCGTTGCCACATGTCCCGAGTAGATAGATAAATAAATTCACATCCACTATCCAGCATCCCAATCATTTATTCTTACATGCTGAAAAAAAATCAGCCAAATCAGTTTAGTAGATGCTGAGAAAAACTTACCACCAGTTATGCCTGGTTCAGACTACGCCGCATATCACCTGGTATCACCAGATGATATCGGATATCACTTTGGTGTGTTCACACTACAGTGAGATGATATTTTGACATTTGCTTTATTTGGTTTGATAATGGAAAAAAAAGAAGAAAACAAAAGCAGGTCAAAGGATAAACAAAACAACAAGAGCAAAGCAATTTGGATAGAGATGCCAGATAGCTGGCTCGCACCAACGCGAACGGTCATTTGCAATTGTCAAATTGTGCAGGATGACAAAAGCAAAAATATGTCCTTCCTTTTTTTCGCATGCAACGTAAATCGCGAAATTTGTAGAGTTGCGTCATTTGGCCGTGTTGCCAACTGCTGCAAATCCGCAATAGCCGTGGTGATATGTGATGAGAGCTCGATTGTATGGGATATCAAGTGATAAAAATGGTGATAATAATGGTGATATCACCTGATATCAAGTGATATGCGGTGTAGTGTGAACGTTGTATTAGGTACTGATTTAGAGAGAGCATCCACGTTCCCAGCTGTCAACAGCGCAATGCTCACTATATTTGCGTTCACGACATGCAAAATACATCTTCAAATATCCCCTTATGAATAGCCGAAATACCTGAACACTTCACTTTACTCTAAACATGTGAAAAAATCATTTTTGCACCTTTTAGAGCAGGGTCCCTTCCTTAAGGTTGATCATGTACAATTTGGTTAGAAGCAATACGTTTTCGGTACAAATAGGACGGTTCGTCGAAATTAAACATACAAGCATGTCGGGTAAATTGATGGATCATCGAAGCTAATGGCGAGTTTGCAGCGTGTGTTGAATAACTTCCATACATTCTCAGTCGCAAATCTCGCGTGATTGCGTAGAATCCAATCTGCGACAGAAGATCTGGTGCATCATACTCGTTGGTCAGCAACGTAGAAACAAAAAGGATCTGTAGCACTTGCCTAAGTTTGTCTAGCGTGTCTGTACCCAGTAATCGACAGCGATCTTTATACGGTGTTAGGAATTATTGCTCTCTCCAGGGAAGCTGTCTCAGCGTATATCGGGCGAATTTGCGTTGCACACTTTCGAGCCTGTTCATCCACATTATCTCATGAGGACCCCAAATAACACTTGCAAAAAGTATCGAACGAACGAAGAAATAGTACAGTGCTTCAAAACAAAAAAGGTCGGTGAACTCACTTGCTATTTTGCCAAGACTTCGATTAGAGCAATTCCACAAAATATGGGCAACCAGCTTAATCAACCATTTTTGATTGAGCATGAGCATGAGCATTGACGACCGTACATATCGTAGTTGCACCTCCGTGATTGACCTGAGCTAGTGAAGTTGCACAGAGAACCACATAGATAGTTTTTGGGATTTTTTCCATCTTCAATGAACAACAATTCCGTAACTCTCACTTTAAAAAGATCAAGAACGGCGCCGGTCACGCCCTAACATTCGTTGGGGAAAAATAGCAAGAGGATTGTTAGTTCGACAAATGTCGTTATGAGACCGAGTTCACCTCTGCATCTCTAGGAAATGTCACAGGAAGGGTATTTGTGTTAGTATGGGGTAGGAAAGATCAGGATTCGCCGGGGTAGGAAAGATCAGGATTCGCCGTGGTAGGCAATACGATCAGATATTTTCAAATTCCCCGCGCGAAGAATATTTTTTTTAACCAAATAATAAATCGTCAGATATAAAAGCTAAGCGCGAATCAACGAGCTGATTCGCAGGCACCGATTTTATGTCCTGGGAGAGTAAGCTACGCGATACGAATCTCCAGATCACCAGTCACAGCAAACTGAACCTAAACGAATAATAACGAATAGACACCGAAGCAGCATTCAGTGAGTCAAACACGCCACTGCGCTCGCACCCGAGCACAAACAAACCGTTTTCATGATTACAGTTACCGCTCTCTCGACTTCTGCCTCTCAGCAGAACTTGCCATCGGCGACAAGCATATGTACATATTGATGACGCGATAAACAAAACGTCTAAACACGGCGGGCTTCTTCTTTCCTCCACCAGCTTAATCGACCATTTTTGATTTAGCTGAAATTTTGCATAGATAGGCAAAAGATGCAATTTTGTGCTATTTGTTTAATTTTTTGGATCACGACTCATTTTTGAGAAGCTATTGAAAAATGCTTTTTTTGGGAAGGTGCTGATAATTTCATATATTTTTAGGGCCAAAACGGTTTGTTTGAGCGGTATGGCGTTTTTGGCGCAAAGTTGTAGATAACAATTTTGTCTTTCGGAAAAAAATATACGCTTAAAAAAATATTTTTTTTTGGAAAAAAAGGTGAAATAAAAATTTGAAATTAATTATCTAAAATAGCTCATTTTTTAAAATCTATTTTTTTTATAAAAACTTCAAATGATCACCTTAACAATGAAAGTTATGGTTTTTTGAAAAAATAAAAAAAATTCCAGGTTTTCTAAATAGTTCTATCGTCGCTTCTCTACAAAATTTAGCGAATTAGCCATTAGCGTTTCGAAGACCGAAATTTTAGCGACGCTCACAGTTTCGATGACCAGCTCAAAAATTATCGGAATCGCTAAATCACTAACTGAATATTAGCGTCACTAATTAACGATTAGCGAATTTGCGGATAGTGCCCACCACTGGTTATTAGTGTCCAGTCTAAGAATGTGGATATCTTAGCTCAGCTATCAGCATTTGAAGTTGCTAGACCATATCGTCCCTTAATGCTAGAACTAGATAACTCGTAATTTGTCAATTTTGAGTTAAGTATGCCATTATATTCATCGCGTCGAGCTCTATAACATATCCAAGACTTGTTGAAACACGATTACAAGAAAAAGTGTTATTCATCTAATGAAAAACTAGATATCTCAACGAAAAACAAGTGTATTTTGTAATAAAACTAAATAACTCGGCTTTTTGCTGATTTTTCCGTTACTATAACGGGCCTGAAACGATATGAATGCGTTTCATAAAATCTGAACCTTTAATAATTACATTTGAATCGTCATCACCAGAATAGGTCAAATTTTCAAACTCATTTTTCTCGAAACATCAATTTTCGAGTTATCTAGTTCTAGCATCAAGGGGACGATATATTGCATGATGCTACCGACAAATTCCGCGCCGTGAGGGCATCGCAAATGAACTTTCCAGTGCAATTGGATTTGCTACGCAGACCGTACACAATCGTACGTATCAGTAAGCAGTGTTCAGTGAATTTTCAATCAAACTAACCATTCTGTAATATCCTCCAATGTTACTGAGGTCGGTTTAAATTTTTGCTTAACTACTGTTGAATAAAATTTACTTGACGAGATTTACAAAAACAATACTGTTATTTTTTGTAAACTGAAATAAGTTCAACTCTTTTGTAAAGTTCAGTAAAAATTAGACGGTCTAGGGTAAGAAACGGTTTAGGCAGTGGCGCCTTTCTAATCATTCCAAGAAAACGAGCCTTTAATGAGCAAACGAAATAAGCAGTTTTAATGAGGAAAACGTAAACTCTGACTAACTAACAGTCTAACGAATGTATAAAGTACCGTTCAACACAAAAAAAATCTTTGAAACAACATCACTTTAAATAATCAACCGAAATTGCAACCAAATCTGAAGGTTATTCCACTGGAGCTGCTCTTTTAGACATAGAAAAAGCATTCGACAGTGTTTGGCATAAAGGTTTGATTGCGAAATTGCAAACTTTTAATTTTCTAATTTTCCTAGTCAAAATTTTAAAAAATTATTTTACTGATCGAACTCTGCAGGTTGTCTATCAGAATTCAAAATATGATAGATTTCCTGTCAGAGCTGGTGTACCTCAAGGTTCAGTCTTGGGTCCAGTCCTGTACAACATATTCACTTCAGATCTTCCTGATTTGCCTCCAGGATGCACAAAGTCATTGTTCTGCGATGACACAAGCATTTCCGTAAAAGGAAAAAGTCTTCGTGTCATATGCAGTCGATTGCAGAAAAGTTTAGATATTTTTTCTTTCTACTTGCAAAAGTGGAAAATCTCTCCCAATGCTTCTAAAACTCAAATGATAATTTTTCCGCATAAGCCTAGGGCTTCTTTCCTCAAGCAGAATAATCATCACGTTGTCAAGATGAATGGGGTTATTTTAAGTTGTTCCGACAAGGTTAAGTACTTGGGACTAATTTATGATAAAAAACTTATTTTCAAAGAGCACATTGAGAGTATACAAGCCAAGTGCATCAAATATACGAGATGTTTATATCCTCTCATTAACAGGAATTCTAAACTTTGTTTAAAGAACAAACTTTTGATTTACAAACAAATTTTTAGACCAGCAATACTTTATGCTGTACCGATCTGGTCAAGTTGCTGTTCAACAAGGAAGAAAACGCTCCAAAGGATTCAGAATAAAATTCTGAAAATGATTTTGAAGCGTCCTCCTTGGTTTGGTACACTCGAATTACATAGACTTACTGGTGTTTAACCATTAGAAGCTATGTCAAATAAAATTATTAACAATTTTCGACAAAAATCGTTGCAATCCTCAATTGCTACGATAAGCTCTCTTTATAGCCAATAAGTTAGCAATTAAGTGAGTTGTAAGTTTACTTCCTCTTTTCTGACAAGTAGGTTTAAATCCCTACGAATGATAAGTCCTAATTGCGAAAGCAAACAAATCCTAACAATTAAAATTACAAATTTCTAACAGTGTTGAGAAGTCACCATTTGTGATTGGACACACATACTCATCATTTACTAATATTTATCATAAAAAAAAATGCAACCATTTTGGCGCCATTCAGGTGCTGAAAAAAAATCTTGTAAAACCGAGGCAAACTACATAAAATAGGTTTGGGGTGATTGAAATAGTGTCCCTCGATTGGAAACTTTAATTGATTACTGTTAAAGTTTGCAAAATCAGTTAACTAATCTGAAAACAACCCAACAAACAATTTTGTTGATTTACAGCTTAATAAGCTATTATTCAGTGGATTCCGGCTGAACTCTAGCTTAATGAGCCATTATCCAACAAAATTGTTTGTTGGAAAGTGCTAACAAATTGATATACCTATGTTTGTATTTCACCTTACACATTTCGAGTAAGGTCTCAATACACAAAAGGCTTCATAAGCTCCTTAAAATATGTTCCTTACCCTATCAACACTTACCTAGATGTTGCTAAAAATACCTTTTAATTTTTCATTCTGAACTTTTGTTGTTTTGTCAATACAAAATCGAACATCAAAATCTCAATTATGGTAAGTTTTAAGGCTGATTTGAAAGTACTCCGCGTGCTTTTGCGAAAAGGATTATGCGATCAATTTGCTTGAAAATATGACGCGCAACATTATTCAGTCGTACAACAGTCGCATGGTTTTGCGCGCTTTTCTATTTTCTATTTGTTTCGTATTCTATGAATGAAGAATAATGTCGCAAAGTTTCACGCATATCCGTGGTGCTCCCACAGCATCAACGTACGGGAAAATCGAGTCGACCGACTCTTTTGCTTCTTATGAAAATTGTGCTGCGCGCAAAACATAACGCATCATACGCGGATGCCATTAATACCGCTACTTTGTAAATACATATAGATATTTATGTATGTCTGCCAGTAGCAACAGCAACGACGGCAACAGCAACAGTAGCATAAGTCCACGTAGAACATGAACGCTAGCACGACGAGAAGCAACAGTGTCACAACATCGGCCGGCATCGGTACAAGGCAACCGAAGAAAAAGGTACTCCTTTTTCGTTTTGCTGCTTTATAAATACGTGCGCTTCTATGCTGCTAATGACACAAAGCTTGTGCCAACTGAATGAGACACAGCTCAACAAAAACTGTTAGGAGCTAGGACTCAGTGTGCTAAAAGACATAGGAACCAGCAATTTCCAGCTCAGTGAAATATAAGGATCAGTAAAGTACTATTTGTTCGGTCATTCTGCATCCAGTCGGAAGAGGATAAAAGAAGACAAGCGCGTGGTTTATAACCTGGTGAATATTTGGTCAGTTGAGAATTAGTTTGTGCTAGAAACGTGCAATATGCATCGGTTTGACACGGAAGTGAAAGTTTAATATGTGAAAATTTTTATTAATTGTTCGGATCATTGCTTAGAAAGGATGGCTGCACTTACGTTGTTGATGATTGTGAATATTAAAATATTGTTGTCTGCACAGTATAGAGGTTCAGGGTTCTATTACGAGTTTTAAGCTGCTTTGTCAAAATTCCAAGTACCATAGAGACATAGTTAATTCCCTTGCAAATTTCAGTTGGGATATGAAAACGATCAGGCGACATAATGTGTTAATTTAATTATTAAAAGGGGTCAAGTAAAAAGCCACCGTTTTAGGAAAAATCTAACATAAACAAAAAAAAAAAATACGTTTACCCATTCAGTTATCAATTTATTTTTAAATACACGATCGATCACGAAAATAATTCTGTTTTGAATGCTATAATTGAAATCTGTACCGCTTTTCATTATAATAAATTTATCAAAAAAGGTAGAAAGATTCTAGTTTTATAACCCGTTCACACTACAGCGGATATCATGTGATATCGCCTATCTTGATATCAAATCTCATAGACCAAATGTTCCGTGAAAACTAGATGTATAAATTCTGAAATCAAGATACGCAATGTCACATGATATCCGATATAGTGTGAACAAGGCATTAACGAAAATAAGCCATCGCATATACGAATCACGGCAGTTTACCACAGAGTTATGAATGAATTTTATTTGATCGATTTTACAAGTTTACAAGTTATTTGTAATAGTACTAATCAATTTTCTGTTTTTTTTATTACTCAAATTTGAATATGCAATTAGTGTGTTTTCTTTATCTAATGAAACGTATCATCGGACGAATTGTTATGAATAGTTTTTGAACTGGGAAACTCATTTAAATAATTTTAAAAGTGAACAGGCTGATCAGTAATATATTGAATGATATATAATGTACACGAAGGATTGTTGAAATGGCTGCTTTCCATTATTTTCACTCGATGTGTACAAACATTACGTAAACTGTTTTGTTTTTGCAAACACCGGATTCAATCGTTTCAAGGCTTAATCCTATGTACCCGAAAAAAGTGAAAAACCATGCCAGGAAGTTGGTAAAAGTTGCTAGGTTTGTGTGAACGTAATCACAAAAAAAAAACGTGAATTGAAGCGGGCGTTACGCTTGCCATTCTAGACCCTTCTTCTCAGTGTCCGAAAAGGTTTAATTGCCTTCAGGGGCATGATTAAGTTTCATAACAATCGGACTTTTAGTTTCAAGGTTGGGTTTCCATCAGCTGTAAAAAAATAAACTAAATTTTCTCAGAGATATCGTGAACGATTTATATCAAAACTAGTTGCAAATAGAATGGTGTTCTTCTAAACTTTTTTGTTTTTCTAGTAAAAATTTTCAAAAACCTCTCTTCTCAAGTGTCCCGTTTATTAAACCTATTCGTCCCATTTTCCTTCCAAGAAACCTGGTCAGCCTATAAAACTTGATTATAAATGTTTAAAGCTCAGAAACAATAAACTTTACTTTTTTGCACAATTAAATAATATTTCTACGCAAGCAAATCTGGAAACCTACACAATAATCTGGATCTCGAGCTCGGCTAAACAAATCCGACTCGGCAACTTGGAATTCAACCGCTCACCTCGTGAACACCTTTAATGAGCTTGACTGCCGACAGGTTTTCAATCACTTTTTAACCTGATTGAAATCAGGCCTGGTCACAGTGATACCAAATGTGCAGATTTGTCTGCAAAACAAAGATTTTTGAAGTCCGTGTGCAGATATTTATTGATTTGCAGATATTTGCAGTTTTTCCACGGTTTCTGCAGATTTTTGTCAAAGTCTCCTTATATTTGCGCAGATTTTCTTAGAATGTGTGCAAATTTTTACAGACTTTTGCCTGCGCGAGCGAAATTATTTTCGGATTACGGATAGATTTTTTTCAGATTTCGAGCACACTTTTCCGGTTTTTCGAGCAGTTGTAGACATTTTTCAAAAACACCTGGCATCTCTGCCTGGTCATTACATTTGTCAAATGGTTTCACACATAAATTGACAATTGCATATGAGAACTCGCGTGGGTGCGAACAGCCTCAAAAATCTCTTTTACTTGTGTCAGGGCCAACAATCGTTCCAGTGATTCACGACGCGAGGTAGACAGCTTTTTTGAAAAAAGCTTCCCACTAAAATAAGTCACACTATCGTTTACCGAGGAAAACTAAAATGTTGTTCTAATCTGTCAGACAGCCATCTATTTTTTATTCTGACCTGTTATTTATTTCAATATGTTTTCGCCATAGCATTTTGACAAAAAAGGAAATGTCTGAAACTCAAAATATAAATATAAAAAATGAAAAATCGTTTCCAGAACATTTTTTTCCTGCTGCTGCAGGCTGTTGCTGACTGACTGAGGCAATTGGGGTGTTAATCTATTCACGAATTTCAGATTTTTTATATCAGCTAAAAAGCAAAGCCTTGGTGCTACATTCCGATTAGGAACTCGACCAAAAGTTTATTATACACAGACTTAGCAGCCAACTGTTTAGTGTACGGGACAATTGCGAGGCTAGCGTTACGATCCTGCTGACACTAACAGTCTCTCCCGAACCTAAGACCACTGGCTTGTTAGACCAGCATCGTACCTCGATACCAGCTGGGACAATAAATCGAGAACTGCTGGGATAATATAATATGTAATTTTATGTCATTGTCCTTCAATTTTTAAATAAAGAATAACATAACGATTTCGAGCAGATTTCGAGCAGTTTTATTTCTTAATTTGCAAATTAAAGGACAACGAAAATTTTTGATAGTCACGTTTCGCTTAGAAAATGCAGCTCTTTCAGATGATATAAGAAACTGCTATAGCTAAACAACCCAATTGTCTTTCAGTGACTTTGTCTTGACTTCTTTTTGTGAGGCTTTCATTTAATGCAAAACTGCTCGGAAGGGTAACCTTTCGTTTTCACTGCGACCCATGACGTTCCAGAACCTCGCGTCCGTATGATGAACGAAATGAAACAGAAAAACCTAAATTAATCCACCTAGCGGTCAGACTCAGCCTTTCTCATTCAAACTTATTATTTGTAAAAATAGATTTACATGAATGCTTAAATCCAATAAATGTTTATCCACTCTTTGGGTTCTAAAATATTGATGTTGTAATTAAAGTATAAAATATGAAATTTGACGTAATGTTAGTACTTCAGAAATAGCGAAATAAAAGCAATGACTCTAATTTCGAACAATTTAATCACAAGCGATGCCGGGAACGTTCAGATAGTACGATACCACATTTAAATCATGTTGAGGCCATATATATTGATCGAAGCAGGTAAAGTGTTGAATAGTCTTTGAATTTCTTCTCTTTCTAAAACTTTTCAACAGCATATCAAATTGTTATGAAGTTTGTTATTTGTAAGTTTGAGAGATGACTCATTTGTATGACACTAGTTATGTTCAAATAAATCGTGTAATACTTGAGATAATAGACTTTCGTTGTTTTACAAAATAAAACATAACGATACAATCAAATGAAAAGGGAACGTTGGGGTAGCCAAACTTTGAAACCACGTGTTCAATCATAATTCATCAGTTAACCCTTAACTAGTCCGTTCATCTGATATCAATATTGTTCAAATCGGTTGTGTAGTTTCTAAGATAATGAAGTTTCGTGATTTTCACATTTCGATACATTACAGACGAAGTTACAGTCCGATTACTGCAAAATTCAATAGGGTGTTGTGAGGTAGGTAGACCTTTTATTTGATACTAATTCTGTGGAAATCGGGTCAACCATCTCTGAGAAATATGAGTGAGTCCAAGTAATTTGTTTTGGAATATGTTTCTTTTCATAGCTGGATTTCACTTTTTTAAACATAAAAGGCAAAGTAATAATCCGTTTGTAGAAAAATTCATTAGGGTCTTATGGGGCAACAAGACTTTCCATATGACACTAATTTTATAAAAATCGGGCCAGCCATCTCTGAGAAACATGAGTGAGATTAAATAGTCTCTAGAACACGTTTCTTTCCATAACTTCTGAACCACATGTTCAATCTTCATAAAATTCAAAAGTTAAGGGTTTTTAAGGTAGCCCGTTCATTTGAAACTAATTTTAATCAAATCAGATGTGTGGTTTCTGAGATATTGATGTTTCGTGATTTTTACACTTTGATACATAACCTCTAAACTAGAAATCAGATTACAATAAAATTCAATAGGGTCTTATAGGGCAACTAGACCTTTCATTTGCAATTAACTTCATTGAAATCTGTTCGGTCAGACCATCTCTGAGAATAGTGAGTGCGAAAAAAGGTGCACATACACACGTACACACCCACACACAAACATATACACCTATACATGCTTATATGCAGAAAATGCTCGATTCGTCTAACTGAGTCGAGTAGTATATGACATTCGGCCATTTCAATCATTTTTCTACCTTTTAATTAGCCAGTGATCGTTAGGAGTAAGTCAATATGTTTACTTTCATTATGTGATTTCACATTTTCATGAACAACGGACAAAGTTACAATCCGATTGCAATGAAATTCAATAGCAACCTATGGGGCAACTAGACCTTTCATTTGACACTAATTTTGTGAAAATCGGTTCAGCCATCTCTGAGAAAAATGAGTGAGTTTAAACAACCTCAGGATAACTTTTCTTTACATAACTTTTGAACCATATGTTCAATCACAACGGAATTCAAAAGTTAAGGGTTCTGAGGACAGCCCAATCATTTGAAACCAGTTTTATTGAAATCGGTTGTTTGGTTTCTGAGATATTGATGTTTCGTGATTTTTACATTTTGATACATAACCTCTAAATTAAAAATCCGATTACAATGAAATTCAATAGCAACCTATGGCGCAACTAGACCTTTCATTTGCAATTAATTTTATGAAAATCGGTCCAGCCATCTCTGAGAAAAGTGAGTGAGAAAAAGAAGTTGTACATACATACACACACACACATACACACATACATACATACATACATACAGAAAATGCTCAGTTCGTCGAAAGGGGTCGAGTGGTATATGACATTCGGCCATTGGGACCACTTTTATACTTTTGGTTTTTCCAGTGATTGCTATACCTTTCTAGGAGAAAGGCAA
Source organism: Wyeomyia smithii (assembly GCF_029784165.1). Classification (NCBI taxonomy): domain Eukaryota; kingdom Metazoa; phylum Arthropoda; class Insecta; order Diptera; family Culicidae; genus Wyeomyia; species Wyeomyia smithii. Next base: position 128,622,659 of record NC_073696.1, on the reverse strand, counting down.
AAATGAAAATGAAACAATGAATAAAGCGTGAAGCTTGAAAAAATATCCTTTCAATCGAGGGCGAGAAGAGTGTGGCAATCAGGGTTGATATTTGTTGACAGTCTTGAGTGAAAGTGAAAAAACGCATCCAGAAACGTTATTTTTTTACAATCCTTTCAGAGTTCTCCCTTCCCGCTTTTTGCATAGAAGTGAACTGTCAAAACACCTCATTATATTTCATGCGATGAAAGCAACACAACAAAATCAGTTTATCAGTTAACGAAGATTGTCAAGGCATCGGTCAGTGTCAGTGAAAAAGTGTTTCGGTGAGGTTTATTTTGGTTGAGTGGACTGTTTGTTTTTCTTTTTCGCTTTGAAGTGAAGATCACTTGATTGGATTTGTCGTCAAATTTTATTCCGTAACCGTGAACGATGCGCGCGATCTATTTCATCTGAGTATAACAGCACGTTACTAGGACGAAAATCTAGTGTATCTGAAAGAGTGCTGCGATAATTGAAAGTGAAAATTGAAAATGATTGGCTGTAATTTTCGAAGAATTTTGCTGGGGAAAATGACTTTTATCAGCACTGGTGGCAATACGTTGAAACCGCACGAATTTAATTGAAAGTGACGTTCGGGTGATTCATTTTCAGTATGAATTATACCCATTGAACACAAAATGTTGGGCCCTGTGTACGAGCACACAGGAAGCAGATGAATGTTTTGCTAAAATTTTTGTAAACTACAAATGTTCACAAGCCAGAAGCCGGCAAATCAGTCTAATACCTTGTTCAGACTACGTCGCATATCACCTGATATCACAGAATGATTTCGGATATCACTTCGATTGTTCACACTACAGCGAGATGATATGGTTTGGTAATTGAAAAAATAAGAAAACAAAAACAGGTCAAAGCAAAAACTAGACAACAAGAGCAAAGCAATTAGGGTAGAGGTGTCAGCTAGTTGGCTCGCACCAACGCGAATTCTCATATGCAATTATCAAAATGTGCAGGATGATAAGAGCGAAAATATTCCCTTCCTTCTTTTTCGCATGCAACGCGAATTTTGAAATTTGTAGGGTTGCGTCAAATGTCTCTGATCCGTGTTGCCAACTGCTACAAATCTGGTTTGTATTGGTTTTCGAACATGATATCCGCGATATCATGTAGCCGAGGTGATATCCGGTGACAGCTCGATTGTATGGGATATCAGGTGATATCGATGGTGATATGGCCTCGATAGCATGCATCGCCTGATATCAGGTAATATGCGGTGTAGTGTGAACGGAGTATAATGACCTTTCGGTTATATACGCTGAATGTTTCGGCACAGTAGAGAGCCGTTTTTTTTTCAGGTTGAATACAATCGCAGAGAATAAATTATAAGAGTTTTAGTAAGTAAAAAAATTATTCATATTGGGTCTTGAATGTCCTTGCCCACCAGTAGGGCATTAAGCAAAACATTAAGCTTAAAACTACGTCTAATGCTTATCCTTAAAACAAATAGAATAACTTTTTCGAGTTTCAGCCACTTTCCACGAATCGGCTAACGGCTTTTTCGGCTAACACCTGTAAACACCTGTAGTTTGCACAAATTTCAACCAAACATTTATCTGCCTTCTGTTTACTCACTCGTAACACGCACAAATTTGCACTAGAGGTGGGCAAGGATGAAAATTATCGCTCGAGTTCATTTTTTAGCAAGCCGATAGCTCATTTAATAGGCACAATTCTGAACAACTTTGTATGACGAACTTGAAGTCCTCAAGAAGTACTACAACTTTGTCGAAGAGAATATTGCTCCTACTCAAACACCGAAGCCGTGGGAGCAGATTGAAGGAAATTATCGCGATAATTATCGTGATCGTGATAATTATCGCGATAATTTGTCCTCTCACGGCTCCAGTGTTTGAGTAGGAGCAATACAAGCTGCGACAATGTTGTAGTACTACTTGAGGACTTCAAGTTTGTCATACAAAGTTGTTCAGAATTGTGCCTATTAAATAAGCTATCGGCTTGCTAAAAAAATGAGCGCGAGCAATAATTTTCATCCTTGGGGATGGGAAGCCTATCGATAATTATTGATAGTATCGATAGTTGTCGTTTATCGATAGAATCGTTAAGCTTTCGGTGTTATCGATAGTTATTGATATTTCCTTTGCATAGACCCCAAGTATGATGACAGTTTTACAAGGTATGCTACATTTTTGTCTATCCACGCACACAAACAAATCTCGTTATGAGAAAATTCGCGTTTTGTATGGAATTCAGAACATTTTTGGAAATTTCTCGTTTTATGTTGTTTTATATCTAATTTTTTTGGTTGGAGAGTGAATCTCCAGTTGAAACACACTAGAAATTGATATTAATTTAGATTTAGTGTAAAAAATGGCGACAATATGTCGAAATAAAATATATAAAAATGCTATATTTCTAATAGTTGGAGCATAATCTTAGTCATTGTCATAGCTCATGACTTTTGTTACTGTATGAAACAAAAGCGACTCTATTTAGAAGCGCTATTAGAGTACAAGAAAAAAACGAAAAGTGCAAAAAGGTTACCGGCAAATTGATGAAAAACAGCATATTTCACCTGAACCGCAGCATGTTTATGTATTCCCCACAAATAAAACATGTTTCAACATCATTTCTATAACTTTTCAGGAAAGTATGTTTTATAAGTTTAGTTTAAAATGCAAAATCATTTCAAATTTCATACAAAATTGGAAAAAGTTCATAACGATCACTAATACTAATGCATCGACGTGAATAGCATACCTTGTAGAACTGTCATCATACTTGGGCATAGACCATCGCACGGTGACGTCATGTACCCGAGTTTGACAGCTACTGGTAACATTGTTTACCTTCGGGTGATGCAGTTTTGTTCTCAATTATAGCAGATCATTTCAATTATGACTGAAATGCCCTTTAAATGTTGTGCGTGAGATGCTAGTACACTAAGAACAATTATAAGTTGAGCAACATTTCCACTGCGCACACGATTGCTCTATCAAAAAAAAAACACAAAGTCCAAAATGTAAACAAAGTTACCAATAACTATCAAGAAAGTGAGGTTAAAGAGATTCGGTGAGATAGTCTATTGGCATTGATCCAGGTATAAATGACAGTTCTAAAAGGTATGCTACATTTTTGTCTATTCACACACACAAACAAATCACGTTATGAAAATTTTCCCGTTTTGTATGGAATTCGGAACATTTTTGGGAATTTCTCGTTTAATATTGTTTTATATTTGATTTTTTGGATGGAGAGTGAATTTCCATCGAAATAAAATATATAAAAAGGCTATATTTTTAAAAGTTGGAGCATAATCTTAATCATTGTGATAGCTCATGACTTTTGTTACACTATGAAACATACGCGGCTCTATTTAGAAGCGCTATTAGAGTACAAGAAAAAAAAAAACAAAAAGTGCAAAAAGGCTACCGGCAAAATGATGAAAAACATATTTTACCTAAATAAGCATATTTCTTACAAATAAAACATGTTTCACCATCATTTCTATAACTTTTCAGGAAAGTATGTTTTATAAGTTTAGTTTAAAATCCATAATCATTTTAAATCTCATACAAAATTGGAAAAAGTTCATAACGCTCACTAATACTAATGCATCGACGTGAATAACATACCTTTTAGAACTGTCATTTATTCTTGGGGCATTGATACTCCACAATGATGCCAGAACTGAAAAAAATAAATTGGCCTTGTCAGTGTTGAAAGAGACTTCGATGCTTGTTTGCTCTTACACGAAATCCTCCTTAAAATTGTTAGAAAATTGAGAGATAATCATTTTCGCTCACTCTAACTCGTGCGGACAACGACGAGATTTCGCATTAGTGCGAACTAGGTGTGCGAATAAGCTATTAAATATTGTTCCTGTCCACAACGGAAGCAACATTTTGTTGTTTTCCTTCATCTGTTTTCAGCTGTCAAATTATCGATAATAGTATCGATTGTATGAGAAAATTATCGATAATTATCGATAGCCGTTTTAGTCAATATTCCCCATCCCTAATTTGCACTATGAAAAATGGCGGCAATCCGTTCATGTGAATGTCAGCTGCTTTGCCGAAACACGGCAACAAGTAAAATTCGTGCCAAGATACCAGTAATGTTTTTTGCTGACCACGGCATCAACAGCGTTTAACGATAAATTCAAAAACAGAGATTAGATTCGTCAAGCTCAGTTTTTTGGTCCCATTCGGCAACCGGCATTTTTTTTTTAATGAAACATCGGTTGGATCCCATATTGCCGAGTGAACTCGGATGTTTTTTAGCCGAGTACAAGAGTTTTAACGCCTGGAGTGCAAACAAGCACTGAACGAAAAAAAGCACCTCAAAGTAAAATGGACGCGGTTCAACAGAAACGCTAAAGGAGGACGTGAAACTCTTGAATATTCCGTAAACATTCAATACTCAAAATGAATGAATTTCTTTACTCACTACACTCTTAAAGATTTTTGCCGAATCGCGGTCTTATCTGTGCCGAGATTTGGACAGCTGGCAACCATCTCGACTTAATCTATTTTGCCGATAATCTCGGGAAACCAGTATATGACATATGTCATTTTATGCCGAGAATCTCGGTGCACATTCGACTGCGCTCTCGGGAAATCTAAGGCGACAAACTATTCTAACGACCTTCCGGTTATAGAAGCTGAATGTATAACACATGAAAACGAATAAGTTTTGAATGTGAGGTCTCAAAACTTTATTTGAAAGTTTGCAAATTTAAATTAAATCAAAATATAAAGAAACAATTTTTTGCAGAATTAATAATTATGTTATCAATTATTTATTTAGCACATTTTCCTACAGTTTTTGATCATATTATTTGACAAGCTAAGAAGTAATTGCAAACGCAACAGTCAATTTTTCATTCCTATGTGTCAAAAATAATCTTTTTCATGCTTTCCGAAAGCCTGTGATAAAGCCGTGAGTAACGATGGGTTTGTACAGATGTCGATTTTGGGATTAACCTCAAGATATTGATTTTCCTCCACCAACGCCTTTCGCAATTCGATGGAGTACGTTGTTGAGGTTATCCACATTTCAACGCTATAAAGTTAGCTATAAGTTACCAGCAGAATTGAAATTGAACGATACGGACTTGTGTCTCATGTGTTTGTGGTTCTTTCCATTTGAGAATATTGTACAAATGAATGTATGACGTGCAATGCATTCGTGCATATAAAAACTCGAGAACAACTAACCGGCTTTACTGCAATAGTAGGTAAAACAAAATGACTTTTCTTTGAACGGTGAATATCATCTCCACTCGTTTTGAATGCATAGAGTACTTGTTATTGATATGTTCAGTTGTTAATATTTGACTCTACCACTACTGCGTTAGTTCCGCATGTAACAAACCATGTGTAAAAAAGCGGAATTGAATCGAGATTTATCAAACCCTCTGTAGTGGAAGTGTCGAAGAATTGACAAGCGCTTGATTAAAGCAATTATCTTAACTGTCATTGTTGTGATGTGACATAATTTTAGATTCCGCCATGGCGGTTACCACGTGTGCCCCTGCTTAATTGCTAGTACGCATCACACTTTTAAACTCGCGGGCACTGCAGCGTCGACTGAAAATAGATGTGACATTTGATTGGATATCATGCAAATTTCGAGTGAAATAGGATTGAGCTTCACATGTGATAGTTACGGATGTGGAGTAAAATTTAATTACACTTCTGCAAGGTGACTGACACTTCGCCATTCTATAAAATTGTGGGACAATGCAAAATAAATACAGTGTGCTCGGTATTCCGGTAATAATTTCTATTTTCATGTGACTGACACGATTTTCCATCTGAGGTGTCTTTGAGAATTTTTGTTTAATCTTTAATGGCATATTTTGACCAAAGCTCATAGTCTATATGTAGTGAACCTAAAAAGAATTGGAAATATTTGATGCGGTCCTATTTGTAAATTAGACTAGCAATGAGTAGCACTATTACTGATATTTTAGTAAGCTTACTCGTGTTGGCAGATGAATAGCATATTTCTAAATAAAATATAAGTAGGTATATACTAAATTTACCATATAATAAGCCTTTTGTTTATGATAGGGGTTAAAATATTTCACTTTGAATAGAAGCTTTACTCACATGATAAGAGAGAAATCTGTGCAAAAATTAACCATTTAAAATCAATTCCACTCAATTTGAAACGTGATCCGTTCAATTTCCAAAAGGGCAATATCAGTCGAGCCAGAAGTTAAAGAAACTACAAAACATAGAATAGCAGGCAATAACATAACACCTTCCATTCGTATGTATAGAAATTGGCTCTATCTCCTCTGAGAAAAGTAAGCTACGAAAAAGGTAGCACTCAGACATTCTATCATCATCACCATAATTAGTTTGAATGATGAATGCTGTTCGTCCTGCTATTGTGAGGTCGACTATAATATTCATATTCCTTTCTATATTAGTGAGAACGACACTAGAAACTGACGTAGAGGTTTATGTGCATTCATCCCAAAAAGTAAATAGTATCCTTATCAGTCTTACTGTTATTTTATTTCCGATCAATCTGAACCATTTAGTGCTGCACCAAATTCACACTACAAAGACATTCTCCTACTAACGATGAATTACCCCTAAGAGTCGATTAACTAAGAAACCGAACCAACCACATCAGCATTCCGATGCGAAGCGGAGTCGATGGGCTGGAGGGCAAACTCCCCACTATTTGATGCTCTTTATCTAGTGTTATGAAAAGCTTTCTCCTCCTCCTCTCCTTCCACCTGAAGAAGAAAAATTATACCGCCTCCTTCAGCCTGTGTCTATGCTTCACTACTTCAACGCGGCATGCCTAGGCAAGGATGCACACATTCCACGTGCACACAAGCAGGCAGAGAAAAACGATTGATAAGTGGATACTATCATGCTACAAGAGAAGATATTGAAACAAGATTATTCGCGATTCACAGTGTTCTGATTATTACATCTATCGTAATTTGATCTGGGTGCACGCGATACTCGTAACCTGTCCTCGATGTTTCGTCGGTCGTATGCTGTTTTGCACAATTTGCTTTCTAAGTAGGAATTCGCATCAGAGAACCCACGATTGCGGATACGTGCGATGGAATGCGACAAATTGCCTTAAGAAACACTATAATATTGAGTTTCTATAGGCTCTTTAGATGTATGCTTTGCAATTGAAGCTGAAAGTATGCTTTCATGTAACTTAACCTTTAAACGTCTAATAATAAAGCGAAATATAAAAAAGAACGTTCGCTCAATCCTCAAATAAAAAAGTTTTATCATCGTGTGTGATCATTGAACATGAATTTTGCTTTATTTTGTTCTGAAGATAGCATACTTGCGTAGAAGATACATTTTTCGTAATGGTGATATAAAAACTTTACTGAACATGTGACCAAATAAGATTTTTTTAATCTCTTAGGCATGAAAAGGTTAAAACGTTATCATTAATCAAAATTATATTTTCCTCGCTATGCATTATTGAATTATAGTAACGAGTGATTTTTAACATCGATTTGTAGGTTGTTTCTCAGTTACCATTTTTTGTAAAAACGTTCCGGATACCGAATGAACCACCTCGAGCAAAAGTTTAATGCACCAGGTATTAAAAGTAAGTAAGTTTTCTGGACAAGCTTGACTAGCACTTGGTCGACAAAATAAAAAAATGCATTCCAAAAACTCAAACCCGATAAAATGAAAGATTGTAGCTATTCAACCATTCCTATGAATTTTGGTGCCACTAGTCATTACCAAAACGCGTCAACTTACGAGAGAGTGTCGTATAGAAATTGTTCGCCGGGTTCATTGCTTTTACGTTATGTTTACGAGGAAACTCATTTAAGTCTCTGAAAAAAAACAGTAATGGCTAGAGACAAAAAAATTCACAGGAATGGTTGGTAAGGGGGTTGTTAGTAGCTTAAGTATTAAGTAAGTAAGATAAATATTAGTAAATAATGAGTATGTGTGTCCAAAAACAAATGGTGACTTTTCAATACTGTTAGAAATTTGTCATTTTAATTATTATGATTTGTTTGCTTTCGCAATTAGGACTTACCTATCATTCGCAAGGATTTAAACCTACTTGTCAATAAAGGGAAGTAAACTTGTGCCGTGTCAAATAAATGTTGTGTGAACAAAAAAAAAGGGAAGTAAATTCACAACTAACTTGATTGTTAACTTATTGACTATAGAGAGAGTTTATCGTAGCAATTGAGGATTGCAACAATTTCTGTCGAAAATTGTTGATAATTTTATTTGACATAGTTTCTAGTGGTTCAACACCAGTAGTTCTATGTAATTCAAGTGTACCAAACCTAGGAGGACGCTTCAAAATCATTTTCAGAGTTTTATTCTGAATCCTTTGAAGCGTTTTCTTCCTTGTTAAACAACAACTTGACCAGATCGGTACTACATAAAGCATTGCTGATCTAAAAATTTGTTTGTAAATCTAAAGTTTTATCTTTAAACAAAGTTTAGAATTCTTGTTAATGAGAGGATATAAACTTCTTGTATATTTGATGCACTTTGCTTGTATACTCTCAATGTGCTCTTTGAAAATAAGTTTTTTATCGTAAATTAGTCCCCAGTACCTTGTCAGACCAACTTAAGATAACCTCATTCATCTTGACAACGTGATTATTGTTTGGCTTGAGGAAAGAAGCCCTAGTCTTATGGGGAAGAATAATAATTTGAGTTTTAGGAGCATTGGGAGAGATTTTCCACTTTTGCAAGTAGGAGATTTTTTCCTTCTACGGAAATGTTTGTGTCATCGCAGAACAATGACTTTGTGCATCCTGGAGGTAAATCAGGAAGATCTGAAGTGAATATGTTATACAGGGCTGGACCCAAGACTGAACCTTAAGGCACACCTGCTCTGACAGGAAATCTATCAGATTTTGAATTCTTACCTACAACCTGCAGAGCTCGATCAGTAAGATGATTTTTTAAAATTTTGATTGGGAAATTGTAAAATTGAAAGTTTGCAATTTCGCAATCAAACCTTTATGCCAAACACTGTCGAATGCTTTTTATATGATTAAAATAGCATCTCCAGTGGAATAACCTTCAGATTTGTTAGCTCGTATCATATAAGTAACTCTAAGCAATTGATGAGTAGTAGAATGCCCATGGCAAAATCCAAACTGTTCATCTGCAGAAATTGAATTTTCGTTGATGTGTGACATCATCCTGTTAAGAAAACAGTTTACTTATTAAAGAAAGTAAACTGATTAGTCGATAACTTGAAACCTCAGCTGGATTCTAATCCGGCTTTAAAATTAGAGTTATTTTTGCATAATTTGGGAAAATATGCAATTTTGAAGCAGCAATTGAAAATTTTTACTAAAAATTCCATTGTGCTCTCAGGGAGATGTTTGATTAATATATTAAAGATTCCATCGTCACCAGGTGCTTTCATATTTTTAAAATTTTTAATAATTGATTTAATCTCGTTTAAGTTAGTTTCAATTATTTCTGCAGGTAAAAAATTCTGGGAAGAAATTAAATCAAATTGACGTGTGACTTCATTTTCAATTGGACTCACAAAATTCAAATTTGAATTATGAACACTCTCAAACTGCTGAGCAAGTCTTTGAGCCTTTTGTTCATTGGAGACAAGAAAACGTTCACCATCTTTAAAAACTGGAATAGGCTTTGAAGGTTTTTTTAAGAATCTTCGACAGCTTCCAAATATGGTTTCAATTTTTACACGTTAGTCTCAACATTTTGATTTCTCAGATCTATGTTTAATCTCTTTCTGTGAACCTTTCTAAAAAGTTTATAAACAGGGTCACGAGAACGTTGATATTGACGTCTGCGGACATTTTTCAAACGAATTAGAAGTTGAAGATTTTCGTTAATTATTGGTGAATCAAACTAAACTTGAGCCTTTGGAACAAAATAATCCCTGGCATCAATAATTGCACATTTCAATGCTTCCAAAGCGGAATCAATATTGACTTCGTTTTGCAAATCCAGCTCATTATTCAAATTACTCTCAATATGAGTTTTATATTTCTCTCAATTGGCCTTGTGACAATTAAAAACAGAGCTCATAGGATTTAAAACAGATTCATGTTATATAGAAAAAGATCTTGAAAGATGGTCAGAATCAAAACCAGCATGTGTGATCAATTCACTAAATACATGGCTTTGATTTGTTAGTACCATATCGATTGTTGATGGATTTCTTACAGAAGAGAAACATGTAGAACTATTCGGAGACAAAATAGAATAGTATCCTGAGGAACAATCATTGAATAAAATTTTGCCATTGGAATTACTTTGAGAATTATTCCATGATCGATGTTCAGCGTTAAAATCGCCGATTATAAAAAAATTTGAACGATTTCTGGTGAGTTTTTGTAAATCATCTCAAAAATAATTTTCGTGCTCGCGTGTGCATTGGAATGGTAAATATGCTGAGGCAATAAATAAATGCCCAAGTTCAGTTTGAACTTCAATTCCCAAAGTTTCAATAACTTTCGTCTCAAGATGGAGAAGAGCACGATGTTTGATTCGGCGTGAATAACAATTGCAACTTTACCGCCAGAACCCTGAATCCTATCATATATTCATATCTATGAACCACGTAGTTGATATCATATTTAAGTTTGATGTTAGGTTTCAAATATGTTTCAGTAATAATTGCAATGTGCACATTATTTACTGTTAAAAAATTAAAAAGCGCATTCTCGTTGGGTATCAATGAGCGAGCATTCCATTTTAAAACTTTGATTGATTTATTTACAATCATTGGTAAATTTTAAATAAGAAACTATTTTACGTGTAAAATTTATTCCAATTTCAATTGCTTTAAACATGGAATTTGCCTGCAACATGGCGTTTATAAGACAACAGAACATTGGCTGGTGCAAGAAAGAAATAGGCCGTAATAGGCCCCGGGCAGTTGACATTAGAAAAAAATATTTCCGGTAGCAATATTAGCTGGGGTAATCAATGTATTTTCATTTTCTACCGGTTTTCGTTTACCCCCCACATTAACGGTCATTTTCGAACTACCAACATGAGGCGAAATAATGTTCGAGCTACCTGTTACCTGTACATTCGTTAAACGGGTATGCAAAGGAGTAGAAAAATTGGGCGGTACTGGTACGCTTGGAGAATTTTGTTTTGAAGTTGGTTTTGATTGGGAAATTGAATTTTGTTTGCCTTGCCTTGCCCTTAAAATAGCTAAACGGACAGGGCATTTGTAAAAATTTGACATATGGTTGCCATTACATTTGGCACACCGAATTTTTCTACTCTCTTTCACAGGACATGTGTCCTTTTTGTAAGACTTTCCACAATAAAGACATTTTTGTCCATGTTATAGAAATGAGATCCATGGCCATATCGTTGGCAAGTACGGCATTAGGTGATATGCTTTTCCCCACCGCCAAACTTCCTATAAATTTTTCATTTTACACGCACATTATATAAAGCATGTAGTTTTTCAAAAAATTTCACGTTGTTACCTTCACTGCGGCTAAAATGAAATAAAAGGTAATATCCACCAAATGCTCAAAAAAACAAGGCTTTTTTCATGATTTTTTTAAAATACATTTGAGGTTTAAGGTATATAAATTATATATTATCGGATATTATCGGACCTCTTGGAGAATAGAAAAAAATATCATTGCTATTTTTTTTACGGAATGGCGGCTGTGCAGCGATTGCCGTGAACCACTTTTTTTAAAAGTTCTTGTCTTGGGCACGACAAGAACTTTTAAAAAAAGTGGTTCACGGCAATCGCTGTACAGCCGCCATTTCGTAAAAAAATAGCAATAATTTTTTTTCTATTCTCCAAGAGGTGCTTAATCCGATAATATATAATTTATATACCTTAAACCTCAAATGTATTTTAAAAAAATCATAAGCCACCTATAACCAAAACAATTTTTTTTTTCATTATCTACATAAGTGTCGCAAGTGAAGTACACATGATTGTATTTTTAAAATTTTTCTTCGCAAAATGGCAACGGTTTGAAGAAAAAAAAAATCATTTTTGACAAAAAAATCGACTTTATTTGTTTATAACTTTTGTTGTTGTTAATCAATTGATGAAATCGTGTGTACTTCACTAGATAATCTAATGAAGAAATTACAGTTAAAATTTCAAGTCAATCGGATGTAAACTTTTTAAGTTCTACTGCTCGCCGATTTTGAAAACATGGTTTTGAGAAAAACGCGTTTAAAGTTTCAAAATGCTATAAATCTTAAGAATCGCAATAATAAAGCCCCTTAATATTTTTTTTACCTTCAGCCAGCTATTCGTGCGCCGTAAAGTTGTCCTTCCTGGGATTTATTTTCCTCTTCTTCCTTTTTGTTATCTGATGTAAGGCTGCGCCTAGCCTCATTCGCGAAATCAGACATGAGATGCTTAGCGACTTTGACGCGGTTGGCGTCCGATACCACGCAAAACTCAAAATTGTCACTCACATTTAAGCATTTTTGAATATAACTCACAGTTAAAACGTATAGAAAAACGCAAACAAAGAACGTACACAACGAGAATGGCTTATCGACTAAACAAAGGGAAATTGTGAGTAAACACGTGCTGTAGAGACGCTATAACGGTCGAAACTTGATGCAGCGACCTTTATACTTCAAATTTGAATTACTATAACGATCATAGATAACTTCTGTTAGTTTACAAAGCCTCGAAATAAAAAGAAAAACGAGCATCGCCAAAATAAACGAAAAATGTTATTTTGAAGCATAAAAGTTGTTCGGTAAAAATTGTTTTAAACGAATTTTGAGTATAGATCAGTACTTGGGCGATGTCGGTTTTGATTCAAGGATAGTTTTAGCATGATTTAAGCCAATACAAAAATATGACAAGAAAAATTTTTTTGGTAGATATTACCCCTTAAATAGTTTACAAGGGAAACTCCAGTTCTCTGATTGTTTCCACCACGTGATTTTTATTTCATTAGAATTACTTGGGTAGGGGCTATGCCAAGTAATTCTGTCAAAGTAATTTTGATCTCATCAACGGTTTTATTGTTGGTGAGACCTTTCAAGACAACCTTGAACGGCTTGGCGTTCTTGGTGTCGTAGGTAAAAAAATGTATATCTTGTCAGTTAAGTACTAAACAAGACGATTACGACCCTCTATTAAGTCGGCTAATAAGCGGCATTCACCTCTACGGCCAAGTTAGTAGGTAACTTTAACGTCAGAAACAAACGTTGAAAGGTTCTTTTTAAAAATATTGAATTCAGAAGAAATAGTTACCACAATAGAGGGAACTTTCACCTTTTTAAAAGAATTGACATTTTGTGTAGTTTTATTAGTAATTACTTCCATTTCACCAGCTTCTTGCTCAGGCAAAATATCAAAAAGGTTTTCGCTCATGGGCGTAGCCAGAATTTCAAATAGGGGGGGGGGCGAGCTCTTCAAAATTTTAGAAGTAAAAAAATGGTACACTAAGGTCGCTTTTTACGCGGTTGTTGTTACGCGGATTTTTTTTAATGCGGTTTTTTTACGTGAATTCCGGAATTTACACGTTTTTTTATGCGGATTCCGGAATTTACGCGTTTTTCTACGCGGTACGTATCCCCCGCGTAAAAAGCGACTTTAGTGTGTTTTGAAAAATAGAAATAAATACTAGTCATTAGTGATTGTTACATCAAGGCAACCAGTGAAAAGTTGTTCTTGACATCAGAGTGGAAAATTTGATTGTTCTTTGTCCAACCTCGAATATAAATAGATGTGCTTTACTAAAAACTCTTAAGTTCATTTAAACCTTTGGACATATTATTTTAGCGACGAGGATCTCAAGAATCCACGAACATGGCAGAAGATAAAGTTGATCAGCAGCCGCAACCGGGAATTCAAGATATGATTCACAAGATGGCCCAAATTGTACAGCGGATAGCGGTCCAGCAGCAGCAGCGTCAGTATAAAACCCTGGAGCAGATTTTGGAGTCCCTCTCTTCGAACATCATCGAGTTTGTCTTCGACGAAGAAAACGGAGTTACCGTCGGACGTTGTTGTTTAACCGCTGCCAGGACCTCTTCGAGAACGATGCAGGCCAGCTGAATGATACGGCGAAGGTACGTTTACTTCTCCGAAAGCTGGACACCCATTCGCACAGCCGCTATCTCAACTACATCCTGTCAAAGCTTCCCAAGAACGTGAAGATGGAAGACACAGTCAAGATTCTCAATAAAACCTTCGGGCATCAAACATCAAACGTTCCGGAAGCGGTTCATGTGTCTTTTCACGATTGTTGTTGACCATCTGCCGATGAACACTCAGCAAGCAGAGAGCACTCAACCGCTGTTCAAATATTGTTGACCTCAGCCAGGTTCTCACCCGACGTAATGTGCTGAACGAGCGTTCAATCGTGCATGTTTCCATGGTAGCGCAAGTGCAATTTTAACTGCCTTCTCAGTCGCAGGGAAGAAATAACGGGCTTTAGCTAGCAGGTCTATAAGATCCAACTCTTTCAAGTTCTTACGATCTGCTCTCATACTGCTGCAATGTTAATACAAAACTTCCACCTTTCCAACAAAATGGTCAACTTCATAAAAAATGACGAAATTTTTCGGTTTTGCTCATGAACTCTTCCAACGACATGCGTATTAAGTTAGCGGGATGCAGCAAGGACATCGCGTAGGCAGGTGCACTATCTTTACCGAACTGTGTTTTCAGTGAGGTTACAAGAGAACCAAGGTAAGGAATTGTCATAGCTCGGTTCCAATACTCCAATACTAGTTGACGCAGGCGGATTTGCCCGGTACTTTTGCCGCTGCAATATCCTTGGTGGATCAACTGAAAAACCTGTGCAATTCAACGCAACATAGTGCAAGCATTTCAATCAATTTTTTTTGATCTGGCTGTTACTTTACACAGATGTTTCTATGGGCTAAAGATGTCGTTTTGTGTTATTAGAATTATCGAAAACAAAATTCTGCACCAATGTCAACATTTAGGGGGGGCAACGGCCCCCCCTGCCCCCCTCTGGCTACGCCTATGTTTTCGCTGCAGACACTCAAATTGTCCGAGAGAGAATGCTCTCTCTTTCTCCTCGTAGTGAAGCCCAGTTTCTTTTTTTGCCCTGTCATTTCAGGTGATACGAAAAAAATTAAAAACAAATGTTGAATTCAAAAGTAGGTAGTCTTGATAAAGACTGATGCGGAATAACTTTCAGGTAGTCTTTAAAAGATGCACTGACGAAACACAAACTTTGAAGCTAGCCTAATCGAAGACCAGTCCACGAGCAACCGAATACACGGCTGATCTGTAGGACAGACGCACATTAGAATTTTAATAATTTGTTTCAGTGACCTATCACGATCTGCTCTATATTGTAAAAATTATCCTAGTTCTAGCCACTTGTTGTAATATTTTACATCCTGTAATAATTTTGCATCCTTGAATTTAAATTAAATAAAATCTTTTAAACGTTACCCTTGAATAAAAATTTGTCTTATAGTTTTACATTATTAACTTTTCAACAAAAATTTTGAAATAATGTCATGTCTCAATAAAATTTGTTTCGAAGTAAAATTCAACTCTTCATTGTTTTATCATGAATTTTTTTTTTGAATTTTTCGGACCCCCATTGCTGGAAGTCATTATACTGTGCTCTCGTCCGTCCAATTTTAGAAAACGCGTCAATCGTGTGGCAACCGTATCAGGTTTCGTGGAGACTCAGAATTGAACGTGTTCAGAAACGGTTCATCCGTTTGGCACTGAAAAATCTGCCTTGGAGAAATCCTGATAATTTGCCACCATATTCTGACAGATGTCGGCTACTGGCCCTCGACACATTGGAACGACGAAGGAAACTTCAACAAGCGCTGTTCGTGGCAAAAATGTTGCACGGTGAAGTTGATGCCCCCTCTCTGCTTGAAAAATTGAACTTTCGTGTACCAAACAGGACTCTTCGGAATACAACGTTATTGCAGCCAATCTTTCATCGGACCTTGTATGGTCAAAATGAACCGATCTCAGCAAGTATACGGACGTTTACGGCTTCGGAAGAGCACTTCGATTTCAATGAGACTACTGGACGATTCGCAAATAGGCTTAGATCTGTGATAATTTAGATTATTTTATTCATTAAGACTTTATTTGTCAGATGAATTATACCAAACACAAATTATAACAAATTATATCAAATTATTGTTTTTTTTTACGATTTTATAAGCTTAGATTCAAACAAGACTTGGAAACGGATGCATTAAGAAATTTAATTATTATATACGTTTTCATTTTAAAATTCATTAAACATCATTAGAAGCAAATTGTTTTTAAAAATGTTGAATTTAAAAATATGCTCCTGACTCAACCCTTCATGCAAAAAATTGTCATTCAACCTTTCATCATGAAATTCACCAAAAGTCTTTTATAACTACAAGCAATAAGAAAAATTTAGCTTTTTGATTACGGAGAGGATTTTTCGATTCTACATGCCAGAGACGCAAAAAGTTAATAAATTATCAAAAGCAGTTGACTAAAACGGGCTAGAAGAAACGGAGAAAAATGTCAAAACGAATCTCTTGTTGCACTAATCTTTAAATACTTATATAACGTTCTGCACCATCCTTCTAATCATACATGTTACAGTACAGTAGTGAGTAATTTGGTTTTGCATTAATCCTTGGTGGAACATTGAAGACTTCATTCTGCTGGCTGCGGTTTTTGCAAATCGATTACGTGGTCTGAACCACCTACGTTATTACCGCAGTGTCCGGTTCGTTTTGGCTGACAAATTGTGTTATCTCCATTAGTACAACCAATAATCGCTGCGTACGAAAAGGTGAGTACTAGACGCTCATGAAATATTTATTAAATTCCTTGTACACTTTTTAAGGAACGTAATTTCAGTATGTCCAATGCTACATGAAACAGCTGACAGTGCATGATAACTCAATCTATAACCACGTCTTATTTAATTATCCAAACAATTAAATTGTTTTTCTCGATGTGTTTCAAGTTGTGCCAGGGTAAGTTTTGCGTACAACCGTTTGCCGTCGGTCAGAACTGTTTCGCGAGAGCAAAACCTCCCATTGCAATATGTTCAGTCTTCCACCCAGTTACGATATATATATATATATATATATATATATATATATATATATATATATATATATATATATATATATATATATATATATATATATATATATATATATATATATATATATATATATATATATATATATATATATATATATATATATATATATATATATATATATATATATATATATATATATATATATATATATATATATATATATATATATATATATATATATATATATATATATATATATATATATATATATATATATATGTATATATATTAAACATTTGCATTGGGCAGAAGAATGATAGACAAGGAACGTAAACTTATATTTGCGGTGATAGGAAACCTGCTCCACTCATTTTAATTTTTTAAACTTTTGACACTAAAAAATAATACTGTTTAGGAGCAACTGACCACCACGAAACACTCTTATTAACCCATTCACAGTGGGTGATGCCATATGGCATCACCTGACATTTAAACTTTGACTTAAGATTCACAATTATACTTGGAAATTTGTATGATGAAACTATTTAGTATGGATAGAGAACAGATTGATATTTGATATGCAATACAGATTGTGTCAATTGTGCATGTAGTTGATGAGTAATAAGAGTTTGAAGTTCAGTTTTTGAGGTAAAACCCGATTTCTCTCCGCTGGAAATGGGTTAAAGACGAGCTAACGCTTCACTATGACTTCTTCATGAAAAATAAGGAGGAGCAAAAATGGAAATCAATCTAATATGATAAATTAGTGTAAGTTTTTAATTCTGAATTGGGATCAAATCTATGTGGGCACAGTTTGTTGCTATTACGTAAGGTAAATTATCAAATGTAAATGATTTTCTGCAATTGTCATCATTTAACTCACACAGACTGTTGACTGTTCTATAAAAGCTCCACACGTCGTTTCTAGCAAAGTTGTCTTCTACGCTGGCGAGCACCTGCTTCTCGTGCCCGCGCTTCTTCCGGGCGATTGACTCTATTTTCGGTAACTCTTACCTCCCTGTATCTCTCTTTCCCTATTCTGACGTGCAGCCACGGTGAGCATGCGGTTCTTCTTGTCCGTCACTCTTCGGAACTCAGCATCAAACCAGCTGTTACGCTGTCTTCCACGCGTCGTACCAACCACCTCTATTGCTGTCATTACAATGGCACCGTGAATACTACTCCACAGCCCATTTATGTCATCCACTTGCTCGTCCTGCTGTTCTACGATCCGTTGATCCAGCTCTCTGACGTATTCTTCTGCCAAGCCATCAGCTTTCAACCGTATCGTCCTCTCTCTGCGAGACTCCAGCACATTTGACAACCGTACGCGGATCTTAGAATCGAACCGATCTTAGAATGTCGTCTTCCACTTGATTTTTAATTCTGAATTGGGATCTAATCTATGTGGGCACAGTTTGTGCTATCAGTGATACGTTTTGATGCTGTTACGTAAGGTAAATTATCAAATTTAAAAGATTTTCTGCAATTGTCATCATTTAACTCACACAGAGACAGACCATTTGCGTTAGTTCGGCCATAATTGCTTTTTAAGAAAAACAAAACAAAGCTTATTTTTCACAGCTGGAATTTTATCTCAAGTCTGTGAGACACAGACGCCGTGCTGCTGCGGCTCTAGCGCTACCATGCTACTGACTCTAATATTTTTTCCAGCCTGAATTCTGCAGTGCATTTATAAATTTGAAAAAAAGGTTATCATTGTGCGACTGTGAATAGTTGGAAGGGTTCAATCCCATCCTACAACTAATACCGAAACTAAACTCGATTCTACGCTGTTCGCATGGGGATGCGAAAGTCTAAGTCTAAGCGAGGCCGTAAGTGCGAACTATGAAGACTAGCCTCGCAAAAAACAATCAAATGAGATAACCACACCAGGAATCGTTAGCATGCGAGCTAGCAGCCATAACATGGAAAGGTCAAGTCCATACGCTGGCAAAGTCAAGGCATCGGTTTTCTGGGACGCGTGTATTATGACATTCATTGGTTATCATTGGCAATGTCAATCATTGAACGGCGAGTGGCAAAATTGAGCAAAAAGATCACATTTGGTAGAAAAAACTGTATCTTCAAGCCAATGCATCAATTCACATATGCATTATTACACTGGCCAAACTCAATAAGCTTAAGGTGAGTTTGATGCCACAAATGACCGACTTGGAGCCACCATGTGGTCGACTTTGAATTTTCAAAAGCACAAGACTCGGAAATAAGTAATGCGTTCCCTGTTAAAACGCTGATTTATGTTTACATCACCACACCAAACAGCAATAGTATTTTCGCATATGACACTTTAAGTATTACCGAATCTTGAAAATTCGAAGTCGGCCACTAAGTGGCATTTTGTGATTTTAACACAATTTCACCTTAACCCTCTAGTGCCGCCTTCAGACGGTCTTCAGTTACACCTTTGAAAAGCTTCAATCAATACTCAAAAATGTTTATAAAGATTCATTGTGATTTTTTCGAAGTTCGTCAGAAAATTAACTTGCGTTAAGTTCTTCGTCACGCACCCTATTCATTCAGCTACAACGAATTACAATCTGTTCCCAAACTTAAAAAAATGGTTTGGTGGTGAAGTATTTGCCAATGCGATGTTAGCAAATCAATACATATTCCTATGATTTGGTTTTACATTAGTCGGGCAAAAGTCTTCTAGAACTAACTTTACTTTGTTGGTCGACGGTCCTGTTATCGATCTAAGGTTGAACGAATAAGAGATGTACAGCTTCTGTCTTGGGCAGCCGTTTGTCCAGTCGTACACCAGCAGGTCGTGCACCTCTACCGTGTGCGAGGCCTACCACGGAGTCGACGGACTCTTCCTGGTTCTCTGCTGAAGATAGTTTTGACGGCTTTTGCGTCAGGCATTGTGGCTGCAAGTCAGCTTCGCTGTATCACTTTCACTATATCAGCATGTTTGTATACCTGGTATAACTCGTGATTTATGCATTTGCGCCACACTCCATCTTCCAATTTAAAACCAAGTATCGATCGCAAAACTTTACGCTCAAAAACTCCAAGCATTCGTCGATCAGCTTCCTTCAGTGTCCATGCTTCATGTTCGTAAAGGACTACCGGGAAAATCAGCGTCCTATATAGCGCTAGTTTTGTGCAAATTTGCAAATAACTAGTTACATTGTCTATAGAAAGCCCTGCTCGCAGCTGCAATTCATCGGTTCACTTCGCGGCCCATATCGTTGTCACATGTCACAAACGTACCAAGATAAAAGAATTCATCAACCACTTCAACTCGTTCTCCATCAATCTTCCATTCAACACCAACACCACCGGAATGTCCTCGCTCCCTGCCAGTTACCATGTACTCTGTTTTGGCAGAGTTGTTGCTGATTTCCAGCCTCGCCGCTTTCCTATTGAAAGGCCAGATGGCCTCTTCCACAGCCGGCCCTACGCTCGATACCGATGATATTCATGTCGTCCGCAACAACAAAGAGCATGTGAGTTTTCGTTATGATCGTGATGACGCGACTGATATCTCGCCAGCATGATTTCAATCCCTCCAGCGTCTTTCTCACTCAGCTTAATTAGTTTCGTCAGCAGTTTTGTGTTCCAGCATGGTATACCACAGTTCGTTTTTTTTCACTGAGTCGTATGCCGCTTTACAATCTACTAACATATGGTGAGCCTGCAAGTTAAACTCCCGGAACTTATCGGGGGAGCACTTTGTATACGGAGTTGAGCAACGTAATGCCTCGATAGTTGCAACAATCCGGTCGATGGCCATTCTTGTAGATTGGGCATGTGAAGCCTTCCTACCAGTCGTTCGGCATTTGTTCATCAAGCAGACAGTATGTGAGTAGAGGAAGAACGCAAACTAAGTGAACTGGACGGGTCCCGTCGGGATGCGGTATATTTTTCCAAATCTGTATCATATTTCCAGTTCACTTAGTTTGCGTTCTTCCTCTACTCACATACTGTCTGCTTAATGAACTTGCGTGTTAACGGAAAAAGGCGTTGTTAAAAAAAGAAATTCAGTTCGAAAAAATTTGTTCATCCACCCAGATCCTCAGCATGATTTGGTGGATCGCATAGTACAGCCACTCGCTTTCTGCTTTCAAAAGTCCGGTCTGGACATCATCCTTCCCAGCGGCCTTGCCGTGTTTCAGTTCACTAATTGCCTATTGAACATCCTCCTGTGTTGGTGGCACAGGTTGTTCGTCGCTCATAATCCCCATCCTGTTCATGTTTTACTCTTGCACTTTACCGTTCAATAGAGCTTGAAAGTGCTCTTTCAACCTGGCTGCAAACGTCGGTTTATCTGTAAGCAGCTTGCCATCCTTGTGATTACACATCACCGGTACAGGGAAATTTCTGCTTTTGACTCTGTTGACTGTTCTATAAAAGCTCCACACGTCGTTTCAAGCAAAGTTATCTTCTACGCTGGCGAGCACCTGCTTCTCGTGCCAGCGCTTCTTCCGGGTGATTGAATCTATTTTCGGTAACTCTTACCTTCATGTATCTCTCTTCCTATTCTGACGTGCAGCCACAGCGAGCATGCGGTTCTTCTTGTCCGTCACTCTCTGGCACTCAGCATCAAACCAGCTGTTACGCTGTCTTCCACGCGTCGTACCAACCACCTCTCTCGCAGTCATTACAATGGCACCGTGAATACTACTCCACAGCCCATTTATGTCATCCACTTGCTCGTCCTGCTGTTCTGCGATTCATTGATCCAGCTCTCTGACGTATTCTTCTGCCAAGCCATCAGCTTTCAACCGCTGGATGTTAAAACGTATCGTTCTCTCTCTGCGAGACTCCAGCACATTTGACAACCGTACGCGGATCTTAGAAACGACGAGATAGTGGTCAGAGTCAATGTACGGTCCCCAAGTCTTACCTTACCTTGCCAGTCAGCTCCAGGCCGAAGTGTTCCGTGCTGTTTAAAGAAGTCATCTCCATTCAATTCGGCCCATGGCTGCAGCACGCCAGCTATGTCGTCGCTGCGCGCCACTTCGCTTCGTTCCAGTCGGGTCATTATCAAGAACCATCTTCACCGGGTTGTTGTACGACATCTTACAACATGCCCAGGCACCCAGCGAACATTTAATATTTAAACTCACTAGAAGTCACGGTGCTCCCACAGACCGTTATTATAAAACAAAATGCACCAAAGAATCTGAGTACACCATTCGATTCGTTATGACGTCCAAAATCTCTGGTCAAAATTTCAAAATCATCGTACGGTTCATTTTTGAGTAATGCCCTTTTGAAAGTCGTAAAGTACAAAAAAGTGATATAAAACCGACGAAATACTAATTGTAAAGCACGTTTTTCAACCACCATTTTATGAAATAACTTCCAAAATAGTTTCTAAACATTCCAAGGAATATTTCAAGACATTACCAATTGGTGGAAAGATTTATTTGAAAATCCCACAGTGCACAGTCTAAACTTGAAAAATCGTGATCGTTTCAGATTTGACTGTGAAAAATTGATTTTTTGTACTCAATGTCTTCAGCCAAATTTTTTTTTTATGGAACAAGGCCTTACTTTTTGCGTTTTCGGTTTTTTGATCAATTCACCTAACAGTTAGATGAAAAAAATATTTTTTCTAATTTCCACTATATCAGATTGCTTCCTTCAGCAAAGTTGTGGAAAATTTTAAAATAAAAACAATTGCAGAATACTGCGATGCCCTATCTGTACGTTAGACACGACAAAATAGAGTTCGTTGCGGAACACTCCTGCTTAAAATCATTTTTTTGTCTATCATTTTGTCAGTAATGGTCAAACAATGCAAAATGTTTTAAGATTTTACTCATTCAACTAAGCCCTTGTTCTATGAAACAATTTTTCTGATGACATTGAGTACAAAAAATCAATTTTTCGCAGTCAAATCTGAAACGATCACGATTTTTCAAGCTTAGACCACTGTGCACTGTGGGATTTTCAAACAAATCTTTCCCCCAATTGTTAATGTTTTGAAATATAACCCTTGAAATGTGTAGAAACTATATTGTAAGTTAATTCATAAAATGATGGTTGAAAAACGTGCTCTACAATAAGTATTTCGTCGGTTTTATATCACTTTTTTGTACTTTACGACCTTCAAAAGGGCATTACTCAAAAATGTACCGTACGATGATTTTGTAATTTTGACCAGAGATTTTGGATGTCATAACGAATCGAATGGTGTACTCAGATTCTTTGGTGCATTTTGTTTTATAATAACGGTCTGCGGGAGCACCGTGGAAGTCAATCAAACAGATTATCAGTACCAGGTACTACCAGCTTTGCCGTGACAAAATTTTTAAAAAATCTGTCTAAGGCTCAAGGCACCCGTCGTTAACTAAAGATGACTTATTTTCTAAAATCAAACTTATTTTCTGAAATCAAAGGTCTTTAAAATGCCAATCAAAATAATTCGCACCAGAATGTCCCTGTTTTCACATTCATTTAGACGTTCCGCATTGCAAAATCCGTATAATTTCCGCAAAAATACGGTCCGGAACAAAATATTTTGCGGAAAAAATGAATGAAAGCATTTATTCCACACACCAACTTCGTAAGGCTTTAAAGCTAATATCACAAAAAAAAATTTATGATATGTTTGTAATGTTGAAACATGTTCAAAAACAAATTACTTGACAAAAATGCAAACTTTTTTAGGGACAGGAAAACAGTAATAAAAAAACTTCGCGCCCAAACAGCCCAATATGCTGACAGCCGTAATGTTCAGCTTTCCGGTGTTTGTGTTTTGCTGCGGTCCACCGAATCTTTCGTATATTCGCTCAAGTTTACTCGTGACTTCATGAAGTATACGTATGTTTATATACTATTTCAAATATTGTGGAGCTTAGTGGAAACATAACAAACTCGATTTCTGCGATCTTCATACTGGTAATGATATATATATACTCTTCTCAAATAATTTGGTGCCTCAAATAAAAAATAAAGTGTTCTCGTTTAATTTGTAGGCAATTTTAAAATTACACATGATTAAATAGTTTGGCTAGTAACTTCGTCGAATTGAGCTAATTAATTAATAGAAAACATATAGGGTCCCAGCTGGTCTCGAGGTACGATGCTGGCCCAACAAGTCAGTCGTCGTAGGTTCGAGTCTCGGCTCGGGAGAGACTGTTAGTGTCAGTAGGATCGTAGCGCTAGCCCCGCAATTGTCTTGTACACTAAACAGTCGGCTGCGAAGTCTGTGTATAAATAAATGTAGCACCAAGGCTTTGCTTTTTTATAGGGTAACAACATACAACATGTAGGATAAGAAAAAATAACGATTAACGTAATCACGAAAATTCTCACTGAATAAAAATTCCTAAGAACAGTAATGAACTTATGGTTTCGTGCAGGTGTGCAGTAGGGGTTATTGCGTTACACACACTAAATCAGTGCATTGCCAATAGAGTTTTCTACGCCAGATCTCACCAGTATGGTTTATATAGGGTGTGGCAGATGTATCATAGTTTTACATATACATTTAAATCACTTTTCAATATCATGTGTAAAACTGCTATGATTTTATTTACACTACCGTTGCTATGAAAGGTTACTATGTCATACCAATGTTTCGGTGTCATATTCCTGCAGTGTTATAAAGTAATTAAATACCATTTTATCTTAAATTCGATTTTCTCCCGGCAATATGGAAAAAATAAGAAATGCCTGAATGTGCCGTTTCCTGTTGAGATATTTGTGCACATTGAACCGGAAAAGGCATGGATTTACGTTGTTTTCAGACGAAACTTACAGGTGTTATGAAAAAAGTTCATGAAGTTTTGTGGTGTTGAAACGAATACACGGGACCTACAGGCCCACAGCATTTCTAGCAGCAAAATTTTTAAATTATATCGTGGAGGTGCAAGAAAAAAAACTAGTTACTTACTTTTTGTGAAGTAGAAGCACTTAATTAAAATGAACTATTTCTTTTTGCTCCAGCTTCTTGAACCCGCGATCCCAAAAAGCATCTGACCGAGAAATTCATGTGGAGGGAACCATGCAATAAGACCTAACATGGTGACATGGAAGCATTCTTATTTGAATTTTCCAGAAAAGTAGAGTAACAGAACATATTCGTATTCGGATTACTCATCGTAGTTTTCTGCTAATTCCAGTAAAACTAGCGTTTCGGACAGCCATCCTGCACTGCGATTTGCTACGTTTGTTATGTTTCATTGTAAAAATGATGTGACTGAGTAAAAAAAATCAAAAATAACCGTTTCAAGAACAGTATGCTCCCCTGTTTTTTTCGGAAATAGTTTCTTTATAAAAATTATTTTTAAAATGAACATTAACATAAAAGCAAAATATAATGCCATAAGAGAACGTACAATAATTTGTGGTATGACGTCACAACGGCTCACTCGGATATTGTTTACATTTTTCGACTCGCCACTACAATTTCACGTATACTTCTGCCACACCCTCTATAGACCATACTGAGATCTCACCACTACAGCCTTGGTCGTGTGACCGTATAAAACCGATTTGTTTTCAACCAAAAAATCAGCTGATAGTCGGTTTCCAAAAATGATTGACTTGTGTAACTTAACTCATAAGTGTTATCTGTATTGTTTCAGTAGAAAAACAGATGAAATAAAACTAAAAATTGGCTTATAACTTGAATAAAAGTTCGGGGCAGGAAGAAATTTTTTGTTACCCACCAGCGTGTTGTTTATTTGCAACCAACAAAAAACATGTATTAGTGAAATCGACCACTAATACTACCGCAGATAGAAAGGTCTATACTGCCGGTACCCGGATAACTGTCCCATAATGAAAAACAACATGTTGAGAAAACGGCGATTTAATATTATCCGTGAATTTTCGGATTTCCAGCAATAACACCCAGAACCAATGACCATAACAGTTTCATGGCAGCACAAGTTTATCGTTGAAAACAAATAAACATGGATGGAATTGGTTTTACGTTATACAACTTGAAAAGAAGACAAAATAGGACAAAATATGCGGGTACATTTCAAAAGTACTCGCATATTTTGTCCCATCCCATATAAATTCAACCAGCAACCGGCAGTATCATTGGCAACGTAGATTGTACTACAGAAAAACAACATTAGTCTAGTTAATTAAATGTCATACTTCTATATGCTTAAAATAATCCGATATACACTAATCTAGAGCAAAATTATATGTTTGCAGTTTATACCACTATGCAGTGGGACTGTAATGCGGGTACTTTCAATATGGGACAAAAACAACTTGGTATTTTTTCCATGTTTTTCCATACAAAAGTATCAATTTTAATTTTTTCCCAGAAAATATGATAACAATTAAGTCGATTCCCGATGATAACTCAAAAGTGACCGAAATCAGTATGGGACAGTTATGCGGGTACCGGCAGTATAAAGTTCTCCAAGCGAAAACACACGATCACTACGACACGGCCCGCTTTACACTGTATATAGAAATTTGCGAGAGTGTGATTAAAACTCGCTAGTTTTTTATTCTCTCTTTTTGATGACAGTTCTCACAGGTGACAAAAAATTCTTACAGCTAACAGAACAAATCGAATACATCGCATTAATACAAACGCGTCTGGAGAACTCTATGCTGACCGTGTTGATGACTGTGTATGAATTTGTGTGAACGTATGTGAATGATCTTTCTTTGCCCTTTAACAAGCGGCACCGGTAAATGAATGTTCGATTCGATTTTTGCTAACGCGAACATTATAACATATCGCTCACATTATTGTAATCGCGTTAGATTTTAGAACCGACGATGAAATGTTTAAAGGTTGGTTCGATTATTGGTTATAGAGTCGTGCATGATAGTGCGAAAAAACTAGATAATGCGTTGCGATTACAGAAATTGAATAAAAAGTATTCTCGGATTAGTCGATAGAACCGATTGAGTACAATATCAACTTATAGCTTGAAAGATTAAATAGAAACAACACAACTACGAAAACAGACCTCAGATTGAGGAATTTTAACTTTTTATAACACTCACGATGTCACCATTCCGCGTCGAACACTCGACAGAAACGGACGTCCAAAGAGGTCGTTCTATTACAATCCGGCCCGTCTGTACGAATAGCCAAACAAAAGAGTGTATTATTCGCGCTAAAGGCCAACTAGATTGTGAGTTGTGTCGCTACGTTCTGTACCCGGCTCGCAACTTTGGCTGTATTGGTGCAAAATACCAGCTGCAGTTTTGATCTGTGCACAGTGAATAGATCTTTCTAATTCAAGGCCATCAGTTTACAGTCGAGTCGTGTCGCTGTGCTGAGTGATCTCACACCCAGCTCACTGCTGGTGGCTGTATTGGTGCTGCTGTACTGATGCTGCTGGCTACTTTGGGTGCAGATTCGAACGATCGGACAACCACTGCTGGAAGGAAGAAGTAAATAGGTACGTGTTCTTGTCGGCGCTAGTGCGCTAGTGCGCTACATTTAGCGCGATGGATATAGATCCCTCGCCTCCAGTGCCACCATCCCCGAACCCCCCTGACCCTGACCCTTCTGTTACCCCCTCTCCTGTTAATTCTCCAGTCCCCCCTCGCCCCAGGCTTTACCCGGACGGATCTCAACAGGGCAGCTATACTGTTTATTTTCGTCCAAAGGCAGGAGTGAATTCAAAGCGATTAAACATACTGCAAATTTCTAAAGACCTGACGAAGGGGTACAAGGCCGTGACCGAAATTTCCAAGGTCCGACCTAACAAGCTCCGTGTCGTGGTCAGTGATCTGGCACAGGCCAATGCTATCGCTTGCTCTGAGCTCTTCACACGCGAGTATCGCGTTTACATACCCGCACGAGACGTTGAGATCGACGGTGTCATAACCGATTCGAGTCTGTCTGTCGAGTGTATCCTAAAAAGCGCAACCGGTTGCTTCAAAAATACCGAAACACAGGTGAAGATTTTGGATTGTAAGCAATTGCGGTCCATGTCTCTCGTCGGCGGTAAAAAGTTTACACTCCGTCAGACTCGTTTCGCGTTACGTTTGCCGGATCTGCACTCCCTAGCCACGTCTCGATCGACCGGGTTCGTCTGCCTGTGCGATTGTATGTACCCCGTGTTCTGAATTGCACCAATTGCAAGCAGTTAGGCCACACAGCCGCCTACTGCTGCAATAAGGCACGATGTAGCAAGTGTAGGGAGACTCATGCGGAAGATTCTTGCAGTGTTAATGCTGAAAAATGTATTCACTGTGGGGAAAACCAGCATGAGCTCTCCACATGCCCGGTGTACATGCAGCGCAGAGATAAAATCAAGCGGTCACTTAAGGAGCAATCAAAGCGTTCTTATGCTGAGATGCTGAAGAAGACCGTGACCACTTATACCATAACATCGAACCCCTTTGATCTGTTGTCCTCTGATGAAACCGATTCTGACGATTCATCAGCGGGAACATCTTATGCCAATCCTGGGGAGTCTAGGAAGAGGAAAAATGTTTCTTCTCCTAAACTTCCCCGTAAAGGTCCTAAGATTTCCCAAAGTGTAATAAAAAGTACGAACAAACCAAACAGTGCTGCGGAAAAACCGAAGCAAACTCCTCCTGGGCTTGCAAATTCAAAGTCCCAGAAGGAGTTCCCAGCACTGCCAGGAACATCTAAAACCCCAGTTGTTCCTTTTGCACATCCAGTTCATGAAACAAACTCTGGATTAGTGAAATTTTCTGACATTGTGGACTGGATTTTTGAAAATTTCAATGTACCCGATCCAATTAAAATTTTTCTTACAGCATTCCTCCCAACAGTTTAATCATTTTTGAAACAGTTGACTGCCCAATGGCGCCTCCTTGCAGCGATTGTATCCTTCGATGCCTAATTCAACTGCGTATATGAAGGATTCTATCTCTGTCTTACAGTGGAATTGTAGAAGTATTTTACCAAAAATTGATTCGTTTAAAGTTTTGATAAATAAAAACAAATGCGATGCATTTTCCCTTTGTGAAACTTGGCTTACTTCAAATATTGATCTCAACTTACTTGATTTTAATATTATTCGCCTTGATCGAGACACCCCATATGGAGGAGTACTTTTAGGGATTAAAAAGTGCTATTCTTTCTATCGTATTAACCTCCCCTCGATTCCAGGCATCGAAGTTGTCGCATGTCAAATGACAATACAAGGTAAAGAGCTTTGTATTGCCTCAATATATATTCCTCCCAGAGCACAGGTTGGGCAACGGCTGCTCTTTGATTTAATAGAACTTCTTCCCTCGCCACGTTTGATTTTGGGAGACTTCAACTCTCATGGTGTGGCTTGGGGTTCCCCTTACAATGATAACCGCTCCTCTTTAATCTATAACCTTTGCGATGACTTCGACATGACTATTTTAAACAACGGTGAAATGACACGTATCCCGAAACCTCCAGCGCGCCCAAGCGCTTTGGATCTATTTTTATGTTCGACGTCGCTACGGTTGGATTGCACATGGAAGGTAATCCTCGATCCTCACGGTAGCGACCATATTCTTATTTCAATTAATAACGGGTCAACTCGCATGCGACCAGTTGACATTCCGTATGACCTCACACGGAATGTCGATTGGAAGTTATACGAGGAAATGATTTCAAAAGCGGTCGATTCGATTCAACATCATCCACCACTTGAAGAATACAACCTCCTCGCGGGCTTGATTCTCGACGCCGCGTTGCAAGCCCAAACGAAGAAATATCCCGGCGTAACGATTAAAGAACGGCCTCCCACTCCGTGGTGGGACCAAGAGTGCTCCGATGTCTACACGCAAAGATCCGACACGTTTTTGGCCTACCAGAAGGGAGGTATACCTGGCGACTATTTACGGTATTCGGAGCTTGATACCAAGCTTAAAAGTTTGGCTAAAGCAAAGAAACGCGGATATTGGCGTCGGTTCGTGAACGAGACGTCGAGGGAGACATCGTTGAGCACTCTTTGGAACACAGCCCGAAGAATGCGGAATCGCGTAACGGTCAACGAAAGCGAGGAGTCTTCAAGTAGGTGGATATTTGATTTTGCCAGGAAAGTATGTCCGGACTCTGTTCCTGAGCAAAACATTGTTCGCGATGCGTCTCCGGGCCACGACGCGATAGAATCACCTTTTACGATGGCAGAATTTTCAGTTGCCCTCCTGTCCTGTAACAATAACGCGCCTGGGTTAGATAGAATCAAATTCAACTTGTTGAAGAATCTACCCGGCAATGCCAAGAGGCGCTTGTTGAACTTGTTCAATAAGTTCCTGGAGCAAAACATTGTACCGCAGGATTGGAGGCAAGTGAAGGTGATCGCCATCCAAAAACCAGGGAAACCAGCTTCTGATCACAACTCTTATAGGCCGATTGCAATGCTATCCTGTATCCGGAAATTGATGGAAAAAATGATACTCCGTCGTTTAGACCATTGAGTCGAATCAAATGGTCTACTATCAGATACTCAATTTGACTTCCGCCGTGCCAAAGGGACGAATGATTGTCTTGCGTTGCTTTCAACAGATATTCAGCTGGCGTATGCTCGTAAAGAACAAATGGCGTCTGCGTTCTTGGACATTAAGGGGGCTTTTGATTCCGTTTCTATTGACATTCTTTCGGGTAAACTTCACCGACAAGGATTTTCTCCAATTTTGAACAATTTTTTGCACAATTTGTTGTCCGAAAAGCACATGCATTTTACGCACGGCGATTTGGCAACTTTTCGCATTAGCTACATGGGTCTTCCCCAGGGCTCATGTTTAAGCCCCCTTCTTTACAACTTTTATGTAAATAACATCGACGAATGTCTGGCAAATTCATGCACGATAAGACAACTTGCAGACGACAGTGTAATCTTTGTTACAGGGGCCAAAGCTGCCGATTTGCAAGGACCATTGCAAGATACCTTGGACAATTTGTCTGCTTGGGCTCTACAGCTAGGTATCGAATTCTCTCCGGAGAAGACTGAGATAGTAGTTTTTTCTAGGAAGCATGAACCTGCTCAGCTTCAAACACAATTAATGGGTAAAACGATTTCTCAGGTTTTGGTACACAAATATCTTGGTGTCTAGTTCGACTCTAAAGGCACCTGGGGTTGTCACGTGAGGTATCTGATGGAAAAATGTCAACAAAGAGTGAGTTGGGGGGAGAACCCACCCAGGAGACCTTATAAGGCTTTACCAAACAACGATACTGTCTGTTATTGAGTACGGGTGTTTTTGCTTCCGCTTCGCAGCAAACACACATTTGATCAAACTGGAGCGAATACAATATCGTTGTTTGCGTATCGCCTTGGGTTGCATGCAATCGACCCATACGATGAGTTTGGAGATCTTAGCTGGAGTACTACCATTGAAAAACCGCTTCTGGAGCCTGTCTTCTCGTATTCTAATCAAATGTGAGGTCTTGAACCGTCCCGTGATTGGAAATTTTGAAAGGTTAATCGAACTTAATTCTCAAACCCGTTTTATGACATTGTATTTCAACCACATGTCCCAAAATATTAACCCTTCTTCGAATATTCCAAATCGTGTCGACTTATCAAATACTTCTGATTCTACTGTGTTTTTCGATACATCCATGATAGAAGAAACTCGTGAAATCCCGGATCATTTACGCGTGCAGCAGATCCCTAAACATTTTTTCCAATAAATATCGAAACATCAACTGCGACAATATGTACTACACTGACGGATCACTTCTTGATGGGTCCACTGGCTTCGGTATCTTCAATAACAATTTAACCGTCTTCCATAAGCCAATTGAAGATACAATTTAACCGTCTTCGATAATCCTGCTTCTGTTTACGTCGCAGAATTAGCTGCAATTCAGTACACCCTAGGGATTATCGAAAAAATGCCCACGGACCATTATTTCATCTTTACGGACAGTCTCAGTTCCATTGAGGCTCTCCGATCGATGAAAGATGTTAAGCACTCTCCGTATTTCCTGGGGAAAATACGGGAACATCTGAGTGCTTTATCCGAAAAATCTACTCAGATTACCTTAGCGTGGGTCCCTTCTCACTGCTCGATACCGGGTAATGAGAAAGCGGACTCTTTGGCTAAGGTGGGCGCAACAAACGGTGATATTTATGAAAGACCAATTGCGTTTAATGAATTTTTCGCATTTGTACGTCAGAATACGATCATCAGTTGGCAAAATTCTTGGACCAAGGGGAAACTGGGAAGGTGGTTACATTCCATAATCCCCAAGGTATCGACGAACCCGTGGTTCAAGGGGTTGGATGTAGGTCGGGATTTCATTTGCGTGATGTCCCGGCTTATGTCCAATCACTATAGGTTTGACGCGCATCTCCGTCGTGTTGGGCTCGGGGAGAGTGGTATCTGTGCCTGTGGTGAAGGTTATCACGACATAGAGCACGTTGTTTGGTCATGCCCTGTACACCGTGACGCCAGGTCTAGATTAATAGCTTCCCTGCAGGCCAAAGGTAGGCAGCCGGCTGTTCCTGTTCGTGATGTCTTGGCGAGCCGTGACCTATCCTACATGTCCCTTATATACGTTTTCCTGAAATCCATCCACGCCCCAGTTTAGTCCTATCCCCTTCCACCTACATCCAACCAAACGACAAGAACACGTTAAGACCCCGGATCCGGAAACAGCAATCAGACCCGACCCGTGTAGGTCGGCGGTTGTGAAGATCGATTGTGTAAGCTGCTCTGCGTTGCTGTTCGCGGACTGCGGAACCATTTCGCCTAAAAAAATAGCAAGAAACAAAAAAAAGGTGTTTCGGTTAGTTTATGTAGGAATAGGATTATGGGAAGCAAAGAAGGGATAATTTAAGGAATGAAATAAAGGAAAAATTTAGGCTACTTACCTGAAAGCATACCATCATGATGCCGTTCAGTTCACTATTAAACACGAACGGGGAAGTCAAAACAAACCAGCAATCAATGGAAGATGACCGATGATCGATCGATACTTAGATCACTTTCGAACTATCCGTCTTGCTCGAAATGAACCCAGTCGATGAAGGTTGAGGGGAAGTTAAAAGGAGATAACTGCTGATAACGCATACACCGCTTGGAACAATGGAAATTGATGGTTAAAGAGTAATCCCTGATTTCAGCTCTGGAAGAGTTTCCGTTTTTTAATTTGAATGCGAAAAAGAAGAGATTGGCGCTATATAAGCGATTGGAAAGCGTCGTAGTTTTTTTTGGAGAAACAGAAGTCTAAAGCTGGCGGATGCAAAAGCATAGCCAATCAAGTAACCAGAAAATATATTTTTTGAAAGTCTGTGAACGTAGAAGGGAGAAGTGTTCAAATAGAAGTTTGATAGTAAGGTGTGAAGTGATTAAATATCAAATTTAAACCAACATCTAAAGGCAGTGTATCCCACAGGACGGGAGGTTTGGTATTGTTGCTGGAGTTGAGCGTCGTCGCTGCGATCCCGGTGAGTCAAGCTTGATGCGGATAGTGTGTGCACATACTGCGACGAGGGAAATTGATGCATAAAAAGATTCGCGAATTGTACAAATTGTAAATAATGTAAATAGTAGTCTTAGGAATTAGAAATTATAGAAATTAGGAATTAGAACTAACGATATATTATTTTTTCTTTGCGTAAGTTGATAAGTCCCTGGGATCCTATTCTCGGAGTGGTTCCAAGGTATCGATTAAATTCAGACGCGCACCGAATCCCTGAGATTCAAAGGGGGAGTCTTATTCTCGTAACCTTATAATTGGCGCCCAAGGTAAAAGTAGATCTATGCTTCAAAATGGAGGAAATGATTTCTAAAGATATTAATGTAGCCTATTTGAGTGACGAAGAATTAGACTACGAGACAAAAATTCGCGGTATTGAAGGAACAGATGGTTCTATAGAGGCAAAGCAAAGAGCCTTGAGAAAAATTTTTAGAGAACAGCGGAAAAATAAAGAAAGTATCCCATTCTCTAGTGAAAGGATCAAGCCAGAAGAAGAAATTGCAGCTTTAACGTGTAAAATGATTCATTTATCCTTTAAAGATGTTCCAACGGATCAAACGGAGTTCCAAAAACTTCTAACAAAGACTATTCACACAGTAAAACGGTTAGATCGGCTAGAAAGAGCAGGTCTACAGCCAAATTTAATGGAAAATATTAAAAGAAATAAAATAGCTTTTGTTGAGTTTACAAAATGAATGGGGTATGAGCATGAAAGAAGTTTGTTGGAAGAACTGGATGATGATGATGGTCCCACCTCATACCCCTACATCGGTTTGAGCTGGTCGATTTATCTAAGAAAGATATTATTTAAAGACATACAATGTAACCAGTAGGCAAACAAATAACGGACTGGTTATTAATACAGACATAGTAAGCCTTCAAAAGAATACCAATAATTTGAAAATTAAAAAAAAAAAGATTTTCCAATAACATCATTGATCCAAGGCTCATCCAAAACGTTTCCAACCCGAAAATTATCTGGATTTGGTTAGGAATTGAACCTAACATTTAGGAGCTTTAACTAATCAGAATTGGTTCTGGATAACGATCCAAAACTACGATTTTATCGTCGCCAGTTGCAAATAGGGGGCAACGAAATACAATCGTGTTAGAGGAATTGGAAGAAGAAGCTGTAGAAAAAAATAGAAATGATATTAGAATAATCAATAGTACGATTGCCGAAGAAAAATTGAATGATACTCGTTTATCAAAAAAAGAATATGATGAATTAGAAACGGCTATGAAGATTTTACGAAAATACAAGCAAAGGCAAGAAATATTTCCGGAAATAATTGATAAATTTAAATTTGATATGTCTATCCTTGATTGTAAACCAGAAGTTAACAATCAGAAAGATGAGAAACAAATTGTTATACATAATATTTCAGAATCAAAGCAGGCTGATAAATCAGTTGTGGGCAGATGGAATGTAACATTCAGCGGCGACGGTAGAGGGCTAACCTTACCACAATTTGCGAATACAATTGATTTGCTAAAGAAATCGCAAAATGTTTCAGATGAGGAACTCAAGAAAAATGCATTTTTTTATTCTCGGGACAGGCGCGTGAATGGTATTTAACCTTTCACCAAAGTTTTCGGACATGGTTAGAGATATTGGAAGGTCTTTACAAATTTTATTTGCCTTCTAATCACGATTCTTTTAAGTATAAAGAGATTTTAAAAACTGTGCAAAATAATGAAGAAACATTTGATAAATATTACTTAAAAATGGAGAAGTTGTTCAAAGAATTGTCTTATGAGCTAAGTGATTATGAAAAACTGAAAATCCTTAAAGAAAATCTAAGTCCAACATGTTTGTTTCGTTTAGCACCTTACATGGCACAAATAAGAAATATTATTGAACTACAATTTTATTGCAAACAACTAGATGATGTTGATTATAGCATTCATTTGCGCGGAAATGAACCAACAACCTCCCAGAACACTTCGAATATGAACTCTCGAATCGCAGCAATGAATTGTCCACCTAGAAATAATGAAAATGTTAGAAATTTCAGTGAAAACTTTTATTACAATCAACGATCCAGTAATATCCATCCATATCCCAGCTTCTGCAATATTGACAGCCAAATTAATAGTGTTGGCCACAGTAATCATCTACATAAAGATTTCACGAGACAATCGTATCCTCAGAATAATAATTGGAATAATCGGAAGAATAAATCCCCACCAAGAATACAAACGAATCAATCGAATAGTTTCGGTCAGAACAATGTCCTGAATGAACGACACAGAAACGATTACAACCAACAACCGAATACAAGGTACACAGGTACGATAAAAAGGCAGTTTAACACACAAAACGTGGGTAGAAACGAACAGCATAGTAGATATGATGAAATGAGAGGAAGGGAAAGCTCGATAAACAACGAGCGTGGAAGAACGATAGAAAACAGAGGAGATGGAACGTGTTGGAATTGTGGAAAAAAGGACATATTTACAGAAAATGTTATGCGAAATTACGGAATAAATTTTGCGGCGGTTGCGGCGCGGAAGATGTAAGTTTTCAGGAATGCAGAAAATGTAATTCGGGAAACGCGTAAAAGAGACTGTCGTAATGAGCCAGTCGGTCTCAAAAATGCATAAGGCTCAACATTATGATTACTTTGCAAATAAGAATTTGATCATCAATATACCCAACGATAAAAGAAATTACGCGTTTGTGAACATACTTCATGAAGGTTTGTTAGGGTTATTAGACTCTGGCTCGGAAGTAACGGTGATCGGGAAATCAGCGAGTGAGATTATCAAACGAGCGAATTTAGAACGTTACCCAGTTCACTTGAGTATCAAAACAGCAGACGGTACGAGACACGTTGCGGAATTTTGTTATCATATTCCATTCAAATATAATAATACGGTTCGCGTGATTCCTACATTGTACATACCGACATTGAATAATCAACTTATACTGGGGGTAGATTTTTTTGACAGTTTCGGAGTAAAATTAGTGGTGGAAAAACAAAACTTTAAACTAGAAGAGTTAGCCACTGAACATGAACTTACAGACGAGCAAAAGGAAATTTTAAAGGCAGCCACAAATGAATTTCTCGTTTCGTCGAAAACTTATATTGGCAGAACCAATATGATAGAGCACAAAATAGATCTCATTAACACCGTAACCGGTTCAAATCAATCCTTATAAATGGTCCCCTTATGTACAGAAAGAAGTTAATGAAACTCTTGATCATTTGTTAGAGTTAGGGTTGATAGTTGAGGCGGATACTGATTACTTCCAGCCAATTTGTCCCATTAAGAAAAAAGACGGAGGTGTTCGCATTGTTTTGGATTGTAGAGAACTGAATAAAAAGACAGTCCGTGATCATTATCCGATACCGTATATGAATGGCATTCTCTCTCAATTAGGTCCATGTAGCTTTTTATCAACACTTGATTTGAAGCTAGCGTATCATCAAATTCCGCTAGAAGAAAATTCAAAAAAGTATACAGGTTTTAAAGTTAACGGTAGAGGACTATTTGTGTGGAATGTTATGCCAAATGGTTTGATGAATGCCCCAATGACTTTAGCTAATCAACGATAGAATATAGGGAGTAGATTTGCTACCGCATGTGTTCGTCTATTTAGATGACATTACAATAGCTACAGATACGTTTGAGGAGCATATCAGGTTGTTGAAAGAAGTTGCGCAACGATTAAAGCGAGCAAATTTAAGCATTAGTATGGATAAGTCTCATTTTTGTAGAAAGGAGGAGAAATATTTAGGATTTATTTTAAATCAAGATGGATTTTCTAAAAATGACGATAAAATTGAGGCCGTGTTAAATTTTAAAACACCAAAGACACCAAGAGATGTTAGGAGGTTGATAGGTGTAGTTAACTTTTATCGTCGCTTTATCCCAAATTGCTCTCAATTGACGACTCCTTTAACAGTTTTATTAAAATCAGGAAAAGCATTTTGCTGGACGAAACAAGCCAATGAAGCTTTTCTAAGCATAAAATCAGTTCTTTCATCAGCATCAGTTTTAAGTAACCCGAGATTTGATCAGCAGTTCATTTTGGAAACTGATGCCTCCGATTATGCAATGGGAGCCGTGTTATATCAAGAAATAGAAGGGGAGATAAAGGTAATCGCCTATCATTCTGCAAAGTTTACATCTGCAGAAAGAAAATATGCAGCTACCGAGAGAGAGTGTTTAGCAGTTTTGAAAGCTCTTGACCATTTCAGAGGTTACATACAAGGTGTACATGTCACAGTTCGAACTGATTGTCAAGCTTTAACTTTTCTCAAAAATCTTAAACGTGAAGGTAGTAACCGTTTATCACGATGGAACTTGAGATTAGCAGCATTTGATATAACACTAGAACATAGAAAAGGTGTTGTGAATATTGTACCGGATTGGTTATCTAGACCAGTTAAAACAGTTTCAATTTCGTCGTCATGGTATAGGAAACTTAAATCTGCAGTTGAGATAGATCCTGAATGTTGTATATGTTATGAGTGAATCGGAGTTAGTAGACCATTCGTATGATTGGAAAGAAGTAGTACCAGAGGAAAATAGGAAGTTTTTATTGAAGCAAGCGCACGATGATTCAGCACATTTAGATGTAGACAAAACGGCCGAACGCATTAAACTGCGATATTACTGGCCAAAATTAATGCTGGATGTTAAGGATTATATAAAAGCTTGTAAGAGCTGCAAAGCATCTAAGCCAATAACAACAGGAAATAAACCGAGTATGGGAAATCCTAAACAGGCAGATTTTCCTTTTCAGTTAATATCCGTTGATTATATAGGTCCATTAGGGGCCATCCACATACCACGTGGACAGCTTAGGGGGGGGGGGGGGGGGGTGTTGGCCAATGTCCACGGTCCATACCATTTTTTTAGAATTTATATGGACAGTTGTCCACGGAGGGGGAGGGGGGGGTCAAAATCGTTAAAAATCTGTCCACGTGGTATGTGGATGGCCCCTTACCAAGATCAATATCCGGATTTAGACACATTTTGGAAGTAGCATGCTGGTTTAGTAATTTTTGTTTTTTGCACCCAGTTAGAGAAATAAACGCGAAAAGTCTTTGTCGGTTCGTAGAAAAATACATATTCAGAAGATTCTCAGTAAGCGAAATTTTGATATCTGATAATGCATCGGTGTTTGCCGGAAAGGCGTTTAAAACATTGTTATCGAAATATGAGGTGAAGCATTTTCTTTCGGCGAGCTATCATCCACAAAACAATCCATGCGAAAGATACAATAGGGTAATTAACACCGCGTTACGTTGTTAGGTGGGTGACGATCGAAGAAGATGGGATGAAGCATTGCCAGTAATAGAGCACGCAATAAATACGAGTAAACATTCATCGACGAAGTTTACTCCGTATTTCTTAGTATTCGGAAGAGAACACGTTATTTCGGGGCGAGAGTATTCATTGAAGCGAAATTTTATCATTCAAGGAATAGAACCAGAAGAAAGACCGGAAGTAGAGAAAAGGTTGAGAGAAATAGTCAAACAGAATATGGCTAAGGCTTTTCAAGGTTATTCACATTCATATAACCTCAGAAGTACTAAGAAAAATTTCGAATATGAAGTGGGAGATATTGTTTGGAGAGATTCATTCCTTCAAAGCAATGCTGCGAAAAATTTTAGCGCCAAACTTGGTCCAAAATACATAGAATGCAAAATAGCCAAAGTTGT
This sequence comes from Wyeomyia smithii, assembly GCF_029784165.1. Taxonomy (NCBI): domain Eukaryota; kingdom Metazoa; phylum Arthropoda; class Insecta; order Diptera; family Culicidae; genus Wyeomyia; species Wyeomyia smithii. Next base: position 128,583,601 of record NC_073696.1, on the reverse strand, counting down.
AGGAAAAAATACTTATGAATTGATAGATTTGAATGGAAAAAAACTTGGAATATTCAGCTCAAAGAATTTTCATAGATGAACAATAGTTTAGGAATTAAATATAAAATATAAAGGATGTAGTAATAAAGAAAATAAAATGGAAAAAAATATTAAAAAAAATATTAAAACTTACGCAATTCAACTTGGAAATGATCGACTCACAAAATAAATATGAAAATGAATTAAGGGTAGAGATGATGTTGGATGCTCATATCGAATGCGATAAATTTCCTGTCGATTTACGCGTATAGATTAATTTCGATTGTTCATCATTCGCGCGTATCCACAACAGTGGAAAAATGCATAATTCAGATTTCCTAAAAGTAAAAAAACAATACGAATAAAAATCTTACAAATAGAGGAGGAAAGCAAAATTTCTCAATTGTCTATTGAGCAAACAGATGCTAGATTGTGAGAATTATAGGAATGGTTTTGAGGTTGAATAATTTAAGTTCATATTTGATTGACGAATCAAATTTGGCAATTTATCATTACTGTATAATGATGAAACGAAAATATTTTAACTGCACTAAATTAAAAAGGAAGGAGAGTTGGATGATTCTGTGTGAAGCTGGAACGAGGATATGATCATTTTCAGGTTAGCTTCCAATACTTCTTTTGCATGATTTGGACAAAAGAAAGATTGCTCGAGAATTGCATTGCCGCGGGTTAACTGAACGGTGATTAATATACAACCAGAAGTCTGATTAATTGCCCGTGGGTTGCAATAGCATCATAGAAATCGAAATGAAATTTGCGCAAACAGAAGAGTTTACACAAATTTCATTCTCCGAAGTTGAGGGGTATTGTAAGCTGCTCTGCGTTGCTGTTCGCGGACTGCGGAACCATTTCGCCTAAAAAAATAGCAAGAAACAAAAAAAGGTGTTTCGGTTAGTTTATGTAGGAATAGGATTATGGGAAGCAAAGAAGGGATAATTTAAGGAATGAAATAAAGGAAAAATTTAGGCTACTTACCTGAAAGCATACCATCATGATGCCGTTCAGTTCACTATTAAACACGAACGGGGAAGTCAAAACAAACCAGCAATCAATGGAAGATGGCCGATGATCGATCGATACTTAGATCACTTTCGAACTAACCGTCTTGCTCGAAATGAACCCAGTCGATGAAGGTTGAGGGGAAGTTAAAAGGAGATAACTGCTGATAACGCATACACCGCTTGGAACAATGGAAATTGATGGTTAAAGAGTAATCCCTGATTTCAGCTCTGAAAGAGTTTCCGTTTTTAAATTTGAATGCGAAAAAGAAGAGATTGGCGCTATATAAGCGATTGGAAAGCGTCGTAGTTTTTTTTGGAGAAACAGAAGTCTAAAGCTGGCGGATGCAAAAGCATAGCCAATCAAGTAACCAGAAAATATATTTTTTGAAAGTCTGTGGAACGTAGAAGGGAGAAGTGTTCAAATAGAAGATTGATAATAAGGTGTGAAGTGATTAAATATCAAATTTAAACCAACATCTAAAGGCAGTGTATCCCACAGGACGGGAGGTTTGGTATTGTTGCTGGAGTTGAGCGTCGTCGCTGCGATCCCGGTGAGTCAAGCTTGATGCGGATAGTGTGTGCACATACTGCGACGAGGGAAATTGATGCATAAGAAGATTCGCGAATTGTACAAATTGTAAATAATGTAAATAGTAGTCTTAGGAATTAGAAATTATAGAAATTAGGAATAAGAACTAACGATATATTATTTTTTCTTTGCGTAAGTTGATAAGTCCCTGGGTTCCTATTCTCGGAGTGGTTCCAAGGTATCGATTAAATTTAGACGCGCACCGAATCCCTGAGATTCAAAGGGGAAGTCTTATTCTCGTAATCTTAAAAAATTGGAGAAGACAAGCCCAAGATCGAGTGATGTGGAGACGTATTCTGGATTCGGCTGTGGATCGTTAACGACCCAAGTAAGTGGTAAAGGTACAACATGACAGCAAACACCAAATGACGGTATTCTATATGTATTTTAAACATAAGCATTAAGATTAATAATAATTTGCACTGCAAAAGTGCTTATATCATTTTCTCTGCCAGGCTACTGCAAATGAATATTTATTAACAAGCATGTTGATTCTTTGCTGCGTCGATGGTCGAATGCAATGTCAATTGGCTGGAATTGCTAGCCAATGACCGTTTGCTTGGACTCATTTCGTCTACCTTCTTGAAGACATTGAAACAGAATTGAGCCAATCGTATAGATAATATGAGGGCCTATTTGGCTTTAAAACTTCTTCTCAATTTTCTCCACGTAACAAGAAAATATAACTAATATTCAATTATCATACCATAAAAATGTTGTATATTCGAACTAAGCAACAAAATTTCGATTAATACATCCCGTTGAGTTGTACGTAAGTTATTAACATAATTAAACGTTCAATCAAGAACAACATCGATCGAAGAAATACGTTATAAATTTCTTGTGCACTGGTGCCGCATGCTGACCTTATTGCTACAATAAAATTAATTCGCAGGTGTACGATGCTGGCGTCACTGGTAGCGCTATCTGGTTCCGTATTCCTAGTACGTTCAATCTTTACACATGTTGGGAACTGAGCTTGCCCATCTGTCTACGCTATTTACATATGAAATCTTCTCCTCCCAAAACGTTTCAAAGCTCATTCCAAAGAAGATCCTACATCAAATAAGCAATTTATAACGTCAATACATGATGAAGGGGAAATATAGTCCCAATTCTGCTATGCAGACAATTATAATTGCATCAAGAAGGAGGTATCTTGTAACAAGCTAAGAAATGAAATGCTACAAATTCCCATTGTTAACTTTCAGAGGTATGCCATCCATCTATCCTCCAGTGTAAGTGTTGTCGAGTGTCGTGTTTACTGAAATGAAAGCGGACTCCGACGTTTTTAAAATATTTCAAGCTTCTTTTAAACATGTTACGACACATTCACAACGTTAAAAGCGAATCCGTACAGCGTACCCAAAGAGCCGCGACATATCTGCCAATCTGCTCTAGAAAAGAAATGCTTCTAACACATATACAGCTGCATTCAAAATGTCGCTATTTAGATTTAATCAAGAGTTTTTAATACAAAAACGTTTGAGTTCTCGGTTTCATTTGGATGCTATTTCTATTTATCGTCACCAAACAAAATTCTGGTGATTATTTGCATATTCACCATGCGTTTCCGTACCGCCACGTTTTCCATAGTACCCAGCTGGAAACTGAAACTAATACTCTCGTTCTCGTATAAGTCAATATGTAATCATTGCTACGAGTGTTCAACACACTTGTGATGATTTATGGACAAGGCTGAGATCTGTTGATTTTATTAGCTAAATTTATATTTTTGCTTTGCCTTTGTGTACACGCAACACTAGTGACGTCGCCAACCGACGCGATTATGTTACACTGTCAAAGGAATTGTTGTGTTTTCAAATTCAGCGTTTCCTTTTATTTCGCAGTTTTATTGCACAATTCAAGGCGATATGGCATTAAGGATGCCATCACTTACAGGTGGTACAAAATCGGTTTTACCTTATTCGCATCGATTTTTCTGCTGTTTGCTAGTGCTACCGCAAGGTTGCTGCGGATGTGAAGCAGATTATTTCGCACTCCATTAAATTAACGTTATCCGGTATATCGTATCCTACACGTACTATCAACAGGTATTCAATTTCGCCATTAGGAAAAAACTGAAACAGCTCCAGGTGTTTTTTAGGAACAGTACCTATGTAATGGAAAAACCGGACGTTCGGTACGAGACTGCGAATCGCGCATATACTGCAAGTACACTGTTAACATGTGCATCTAAAATGCTTTTCGTAACAATGGTTGACATGCTAACCGGTTTACATAGTTCATGAGCTCCAGGTCCAGATCCTTGCACTCCAACGGACAATATGTGTTTTATCAGCGATAGTATTGCCCTTGTGAATGTCGTGGGAGATACTGCTTATCGTAAAATGAAGTGTGCATTATTTAATATGCTGCTCCCTAGTAACAATATAGGTTTTATCGCAGTTTTATAGCGCTTGAGACAGCCAAAACAGCGCTATAAAACTTTGATAAAACCAGTTTTGTTACTTGGGCTGGGCCTGTCGATGTTTAGCCTCCGCACGTCGAAAGATATGATTCTCAGTAAAGTTCATATCATGTAGCATGTGTATGTTTCATTCTGGAATGAAAGACATCAGAATTTCGAATTTCGAAATATATCTATTATCGAAATATATTTCAGAATTTCGAATATATCGTAGCATACACAATAATAAGCTTTTAGATTGCACCTTTTTGAACAAGGCTTTCAATTATTATTATTGACGGATTTTGCAACAACTCAATTACTACCGTAATCTCGCAGACTGACGTAATCGCCATTTTTTCGAATATGGGGTTCTTATTCCAATTTGTTCGTTATTCGAAGACCCATCTTTTGGTATCTTTCTTTTAGTTGTTACTCATTCGTACGTTGCATAAAATCAAAAAAACAAAATGACGTATGCACCATTTCAATACAAAAGTGACAAGTAACCCGTTTGTTTTTGGACCTTATTGAAAAACTGATCAAATGAATGTACGTCATAATGTTGTATCACGGCAGATTAGTGTGTCGCCATTTTCTCTCTAAATTCATAGAGCTTTTAAAAGAAGATAAAAGCATATTTTTCCAAAATTTCAGAAAAGATAAGACCATAAATGTATGAATTTATTGCGGATGGCTTGCCCGTTGATAAAACTCTTTGGTGTAGGTTTATTTTCTTGATATCCAAGCTACTGGCAACATTTTCGATGAAAAAAAAAGCATACATACTTTCTGAATTCCTTGGCCAATTTTCTTCAATCTACATTATCCAGAATCCCGATTATCAAAACAGTTCCAAATAAATTTGCAAACTAAAAATAGAAATTGTAAACATATCAGAGTAAATTTGAATTAATTTCCTCAAAATGCTGTAACTCGAGTTTTGCTCTTAATACCCTTGCCTGAGTTATAAGTGTCTTAGATTATTTGTTTTTGTACTATATAAGAAAGATCAAATGAAGCGTTCTATTTTAGTAGCCCTAACTACACTGCTGGACTACTGAACCGCACTGTATAGGTTAAATGGATTGTTTTATCGCTCTTTCAATATCAGGTTTTGTGCTCCCACGATGGTTTGCAGGTTATTAGGCGTCCAGACATTAGCACAAAACTCAAATAGCGGCTCCATCTGGTAGCTATAGGATGTAATGAGCAAACTTGTGGTTTCGTTCTCCATTAGTCGCGCATTTCCGGTGATTTGCATTGTCTATCGGTTTGCCGAGCGTGGATGGTACGGGCGCATATAGATACACAGTAAAAAATGTTTATTGTAATTGTTGCAGTCTCATTGATGGAAAAACAGATTCCAGCTTCTTTTCACGCATTTGAAGGTATGATATCTAATTTGAAAAAACTTTTCTGAGCGTCTTAGTAGAATGATTTAAAAAATCAGTAAAAATAAATTATAAGTTTCCATTAAACTCTACTAGAAATTCTGAGATATCTATATTTTATCAAAAAAATGAAAGATCGTCGAAAGTTGTCGACGTTCTTAGTTTCCCGTATTCGTCGTTATATATCTTTGCACTTTCATGTAACAGTAAATAAATTGAGTAATGTATGATAAAAGTGGTTTATATTTTCAACATACTCCGCATATATATTTTAATTAGCACCGCCGGCATTGACAGGAGACATCAACTATAGTGTACTAATATCTCAAATACATCATCGGATGTATTGCAACATCAAGGCGCGATTTATGATCACACTTATAATTAGAAGTCACTGTACGCACACGCACCACAGTACTTGTATCAAGCCACGGCTCGAAGTCATTATGACATAAGCATTGCTTATTGCCGTACGATGGCAAACTGGAAAAATTCAAATGAACTATTCCGATTTTTCCAGGTATCATCTATTTGACACAATTATATATTATAAATCGTTCGTTGTAGATGATAACATACGAATTGTGAAATGTTCTAAGTGAGTCATTTGCACAGTCATACCTGATTTGTTCAAAAGACATCACTTCAAATCTAAAACCTAAATGGTACACAAAATGTTACTTGCGTCCATTTAAAAGCATACTAAATCCCAATTATGGCCATAGGCTATTCTCATTAACACAAATAGTGCGCCTAAATGTGCGTACACTACATTTGTTTAGCACACAAAATGATTATCTGGATACCTAAATGAGCAGTAAATAGAATGAAATGATTCTAAATTTGGAAAACTTTTATCCCAAGCAACGTCGGGGAAAACGATTACGGACTTCTACGGATAACGAAAAAATAGTGTGTTTCCAGGATGCTTTATTCCTTCCTCAGAACACCAAGCAGTGATTTTTTGCACTTTTGAAGTTTTATATATGGATTTTTATATTTAGCTGGCAAGAACAGCGAAGTAGTACTATACTCTATTCCTCAATGGAAGAGAGAACGACCAGACGGGAGGTGCTAGTAAACAAAAAATGCATTTTACACCAGTGTGGCACCGCTCAGTACTAGGACATCAAAAGGAGTTTTCATGTTTCTGTATTATCCAGGAAAATTCTTGTTGATAAGAGAATCATAACCAATTGAAATATCCAAAAACGTGCCAATTAGAGTACTTAAACAGATGACAGCCTACCAGTGACAGATAACAGACTAGCAATAATGCATACAGTTACGCACACACACCACAGTACTTTAAAATAATTATGCTAAAGGTAAGCAGACATACAAATATAGTCTATGAAACACTTTACATAGCTTCCACTTACAATGTTTCAAGAAAATCTAAACAGCAGAGCAGACTCTTTGCTTATAAACCATGAAAGGATTTTTCACTTGGTGCGGTACCCGATTTACCAGCTCTGTCGTATGTTCTTTTCCTTTCACTTTTCGATTTCAGTCTAAATGGAGGGATTATCATATAGAATATATAGCATTCATGCATCTTTCTATGGGTGCTCGAAAGAAAAATGTATTTTTCATCTTTTTACTGCACAGTACCAAAAAATGAAATTTACTACTAATACAAATGAAAGCACATAACGATTTCTAGCACATAAAGTGAAAAACATATACAATTTCACATCGTAAATAATGTACAATACAGAATCGTTTTAAGACATGTAAATTTGTACGTTAATTGATATAAACTTAAAGCTTCGAATATAAATATGCATGCAAATTCACAATATATTCATTTACTTTGCATGTGAATATAATGCCACACGAAATATTACGTGGTTTCCAATGCTCCATCTATGTGCATTTAAAGTAATGTAAATTTTCTTTACTGTGTGGGTAGAAGAATGCCATCTGGAACTGTCACTTATTTCAGATAACGTTTAATCTGCCTGCTTGTACTATCGCAAAAAACAACTTTGCGAAGACCGCAAACTTGGTCTTTGCAAGTTTTTTTTTGTGCAATTACTCTTTGATCCTATTATATTTTAAACGTTGGAATGTTTTTTAATTGTATCCACGAAATTATATTCAATTCCAACAGTAATACTAGATTTGCAAACTATTCCGAGCATTTTTTTAAACTTCAGCTGTCATTTATATACACTACCGAGTTATCTAATCTTCATATCAACACAATTTCATATGTTATAAAGTAAGTATACATCGATCAAGATCAATGTTCGCCCTCTAACAGATAAGTTTCTACAAGTGGCTACAAGAAAATAGGTAATCCTTATTTTATGAATGATTAATACAGCATGTGTATGAAGTGGTGCCGTCATTAAAACGATACCCGATCCTTTTGACCACTGTGGCAGAAAATTGATTGCCGTGCTCACACAATTGCTCCAAACGCCTCGATTCATAATGAATTACAATTCGATATGCATACCACACCATACAGGGAAACCGTTATGCAGACAAAGTAAATTTACCGTATTTGCTATATGTACCTACCTAACGACAGCTATCCGTTGGTTTGTCATTCAGTAATTGGGAAACATGATTGATAGTAGCATCAGTTATAATCTCATCTACTGACACTGAGCTACATAGAACTTCTCTGGATAGTTTCCGCACACGAAAAACAGACGATAGCGTAACTACATGTTTGCTGTTCGAAATAACTCGACGTTTCCGCAGCACAACCGTACCGAAAAGATGGATATGTCGAATTTCTCTACGCCATCACAAATAAAAATCACCACAAATACCTATTCTCACCCTGTGCAGTTCTATTTGAATAAAAACAAAATTAGGTTACATCAGGTAATGCCATAAGATAAGTTAATATGTTTATCAGTCTCCCTTACTGATCATTACTGTTTCGGGGAAATATTCTAATTAGCAGGAATGTCTCCCTCTTCACGCAGATCTTTTTCCTGTTAGTCGCTTGACCTTATACAATAGCATTCTTTCAAAAGGTGAACAAAAGTTGGCGACATTGACATTTTATGCCGAATAAGTTTACTTTAAATTTTAAATGTTTACGTATATTTAAAACTTTAAACGATGCAACTGTTAAATACGCATCGAGAACAGATCAATCTTTAATACAGTATGTGTAGTTGACGAGTAATTAGAGTTTCGAAATTATTGAAAACTGATTTCTCTCCACGGGGAAATGATTAACTTTACTTATGAGTTAGATAACTGTACAAAGTTGGCAGCAGAAAAAGAGCATTTATCATAACGCCTGAGATGATAAAAACTCATAAAACATTCGTACAAAAATATAGATGAATAGATTCGTACAAAAACAGACAGTTTCCCAAACTCTAAACTTATCTATTGCAACTTGCGTGTGCAAGCAGTTTTGCAAGCTTAGATTGGTCGCTGAAATTAGGTACCTTTTGCAGCCAGTAGACAGAAAATATAATTATTATCTTTTCCCCCGTGAACTTGGTGACATACAAGTAAATAGAAGCAATAGGAAATGACTCAAGCGCTAAAAGTTCTTCATAGATCGAAACATTCGATGACCCTTTTGCAAGTTTAGAATCGCTCACAGCCAAAACATTTAAAGTTTCTCCGCATTTTGTTGCTGGTTGGAATAATTTCGCCATCAATATTAACTAGCAACACATAACTTTATTGGGGATTTACAAATGTCAACCTAAAAATACAAGCAGTAGTTTTTCAGCATCTACCAACGTAGATATAGCAGCTAATCAATAAGCATGCATATATAACGTACAATATAAGGGGCCATCCACATTCCACGTGGACAGATTTTTAGCAATTTAGATCCCCCCCTCCCCTCCGCGGACAACTGCCCATATAAATTCTAAAAATTTTATGAGAACCGTGGACATTAAACAGAACCCCAAACACTCTAAAGCTGTCCACGTGGAATGTGGATAGCCCCTATAACATATTTTAGATGAACATATACATAATTTTGAATCCATGATAGTATCTTTGGATGGTTCTTTTGATAGAGATTTGGTTTACTGATTAGCCACGAAGTACAAAAGATATTCGCAGGGTTAGTGCTTCGATGCTGCTACTGGCACTAATTGTCTCTCGCGACCCGAGATTCGAACGTATAGCATTACCTGAAACCAACTGGGAGGATTTTTCTCGTTTTGTAGCTCAGACATATGAAGCCAAATCGATAAATTATCACGTTAATGGTTGGTAACCTAATATGTATTTCGACTGTTGTAAAGTTTGGCATTTGGTGACAGAATACTTAGTTTCTCGACTATTTTCCAAGTTAAAGTTGCTTGCGTTTCATAACAGATTAGTTTAGTTTTGTGTTGTATTTCTGCTAATGAGAATGGATCCAGAAGCACAGTGGGGCAATTTGGTCCGTTGGCGCGACAAAACCTCATAACTCATTAACAGTTGTTTCCACAGTGTTCATGTCTTCGGCAATGTTGTTCACCATAAAAACATCTTTTTGAGAAATGTATTCAGGCAGCTTTAATTTTTTTCTACAGATGGTGCTGACAACTATCTTCTGAATAAATGGTGCTAGCCATTTTGTTTCTTCGGGAAAGTTGTTTATATCATCAATTGACATAAAGTTGTCGAACATATTATAACTGTAGCACGGACCGTTAACGAGATAAAATTATTTTCATTATTCATAAACCCAAAATTTCAGTTATGAATCATAACTGGGGCTTAAGTACATATGTTTCAATTTCAGATATATCCGAATTTCCGAGTCATCATGAAATGAATTATTGGAAGTTTGTAGTTGCCTGTAGTTTTTTGCCAACCTATGATGTGTCATCATTCAGAAAGAATATAAAAGAATATAAAATATAATTTTAATGTTATTGTTTGTGACAAAATATTTCAAATAGGAACATTGTTCAATTAAACATTAGTTGGTCATGTTCCCTTTCTGAAAGCTCTTCTTGTTATATTTTATTCCATTTGGCATAGATACTAAACTTTTGTTTAAGACACTGTTTATCCAATAACAAGCTGTTTCCTAGTACTAATAATAATTTTCTGAGGGGTCTTCATACTACTGGACGTCAGTTTTGAAAGACTCCCGAACGAAATTACGGTCGTGTTGCATACACCGGCATTTAGCAAAGTCTATTGTAGGAAAAACATCGATACGGACCCTGCTGATTAACGATTTTCTTATATGAATTGACATGTAAACAATCGCTGCGTAAACTCGAATTACTCGGTAAAGCCCTATTTAGAGTTCCAAGCGAAGTAAAAATCTCATACAAAATGTTCATTTTTTCACGCTCGTGAAAAATGCAACCTGCAAAAATTTCACTTCGCTTGGAACTGTAAACAAGTTCGATCCAGCGAAATCGAAGGTTGTGGATCTTATCTTTTTCACTGGGGTTTACTTTTTTCACAATTGCAAACGGTAGTGAAAAATGCAGCAGCAATCGAAAACTTGCGTGCGTTTATAATTTGTCAGTTGCAGCCAATTTTCACTTCGCTCGGAGTGTGAACTCGTGAATTTCGCTTCACTTAAACTGTGAACTGCAGGCTGGTGAAATCCACAAACGGGTTTTCACGACAGATTTTGCAAGCGAAAATTTACGCTTTTTCACTTGTCAAGTTTTTCACTTCGCTTGGAACTGTAAACTATGCTTAAGTCGCAACAAGTAGCAGCTGATATTTGGTTTAGTACTAGCCAATACCTTGTATTTTAGTACAATAATAGTGTCATAGCAAAACAACGTAGAACTTTATGTTTTTCATATTGCCGAAAATGAGGAAAAAATTACAAAAAAAACTTGTTTTACATACTATGCCTCCTTCGAACCTATTTTTAACAAAACTGTCCTAATATCACATTCCCTTTTAGTTTATACTCTATTTTATGAGGATCATATGAGTTAGCTAATTAATTTCTAGGTATTTTCATGCCCTACTGGAAAATAACTGTGAAAATTTTTTCTTCCATTTTACATGCCTTGTAAATCCTCACTTTCACAATATTATAGCACATTTTCTAAATTATTTTTCAAAGTAAATTATCATGATTTCAGGTCGATAACATGTCTACTGCAAGTAGAAAATAAAATGAGGCATGAAAACTGAATTTCGTTTTTTTGAGTTTTGTCGCGACTTTTCCGGATTCTGCCCCACAGTGAGAAGGGAAAGCAGCCAGTTCAAATACAGTTATCATGATTCAAGCCGCAGCATGCATTTGTATCAAGTGTATAAGCAAAGCAAAGCCTTGGTGCTACATTCCGATTCGGAACATGACCTTCTGTTTATTATACACAGACTTCGCAGTCAACTGTTTAGCGTACAGGACAATTGCGGGGCTAGCGCTACAATCCTTCTGACACTAACAGTCTCTCCCGAGCCGAGACTCGAACCTACGACGACTAGCTTGTTAAGCCAGCATCGTACCTCGAGATCAACTGGAAGGATTGAATCAAGTGTATTTTAACAATATAATTCAAATTACTGTGAAGAAACAACATGTTTCGTTGATTCCAATTTGTCGTCTCCACTAATTTGAAAAGGTGCCGAATGATCATTTGCAATATTGGTGTCTCCATCGACTCTGTTAAAATGGGTGCGCCGAGTACTTCACTCGGTGTACTAACAGAAAAAAAAATGCAAGAACTTCTGAAGTTAGTTCTGAACCTAATGTAGGTTGTAAGTATAATCGAGTGTATTTTACGGTCAAATTAAAAATTTCCCAAACATCCCCAAAATTAGTTACTATAACCATTTTTTGGAACTCATCGCAATTTCTATAATTCATTCGTTTCTTAATCGGCTGTTTTTAGAAGAAGAAAAACATAGCTTTTAAATTATATACTTGTTTGCTCTAACTACATCAGAACATGCTGAGTTATTCGAGCCTAAATCTAATTTTTTATTTTTTTTATACGCAATTTTTCAACTTGACTTGGAATTTATGGTTTATTTTTGTGAGAAAAGTGCAATACGAATACACTAGCATATTGAAACTATAACCAATTATGAATAAAAAGAAGTTGTTATATGAAAATTGGCTGACATTTGGCTGAGTTATATATTTTTAAAGGAAAACAAAACTTTTGGCTTTTTCGCACGATTATGATTATAATGCTAGTGTATTTGTAGTACTTTTTTAACGAAAATAAGTAACAAATTTCATGGTCCAAAAAATGATCTTTTGCCATAACTTTATATTTTAGGGGTGTTTGTAAAATTAATAGCATGAGAGAAAAATATCTTTTCCTAACATTCAACCAGCAATAGCGAACAAACTTGAATTCATTCGTAGGTTTAAATCCCTACGAATGATAAGTCCTAATTGCGAAAGCAAACAAATCCTAACAATTAAAATTACAAATTTCTAACAGTGTTGAGAAGTCACCATTTGTGATTGGACACACATACTCATTATTTACTAATATTTATCGTAAATACTAAAGCTACTAACAAATCCCCCCCTTAAAAAAAAAAAATTCGTTTATATTTATCATTTCCAAATGAGCGACTGGAAATTTCACTGCCTGCTGCTCACTCACTCTTGAATTCATTCGATTACCCGAATTCATTTTCAAGCTAGAACTAAGCTGCACAAGCTCACCCGAATTCATTTGATAGCTAGAACTAAGGTGTACAAGCTCACCCTGCAACCCTACAGCCAACGAATGTTCGAACCAATGGAAACTTGCTAAGAAAAGGTTTCACTCTACAATGACGACATAAACGCGTCAATTAAAAAAGTTTTTTCCCCAGCTGTGAAGGGATCCCGATATAACGTTTTCGCTATCGCTTATTCAACCTGTCGTTTAAAGTGACAGCATTGAAAACGATTCTAATAAAAACTACGTGTTTGTTGTAGCGTTACATACACGTATCGTAACATTGTACTATCTGTTTGACATTATTGGTTAATATAAAAGCACAGTCAAACTATTTCCCGCCAAGAGGAATAATTGCAAATGACAGTAATGTCCAAAAACAATTTTTAAACTTTCCTTCATACGTCAACTACAACATATACCAGCATGCACAGTATCGCAAAAAAAACGATCTATCGTCTAACGTTAACCGTCCAACATGTCATGAAAATTCTAGAGACTCGTGGTCCCAATTCAAACAATTTTCTGTTTGTAAGTAACCCAACGTACATTATCGCCCTTTAGATCGTTCCATAGCACGACCGGATTAGAAAGTCCGTAACACCAGCATCTTCTGCAGATTTTCCACACATTTCATGCTTCACCGAGGATGAAATAGGCAGACTATAGTACAGAGTGTAACCGTAACCAATCATCTGATTCCGATACTGAAGCTGCCAAAGCTAATAATTGACAAGCAAGTGCCACGGTGTAGCTAAACAGATGCTATGTGGCATGCTTAAACGCTCAGTTATTAATATTTTATTGATTTTACATCATTTCCATGTACCTGATACTGATGTTATCACTCTTGTTCGTTTCCCCAGTAGATACACGCTAGGATTTGTTTGCATGGCGCACATCGGGGCATGACTCTGACGCTCAATGTCAGGAAATGAACCCTTGCATAGAAAGAGAGGAGTTCAACACCTGTTGATTATGTAGCTACCACGAAATATTGAAAGAAATAAGATGAAGATTACATGTGGACATAATTTCCTCGCTGAAGTAGCTGGGGAAAAGATAAAAATTCTGATTTCAGCACGCGATGGTGTTTCAAGGTTTATAATATCCTATTATCCTATTCTACGTGACCGGATACATAGACGCTTGTTTGTTTTATGAACGCTTGATTGAAAAGAGTAGTTTTCACAGAAAGCTGTAAATGTTAAGCAGTAAATATACAGCAGAAAAAAAAACAAGCGTTTATACTTTCAACGAGAGTTGAGGTTATAGTTTAGCGTGAAGTGAGAATGAAAATCGTGCTGCGGATAAAACTAACAAAAGGAACAACGACATGGTTAACTAATCCTAACATTTCACACTTTCATAATGATTATAAACACCTCTCTTCATTGAAAAAAAATTAATCAATATTTCGTTTTTGTTATACTTACAGAGAATGTACCGAATAATTCTAACGACCTTCAGTTTACTACTAGTACTGAGTCCTGGTGGATTGACGTCCGAACTAACAGATGATGGTGAGGTTTTCCGAATATAATAGAAAAATTTTCGTTTTCTAATATTCAATATAAACTACCAAAACGAATACGAGATACCTACAGCATAAATGTATGCTCTTTAGGCGTTTACTTCTCAATTTTTTTTTTGTTTTTCAAATATTCAACCATTTTTCTTGATTAATTATTTCTGGTGTAATATTTAAAAAACTATTTTTTTCTTACATTATGCAAAGAGAAACATTGTAGGGTGTGGAACCTTATTTAAGTAGCTCATGCAGGCTCCTGTGTATTAAGACGAAATACTCGAAACGTGTGAAGTGGAATACACACATAAGTACATATTTCAATTTGTTTACTAACTTTCTCACTGTCAGCAGTTGTTTGTAGACTATAGAACTAATTTAGCAAACTTTAACAATAATTAAACAAAGTTTACAATCGAGGGACACTATTTTAATCACCCCGAAATCGCTTTAGGTATCTGTTTTGCGGGGAATTTTCCTAAGCACCCAAATGGCGCCTAAATGGCTATAAATTTGGTTGATTTTTCCATTTTCCCGGCGAAGAGAAATCAGATTTTACCTCGGAAAATAACCTTCAAACTCTTATTACTCAGCATCTACATGTAAAGTTGACACAAACTGCATTGCATATTCAAAATTGATCTGTTTTCTAACTATTTTATATAGTTGTTGAACTGCAATCAAAGTTGGGTTAATCAGAGGTTTCGTTCTCGTCGTTAGAATTGTCGATATTGATCAAAGTTCAGTAGTTGGAGGCCCATTCGACTGATGAAATAGGCGCAAATGAGTAAGCCGTTCCTTACCCTTTTTTGAACACCTGATTATTTTGGAAAAAATATCTGTCTGTCTCCAAATACTGTAATATTTAGTTTAGATATAGTTTTGTTGTAGTGAAGATTCACGGCAGGCACAGATTGTAAGCTTTCTCACTTCTTTGGTGCAGCTTGTACAACCCTGGACGGTCTTTCTGTGCTAAAGAATTTGCTTCCCAAGTTTGATGAGAGTGTTAGCAATTTATGTCCAGAACTGCAGCAGGCTTCGAATTTATTATCATTTTGCTTACGGTGACGCCGATACAGCAATCAAGCGTCACTACACTGACATATAAAAGGTGGAAACACAAGCGGCCATCTGATTTTTTTGTCTCCTTTGTGCTTAGTGATATGTACTCTGATGCACCGTATAAAAATTTATGGAACAAGCGAACAAGGATAAAAATTCCCTTTTTGTGAATCGTTATACCTAAAGTATACATTCAAAACTTTTTTTTTATTAAATCGATTAATGTTGTTTGTTGTTGTTTGAAAAGGAATGTTGAAAACACAAATAATTTTTACACATTAAAATTCCAGTTTTTCCTCTTTAGTTTTTGATAAAAATTCAAACAACTTCCTTCCTTATTGTTCACATTTGACTGTGATTTCGAAGCTGTCTATCCATGTTTACCGTTGGCGTAGGTTTTAGGTCATTTGTTGTTTTTTTTTTTTTTTTTTTGACTGCGACCATTATTTTGATCTTTCGTGGTATACCTCTTTTTTAGTTTAGGTACTTGTGGCAGACATATCACTATTGATGAAAGTGATCGTCGTTGCCAAATCTCACCCTTCCTCCCAATTTGGCACTGAATTTTGTATGTAATGTATTACCTCATTAGGATTTGCAGACCAGACCCCGAAAGGCTCCAAAGTTCCTTTTCCAAAGGCTCTAATTATACGCTGTATTATTAGTCTGTTTCTTATAAATTTGGCAATCTATATGAAAATTTTGGTTATTGCTTTTTTCCTGTATAGACTTCCTCACAGCGACCAGAATCGTTGATCTATTGTGAGATAAGCCCGTGTGTCTGTTGTATCCCGCATTTCTATTTTTAGCAATACAGCTATTGAGAAGTGGCCTGCTTATTATTGTTGTTTTATCCGTGCTTGTGGGTAATGTGGTTTTACCCTTCGTTTTTACACGTTATCGGGTCTACTAAACCGAGCCTTCTTCCTCCTATAGCGATCTGTAGCGCTACCAGGACTGTGATGTGTTGGCTGCAATAAGAAAAAATCACAAGTTTTCATGCGGCTCCATACATCGTCGCTTAGGATCCGTTTCTGAGATGAACGACTGTTTTTCGGATGTTTAGAGCAAAGCGAAGTGCTCGGGTATTTTGGCTATTGATTAGGGTATACTTCAACGTTTTTCTGAGCGTCTTCTTAACCAATATGGCTGAATTTTTTTCATCATGTAAAAATGGATTATTTCTACATAGCCGTATTTGAATATCTTAGATCTCAAGGTTTTATGATTTTACAAATAGTGAATTTTCATGAGAAAAAAAAAATTTTTCACTAAAATGGCCGCCATTTTGGCATTTTTGGAATTTTCAAGAACGGCTCTGTAACAATTAAAATATAATATATTTTTATATACTAAAAAAAATTCAGCCAGATCGGTCCACTAGAAGCTGAGAAAACCATCACCAACGTACTGATTTAGAGAGAGCATCCACGTTCCCAGCTGCCAACAGCGTAATACTCAATATATTTGCATCCACGACATACAAAATTTATATTCAAATATACCTTAATCAATAGCCAAAATAGCCAAATACCTCACTTTACTCTAAACATTCGAAAAAAAATCATGAAAATTCATTATTTTTCGACCTTCCAGAGTAGTGCGCCCCTTAAAATCACATTATTGTTTAAAATTGTTTTTTTTTTTTGTGTAATAACTCAAATTTATTTTGTCAGTATTTTTCTATAAAAGTTTAGACAGTTTTCCAAAAATCATCCCTGACAACTTTTCTCTATCTCTTGTTATTATTCAGATTTTTTGATTCATAAGAAAAATAGCTTTAGTTTTTTTTATTAAATGTTAGTACAGAGAAATTTTCTCAGAAAATGCAAAATTGCTTAGAGTAGTAAGGCCTACACACTCACAAAGATTTATTGAATTCCCTGCGAGTCTCTCAGTCGAGTTTGCCCCTAAATCCTCCCATTAATAGAGACTCGGCGCAGGACATAATCCCAAAATTTGATGCCCCGGATTTGGTGCTGACATGAATCAAACTTTGGTCCGAGTTTCAGTCAAGCATAAAAAATGTTTTTAGCGTCTACACGGTTCATACCGATCAATATAGTGTCAGAAGTTGTAGAAAATAATTTTGTCTTTCCAAAAAAAAACATACACTGTAAAAAATCTGAAAAAGAATGTATTTTGTTAGGAAACTACAGCTTATTTACTTTATATTTCCCGAAGCCCGAACAAGCAATAATGTTTGGCTAACAATGTATAGTTTTTATGAAAAAAAAATAGATCTTTAAAAGGTGAGTTTTTGAGAAACTCAATTTAAAACTAATTTGTAACCTCGTTTAAACAAAATTGTACATTTTTGGATTCTAAATGATGTAAGCTTTATGATGAAAACGAGATAAAGAAAATTGTAGACCGGAGGCTATACTGCGAAGCATGAAAATTTAGGTGCGATCGATTATTTGGGGATTCGTTTAGAAAAATATATAACAAAGTCCTTGTAAAACAATTATGAAACAGAAGAATTTATTACAGCTTCTCATGTTTACATGACAGTGCATCGAATAACTAGGCAGATTGTAAATTTCTGTATAGTGCTTGTGTACCTTAGATTTGTTGCTTTTCATCAAATTTCGCACGGTAGCTTCCTGGACGCTGCCAATACCCCTTGAACTTTGTCATGTCCCGGGATATCGGAACTTGCTTTTTGAGTATACACACCAAATTTTCATTGCTGGAAACCAGCAAAATTTTGCTGATTTTTGGTGTGCTGTGTTTCCAGCAATCTGTTCAGCAAAATGAAATTTGCTGATTATTCAGTAATACTCAATTGCATAAAAGTGACAGATCGTTTGCTGCATGCAAATATATTAAATACCAATATAGTTCACTTTCGTGAAATTATGAAGACAAATTGAAAATGACAGAAGCGTTAGTCACCTTTTCGACCGCTAGGTGCGCCACTTCTGATTTTGTTCTACACGACATGCGAAATAGAGCAACTTTTGACAATAATATTACCCTAATGGGTACACTGAAAAAAATTCACATTTTATTGTGAAGTGGACTCGGCGGAATATTTTATAATAATAAAGTTCGCCTATGCATAAGGCAATCCATGGGTGGTGTTCCACGGTTTGAACGTTTGTCGACCTCCGACAATATTTTGAGTTGTAAAATGTCGACTTCCGGTGACTGGGAAACTGCCGAAAATGACCAAATACCACCTAATATGGGTTTTTTTAACTAGAATGACGCTCAGAGGCCAGAAATTGTCTCGAAATGCCAGTTTGAAATCCAAGATGGCGACTTCCGGTTTTTGAAAAATCAGACAAAACTTTGAATTGTAAGATGGCGACTTCCAGTGATTGGAAAAAAGAGGAAAATGACAAAATACCACCAATATGGATGTATCTTTAACTAGAATGACGCTCAGAGGCCAGAAATTGTCTCTGAATACCATTTTGAAATCCAAGATGGCGACTTCCGGTTTCTGAGAAACAGCGAGATATGACCAAATACCATCCAATATGGGTATTTCCGAAATCGTGATGATGCACTGAAACCACAAATCGACCTCAGACAACATTTTGAGTAGTAAAATGGCGACTTTTGGTGACTGGAAAACTGCCGAAAATGACCCAAAAACAACCAAATATGGGTGTTTCTTTAACCAGAATGATGCTCAGAGGCCAGAAATTGTCTCCAAATGCCATTTTGAAATCCAATATGGCGACTTCCGGTTCCTAAACAACAGTGGCAAAAGACCAAATAACACTCATTATGGGTATTTCCGGGATTGTTATGATGCACTGAAGCTACGAATCGACCTTAGATAACATTATGAATTGTAAAATGACGACTTCCGGTAAATAGGAAACTGCTGAAAATAACCAAATAACACCCAATATGGGTATTTCTTCAACCGGCCGATTTCCATCCAATATGAGATGTTTCGATACCAGAATGATACACAGGAGCTAGAATCGACCACAGACAACATTTTGAATTCTAAGATGGTGACTTCCGGTTTCTGTAGAACAGCCGAAAATGACTAAATAACACCTATCATTGGTGTTTCTTAAACCAGAATGACGCTCAGGGGCCAGAAATTGTCTACAAAAAAAATAACCTAAAGGGACCAAATACCACCCAATATGAGTGTTTCTTTAACCAGAATGATGCATGGAGCTAAAAATTGACCTCAGACACCATTTTGAATTGTAAGATGGCAACTTCTGGGAAACAGCCGAATACTACTGCATATGAATATTTCCGTAATCGAAATAATGTATAGAAGCCAAGCATTGACCCTGGACACCATAATGAATTCGAAGATGACCACTTTCAGTTTCTGGAAAACAACGAAAATAACTGAATACCACCTAACATGAGTGTTTTCGGAATAGAGGTGATGTACTAAAGGCAAAAGTCGAGGATGTTGTCATTCCGATAAAACCAATAATTTCAAACGATATAAACAAATCGCAAGAAATCAATGAATTTGGAATGTTGAAAATTATTGAATTAAACACAAAAATAGGCGGGACGAAGTTTGCCGGGTCAGCTAGTAAATACATAAATATGCTGGTTAAAACAAAGCTGCAAGTGATGAATATGAAGATTAGAACTCGGGAGCAAAAAATTCGGAGGGATAAAAAAAAAACAAAAAATACTTTCAAAACGAAGAAAACTAAACATTAAATAATAGTTTTTGCATAACAGTTGTTATCACTAATTATGTTTGTTTTGTTGAATATCTTTTATATATAATATAATAAAGCTTTTAAACCAATTACAACATGATATGTATCCAT
This sequence comes from Wyeomyia smithii, assembly GCF_029784165.1. NCBI lineage: Eukaryota > Metazoa > Arthropoda > Insecta > Diptera > Culicidae > Wyeomyia > Wyeomyia smithii. The sequence goes on along the minus strand of NC_073696.1, from coordinate 128,563,205 downwards.
ACTTAAATTGTTAAATTGATAGAACATTCAAGTGTTATCTAAGCTAAAAGTTGCACAACAACCATATACGACTATTGACAACCATTGTGCGGTTTCTCCTTTTATCTTTTTCACGAGGTAATTGAAATATTCATTTAATTGTACACATCGTGGCCTGATTATTGAGCTTGAGCTTGACGGCCGCACATTTCGTAGTTGCTTCCCGTGATGGATCTGAGCTAGTGAAGTTACACAGGGAACCACGTATATAGCAACTTGGGATTAGTTTACCATTTACACGTCGTGGCCTGATTATTTGAATATTTCTTCTTCGTGCCTCGATAAGCTACATCTATTATATTATCAATATTCAACTCCCGGAATGGCGTTAGTTTTACATACAAACAATATACGCACGAAATCTGCAACATATTTTTTTCTGTGAAAGTATGAAATTGAGTCAACTAAATCTAAAATTGAGTAAATTCAGTTTCGTGTGTGAGAATGTCACACGCTCACAGAAATTCAACAACAATGCACAGTGATACAGTAAGGCAATGTAGGCGGACACGAGTTTTTCGATGCGATTTTGTGGTTTTAGAGTAAAATTTTTTTTTAAGAACTTGTTTCTTATATTTAGTCTATTTTTTATGTGCAAATGAAAATTAGGGTGGTCCTGAAATCGACTAAATGAAAAAACTAACTTTTTATTTGCATAAATAAATGTATACATTCATCGGCACAGTTGTAGATCAACTAATTTTAAGCAACTTTCGGTATTTCTTTACAATATTTATACAATATTTGTTCTATCATATGATACCAAAAAATATTATTTATGTTTGCCCTAAACGGAGACATCAATATATCAAAAGGGCCTATTTTTAAAATAGAAATAGTGAAAACTCTTCATCTGTATAATATATCGACAATGTTTTTTCGTCAAAATTGGCGTATTTTTGATTAAAGTTACCGAAGAAAACTTTGTTTTTAAATTTGAATTGAAAAAATAGAGCGAAAAGACTGTTTTTGGAAACCAAATTTCATGTCTACAAAAAAGTTTTTTTACAAAGTTACTTAGAATTAGTTGGTCTACAAGTTTGCCAAAGAATGTTTTATTTCGTTGATTTTAGGACCACCCTAATTTTCATTCGCACATGAATAGAGGACTATGTATAAGAAACAACTTTTTACAAAAACTATGGCTTTAAACCGCAAACCAAAATCGCAACGAAAAGCCTATGTCCGCCTAAATTGCCTTACTGTACCACTGTGCAATGAGTTTAGTTACCTTTTTCACCACAAAAGGGGGTGTTCCCTGTCTGTCTTCACGGGAATATATGGGAAATTCGAGAGTGAACTATATTGTTATTTTAAGATATTTGCTGCATGTTCAGTAAAGCAAAATTCAACTTGCTGGTTGTCAGATATGACAATTTGCTGTACATTCAGCAAAGCATAAATCAATTTGCTGGTTAACCAGTTAGTACAAGGGAACCATGTTTCCCTCAGGCACCAGGTTCCATCCGCCCATCGGATCATAGCCGAATTACTGTTGAACTAGGGATGTATGATTATCATTTCAACTTTTAGGTTCATCTAGCCCAACAGCGATGATCCCGTACCAACTGCACAGCGATTTGGCGCGTTTTACTAATGACAGCTTCACGTAAAATTTTTTGACATATCAATTTTTTCGCTGGATTCCAGCAAACATTCATTTACTGTTTTCTGTTCAGCAAATAGTTTTGCTGTATTTTTCCGAATCACTGAATCGATTACTGGTTTTCAGTAAATTTATCAATGAAATACTGGTTTACAGCAAAAACAAAATTACTGAACGAAATCCAGTAAATTGTAGAACTGAATTACAGTAAACTTTTGAAAAAAAAATGCTGTGATTCAGTAAACAAGTGGTTGTCTGATACACTTTCAGCAATGTACTTTGCTGAACCATAAAGAGAAATTTTGGTGTGTACCCTTCTAATTACCAAGTACCGTGCAGCTTTCGTCGCTTTCTTCTAGACCTGACGCAATTCCTGCTATCGTGTTGACTAAGTATATTGAAGGTTTGCTACAGCCACTGCGACACCTGTTTCGTTCATCACTACGTACCGGAACCTATCCAACTCTTTGGATGCACTTGGAAGTCTGCCTTTGTCTTCCCGGTTTTTAAAAGAGGAGAGCCAACGTTGAAAACTTTAGAGGAATTTAGGCATTGTGCGCGGTGTCAGAGCTGTTTGAACGGGTGGTAATGAAATCAGATTTTCCATTGCAAACCCTTTTTTTTCCGATGAGCAGCACGGGTTAATACCAAATCGATCAACCGCTATAAATCTGCTTTCGCTAACCTTATTCGTCTACGAAGGATTCGAGAAGAATTGTCGAACAGACCTAATATATACTGATTTGTCTTCGGCTTTCGACAAGATTAATCATAAAATCGCCCTAGCTAAATTTAAAAAATAATAGGTTTTGGTGATTCGCTTCAGAGGTGGTTTGAGTCTCATTTAACCAATCGCCAGCTCAGTGTGAACATCGGCCACTTCAGGTAATACCTCAGGGCAGCCACCTGGGACCGCTAATATTTTTGCTCTATTTTAATGACGTCAATCATGCGCTCGATGGACCGAGATTATCGTTCGTTGATGACTTAAAGATTTTCCGCAGAATTGAAGTTTACGATGATACACTGAATCTCCAGCAGCAAATCGATGTTTTTACCAAATGGTGTGAATGGAATCGGATGGCATTAAATCCAATGAAATGTTCGGTGACTTCCTTTTGCCGTAGAAAGGATACAATTAAGTTCGAATACAAAGTTGCTGGCGTGGTAGTTCCTCGCGTTCAACACGTGTAAGACCTTGGAATAATTCTTGGCTCTAAGCTAACGTTTAAGCAGCATATCAACTTCACAATAGCCAAAGCTTCCATGAACTTAGGCTTCATCTTCCGAATGACCAGAAACTTCACAGACATTTACTGCCTAAAAAGCATATACTGCTCGCCATGCTTGGTTTCTCTCTTTTGCTCTTTGAATGCTCATTAGGCTATATTTTGTCAAGGAGGCAGAATTCGAACGAGTCATATTTGAAGCACTTGTAGAGACACTCTATCTTTACAATTTGTCTGATCATTGTAATGTTCAAATTGCTATAGTTCCATAGCCAGAGTTGTTTTATTTTCGTAGGTACCAAAAGAGCAGCCCTTCCGGTTTTACAAGCTTAGCCTGACTTTTACGCTATCTATGGAAATTTCAACAATACAATGTTTGGATAGAGTATCTCTACAAGTGCTTTATATATGACTTGTTCGAATTCAGCCTCCTTGACAAAATATAGCCTAATGAGCATTCAAAGAGCAAAAAAACGAAACCAAGCATGCTGCTCGCTTGTTCGCTCAGTTCTGGAGTATTGCTCAGTAGTGTGGGACCCAGTGTAGGTACTTGAATGCAGCTGAAAGATTTGAAAATGTTCAACACAGGTTTTTTCGTTACGCCCTTCGACGGTTACCTTGGCATGATCCATTAAGACTATCAAGCTACGAAAACCGATGTCAACTCATCCGTCTTGACCCTCTACATGTTTGAAGGAATATAGCTCGGGCTTTAGTAGTATCCGATCTTTTGACAGGACGTTGTGATGCGTGCATCAACACCCGAGTAAGGTTGCGCAGATTAAGATGCAATTCATTTCTCCGATTAACCCACAGCAGAACGAACGTTGCCGCCAATGCTGCTATAACAGGGCTTCAAAGACTGTTTAATCGTGTGTCGCATATTTTCAACTTGAATGTTCGAAAACTCCACCATGAGTAACAAAAAATAAAAATATTTCCTGATCGGAAGAGTCTTCCACATTAAATCAGGCAGTTCTTCAAAACAATATTCTTTTTAATAACTGAGGTGGAATCGTTACGTATTGTAATTAATTATATAAGGAACTTAATTGTATTGTATTAATATAAATAGCATAATTTTTTTTTTGTGCACTCGAGATTTTCAATATGTCTGCTATTTAATTTTTTATCAAACTTTTTTTTCTCATGCTCAAGCTCAGTCCTATATAGATACAAAAGATTACTTCTCTGTGTAGCTTTTCTCACCTCGAAAAATTAAAAAAAAACACCTCCAACTGATGACGAGACTTCCCTAAATCTTCCTTCATGTCTGTCTGATCATCCATCAAGATGTTTGGGTTATCCAAAATACACTCATATCGCTGTTGCCCCTATATGGTCGGCGTGCGACCAGACCGAACCAAGCGCCAAAAACATTATTTCGAGTAATCAGCGATTGAAGTTTAACCACCTCGTATATTTCCTACAGGCTGCTACAGAGAAACATTGTTATAATACCATTATAAACTGTTAAAATGATTTCTTTTTTTCATGAAAGATAGATTATCAATTTTTACTTCCACTGGTGGTAAAAACTCAATTTTTTAAAAAATGGCGCTTGGTTCGGTCTGGTCGCACGCCGACCATATGTGCAAATATGTTCTATTATTATTATTATTATTCATATAAGAAGATAGCATCAAAAATGCCACTTCCCGATTTTGTAGCAGACAATCTGTCATCTCTATAAACATTATAATTATTGCAGAAAGCCTCCTCACTTGTTACACTCCCATCCCAATCAGTTTGATTAGCAAGAATCACATCATACACCCAGAAAACTGCACATGTGTTGTCTTCGAGAACACGAAAGTTTGTTTCTTAAGCTTGCTCAGTCGCTTTTGGCGCACATCAGCTGAACCAACGGTGTTTGATTTTCACGGCCGTAGCTGTATTAGACCGGTGGAAATTATTTTTAACATTTTCTCTACGGGAATTCATAAAGATAAACAAGTGAAACGCAAGCCTGTTGGCCTTTATTTTTCCAACCGCTTGGATTTTCACACGGTGTTAAAAGTATGCTAAAGTCGCGAAGGTTTGTTAGCTTTTCGCAGCTGTTGCAAAATGCGAGGTCAAGTTAGCGATAGGTTTTACTTAATGGCATAACAGAGATTGTCGGTAACATGCGATTTTACCAGATACCCATAGTCTATTCCGCCGTGTGTAGCGGGTATGTTATAATTTTCAGTTCCAAGTTTACAAAGAAAAATCGTATAATATTTACGAAGAAGCTTATATTTTTCACTGTACATTCTTCGAGATGGATCTCCTTATAAATAGGTCGATAACATTATTAAATTAAAGAACGGATAGATAAAATAATAACTAACTATACTTTCGCTATTGATATGTACAAAATAACTATTACAAAGCTCTTTTAGCCCATGAAAACTTCTTGTAACCTGTAATTTGCATTCACTTTACGCTACATCAGCTGCTACTCAGTTATACACTAAATTCCTTTCTTCTTTTCTCTGTCATCTAATGATCAGGAACAATTAAAGACTTGTACAAATATTTACTACAACGAGAGTATGCTGCCCCAGTAGCGTACGCAGATCATCAAATTAAACGAAAAGCTGTTCGTTCACCCTCTCTGCGGTTGCGGTTTGGACGCCGTAGCGATCCTTCCATGCCAGTAAAACCAGTAAGTATGATCTTCATTAGAGAATGTTTGTAACATTTGTTAATTTTTCATGGATTATGAAGCAATGTGAAGCATCAAACAATATGATACCTTGAATTGTTCTGAAGTTACAACCGATGGAGTTTGATCATGAATGCGACATTAGATTTTTAGAAAGGTACGGAGGGGGGTTTCCGAAAAACAGATGTGGTTGAAAGGCGCAAAAGCTAACCACGTGACCTTCTTAGTAAATTATTTATTTCATCATCTCAAGAATTATTATAATTTATGACTGGAAAACAATGTCAACATGTTTCATTTATAGTATTCGTGGGTTTGTAATAAGTAAAAAACGTTTAAGAGTTTCATACACCTGTATAGCGACGCTAAGTGTTGTGAATCAGGAAAATTTGAAAATTAGAAAAAAAAATTCTTAGTGCTTTTGATATGAAACATGTCAACAGTCGTTCTGGCACACTAAACTTAGTTTACTAAAAATACATTTTTGTCACATTGAGCTAAGCCAATGTTCATACGAGAAATATTGATAATTTTAAAACAATTTTGAAGTAACTTTTCTTTTCGCAGGATGATGAACTGCTTGAATCAAGATCAGTTCGCGCCCCAAAACTACGGTTACGCTTTGGTCGTAGTGATCCATGGTGGCCATTGTTTAACGAAAATGCGCTACTGGAAAACTATTTCGAAAAGCGTGTTCCCTCTCAAAGGCTTCGATGGGGTCGCTCAGGAGAATTGGTTAGTGCTCAAGTTTCTTTCAAACCAACACTGCAGATACTAAATGCACTTTATTGACCAGTTCCCGGTAGATGACGTTATGAAACAAAAGACGATTCGGGCACCTCAGTTGCGGCTTCGATTTGGTAGGAGCGATCCATCCTGGATGATTTACAACGAGCACATAGTTGATGACAAGCAACTTGCGGACGCTACCCCAAAGCCTTTGCCGCAATTTCGACTCGGGCAAGTTGACGATCCAATGGGTGAAACTAATGAGGTAATATTTGTCAAGTTAATGCACATTTCATAGTATAAATACATCATAATAATCTACTCAGAAGAATCATTCATCGTTATCAGTCCCATGTAGCTGATATGCGTTCCATCCGCCTATGCAGTAGCAAACAAATTGTGTAAAATCCAGGTTGATTCAACGAATTAAAATACTTTTATGAATAACCTGTTTATATTGAGTGTAATGCTAAATCCTGTATAACGGGATGTTTCATCTGAGGAACGGAGGATGACATTCAGGAATATACTCTACCATGTGCGCTTTGCGCTCCACAATTAGCAAATGTTCGCACTCAATGTTCAGTTTGCTAAACAGCAATTACTTTCAAGCGAGGGCACCGTCACTGTTGGTGACTTGGGGTGGCCATATTACTTCTAAAATATATAAAACGATATTACCACACTTTATTAAAATACTCTTTCACTTAATTTAAACTCTATTAAATTATGTGGCAAGCAAAAAAATTTCCGATATTTTTGAATTAATTCTTATTGCATTTTCCCTAATTCTAATACCATTTCTTTTACGGTTTGCTATTCTACCAGCAGAAATAAATGTTTCTAATTTCGGTTCACTCTACTAGCGGCTACTTTTACATGTAAGCCATTTTATTTGTTGAGTTGTCCGGCTTCATATGGTTAACACCATACGTGCTTTCCTAGGGCACTAATTATAGCAGGCGTTGAATTTGCACCGTAAGCCTCCCACATCAATAAAAAATTGAGCAAGAGAAATTCACCACACAGGAGATGCAAACAATATACATACATGTACAGGCTGTACACACATTACATGCAGCATTTTGGCATCGATTCGCTGTTTGCAGGGAATCACGATATGTTCGTGTATTGCATCATTTTCAGTTTAGACGGCCAGGATCTTCAATTTATACCTAAGTGATAGCAATCGTATAATCGATCGATTGTAAATATATTGTTACAAATCATACTGTATATAACTACAATTCGCTTCATGTACATTGTATAAAAAGTCGCGAAATTTGAAAGTGTTCTATGTTTTATTTATTGATAGTATTAACAATCGTATTATACAAGACCAAATTCATTCTACCTACAGCAAACGGACACCGATGAATCTGAATCACGAAACATGGACAACCAGTAACTAAGAACGGAGCATGGACAACATTTAAGCAGCAAGTGATGTTTACGTTACCCTTCACATGTAGCATAAGTTGCATTATTTTGGCCCCCAAAGAAGTGTTTTGTATGTCTACAAGTGTGCAATCCACAAATAGCTCTCCTAAAAAGGAGAACGTTTTCATCGAACAATCGAACTAATGCGAAAAATTAAAAACCAATTTTTGGACTGCAAAATCCATGATTAGTCTATAATTAATCGTCGAAACCAACAGAGTATAACCAAAGATCAAATTTAGCAACTAATGGCAGCAATTCAGATGCAGACTAAGTACGATGTTAAGATCATAATATAAAAATGACACTAATTGTAGAAGCATTATGCTTCACACCATTCAAATTCAAAAAAATAATATGTATAATTTCCTGCACAACTCATTCAAATAATGCACATTTCTCGATAATTGTGACCGCAGTGAATATCAATATTTGTTCTGATTAAAATTTCCAAAAGTGAAACATTTAGCCTCAAACTATAATTAGCATCAGAAGAAGGCAGAAAATTTAGCAAACGTAAACTCTTGAGTGCTAATAAAAAATCTAGGACAAGGAAAATAGTTATACTTAACAAAGGACATTATGTACATGTGTATAAAAAAGTAAATACATTCTAGAGGAGACATGAATATTAAATGTGAGATCCTATACCACATTAGATGCCCCTATAAAAGATTGAAAAGGGTGAGAGAAAGTCCCTGCAATCCCCGTACTTATTCTATCAGCTTTATTGTCCCTTTGATAAAAGTGATTGTTACAGGGTTCAAACAGTAAAATGCTGGTTGCAGATCCCGAAAGGACCATGATGGTAATTCTCGCTTCTGATTCCGGTATCTATGAAGCACAGGAGAGCCATCCATTAGCTTTTATGGTCTAGAGCAAAACATCTCAGCAGACAAGGTAAGTAACATTTCTTATCATGAGCCAATTAGAGTAGTTTTTGACAAGAAAATGAATTGATCTACAAGTAGGGTAGTCAACTCTTGTACCTTGTTTTCAGTAACAATATCAAGAAATGCTTTAACTTTATCAGAAACTAAACAACGTTTAAGGACCCTTGTGCAAACCTAGACCGTGCACAACTGTAAACTTTATCATAGCAAGAGAGCTATTTTCGGCATAATAAAACTTGAATATACGTTCAAACATTATTTATTAATGAAAAGAAATTTCAATTTTGTTGCATTTGTTAAAATTTAGTATTTATTATTGAAATGGATGGATGGATTTTTTTCTAGAAATGAATGTTCGCCATAGCAGACAAGACATAGCAAACCAAACATTAAATGTTCTTCTATGCTTTAAAAAACCTTTTGTATTATAAATTAACTGGCCTCATGCGACGCAATAAACCTTTTTATTTCTTCTTTTATGAAATAGTCTGCTCGAGTTCCGACGCGAAAGAGACTGTACAGGGTGTTCATTAAGTTCGAATACAACTTTTTATCGTTGTACCGGTGCGTACCCTGTGCATTCTGTGTATTGATATTCATTGGTGTCAGCTATAGCCTCGTATATGGTTAACTGGTGTCGACTTGCTGTCATTGATTGTTTAATTACTGTGCTCGATAAAGAAGTATCGCGACATCGTAGTAACGTTATTTGCAAAAGGTGACCCGATCAGTCAAAAATAGCAGGATTATAACAAATCTTATTATTTTATTACGAACTTTTTGTATCAACTCGTGTTCTAAACTTGGTCTCGTTAATAGTTAAAATATCAAAATTCCTATCAAAATTACTTACTGATCATTACAAATTATAGCAAGTTTTGTCAGGTTCATGGCAGAAAAAGATCAGAATTAGTTAAAATGTACAATATTTTGTCGATTGAATAACAAATTTTGTTATAAATATGCTTTAAAAACACACTTTTGAACACTCAAGTGCATGATGAACTGAATTTGATATAATTCTGTACTTTTCTGTACTTCTGTATCATTCTGGCATATCAAAAATATTACAGGCTTTGTTATTTCTATCAAGTTCAGACATATTTTTGTTACCCGTTTGTTATAATCGTTTGATCGGGGAACTACACGGCGACATATACCGGCGGTTGAAATCCCACGGGGTAAAGCGGAACTTCATATATACCACCACTCGTCGGTACCTGGAGACGGACTCACCCAAGGATCGTGCGAAATTTTTGTGGCCGCGTGACAAGAACGCCAGCAGTTATCAAGGTGGTAAGGGAGTGGGTTCGTCGAACCGCTCGATTCGGAAGATCACTGCTGACCTGGATGTGTCGATTGGGACTGCCAACTCCATCTTGATAAAGAACCTGGGATCCAAGCCGTACAAAAAAAGCAAGGTTAACAATGTAACGGAGGCTACAACCAAGAAAAGACTGAACAGATCCAAAATGATACTTTCGTGACACGCTGGTCAGGAGTTTCTGATGAGAAACTCTTTATTTGTCCAAAATAATCGGCTGAAGGCGCCGACGTTGGCCGGCATCATCCACATAAACATCTCGTGTTTCAACGTTCAACTATAAAACCGAGGTTCGAGCCCCGGCACTTCGAGACCGCTACGGGAAGGATCATTACGTCTTCCAACAGGACGGCGCATAGCTAATATCGTCCAAGTGTGGTGTCGGGAGAATTTGACTGTTTTTTTTTTTTTCGATAAGACTTTGTGGCCTCCCAGTTCCCCGGACCTTTATCCCCTGGACTTTTAAGAACATGCTGGCCTAGCAGAACGAACATAAATCAAGTATTATGGACCAATACATAAAACTCTTTTCCAAGATCTGCAATGAGATGCCGATGGGCCAAGTTCGTGCCGCGTGCGATTCTATTGAGAAACGTCTCAAGCTCGTCATACAGCACAAAGGGGGAGGGGATCTAGAAATGAAAAAAGCTGGAAAAGTAGGTGTCTTCGGGAAAGTTTTGGAGTGGAAAAGGACCCTTCTTTGAACAATACCAGTTCTGTGATAAATCCCCCAACAATTGTTTTAAAAAAATATTTTTTCTAAAAATCAATATTTTTCACCCTTCCCTAGAATTTCCCAGAGAATGATTGTGTTCAACATAAATACGTTCCATATTTCTTATCAGAGCATCAAAATCAACATGAATTGAGATGTCATCATTAATTGGCTATGAACTAGTACTACACCCAGGATCGATTCTCAAACCTAGCTCTCTTACTTAGTGGCTCGTGCTGTATCAAGAAGTTGTTGCCATGCTGCTCCAGTTCCCCAGTTCCCCAGACGTCTCGCACCCGCAAGTCTCTTTCGATTTGGTCGAGCCATCGTGCACGCTGCGCCTCTCTAGTTCTGAACAGGGTTGCTGAAGAGAAGTGATTTCAGAGGATTATCGTCCGGCATCCTCACGACGCGACCGGCCCACCGCAACCTATTGACTTTCGCAAGGTGTGCAATGGGGTTCTCTTCAAGCAGCGCGTGCAGCTCAAGGTTCTTGCACTGGCGTCATTATCCGTCGTCCGTCTATACTCCACAATAGATAGTCCGCAGCACCCTCCGTTCTAAAATTCCAAGAGTGTCCTCCGCCAGAAGCGTTGTTGTATCGATTCCGTAGAGGACTACCAGTCGTATCAGGTACATCGTCAACTTTTTACTTCGTCGCTCTAGACTCGATCGAAGTGATCATGCCCGAGCCAATATCCGCACCGCAATTGGTGCGTACGTTTGTATGTCGGTCGGTTTGTTGTACGTTGGTCAGATGATCTCCAGGTGGTTACGTGGTTGTCCTTTTGGGAAAGAAGTCTGCGAGAAGCTGTGAAGTTCACGCATCGCTGGCCGCTGCATTACTAGGGCTGCGATGCTTAGTCTCGCGACGGGGCTGCCGTCTTGGGTGTAGCTAGCGAGACACCGCATTTCATAGCTGCTTCAAACCAGTCGCTGTTTGAGCCACCCCTATCCTAGGAAACAAACGCTCAGACACACCCCTTCCCTGTCAGCATACGACCAAGTTCCCACCGGAACACCGATCTGCCCTTGGTTGCGCGAATTCCAGTCGGTTCCACGTGGAGGTAGGTATATGGCATTATGTCTTGAACCACACTGGGATTTATTTATGCCAGCTAGTACAGGTGTACTGCTGGTACGCAGCCGTTTACCAAATATCAGTGTTGCTGAAAGAGGTTGGCGTTGACGCTGTGGTCAAGGTATTCAATTCATCTTCGGAGATTCAATCCCGATTGAAGTGATTTCTTCTACTGTTACGACACTATTTAATGCGTTTTTAAATAAGCGCATTTTAACTCTTTTTTCTCTTTTTTTTTTAATGAATTGTATGAAAACTAGCCCCCCCCCCCCTTGAAATTTTTCTTAGTTGCGCCCATGCACAGAGGTGTAAAAAAAGGTATTCAAATCATTCTTTAAATTTACCAAGCCCTTCGGGCCCCTCAGCTGAGCTTTGCAACCCCCTTATAGGCCGCGGAGCTCGGTTGGGAACCACTCTCTAGAGCATACATAACATGATTGACACAACAGTTGCAGAATTAAGTCTACGGAAAATAATCAAAATTAAAAATACTCTCAAAACCTAAATTAATCCATCTAGCGGTCAGACTCAGCCTTTCTCATTCAAACTTATTATTTGTAACAAAAGATTTACATGAATGCTGGAATCCAAAAAGGTATATTCACTCTTTGGGTTCTAAAATATTGATGTTGTAATTAAAGTATAAGATATGAAATTTAACGTAATGTTAGTGCTTCAAAAATAGCGAAATATAAGAAATGACTCTTAATTTCGAACAATTTAATCACGAGCGATACCGGAAACGTTCAAATAGTACGATACCACTTTTAAATCATGTTGAGGCCATGTATATTGATCAATGCGGGCATAGTTTTGAATAGTCTTTGAATTTCTTTGCTTTCCAAAACTTTTGAACAGCATATCAAATTGTTATGAAGATTGTTATTTGTAAGTTTGAGAGATGACTCGTTTGTATGACACTACTTATGTTCAAATAAGTCGTGTAATACTTGAGATAATAGACTTTCGTTGTTTTACAAATTAAAACATAACGGTTGCTTAAGTTTGATTACAATCAAATGAAAAGGGAACGTATGAGGGAGCCAAACTTTGAATAATTCATCAGTTAACCCTTAACTATTCCGTTCATTCGATATCAATATTGTTCAAATCTGTTGTGTAGTTTCTAAGATAATGAACTTTAGTGATTTTCACATTTCGATACATTACAGACGAAGTTACATTCCGATTACAGCAAAATTCAATAGGGTGTTATGAGGCAGCTAGACCTTTCAATTGATACTAATTCTGTGGAAATCGGGTCAACCATCTCTGAGAAAAGTGAGTGAGCCCAAGTTGTCATCAGAATATGTTTCTTTTCATAGCTGGATTTCACATTTTTAAACATAACAGGAAAAGTAATAATCCGTTCGCAAAAAAAATCATTAGGGTCTTATGGGGCAACAAGACTTTCCATATGACACTGATTTTATGAAAATCGGTCCAGCCATCTCTGAGAAACATGAGTGAGATTAAAAAGTCTCCAGAACACGTTTCTTTCTGTAACTTCTGAACCATATGTTCAATCTTCATAAAATTAAAAAGTTGACGGTTTTTAGGTAGCCCGTTCATTTGAAACCAATTTTGTTCAAATCGGTTGTGTAGTTTCTGAGATATTGATGTTTCGTGATTTTCACATTTTGATACATAACCTCTAAACTAGAAATCAGATTACAATAAAATTCAATAGGGTCTTATAGGGCAACTAGACCATTTATTTGCAACTGATTTCATTGAAATCGATTCAGCCATCTCTGAGAAAATCGAGTGAGATTGGGAGAGCGTTACACACACACATGCAGAAAATGCTCAGCTCGTCGAACTGAGTCGAGTGGTATACGACATTCGGCCCTTTTGAGCACTTTTATACCTTTAGTTTTTGCAGTGATTGCTCTACCTTTCTAGGAGAAAGGCAAAAAGTGAAATGATAGAAATGACTTTTAATTTCAACTTCAATCCTGAGCAACGCCGCAAACATTGAAATAGTACAATATTAAATTTAAATGATGTTGAGGCCACATATGTTGATCGTAGCTATAGTTTTAAACAGTCTGCGGGTTACGTTTCTTTCTATAACTTTCAAACCACATGTTTAAACATTATGAAATTCATTGTTTAAGGGTTTGAAAGCCCATTTATTTGAATTCAACTATGATCATAGCTTCTGAGATATAAGAGCGTTTTTCACATTCTGACGCAGCGCCATAACTGAAAGTTTGATTACAATGAAATTCAATAGCAACCTAAGCGGCAAATAGACCCTTCATTTGACACCAAGATAAAAAGAATCGGTCAGACCATCTCTGAGAAAAATGAGTGCGAAAGAAAGATGCACACACATCCACATACAAACATATACACCTATACATGCATATATGCAGAAAATGCTCGATTCGTCGAACAGAGTCGAGTAGTATATGACATTCGGCCATTTCAATCATTTTTCTACCTTTTAATTAGCCAGTGATCGTTAGGAGAAAGTCAATATGTTTACTTTCATTATGTGATTTAACATTTTTATGAACAACGGACATAGTTACAATCCGATTGCAATGAAATTCAATAGCAACCTATGGGGCAACTAGACCTTTCATTTGACACTAATTTTGTGAAAATAGGTTCAGCCATCTCTGAGAAAAATGAGTGAGTTTAAACAACCTCAGGATAATCTTTCTTTACATAACTTTTGAACCATATGTTCAATCATAACGGAATTCAAAAGTTAAGGGTTCTGAGGACAGCCCAATCATTTGAAATCAGTTTTATTGAAATCGGTTGTTTGGTTTCTGAGATATTGATGTTTCGTGATTTTTACATTTTGATACATAACCTCTAAATTAAAAATCCGATTACAATGAAATTCAATAGCAATCTATGGCGCAACTAGACCTTTCATTTGCAATTAATTTTATGAAAATCGGTCCAGCCATCTCTGAAAAAAGTGAGTGAGAAAAAAAAGTTGCACATACACACACACACATACACACATACACATACATACATACATACAGAAAATTCTCAGTTCGTCGAAAGAAGTCGAGTGGTATATGACATTCGGCCATTGGGACCACTTTTATACCTTCGGTTTTTCCAGTGATTGCTATACCTTTCTAGGAGAAAGGCAAAAATGACATCGAAACTGTGTAAGTTCAAAGGTTCATCTAATAAATAATGGTTTACGTGAATTATATGGAAGTTCGTAGCCTCAAGGTTACAGAGTTCGCTTTGACAAACGAATGGTCAAGTAGAATCGAGCCGTTCGGTGTCAGAGAGACTTTCACGTATGGGTTTATTCTCAGGCTGAGGCCCTCTCCCCCCATTTCTTCACTTTGACTCTTCCCTTTTGCTAAAATTAAACAAATAGTCAAACCCAGGCAAATATTATTTGACAGGAGTAACTAGTAGAGAAAGCGTCAGAGAGAAGGGTAAAGGCACAGCCTAACAGACGTAACACTGGAGCCTAGCTCCATCGCCGCAGAAAACGATCATTTCAAATTCCCAATCAAATAACAGTCGTCGCGCGACAACACCGTCTGAGGTGCTGTCATGCAATCTCACACATTTTTTGTGGTTCCCAATTCGAAACATGCACGACGGCTAGCGCTGCTGTCGAAATACAGGACCTAGCGCGAACTCAAGCCCTATATTTTAAAGTTTGGACGACTGTCACTAAAAAGTTCCAATCGAACTGTCAAAACTTGTTCCAATCGGACATAAGAATGTTTGACATGTCAAGTTTGTCTTAGTAGATGGGAAGTATTCTGATTTAGCAATGACAAAATGCGAAAACTCCAGAGATGGAACTCGATTGTTAAAAAAAAAACCTAAATTAATCCACCTAGCGGTCGGACTCAGCCTTTCTCATTCAAACTTATTATTTGTAAAAATAGATTTACATGAATGCTTAAATCTAAAAAGGTATATTCACTCTTTGGATTCTAAAATATTGATGTTGTAATCAAAGTATAAAATATGAAATTTGACGTAATGTTAGTGCTTCAGAAATAGTGAAATATAAGAAATGACTCTTAATTTCGAACAATTTAATCACGAGCGATACCGGAAACGTTAAAATAGTACGATACCACATTTAAATCATGTTGAGGCCATATATATTGATCAAAGCAGCTATAGTGTTGAACAGTTTTTGAATTTTTTTTTTACAAAACTTTTGAACAGTATATCAAATTTGTATGAAGTTTGTTATTTGTAAGTTTGAGAGATGACTCGTTTTTATGACACTAGTTATGTTCAAATAAGTCGTGTAATACTTGAGATAATAGACTTTCGTTGTTTTACAAATCAAAACATAACGGTTGCTTAGTTTGATTACAATCAAATGAAAAGGGAACGTATGGGGGAGCCAAACTTTGAAACCACATGTTCAATCATAATTCATCAGTTAACCCTTAACTATCCCGTTCATTCGATATCAATATTGTTCAAATCTGTTGTGTAGTTTCTAAGATAAGGAAGTTTAGTGATTTTCACATTTCGATACATTACAGACGAAGTTACATCCCGATTACAGCAAAATTCAATAGGGTGTTATGAGGCAGCTAGACCTTTCAATTGATACTAATTCTGTGGAAATCGGGTCAACCATCTCTGAGAAAAGTGAGTGAGCCCAAGTAGTCATCAGAATATGTTTCATTTCATAGCTGGATTTCACAATTTTTAAACATAACAGGAAAAGTAATAATTCGTTCGCAAAAAACCAAAATTAGGGTCTTATGGGGCAACAAGACTTTCCATATGACACTGATTTTATGAAAATCGGTCCAGCCATCTCTGAGAAACATGAGTGAGATTAAACAGTCTCCAGAACACGTTTCTTTCTGTAACTTCTGAACCATATGTTCAATCTTCATAAAATTCAAAAGTTGACGGTTTTTAGGTAGCCCGTTCATTTGAAACCAATTTTGTTCAAATCGGTTGTGTAGTTTCTGAGATATTGATGTTTCGTGATTTTTACATTTTGATACATAACCTCTAAACTAGAAATCAGATTGCAATAAAATTCAATAGGGTCTTATAGGGCAACTAGACCTTTCATTTGCAATTGATTTCATTGAAACCGATTCAGCCATCTCTGAGAAAATCGAGTGAGATTCGGAGAGCGTTACACACACACACATGCAGAAAATGCTCAGCACGTCGAACTGAGTCGAGTGGTATACGACATTCGGCCCTTTTGAGCACTTTTATACCTTTAGTTTTTGCAGTGATTGCTCTACCTTTCTAGGAGAAAGGCAAAAACTGAAATGATAGAAATGACTTTTAATTTCAACTTCAATCCCGAGCAAGGCCGCAAACATTGAAATAGTACAATATTAAATTTAAATGATGTTGAGGCCACATATTTTGATCGTAGCTATAGTTTTAAACAGTCTGCGGATTTCGTTGCTTTCTATAACTTTCAAACCACATGTTTAAACATTATGAAATTCATTGTTTAAGGGTTTGAAAGCCCATTTATTTGAATTCAACTATGTTCATAGCTTCTGAGATATAAGAGCGTTTTTCACATTCTGACGCAGCGCCAATATTTGATTACAATGAAATTCAATAGCAACCTAAGCGGCAAATAGACCCTTTATTTGACACCAAGACAGAAAGAACCGGTCAGACCATCTCTGAGTGCGTGAGTGCGAAAAAAAGATGCACATACATACGTACACACCAACGCACAAACATATACACCTATACATGCATATATGCAGAAAATGCTCGATTCGTCGAACTGAGTTGAGTAGTATATGACATTCGGCCATCATTTTTCTACCTTTTTTTTCTGCCAGTGATCGTTAGGAGAAAGTCAATATGTTTACTTTTATTATGTGATTTCACATTTTTATGAAAAACGGACACAGTTACAATCTGATTGCAATGAAATTCAATGGCAACCTATGGGGCAGCTAGACCTTTCATTTGACACTAATTTTATGAAAATCGGTTCAGCCATCACTGAGAAAAATGAGTGAGTTTAAACAACCTCAGGATAACTTTTCTATACATAACTTTTAAACCATATGTTCAATCATAACGGAATTCAAAAGTTAAGGGTTCTGGAGACAGCCCAATCATTTGAAACCAGTTTTATTGAAATCGGTTATGTGGTTTCTGAGATATTGATGTTTCGTGATTTTTACATTTTGATACATAACCTCTAAACTAAAAATCCGATTACAATGAATTTCAATAGCAACCTATGGCGCACCTAGACCTTTCATTTGCAATTAATTTTATGAAAATCGGTCCAGCCATCTCTGAGAAAAGTGAGTGAGAAAAAAAAGTTGCACATACACACACACATACACACATACATACATACAGAAAATGCTCAGTTCGTCGAAAGAAGTCGAGTGGTATATGACATTCGGCCATTGGGACCACTTTTATACCTTCGGTTTTTCCAGTGATTGCTATACCTTTCTAGGAGAAAGGCAAAACAATAAATTCCAAAAATCTTTACGATATTTTATTTTTTAAATGGGTACAAATTCATAACGCCATAGATCTCCTTTCTATTGCCTCTGGTCTTTTGCTTTTGATGAATTTTAAATTTTGTTTTTCTTTACTGTTGACAACTAGATGAGATTCTGAGTTACTACGGCTGTTGGTGACACATGGAATTTCGCACGGACTTTGGGTAGCTTGTTCGGACCGTAATCAATCGACATATTATACGGTGTCTCACTTGCCACTTGAGCCACAAACTTATACACAGGTCCCGGTAACTTTTAGTGCTTTTCAATTCTCCGACGTGAAGTATAAATCATCGTGATCAAAGTGGAACTGCAAAACTTTGTTTTTTATTTGGATTGATAATTTCAAAACGCCAAATTTAGGCTGTGTCGTTTCTGTTATTAAAAAATCCTCTTGTAATTCACAAAATTCAAGCCATTTTCGGCGCTGATTTTCATTGGTGGGGAACCGAAAAAAGCTTATGTTTTAAAAATTTCCTGATGTTCGATTTGATCAAAATAGAAAACAGCTCTTCATTTTTTCATTACTATATAAAGCAAAAAAAACTGAAACAAAAAACTATGAAACTGAAAATACGAGTAGTCATGAAATGACTTTTACTTTTTGCAATGTTGCTAGTTCTTTAAAATTCTATAATGGCTGCCAGATCGACGGAAATTCAGTCGGCCAAACTTTAACTCTAGGCCTTTAGCGCGAACATGGCAGCTGGTGGTGCTAGTGTTATTTTCATAACTACTGTTGTCATCTGAAGGATGATTTTATTAAAAATTTGTTCAAGGTGTTATGTCTGTTAGTCTGTGGTAAAAGTATAAAAAATCCATCACTTAGCACGGTGACAAAAGTACCACACGTACGTACACTGCCATAAATCCACTCGTTGCTGCGAAGTGGATTCCATTTACATCTGTGCTATGCTAATAGATAAAGCATTTCATATCTACGTGAAATCCATTTGCGTTTCAGTTCGCAGCACAAAATCAAGTGTATTACATTTCAGTTTGGTATGTCATACATACCGAAATCAATCTGCTAACACTCAAATCTCAATGCTTAAACACGTCAAATGCAAAACCAATTAAAATCGATATGGATCGACATAATAGAATGATTAGGTTCATTCATTGGCATTTATATGTGAAGTGAATTAGGGATTAACGTGCGATATATTTTCAGTGTAACAGTCGTTGATATGCAGAGGCAAACTCAGTCTCTGGCAACAACTATTGTGACACTACCTCCCTTCTTTAACTGGCCTGTGAATTCGTAAACTTCATCCTCCTATAACAGTTTTCATATCTTATAGATGATAAAAATGTATTATGAAGGAAATCCATATTTAGATTATAACACGGCTAATATGCGTGATTCCGCTCCATGCGCGTTAATGAAGAAGAGATATTTTTTATGGTGTGAAGTTATAACTTTTCTCAGTTAGAAAGATAAATCAGGTGTGATTGATGAAATCTGAAAACGCATAAACACAAATCAACCACGCAGTCGTAGATGTAGATATAGAAATGTTAGAAGAGGACCCTTGTCAACGTTGCTGAGTCAGAAATGCTCGACCAAACTACTCGTTTCCATTGAACATCCAATTCAATGTTATAAAAAGCTTGGTAATCTTAATGTTCAGTCGGCAGGTAAATTATATCCCTAATAAGAATAAACCAAATTTGTAGCTACTAATCATGTGCCTGGTTGGGCCTGCGGCCTAAGCAGAGGCAGGTCATTAAAATGAAAAAAAAAACATCTACTCAAATGTTGTATAAAGTTAAGAAGTATGATTGTCTCCAGATAATGGCTAAAATTTTCTTTGGCTCGTTGCCGCAGTGCATTTTTCTTCCGATAAGGGAATTAACTTACTCTGGTGCTTCCGAGTGTATAGGACATGGCATAAAACAATTGGCGAAAACTCTCTAGCACTAGTTAAACAGTATCTGCTTACATTTTCTTCTTTTTTCTTTTTTATCTAATTTTGACCATTTTTGATTTTGATGAAGTTTTGCTCGCGTATTTGATTTAGTAAACTGAATATTTTTCATGAATGAAAAAGAAATTAGACCTAAGGGTAAATTTCAGTAAAGATATGCACATTGGCATGGGCTTTATCCAAAGCTTTGTTACTCAGAAACCTTTTGTGGTATAGAAAAACTGTTCGAGACTAAATTGTAGGGAACTGATGATAACTTGTAAAAAATATACATAGGGTATCGAACGTCTTCGTCAGAGGCTTTCTTCGGCCCCCTTTTGCATAAGATTGCTGCAGAAAAACTGCCGAAGAAAACCACTGATGAAGACGTTCGATACCCTAATTAAAAAAGAAAGGAATTAATTTTTTTTATTTTCATCATGGAATAACTTTAGGCATAAAAAAAATTCGGTAACGATGGCGAAGGTTCAAAATGTCAGACTCAGCCAGCCTGGTCGAAATGAATTCCATATAACGGTCACCAATTGTCACGTTCTGTCCTAGGTCCTGTATACTAATAGTTGGCTGTAAAGTTTGTGTCCTAATTGGATTATTAGATCATATTACAACAGAATATTAGCAACTAGACTTTTGCTTTTTATACTACAAAACATAAAATAATAATCTCGTTTAAAAAAAGATCTCTTCGTGTGGGTTCACAGTACAAATGCGGGATATAGCACCTAACACTTTACTTATGTAGACAATTAAAATTGCGTCATTCTCGAGAAAGGAGAATCTCATAACAAGCAGATAAATAAAAAGCAAAAAATCCCATTGTTAAGATACAGAGGTGCATCACCCATCCATCCACCAGTGCAAGTGTTGTCGAGTGTCGTGTTTACTGGAATGAAAGCGAACTCTGACGTTCTTAAAAAAAATCTACTTTCTTTTAAGCGTGTTACGACATTCACATCACAACGTTAAAAGTGAAGCTGTATACCATACTTCACCATACTTCATCTCACGACGAATGTGCATTGTACCCTTCAGACGAAACATTTCTGGTTGATTTGAATACCAAGTATGCAATATAAAGCTTCATATTGAGCTAACTAGCGTTGATTATATGATTTGAACCAAAAACATGTGTGTTCTATTTCACTAATAATTCGAAAAAAATATAGTGATTACTATGTTTATGCCCAACAAGGTTGATTTTATCAGCAACCTCAATTTTGTTCCACTGCAAAAAATGTATGTTTAATCTCAACATTTGCTTTTACACGCAGCTTAGTTGCACAATTTAAGGTTACATTGGCATTAGGGTTACTAACTCTAACAGTGGTATTGAATCTGTTTTACCATATTCGCTTCCATTTTCCTCCACTTTATCGCTGCTACCACAAGGCTGCACTGCGAATGAGAGGTGGATTATTTCGCACTCCATTAAATTAGCGTAATCCGGTATATTGCATCCTGCCAGTACTATCAACAGGTTTTCGATTTTGCCATTTGGATAAGCTGAAACAGCTCGAACTTTTTTTGTTCAAGACTACAGAACCAATTTAATAGAAAACTGGACGCATGAGTTTGTGAATTGCGGATAGGTAAACTGTTCTTTCGTAACAATAACTAACATTCTGTGTTTAATACAAGACAATTTGCATACAAATGGTTGAAACTCTCGAACTAATGCAGATAGTACGCATTTTATTGGTGTTGGCACAGCATATATGGTTGCGATTATGTGGTACTTTTGATCACATGGAGAGTTAAGTATGACATAACATCGATAAGTGATCTCCCAGTTTGCTCCGAGGTACGATGCTGGGCTAACAACGCAAATTGTCGTGGGTTCAAATCTCCCCTGGGGAGAGACTGTTAGTGGCAATAAGAATTGTCCTCTACACCTATAGATAATTGCAAACGAAAAATAACTTCACTTTTTATGTGATAAGCCCAATTTAGAGTTCCAAGCGAAGTGAAAATCTCATACAAAATGTTCATTTTTCCACGCTCGTGAAAAATGCAACCGGTGAAAAAGCAGCAGCAAGCGAAACCTTGCGTGCGTTTATATTCTGCCAGTTGCAGCCAATTTTCACTTCGCTCGGAGTGTAAACACGTTAATTTCGCTTCACTTAAACTGTAAACTGTAGGCTGGTGAAATACATACGCGTTCTACAAACGGGTTTTCACGACAGATTTTGCAAGCGAAAATTTACGCTTTTTCACTCGTCGAATTTTTCACTTCGCTTGGAACTGTGAACTATGCTACAAGAGTAAAAATGAATGATACGAGTACGAAAAAGATGGAAAAACTCTCCGCGAATTCATTACTGTGATCTTTTGGTTTATTCTTGGAAACGCAATTTTCAACAAGACACTTCCGCATTTTTATTCGAGCCGAAAATTTTACTATGTAAACAAACCCGCAACAACTGTCAAATCTCTTTCTTTTTCTTGTTTTGTGACGTCATCGTGCAATGATCTATAATTGGCCGCGAAGTGTGTGTAAAATAAACAGAATGTCTAGTTCCGAGACGGAATGTAGCACAACAAAAATAAAGAAAAAACAGCGATAAGAGTGATCCAATGGTCAAACAATGTTTTTATCAGAGTACTAAACTTGAGAACTGGGCTTCGAAACAAATAAAAAATTGTTTTATCCTTCAATAATATTCGTTTCACAAATATCAACGTACATGAGCAATAAATGTTTGAACCTGCTTCTTGTGCTTCCGATGGAGACGACTAGTACTAAGTTCAGCATTCATTGATGTATGCGTGAGCATGTCTAATCATATATTGAGCTGAACAAGAGAAACATACATTTACTGTTGGTTGGATAATATCTAAAATAAAAATCCTCACTTTTATTGCAATTTCCCTCGCCGATCAAGGTAAAAGTGAGGTGATAAAAGGAATGCATAGAATAACGCACATATTGCAGGATGCAATCTATAAGAAAGATATATGGCAGCAAAAAAAAGCAATGCACATGAAAATATCATCTATGAAACGCTTTTCAAAGAATTCGCTCACAAAAATTACTAAGAGGAACGTTGGAAGAACTGTTCTGCCTCGAAGGTTATGCAAAGATTCTTCACATGAAACTATACCCGACCATGTCTGCTTACCATTTTACCCTGCAGCATTCATTTCTTTTCACTTTTCGAATTCAGATTTACATGAATAATAATCCCATTCTCTTCTTGCGCGATTTTACAAAACGCCGTATACAGAATCTGAAAAGTTCATAAAACGCGTAAATTCAAAAAAATTAGCGTAGCGGTACATATTTATTAATTTTATTTATTTATTTATTTATTTATTTATTTACAAATAATGATGTCTGTGAGCCTTGGGCTCGAAGAGGTTGACTAGCTTGACAATTAACATATGTTTGGCTTTTTTTATAGACGGTATAGGAAAGAAATATGCAGAAATGGTACCGTGAAACGGGGCGAATAGAAACAGTCTGCGATATATCTTGCAGTGTACAAAAAATACTATAATGTATAGAATGAATATAAAAGTTTTAAAACATGGGTCTTGCCTCCCTTTATTAAGGGTGTAACGTCCATTTTAATAAAATAAGTGTAGGAACTCGTCTAAATCTCACTAGAGAGTGAGAGATCGAATGAGAATGAGATCCAGATTAGAACATCTGAGCATGTAAAGGTATAAAGGAGTAAAGGAGAAATATACGACAGATCATGTTGTACAACCAAGCTATCAAGACGTGTTCTATTTTATTGGCGACGAGGATTAATTTTTGCTCCATTTTAAGTTTCAATTTCGATGATTTAAGAAACCTATCTCTATCTGCTAAAACTATTACCTAAGAAAATGAGAATTAAAAAAACCTGAAAGTTAAGTGAAATAAATGATTTGGCGAAGATTTGCTATTAGTTTTTGAAAAGTTGCATGAAAATTCGGCGTAAGTGATTTTTTCTTTTGTTCATGAGAACAAAAGGTTTTAGTGTGTTGAAAGGACTTTGTCCATTTCCCTTTTAAAGCATTCCTTTTTTATCTAAGGCCAAGTTATTTGAGCTTTTGTGCTGCAATTCGTGTGGTACGATTTCGCCAGAATAAAGGAATTGTGTTTTGTGGCTTTTGCGGCAGTGAAACATTGGAAAAGCCCGCCATTTTGTTTTTTTGTAGAGAATATAGTTTTACCACGAGGTTCACCGCCATAAAGGGAAATCGACACCATTTTGTGCTGATATAAAGCATTGGCTGAATCTTTTGTGATAAGAGGTTCGATTTTTTCTCCCTTTTATTTTATCACACAGCACCTTTTTGGAGAAACAGACTCTGCTCACCGATTTTCATCACCTTTGTTGCATTTAACCGGTTGGCCCGATTCAACTCACTCCTCACGTCGTTCCATTTTCCATTTTATTCCGCTGTGAGACTTCAGTGTGAAGAACGACAGTGAGCAAACGATTCACGTAATCAGAGGAGGAAAAGTGCAACATAGTAACATCTGCATCAGTGAATTTTATTACATTTTGCGGAAAGAGATATCGCAAGATAGAAAAAAATTTTCCGGTGGAAGCTTTGGATTACTGCTGGACTGTTGCTGTTTGCTGTTGAGTGCTGGATTTGCTGCTGTTTGCTGAAAGAATAAAAACTACGGCGAGTTGGATTGTTGAGTTGCTGCTGTTGCTGGTTGGTGTTCTGCTGGTTGGTGTATAGCTGGTTGTTTGGATTTTTTTTGTGCTGCCTTTTTCCTGGTGAAGATTTTGAAAAATTGAATTATAAGCAAATCACAGATGCGCTCAAAAAGCATTACGATAAGACTGATTCTGATGTCATTCATAGTTTTCGGTTTTGGACAAGGAAGCAAAGTAAGAATGAAACTTCCGAGGATTTTGTTTTGAATGTTAAAGTTTTAGCTGAACTATGTAATTTTGGTACGCTAAAGGAAAGAGCGATTAGGGATGTTTTGGTGATTGGGGTCTACGATCAAAATCTTCAAAAGCGTTTGTTCGACGAGGAAGATTTGACGGCTGCTAAAGCAGAGCGGATCATTTTAAGCCAAGAGTTGGCTGCTAGTAGAACGCGATTGGTAAAGAATGATGAAAACAGATCTGGAGTTATCGCTAGATTAGGTCATAGAAATGATCGTTTCGATTCCAAGTGTAGACGCGATCGGTCCGTTTCTAAAAATAAGAGATATAGGAACGAAAGTCGGAATAGAGATGGTAATAGGTCATGTCCATCAAGAGACAGATACGATAAGAAAAGATCGAACTTCGGTAAACCTACTTTTGAGTGTACATTTTGTGGCAAGAAAGGTCACACCAAAAAATATTGTTACAAGCTAAAAGAAAAAAGTCCCCATAAGAACTATCGTAGTGTAAAGTGTGTTGACTCGCCAAAACCATCCACGTCCAGTACTTCTTACCTATTCAAACGTTTCAACGAAGAAATCAAAAACAAGTCACACGCTGACTCAGAAAGTGAAGAAGATGAAAGCATGAAATGCATTGTAATTTCGTCTATAAACAAAATAAATGAACCGTGTTATGTAGAAGCTACAATAGAGAAGAAAAGATTGACCATGGAAGTCGATTGTGGGTCGGCAGAAACAGTTATTTCAGAAGATTTGTTTTTAAGGAATTTTAAAAATGTAACCGTTGAAGGGTGTAATAAAAAACTTGTAGTGATAGACGGGAAAAAGCTTAAGGTTCTTGGCAAAGCAAAAGTAGATGTTCGTCTAGGAAGCAGCACGAAACACCTCTACATGATCATCCTGCGTTGTGAAAACGATTTCATACCATTGATGGGCAGAACTTGGCTCGATGTGTTCTATTATGGTTGGAGGAACACTTTTAGTAGACCGATTATTCAACAAAAGCAAGTCAATACGCTTAAGGATGATAATGTAGTTGAGGTGATTAAAAGTAAGTTTTATTCAGTTTTTGACAAGGATTTTTCAAATCCGATTGTTGGGTATAAAGGAGATTTAGTTTTAAAGGATAGTAATCCGATTTTCAGAAGGCGTATAGTGTCCCGTTGCGTTTAAGGGCTAAAGTTTTGGAGTGTTTGGATTCATTAGAAAAAGACGGAGTGATCACACCGGTGGAAACCAGCGAATGGGCGTCACCGGTAGTGATTGTGATTAAAAAGAATCAAGAAATAAGACTTGTTATTGACTGTAAAATCTCAATCAATAAAGTGATAATACCAAACACTTACCCGTTACCTTTAGCCCAAGATCTTTTTGCCGAACTTTCCGGTTCTAAAATATTTTGTGCACTTGATATCGCAGGAGCTTATACGCGATTGCTTCTCACGGAGAAATCACGAAAATTTATGGTGATTAACACTTTGAAAGGTCTTTATGTTTATAATAGACTCCCTCAGGGAGCATCCTCTAGTGCTAGTATTTTTCAAAAAATTATGGACCAGATTCTTCATGGTATAGATGGCGTTTTTTGCTATCTTGATGATGTGCTGATTTCCGGGAAGGATTTTGAGGACTGCAAGCGAAAACTTTTTTTAGTCTGAGATAAACTTGCTAAGGCTAATATTGAAGTTAATTTTTCAAAATGCAAGTTTTTTGTTAGCGAATTGCCATATCTAGGCCACGTCCTCACGGACAAGGGTTTAAGTCCCTGTCCTGATAAAGTTCAAACGATCCGAGAAGCTAAACCTCCTCGGAGCGTTACGGAACTTAAGGCCTTTTTGGGATTAGTTACATACTACTCCAAGTTTATCCCGAATTTGTCTTCTCGTTTGAGCTGTCTTTATTCACTTTTAAAAAAGGATGTCAAATTTGTTTGGAGCACGGATTGTCAGAAAACTTTTGAAGATTGCAAAAAATTCCATTTAAAACCTAGCATGTTAGAATATTTTGATCCTGTTAAACCGATTGTAGTTACTTCAGACGCTAGTAGTTACGGCCTGGGTGGAGTTATTTCTTATATGGTGAATGGCGAAGAAAAGCCCATCAGTTTTACCTCTTTTTCCCTCAATGCTGCTCAGCAGAAGTATCCCATATTACATTTAGAGGCTTTGGCGGTGGTGAGCACAGTGAAGAAATTTCATAAATTTCTTTATGGAATGAAATTCACTATTTACACCGACCATAAGCCTCTCATTGGGATCTTTGGAAAAGAAGGTAAAATGAGTATTTCCGTTACACGACTTCAAAGATATGTTATGGACATGGCCATTTATGACTACGATATAATTTACAGGCCTTCTTCAAAGCTAGGAAACGCTGATTTCTGCTCCCGTTTCCCACTTGAACAACAGGTTCCAACAAAATTAAAAGGAAAATGCCAAAGAAACTGAAAAGGATGAATTTTTACAAACGATAATGAAATTTCTACGTAAAGGTTGGCCTGAACGTCTAAAACGCCAGTTCAAAGAGGTTTATTCCCATCATTTAGATCTGGAAGTGGTTGAAGGATGCATTTTGTTCAATTACCGCGTTATAATTCCTGAAAGCATGAGAAGAAGAATATTGAAGATGCTACATGTAAACCATGCAGGAATGACAAAAATTAAGCAGCTTGCAAGAAGACCTGTATATTGGTTCGGAATGAACAGCGACATATCCAAGTATGTTACAAGTTGCCGGATTTGTAAGGAAATAAACGCTGTTCCATCCAGGGCGAAATAACCCAAATGGATCCCTACAAACAAACCGTTCGGTAGACTACATGCCGACTTTTTCTTTCTGCAAGGAAAAACGTATTTGCTGATAGTAGACAGTCACACAAAGTGGTTAGAGGTAGAGCAGATGAAAGGAAAAACGGAGGCTTGGGACGTCATCAAGGTTTTCGTCAAACTTTTTGCTCGTTTCGGGTTTCCGGAGGTGATCGTGACAGATGGAGGACCACCTTTTAGTGCCAGAAAATTCATAACATTCCTTGAGGGGCACGACATACAAGTTTTGAAAAGCCCGCCTTATCATCCAGAAAGTAACGGACAAGCAGAGAGGATGGTTCGGTTAATAAAGAATGTTTTGAAGAAATTTTTGTTGGATCCTGAGATTAGGGGACTTGAAACGGATTTACAGCTTCCGTATTTTCTTTTCAATTACAGAAATACTTGTGTGGATGCGGAAGGAAACTTTCCGTCAGAAAAGGTATTCTCCTTTAAACCTAGAACATTACTAGATTTGATTAATCCAAAAATTACTCCTAAGAAACAACTAACAAAAGAGCATGAGAGCGACAGTAATACTACTTACAAAAAGGAAACAAAACTGACGTTTACACTCAACTGAAAAATGGGGATGAAGTATATTATAAGAATTTTAACCAAACTGACATAAGAAAATGGTTACCTGCTACGTTTTTAAGACATCTTTCTGATACTGTTTTACAGATTTCCCTCGGTGGCCGGATCATATCCGCCCATAGGCGCCAAATCAAACCACCAACAACTTCTCGCCAGAAAACACGAAAACGTGTTGTTTTCCAAGAAGAGAATTTTGTTGATCCAAACCACAATCCAAACCCAGCACCACCACATGATAATGTTTCCAGTACTAAATCCAACAAAAGGAAGCGAGATGAAGAGCAGTTTCACGAAAAGGAACCGGAGTCGGATCCAGAATATTATGGTTTCGCAGCGGAATCGTGCATCTACAGGAGCGAGCCCGATTCGAAGGAAGCATCGGAATCGATAAGAAAATCAAGAAGAATGCATAAGAAACGAAGAATACAAGATTTTCATTATTATTAATATGTTTCAATTGTTAATTTGCGATTTCAGTTTAGTATTCAATTTTATATTAAACGTTTATATTACAGAACACTCTGTTTTCGAAGCATGAACTTAGATATAGTCAAAATTATAGTTGAATTTTTGAACATATTGTAATTAAAACTATTTCATAGTTTTATCTAAAGGGAAGATTAGCCGTAGTGAACTCGTCTAAACCTCACTAGAGAGTGAGAGATCAAATGAGAATGAGATCCAGATTAGAACATCTGAGCATGTAAAGGTATAAAGGAGTAAAGGAGAAATATACGACAGATCATGTTGTACAACCAAGCTATCAAGACGTGTTCTATTTTAATAAGTAATTCATTGTTTTATTGAAAAAAATGTTGCATGTTTCTATTCACCCCGCAATGGGCGAATAGAAACACTCGCCAATAAAATACGTTTTCCTTGTTCTGATAGAAAATTTTAGTTTTAATTTGAAGAAAACAGAACAATTGCATCATATTTATTGATATAAGAGGCAAGAAAACGATATAAAATATCAAAATAGTGGAAATGTTCGGTTTATTACTTTGTGTTTGTTATCTTATGAATGAATATGTTCTATTAGAGTCTTTATTAAGAACAGAAGGACTCGGGGTTGGGTCAAGCATTTCCACCGGTCTGGCATCTTCCGGTGTTTCATCTAGGACACGACATCCGGGAACATTTTGTCTTGGTGGAACTGAACCTTGATTCATATCTCTCGGGTCAGTCCCTGTCGAGCATTATGCAGCAGATAAATCCGACTTTCATCACGTTTTTGGAAACTAGCGTGGATTGAAGTCTAAAGGTAACATCCGATTTATCACAGAGTAGTTGATTCTATATTTCCTAACCGCTTGACAAGGAAACAGTTTTTTTTTTGCGTAAAATCTCAACAGCAACAGGCGGAGCGAATACATTTTTGGACTTTTTTGTTGGTAAGTCCTGACCATGATGGGCTGAAGATGTACAAAACATGTTCCAGACTTCGTTTTACATATAAAACATTATAGCATTTCTCAAATCCACATGTTTTGGTACAAAAAAATAGCCGCTACGGCATTGTTTCTATCCGCCCCGTTAATCTGAGAACCGCGAGTTTTCCATGAAACATAGGTAACGTGGTGATGAATACCTTACGGAAATCCTTTAATTCACCGTAAAAACTTGAATTGCTTAACTACCGACCCAGTATATCACACGAACAAGTTATAAGTGGAGCAGAATGGTTTCCACAGGCAAAGTTTTTTGGTACTCGGAAACGTTCAGAATTTGAGCCCCCATTTTGCATTTTTTTAAGCAAACCGAAAGTAGTGCTGCTAACCCAAAAATGGGTTTGCATGACTTGTTTACTATTGAACTATCCAAGAAAATATTCTTTGCATGGTTTTTAAATGTAATCGAAGACTTGAAATCGCATTTTTCAAGTTCGGAAGTTTTGTTTCTATTCGCCCCACTGTTTCTATTCGCCCCGTTTAACGGTAGGTTATAAGTAAAGTCTACAAATAAGAAACATTTTTTGATAATATATCCGAGAATCAACAATAAAAAACTCCAAAAATATCGAGGAATGAGGAAAATACAAAAATTGTTAAATCAAAGATTGACAGAGTGATAACAAGCGTAAGTTATAAAAGTTTGAGAACTATGCATAAAAACTACGATCTTTTTTACTAGTCCGGTCAAAGTGCAATTACACTAAGGTCGCTTTTTACGCGTTTTTTTCACGCGGGTTTGTTTTACGCGGACTCCGGAATTTACGCGGTTTTTTTTTCGCGGCTTCCGGAATTTACGCTTTTTTTACGCGGATTCCGGAATTTACGCGGTATTTTTTTGCGCGAATTTCGGTTTCCCTTCTCTCGAAATGCAATATGAACGCTGTTTTTTTTTTACGCGGATTCCGGATTTAACGCGTTTTTTTTCGCGGATTCCCGAATTTAGCGGTTTTTTACGCGGTTTTTTTACGCGGCTCGAATCCCCCGCGTAAAAAGAGACTTTAGTGTATAATGTTTGAAAGAAAACGATGTATTTATGCGCTCGAAGTTCATTTTGATAAAAAAAAGCTTCTATTAATTTTCACGCGGTTTTTTGAAATAACGCGGATTATTTTTACACGATTTGATAGATTATTTTTACGCGGTATCAAATAAGTTTAGTATAAGTAAATCCAATAAAGTAAAAATCAATCATATGGTTCATGACAATAAGATATTCTGTTTAATTAATCGAAATAATGCATATTTTTAATATATTTGCTGTTATTATCAAAAAATAGGCAATTTCCGTTGATTCGGTAAGAAGAAACAAAAATACATTAATAATTGTGCAACGATACGAGTCAGGGTCGTTGCGATTTACTTCCTTTTAAGGAACGAAAGCTTAAACATGTAGCAAAATTATTATAAAAAAGTTCACGTCATGTTCCTCAATGAATTTTCATTTTAGAATCACTAAAACTTATTTTTTGTGTTTCGTTACCATTTTTATATCATTTTTCATGTTTATATTTACTTACGTGCCATTATTTTTTTAATCGGATCTTACTATTGAAGGGATTTTTTTTACGCAATTTTTTAAAATTACGTGGTTTTTTTATACGCGGATTTTTTCAACGCGGTACAACCAACCGCGTAAAAAAAACCCCAGTGTATACATTTTGCTTTACAGTCGTAAGGAAAATTAACAACGAAAATTGGTTACTGTCATTTGAAATACAAAAACAAACAGCCCAAAGGTATATGTTAAAGTGCATTGTCAACCTTTTTGTACTAACCAACCCACCATCTATAAACAATGTAAAATATTATATTTTGTCAGATTATCAAATGAGAAAATTTATCGAATTAATCATCCTTTAAATGGCGTTACTCAGTTCCCGCCGCCTGACTAACGAGTTTCTGCGAGTGGCTACACAAAAGTATTTCTATTTTCATAAATGGTTAATACAACTTGTGTACGAAATGGCGACGTCATTAAAATGATACTCGATCCCTTTGACCACTGTGGCATGAAACTGATTGCTTTGCTCATAATCGTTCGGAATGCTTGGAATTGATAATGAGTTAGGACTCGAAATGCACCCCTCACCATATAGTATGGCAGCGATGTAAACGAAGTGAATTTATCGCATTAGCTGTACATACCACATGACCGTTAATTGAGAATGATGACTGATAGAGTTGCAATTGCAACAGCACAGGACTGGTTTCAACATTTTTACACCAAATGTAGATCTTTTCTTTGCATAGCATTTAGCGAAAATTTGTAAAGAAGAAATGGAAAATGATCTTTTGGTTGATTTTGACTGTAGGATTTCATAACATTTTTCTTCGGTG
This sequence comes from Wyeomyia smithii, assembly GCF_029784165.1. NCBI lineage: Eukaryota > Metazoa > Arthropoda > Insecta > Diptera > Culicidae > Wyeomyia > Wyeomyia smithii. Next base: position 128,531,045 of record NC_073696.1, on the reverse strand, counting down.
AACTAAACGATAATGAAATGAATTAGAAGTATTTCGGTAACATTGATATACTTTCAATCATGGTCAAATTCTTCATTTCGTAACAACTTATTTTGTCTTGAAACCTTCATCAATGAAGTCTAGAAGCAGTTTCAATAACTTGACTTTAATCACCGAGAATATATATTAAAATTGCATTTAATTTAGCTTTTGAAATTCGGATTTGAAGTCACTTAGTGTCGGTCTCATTTATACAAAAAAAAATTAATAGAACCCAATTTTGATAAACAAGAAACATTTTTTCAGATTATATTTTTTTCAGCTGCTATTTAATTGGAATTCCCAGAATATTTCACCTTTTTTGCTACGATGTACATTTATTATAAACACAATATTTATAGCTCCGGATTAAATAACAGCGAGCCGAAATGACTGTCAAACAAACGAGTTAAAAAGAATAAAAAATGGGACGAATATTAGTATCAATCGCCAATTTATTTCAATTTACTCTTGTGTGATCAAATTAAATGACCAAACTTTTCATTTATATTTGTTGTTTCATGCTCCCAAAACCATCGATTTCTTTTATAATTTTGAATTGAGCAACCTGCAACTGGAAGTTACTTAACTTTCACGAAAATTTGGTTTGAAAACCGCAAATAAGGCTTCATTCCATAACCCGCTTTAATTAGCACATTGTGTACATATATCACTTTAATTAGCTGTAACATCAAAATGTATCAAATGGAAAACGAAATTTGTACTACTAACATATAGTTTGAACAAACAGCAGTGATTGGTTATATGCAATAGAAAAAACATTGGAGCCAGTTTCGCAGCTACTCAATCCGCAGGTTTATACTAGAGATACTCAGAGAGAGAGATAAGCGATGAAAAAAAGCCGCCCATTTTGCAACTAGGTTTTACATGTAAGGGGTGCCAGATCTCTTCTCAAAGCGCAATGTTGACTAACTTTTTCATTCGACTCGTATAGCTGATTTTGACAGTGGGAGTCTCTGGGGAATAATAAAGTGCATCTCAAAAGCCGTGAAGGTGTTAAAATTTATATTTAGGTTAAATTTTATATACTTTGACCTTAATTGATCATTATTTTGTTGACCATACAAAAGGTTTGTGAACCACCAGGTAAAAATCACTGTGATAAAGCAACCTTGGAACATTCTCAATTCATTGTTTAGTAAAAGAACACGAAAAACGTGTGAAAATAAAGATATTCTTTATTGTACCTGATATCAATACCTCTCAAAGTGTTACCTTTCTTGTTCGTTTGGCTCGGGTTTTGACATGTTTGTTTGGCTCACAACATTCTCTTCGCATATCTCTCCCTCTGAGTATTGCTAGTTTATACATAGTGTTTGTAACGTTTATTGGTGACGATTCAAAAAGTTTCCTGGGAAACTAGGAGCAAATTCAATTGCATGATTTTGTACCACATTACACGACTTGGTGTGATTGGGTTGATCGAGAATTATTTTCATTACAGTGAATCACTTCAAAACATCTGAAATAGTTTTTGTTGTCATATTTCGCTTAGCTAACGTAACAATCATTCTGTTTTTGCTGATTGGGATCAATCTATAGTAACATTTTTTGCGTTAGCTGACAGTGACGATGCTGTTGTAAGTGTCTCTAATAACTCTATCTAAGCGCATTGGACTGAGTACTCCAAGAACGAATGTTTTCCATATACAAGCAGCGCATGGACGAAACTTTTCCATATGTCCACTGAGGCGAAATAGTTAAATTACATGCTTGTGATATTAGAACAAAATGTAAACAAATTAACAATTTCCTACTGCATGCATAGGAAGCTCAATTTCAAGTTTTTTTTTCTTCAAGCGTTATTCCGTTATTCTGCAGTAGATGGTTCAACTAATCAAGATCGAAAGTTCACAACGATGGTGTTTCCTCGACGCTAATAAAAGTTCTTTGCCAAAGTTGTAGCGTCGATATTCTTTGCTCTAGTTCGTTATATGTTCTTTTCTTCTAGTTGGTTACATATCGGTTCCGCAATTAACCGTATACATCTTTTGCATGAGAGTACCTCCTCGTCAGAGCGTGTAATAAATGCTATTTCACATTGAATCTGAATACTATTTCGAATAAGCAAAAAATGAAAATAAAAATCAGAATCATTGAAACTTATGATGACTGTTTTGACTTTATGAGTATTAAAGTTTTCTTTTCGTGAGTTTAACTCAATCGTTTCATTGAAGCATTACTGAAATATAGATTTGCCAGTCATCATTATGTTCAAAAAGCTATAAATAGGGATGAATTTGGCACCAACTCGCTTCCCGACGTCCCCTAAAAAACCCTTATTGAATCCTTGTTCGGAAAGGTAACATTCAACCCCACAATGACGGCCCGAATGCGTCAATTAGAAAAGTTTTTCACCAGCTGCGAAAGGATCAGTGCATTGTATCCATTTTTTCTCATATCCTGCATTGTCCAGACTGACAGCACTAAAATAGGCTTCAATAGGAAATGACGGCTATATGTGTGCAATATATGTAGCGTAAAATATGTGTCAGCAAATTTACGAAAAAAAAACTTTAAGATAGACGCATAACCTTACATTAACAATCTTAATCGGACTAAGTCATGATGCACAAACTATACCATAACCAATCAGCATTCATGAAACTACTAAAGCTTTTTATTGACAAGCAAATGCAGCTGGATAACCTAATAGAATGGTAACATGCCTGAATGCTCAGTTTTTTTTTCCTCATCTATAGTTTATTTGACACGGCACAAATACAATTCAATGTTTAACGGCGCCAATTATATCTGGTAGCTTACTTTCTAAAGTATCTTAATAACTAAAAGCAAATTTTTTATCCTCGCTGCCGACTACGAGCTGAAACTAAATCTAACTTAAGCTAGAATGTTTTGCATGAAAAGCACTGAATAGTTGTTTGATGGTTTTCCATCGCCATAGGTAAGCAGCATATTGAATATGTTCCGCTGCTGGGCCAAGATATTACGGACTGGCATATTGGTTTGTCTCCCTCGGGGCCTGAGAGTATCGTGCGGGTCTAGTTGCTGTTTCCGGATCCGGGGTCTTAACGTGTTCTTGTCGTTTGGTTGGATGTAGGCGGAAGGGAATAGGATTAAACTGGGGCGTGGATGGATTTCAGGAAAACGTATATAAGGGACATGTAGGATAGGTCACGGCTCGCCAAGACATCACGAACAGGAACAGCCGGCTGCCTACTTTCGGCCTGCAGGGAAGCTATTAATCTAGACCTGGCGTCACGGTGTACAGGGCATGACCAAACAACGTGCTCTATGTCGTGATAACCTTCACCACAGGCACAGATACCACTTTCCCCGAGCCCAACACGACGGAGATGCGCGTCAAATCTATAGTGATTGGACATAAGTCGGGACATCACGCAAATGAAATCCCGACCTACATCCAACCCCTTGAACCACGGGTTCGTCGACACCTTGGGGATTATGGAATGTAACCACCTTCCCAGTTCCCCCTTGGTCCAAGAATTTTGCCAACTGATGATCGTATTCTGACGTACAAATGCGAAAAATTCATTAAAGGCAACTGGTCTTACATAAATATCACCGTTTGTTGCGCCCACCTTAGCCAAAGAGTCCGCTTTCTCATTACCCGGTATCGAGCAGTGAGAAGGGACCCACGCTAAGGTAATCTGAGTAGATTTTTCGGATAAAGCACTCAGATGTTCCCGTATTTTCCCCAGGAAATACGGAGAGTGCTTAACATCTTTCATCGATCGGAGAGCCTCAATGGAACTGAGACTGTCCGTAAAGATGAAATAATGGTCCGTGGGCATTTTTTCGATAATCCCTAGGGTGTACTGAATTGCAGCTAATTCTGCGACGTAAACAGAAGCAGGATTATCGAGCTTATGGGAGACGGTTAAATTGTTATTGAAGATACCGAAGCCAGTGGACCCATCAAGAAGTGATCCGTCAGTGTAGTACATATTGTCGCAGTTGATGTTTCGATATTTATTGGAAAAAATTTTGGGGATCTGCTGCACGCGTAAATGATCCGGGATTCCACGAGTTTCTTCAATCATGGATGTATCGAAAAACACAGTAGAGTCAGAAATATTTGATAAGTCGACACGATTTGGAATATTCGAAGAAGGGTTAATATTTTGGGACATGTGATTGAAATACAATGTCATAAAACGGGTTTGAGAATTAAGTTCGATTAACCTTTCAAAATTTTCAATCACGGGACGGTTCAAGACCTCACATTTGATAAGAATACGAGAAGACAGGCTCCAGAAGCGGTTTTTCAATGGTAGTACTCCAGCTAAGACCTCCAAACTCATCGTATGGGTCGACTGCATGCAACCTAAGGCGATACGCAAACAACGATATTGTATTCGCTCCAGTTTGATCAAATGTGTGTTTGCTGCGGAGCGGAAGCAGAAACACCCGTATTCAATAACAGACAATATCGTTGTTTGGTAAAGCCTTATAAGGTCTCCTGGGTGGGCTCCCCACCATTGTCCGGTTATTGTACGAAGAAAATTCACTCTTTGTTGACATTTTTTCATCAGATACCTCACGTGACAACCCCAGGTGTCTTTAGAGTCGAACCAGACACCAAGATATTTGTGTACCAAAACCTGAGAAATCGTTTTACCCATTAATTGTGTTTGAAGCTGAGCAGGTTCATGCTTCCTAGAAAAAACTACTATCTCAGTCTTCTCCGGAGAGAATTCGATACCTAGCTGTAAAGCCCAAGCAGACAAATTGTCCAAGGTATCTTGCAATGGTCCTTGCAAATCGGCAGCTTTGGCTCCTGTAACAGAGATTACACTGTCGTCTGCAAGTTGTCTTATCGTGCATGAGTTTGCCAGACATTCGTCGATGTCATTTACATAAAAGTTGTAAAGAAGGGGGCTTAAACGTGAGCCCTGGGGAAGACCCTTGTAGCTAATGCGAAAAGTTGCCAAATCGCCGTGCGTAAAATGCATGTGCTTTTCGGACAACAAATTGTGCAAAAAATTGTTCAAAATTGGAGAAAATCCTTGTCGGTGAAGTTTACCCGAAAGAATGTCAATAGAAACGGAATCAAAAGCCCCCTTAATGTCCAAGAACGCAGACGCCATTTGTTCTTTGCGAGCATACGCCAGCTGAATATCTGTTGAAAGCAACGCAAGACAATCATTCGTCCCTTTGGCACGGCGGAAGCCAAATTGAGTATCTGATAGTAGACCATTTGATTCGACCCAATGGTCTAAACGACGGAGTATCATTTTTTCCATCAATTTCCGGATACAGGATAGCATTGCAATCGGCCTATAAGAGTTGTGATCAGAAGCTGGTTTCCCTGGTTTTTGGATGGCGATCACCTTCACTTGCCTCCAATCCTGCGGTACAATATTTTGCTCCAGGAACTTATTGAACAAGTTCAACAAGCGCCTCTTGGCATTGCCGGGTAGATTCTTCAACAAGTTGAATTTGATTCTATCTAACCCAGGCGCGTTATTGTTACAGGACAGGAGGGCAACTGAAAATTCTGCCATCGTAAAAGGTGATTCAATCGCGTCGTGGCCCGGAGACGCATCGCGAACAATGTTTTGCTCAGGAACAGAGTCCGGACATACTTTCCTGGCAAAATCAAATATCCACCTACTTGAAGACTCCTCGCTTTCGTTGACCGTTACGCGATTCCGCATTCTTCGGGCTGTGTTCCAAAGAGTGCTCATTGATGTCTCCCTCGACGTCTCGTTTACGAACCGACGCCAATATCCGCGTTTCTTTGCCTTAGTCAAGCTTTTAAACTTGGTATCAAGCTCCGAATAACGTTTAAAGTCGTCGGCATCGTCTGTATCCCGGAAGGTCAGATACGCGTCGGATCTTTGCGTGTAGACATCGGAGCACTCTTGGTCCCACCACGGAGTGGGAGGCCGTTCTTTGATCGTTACGCCGGGATATTTCTTCGTTTGGGCTTGCAACGCGGCGTCGAGAATCAAGCCCGCGAGGAGGTTGTATTCTTCAAGTGGTGGATGATGTTGAATCGACTCGACCGCTTTTGAAATCATTTCCTCGTATAACTTCCAATCGACATTCCGTGTGAGGTCATACGGAATGTCAATTGGTCGCATGCGAGTTGACCCGTTATTAATTGAAATAAGAATAGGCAAATGGTCGCTACCGTGAGGATCAAGGATTACCTTCCATGTGCAATCCAACCGTAGCGACGTCGAACATAAGGATAGATCCAAAGCGCTTGGGCGCGCTGGAGGTTTCGGGATACGTGTCATTTCACCGTTGTTTAAAATAGTCATGTCGAAGTCATCGCAAAGGTTATAGATTAAAGAGGAGCGGTTATCATTGTATGGGGAACCCCAAGCCACGCCATGAGAGTTGAAGTCTCCCAAAATCAAACGTGGCGAGGGAAGAAGTTCTATTAAATCAAAGAGCAGCCGTTGCCCAACCTGTGCTCTGGGAGGAATATATATTGAGGCAATACAGAGCTCTTTACCTTGTATTGTCATTTGACATGCGACAACTTCGATGCCTGGAATCGAGGGGAGGTTAATACGATAGAAAGAATAGCACTTTTTAATCCCTAAAAGTACTCCTCCATATGGGGTGTCTCGATCAAGGCGAATAATATTAAAATCATGGAAGTTGAGATCAATATTTGAAGTAAGCCAAGTTTCACAAAGGGAAAATGCATCGCATTTGTTTTTATTTATCAAAACTTTAAACGAATCAATTTTTGGTAAAATACTTCTACAATTCCACTGTAAGACAGAGATAGAATCCTTCATATACGCAGTTGAATTAGGCATCGAAGGATACAATCGCTGCAAGGAGGGGCCATTGGGCAGTCAACTGCTTCAAAAATGATCTAACTGTTGGGAGGAATGCTGTAAGAAAAATTTTAATTGGATCGGGTACATTGAAATTTTCAAAAATCCAGTCCACAATGTCAGAAAATTTCACTAATCCAGAGTTTGTTTCATCAACTGGATGTGCAAAAGGAACAACTGGGGTTTGAGATGTTCCTGCCAGTGCTGGGAACTCCTTCTGGGACTTTAAATTTGCAAGCCCAGGAGGAGTTTGCTTCGGTTTTTCCGCAGCACTGTTTGGTTTGTTCGTACTTTTCATTACACTTTGGGAAATCTTAGGACCTTTACGGGGAAGTTTAGGAGAAGAAACATTTTTCCTCTTCCTAGACTCCCCAGGATTGGCATAAGATGTTCCCGCTGATGAATCGTCAGAATCGGTTTCATCAGAGGGCAACAGATCAAAGGGGTTCGATGTTATGGTAGAAGTGGTCACGGTCTTCTTCAGCATCTCAGCGTAAGAACGCTTTGAACGCTCCTTAAGTGACCGCTTGATTTTATCTCTGCGCTGCATGTACACCGGGCATGTGGAGAGCTCATGCTGGTTTTCCCCACAGTGAATACATTTTTCAGCATTAACACTGCAAGAATCTTCCGCATGAGTCTCCCCACACTTGCTACATCGTGCCTTATTGCAGCAGTAGGCGGCTGTGTGGCCTAACTGATTGCAATTGGTGCAATTCATAACACGGGGTACATACAATCGCACAGGCAGACGAACCCGGTCGATCGAGACGTGGCTAGGGAGTGCAGATCCGGCAAACGTAACGCGAAACGAGTCTGACGGAGTGTAAAATTTTTACCGCCGACGAGAGACATGGACCGCAATTGCTTACAATCCAAAATCTTCGCCTGTGTTTCGGTATTTTTGAAGCAACCGGTTGCGCTTTTTAGGATACACTCGACAGACAGACTCGAATCGGTTATGACACCGTCGATCTCCACGTCTCGTGCGGGTATGTAGACGCGATACTCGCGTGTGAAGAGCTCAGAGCAAGCGATAGCATTGGCCTGTGCCAGATCACTGACCACGACACGGAGCTTGTTAGGTCGGACCTTGGAAATTTCGGTCACGGCCTTGTACCCCTTCGTCAGGTCTTTAGCAATTTGCAGTATGTTTAAACGCTTTGAATTCACTCCTGCCTTTGGACGAAAATAAACAGTATAGCTGCCCTGTTGAGATCCGTCCGGGTAAAGCCTGGGGCGAGGGGGGACTGGAGAATGAACAGGGGAGGGGGTAACAGAAGGGTCAGGGTCAGGGGGGTTCGGGGATGGTGGCACGGGAGGCGAGGGATCTATATCCATTGCGCTAAATGTAGCGCACTAGCGCACTAGCGCCGACAAGAACACGTACCTCTTTACTTCTTCCTTCCAGCAGTGGTTGTCCGATCGTTCGAAGCTGCACCCAAAGCAGCCAGCAGCACCAGTACAGCAGCACCAATACAGCCACCAGCAGTGAGCCGGGTGTGAGATCACTCAGCACAGCGACACGGACTCGACTGTCAACTGATGGGCTTGGATTAAAAAGATCTATTCACGGTGCACAGATCAAAACTGCAGCTGGTATTTTGCACCAATACAGCCAAAGTTGTGAGCCGGGTACAGAACGTATCGACACAACTCACAATCTAGTTGGCCTTTAGCGCGAATAATACACTCTTTTGTTTGGCTATTCGTACACACGGACCGGATTGTAATAGAACGACCACTTTGCACGTCCGTTTCTGTCGAGTGTTCGACGCGGAATGTGAGAATACTCAGTTGATAATACTTTATTGATCATGCATCATCCCCATATTGATGTTATCATTCTGGTTTCGATGTATGACCGTGATACTCAATGTTTGAAAATTAATAATAGAAGAAAAATGAAAGGATCAAATACTTTTTGATGTTGCAGCTAGGTAAAATAAAAATTATATGTGACATTATTTCCTCCCCGCAGGCATGAACTATTTCTTGAACTGCCTTATCGAACTCGTATTTGTTAATTGTTTCATTATCCTTGCAACCTCCATTACCCTCATATTTATGTACCCTCATATATACGCGCAAATCGAATTGAGTGCGATGTGGTTCGAAAAAAAAATTCCAACTACAGTGTTGTTGCACCAGGTTGACATTATTCCCCAATGACAGCCACATCAAGCATGTTTTCGGCAAGATGTTACTAAAAATATAGAATCTACTAAACAGTTTCATACCGACTATGTTACGATATTTGTGCTTCATCCCAGACTATGTTACAAAATTGGCCACATTAATAGACAAAAGAGGGCTTCATCGTCTTGTCTGAATCATGGTTCAAACCCAAAGGTATGGCAATCAATCATGGTTTGTACCAGAACAAAAGTTTGAAGAAAATTTTGATCTTATTTCTGTTTTGGCCAATTAAAGCATCATCGTATTACACCAAAAAAAAACTCAAAAGTTTCTGAGCAATCACTCACAATTACTATCATGTTACAAAACGGCATCTCTCACTTTCAATACGGGTTACGTTGCAGTAGAGAAATGAGTGCGTGAGAATAGGAGATAACAACTTAGGAAATAAGGCGTTTTTCTGCTATCGTTAGCGATGCCGCTTACCGTGAAACGCACGTGCTTTTTAAATTAACCGTTTCTTAGTTCAGTCAACGATCAATTCGAAAACAACATTCAAAACAACTTTTAGAATTTCGTTCAGCAGTTGGTCTGAAAAGTTTAATGTCTCGAAAAAAGTCCCCGTGCAAAACTCCAACTTAATCGAGCAGCAGCCCAGAGGTACAGTCGAAAAATTCCATTCTCACATACAGACATTTGATTCAACCGACATTCCTTCGCCAGAATAAAGTGTTGATACTAGAAACTTGTTTTCCACGAGAGAAACAATGACGACCGCATGGCAGTGCAATACGTAGGCAATAAAAAAGAATACCAATACAGTTTTCAAAACCAAAAAATAGAAAGCTACAAAGGACAGGCGGAGAACTTGGAAAAGGAAATTGTTTTTTTCCGGGGTTTCAGTAGACTAGTTTTAATAATAAAAAAGTTCTGTATTAAAAGTCCCTGGCAAAGGTCTAAAAGATTAACCTAGCTTTTTTGAGTGCCCGATTCATCCTGAAGTCAAGCTTTACTTTTTTGGCCAATAAAAAAAAGTTTAAAATTCTTATATATAATATATGAACCGTTGCGTTCAAAAGTGAGTTTTTTACATAATCCGCATCTAGGGTAATGTATCATGATCCGACCAATTTAGACTATTTTCAAGGTACATCGCTTTTCATGTCACATTTTCACCATTCATATTACATGTAATCACAAATAATATATATTTATCGGAAAAGTCTATCTGTCTAGTTTACAAAAATAACAATTTATAGCAAATCTAACGTAAATTCATTTAGATATATCGTTTTTCCTGACCATAGAATTTATATCATGATCGGACCAGGGTGAATCATGATCGGACCAAAAAATGTATCATGATCGGACCAGTGTGCTTCTGAGACTTCAAGCGGTTTTTCGCTTCGCGTACTGGGCTTTACATGCACGGTGTTCGGTTTGGGCTTGATAAATAAGATTTTTTTTCGTGATTCTAAAATCATTTTCAAACATTCTCATATTTTTGCGAAAACGTTATGAATTATATTTGAGCTTCCAATACGGCAAATTTACTTATTCAATTTGTGGGTGTTTATAGATGAAGAAAAAAAATTTGTGGGTGTTTTTTCGGTTGCAGTTTCTTTTTACCGATAGCTCACTCTACCAGCACAATTTTGAGAAACGATGTATGACCAACTTGTAGTCCCCAAGTACACTAAGGTCGCTTTTTACGCGGTTTTTAACGCGACTTTTTACGCGGATTTTTTTTTTGCTCGGATTTCGGTTTATCTTCACTCGGATTGCAAAATTAACGCAGGTTTTTTACGCGGATTCCGTAATTTACGCGTTTTTTTTACGCGGATTCCGGAATTTACGCGGTTTTTTTTACGCGGATTCCGGAATTTACGCGGTTTTTTTACGCGGTTTTTTTTATGCGACACGTATCTCCCGCGTAAAAAGCGACTTTAGTGTAGTACCACAAATTTCCGAATATTGCAATGCTCTAACTTTTATGCCTGGAGTGCGATATTCAGCCAATGGGACTCGTTACGGGAGTTACCTCACGGTGAAATTTCACTCTCACGCTCACTTCATTTTTTGAGACCTATTTCCGATTCCATCTAAACTGCCGGTACCCGCATAACTGTCCCATACTGATTTTGGTCACTTTTTAGTTATCATCGGGAATCGACTTAATTGTTATCATATTTTCTGGAAAAAAATTAAAATTGATACTTTTGTATGGGAAAACAGGGAAAAAATACCAAGTTGTTTTTGTCCCATATTGAAAGTACCCGCATTACAGTCCTACTGCATAGTGATACAAACTGCAAACGTATAATTTTGCTCCAGATTAGTGTATATCGGATTATTTTAGGCATATAGAAGTATGTCATTTAATTAACTAGACTAGTGTTGTTTTTCTGTAGTACAATCTACGTTGCCAATGATACTGCCGGTTGCTGGTTGAATTTATATGTGATGGGACAAAATATGCGAATACTTTTGAAATGTACCCGCATATTTTGTTCCATTTTGTCTTTTTTTTTTAAGTTAGATAACGTAAAACCAATTCCATCCATGGTTTTTTGTTCTCAACGATAAACTTGTGGTGTTATGAAACTGTTATGGTCATTGGTTCTGGATGTAATTGCTGGAAATCCGAAAATTCACGGATAATATTAAACCGCCGTTTTCTCAACATGTTGTTTTTCATTATGGGACAGTTATCCGGGTACCGGCAGTAAAGTGAAGTGACAAAAGTTAGCTCCGTGAAGTAAGATTGACAGTGAAGTGAAAATGAGAATGTGACAAGTGAAATGAGTTTCCCAGCACAAAAATCCCAGAAAGTCGAGTTTTTCTGATTTTTTTTTTCGAGGAAACACCAGATCTCGGCGTTTTACGCAAGTCTAGGATATTTGGTAACAAAAAATTTACATATCCACAATTGCATGAACTGTGCCTTTCGTCATCAATCGAAAGAGTGAGACTCAAAGCGGTCAATTTGAGACACTACTTCCTTAAGTTCGATTGAGTTGAAATTTTGTATTTGGAGAGACAAAACTTTTAAGCCCTATCGCTAAACGAAATTCAAAGATTAGTCTTTTGCCGTACGTTTCCTTTGCCGCAGCTCAAAACTTAGTTAGTCTCAAAGAGAGTCTTGTTACTAAAAAATAAATTCGATATACATATTATCATTGGATTATAAATCAATCAATTTTCAAACCTTTCTCACCTTCGTGAAATCATTTAACCGTTCAAAATAATCGTTGAAAAATTCCACGCAAAACGTCACATATAAATTTTCATATATTTTAATATATCACTCTCTCGTAAACTGTTCGAAAATTCGCGGGAAAAAGTGCTTCCCAAATAAGGATGACACTGAGTTATATTTTCCCTATTTGAAGCATAGTGGACTATTTATAGTGAAGTTCTAATAAATTTTGCTTCAGTTTGCGAACCTTACATCGTTCTTGAGAGGTTTTAATCTATAAAAAATAAGCTTCATAATTTTTATTCTGTTCCAATGAATTAAACGTGAAATCCTTCATTGGGTTTATCAAGCATAAGCAAAATGAAGCAGTGATGTCTCAGAAGTGAGTTGGTCCGATCATGGTTCAATGCTGGTCCGATCATGATACAAAACAGGCTTTCGAGTTTCACTAATAATTCAAACTTTAACGCAAATATTTCATATAAAAAGTATTCCCACATTGAATTTAAATGTTACAGAAGCATATTACTGGAAAATATACTGCAATCTTTAAATATTCGATTCTAAAATCACTGCTTGAAAACAAGACTTGGTAACAATTGTAAGGGCAAATTGTGCTCGAAAATAAAGCAGTTTTTAAAACCCTTTTAATAATAGTAATACTTAAGTAATCTAAATGAAACCTTCTGAACATCATCAGGAGAAGTTTTTTGATGATGCGGGTACAAATTTGATACAGTTTTTTATTCGATAGTTGAGAAATCTCGCATATAAAAAAATGGTCCGATCATGGTACATTTTCTGACTGGTCCGATCATGATACAACACCCTACTCAAGAAACTGAAATTAGGAGACTAGAAAAATTTCGAAAAATCGAACTTTAAAGCTGATTTATACCATGTTGAAATTTCGTCCGAAACAGAATGACCATTCTGTTTCGGAACAGAGTTGTCTATGTACATAAATCGAGGTAATACCATCATGTAACATGTGACAGGTAACATATTACATGTGATATGTAACTTGTCACTTGTCCTGTAACATGTAATGTAACACAAAAAATGTAACATGTCAAATATCATGTAATATGTGACATTTTGTGTTACATGTAATGTTACACGTCACATGTTACATGTGACATGCCATGTACATCATATAACATGTGACACCAGCCATTTTGAACGAGTTAACGTCATTTTTATTTATGTTTATGTACATAGACCACTCTGTTCCGAAACGATACGAGGATTCCAGTAAAATATATATGAAGTCAGAGTGGTCTATATACATTGGTATGGTCAATTCACTTAAAAATTAATAATTTTATGTATTCACATGTTAAACCACTTCATAATCTTTATATTAGAACATTCTGTTTGAAAGAATCCGTTGAACAGAATTTTTCGAAAATTGCTTCTCCTGACATATTTGCTCGATGGCACATAGACTCTGTTCCGCAACGGCTCATATGTTTCTCATCAATGGATTTTTTTATTTAAAGGTATCAAATGTGAAATATAAATAGATTATTGATACCTTTAGCCGATTTGTACTAACCCGAACAACCACTCTTAAGGCTTCTTTATGAAACGAAACTAATCGCTATCGATTAGTTTTGAACCTATATCGATTGATTTCAGTTGTTAACTTTTCATGAAGGTGCATAAAGAGTAGTTGGTCAAAAATTTCTTCAGCCGCCACTTATACATACAAAAGTTTGGTAATACATCACTATTGTACGAAATTAGTGCTACTTTTTATAAGTTACTTCTGGAACCTGAATAAAGAATGGGTCTGCATAATCAAACATCATAAAACATGGCTAACATACTAGTTCGAGATACAGTCACGACTGTATGGGTTATCGTTAAACGTTATGGAATATCATTCGTTAATGGCAGCGGTTCTCAACCTTGTTTCGTCTGCGTACCCCTTGGCGATATTTTTCATATCGATTGTATCCCCCGACTTGGAATGTTCTTGTAGAGTGGGAGAGAGTAGTGGTAGATCATGGTAGTCTAGTTAAGGTTCCAAATTAAACTGTAACATGTTTGATTGCTACAGTCATGTTGAAGAGGCTAGATTGACCAACAAATGAAGTATTATAGAGTAAAATCGCTTTGTCCGCCATTACTGATTTTTCTTTCGCGTACCCCCCGAAGGCTTTCGAGTACGCGTACCCCAGGTTGAGAACCGCTGGTTTATGGTTATTTGTTGATTATGGTTACTTATGACGCATTTGTTATGTAAACGTATAATTATGATTTTTTCACGGTTCGGTCGAAAAAAATCACTTCTGTTACGACCCCTCGGTCGGCGCATCTCACAGCGACGACTTAATGCTAACAATAACAGCAGTAGCGGATGCAGTTGGTGACAGCTTATGACTGATAAAAGTTTTGAGCAGAGTCGACGTCGTGATTGATAGAAAATTGTTTTTTTTACTTAAATAATATTATATTAAAATTTCTGCGATTAATTCATAAATATATATATTTGTTACAACGGTGAGTTAGGCAATATAGACACATCAAATGTACTGAGTTTAATGTACATATAAATAATCATTTCGCCAGTTACACTCCAAAGTAACCTCAAACTAGGTTAACCGATCTGATCAATAGCATACGTGAATTAGTGCCAGCGTACACCCGAGACACGTGTACCACGGTTACCTGGAAAAATACCGTAAGCGATAAAATAAAACAGGTTGAAAAGTATTAATATAAAGTATTAAATACAGGTGAATTATTGAAGAAAGATAGAGCAAATTCAAGACAAAATAGGGTTAACTGCGAAATTCGGAAGTAAGGTTAACCGGATCATATAAAAATCTAAGGAACGAGGAGATAAATTAAACGTAAGTAAAGAATAAGGGTGAATGGAAAAAAGGATAGGTTTTGTCTTTTATTTGTTTGCAGGAATATTTTATCAAAGTCATAATAAATTGTTAAAACTTCGGAAGTGGTTCTTCTCATTCGTTGACTACAGCGTCAACATATTAAAATATTCGTTTAGTAGAACATTATGCGAACGTACAAATATGCCACGAAGTGAAGTCGTTATCCGGGTCAACGATCAAGACAGCGACAAAGCCGAAAACAACTGTCAATCATGCGACGGGCCGGATGACTCAAGAATGGTTCAATGTGATAAATGTGACAGCTGGTACCATTACAATTGCGCAGAAGTCGGAGATGATATCATGGACAAGGATTTTATTTGCGGTAACTGCCCTACCAGAAAAAAATCGCCTACCTAAAGCTACTGCTAACCCAGCGGTAGTCACTCCAGTATGTGCTGCAAGCCACAGCCAGACATCAAAGGGCATTGTTTCACAGTCACTAGGAAATGTCATATTATCTACTTCTATTTCAAATACACCGTTTTTAGACATCTTTCCACCGTATACTGTGAACTCATTGATAACTCGTGATGCCACTGTACCACCCGTACGCGTGACTAATCCAAGTCAAGGAATGGTACCACCCAGTGCTCTTATGCAGCCGATATCCACAGTAACCTTCCCAGCAACTTCCAGTTTTATGAATCCTACGGATGCACGTCCCACTCAGTTGGCAACAAGTCTACAGGTAAATACACAGCAGAATCTTGTGGAAAACGCGAAACACTGTTTAAAGGGTGCAAGCTCGAAGGCATCAACTAAACAATGGCAGTTGAAACTAGAGTTACAATTGTTGGAACATGAAAAAGCACTGGAAGAAGAAGAAGAAAGGAAGAAACGTGAATACTTACGCAAACGTCACGATCTACTGCGAGAGCTGATCGATGAAGATAATTCAGTAACAAGCGTAGAGGAGGATGATACCAATATCAGAGTTTCAGAATGGCTCCAAAGTGTCACACACGGAAATGAAACCCGAATTCAGTCAGAAGATACACGACGTTCGAAGGTAAATGACACTGAAAACTGCCGTGCGACACCCGCATCACACCTAAGGCAGCTAAACACGACGTGGCCAGCTAGAACGACGGTGCCTTTCCGTATGACAGAAAATTCTCAGTTACCCAGGAGAGGTACACAATTTGTAAATACAGACGCATTCGATCCTGTACGACGCTCTACACCGAGACGAACCGAGTTATATGACGACGATGAAGGCAACAACCTAACGCGCAGCCAAGTTGCAGCTCGGCAAGCAGTATCACGAGAGCTCCCGAACTTTAGCGGAATTCCCGAGGAGTGGCCGCTCTTTTTTTCTACATTCACAACTACAACTTATATGTGCGGGTACACTCCAGAAGAGAATTTGATACGTCTGCAAAAATGCTTGAAAGGCAAGGCATATGAGGCAGTGAAGTGTAGACTTATGCACCCATCTAATGTACCCGGTATCATTGCACACTGGGCCAGAAATGGAATCTAGCGGAACGAAATTAATAGCGCTCTCAGGGTTTAACCAATCGGTTTTCAGTCTTCTACAAAGTTTCTTGGTATAGTTAGGGCTTCATTTTGGATGTTTGAATTAGTTCGGAATTTAGCCGAAAAGGTGGCGTTGCGATGTCAACTTCTTTCTCTTACACGCTAGAGCTTTGCGTTATTCAACAAAGTTGTAGATCTCTAAATTCCATGAAACTTTACAGAACATACAAAATTTCTAACTCTTCAAGTTTCAGAGATCTACGAGTTTTTATAAATTTTCTCTGAATTTCACGTTTCATTGTGATAATTTTATGAGTTCACTCGAATTAATTTTTTACAATTTTTTTCTCGATAGAAATTGAATAAATACGTCGTTTTCGTCCGAGTACAGAAATTTTTGATGTACTTAAGTTAATATTACACAAAATTTGAAAAAATACATAATTTTGTGAAGTAGATATCTCAGCGGGTAGCAAGTATTAGCAAACCATGATTTTTTCTAAAAATTGTCCGTCAAAAAATCTTTATTTTCTGAAATTTTGAAAGAGGTGTTTTTTGGTGTTTTTGTGATATTTCAGTTTGAATATAACCATAGGTTTCATGTAAAAATACAATTGCTATGTATTTATTGCATGGAATACACGGTCCAGCACTTTGATACTCTATCCAACCTATGTGCAGTCTTCATCAAAGTTTCTCAGTGCAATAAGAACTTCAACTTGACGCTCAGTTTAGTTTGCGATTTGGCCGCAGAGATGGCGCTTCGACACCAACTTTTTATTCTTACACGCTAGAGCTCTGCAGTTTTCGACAAAGTTTTAGATAAGAAAATTTTATGTAACTTCGTAGAAGAAACAAAATTCCTGTCTCTTGATTTTTTTTGGAAATTTACGAGTTTTTGAAGAATTTGTTTGAGTTTAACGTTTTTGTAATAGTTTTGTGATTCGAAACAATTGAATCACCAAAGAATATGCAATTTTCTGAATCAGCTTACGTTTTCGGTTTAAGTAGACGTCGAGTTTTCATTAGTAAAGCTAGGCTTATTGAGAGTAGATCCGTTGCTATTGGATTTGGCTACGAAACAAATAATGTAACATTTAATCCAATAGCAACGGAACTACTCTCAATAAGCCTAGCTTTACTAATGAAAAC
This sequence comes from Wyeomyia smithii, assembly GCF_029784165.1. Lineage (NCBI taxonomy): Eukaryota > Metazoa > Arthropoda > Insecta > Diptera > Culicidae > Wyeomyia > Wyeomyia smithii. The sequence goes on along the minus strand of NC_073696.1, from coordinate 128,513,346 downwards.
TCGACGTCTACTTAAACCGAAAACGTATTTTAACCATTACTGTGAATTTTAGTGCCTCTAGAGAAGATAACTTTTTCAGAGACTTAAATAAGTTTTCTCGTAAGCCAATTTATTACTCTGCGTCAAACTAGCGTACTTCTAACCAAATGTTTCATAATGTTTCATAAAAGTAGGCCGGAACTTGCAAACATTGGTAGCCAAGTCTTCCGCCTGGCTTGAGTGACGAAACTGTTTGTCACCCGTAAGCACAATTACAATAAACAACATACTGGACGCGCCGTGTAACTCGTCGCCGCGTGCGCGAGGATGAGTTACCGGGTTTGTTACAAACAAGACAAAAGCGGCGGAGCGAATGCCGGAGACGCTCTGGAGAGCATAATTAGGTGGGACTTAGCCCAGAGAAAGCCCAGCGAGGCCAGCAGAGTAACAAAGACAGGTAGTGGTTCCGCGAGGGGGAATCGTCTCTCGCGGAATACGCTCTAGGGCTCGCATTAAATTTTTATCTAAAATATTAATCAATCTTGAATTAACGTGATTCCGTGTTGTCCTTTTAACCACACGTATGGGCGCGTTTTCAATTCGTTGTTAATTACAAGTAAGTAGGGTGTCCGGAGTGCCCCCTATATAGTTGAGAAACTGTAATCTTTCTAGGCCTTTTTTCGCTTTTGCAGACATAATCACAGACAACTGTCATAAAAATTGTTTAGTAGAATATGGAAAAGTATTCACAATTTTTTTTTCAAAATACTTTTTTTATTCTGTTCAAAGCAAGTTTAGGAATCAAAAGTCTTGAGTCTAACAGTCTACCAATGAATAAAAATAAAAGGTGGTGAGTTTCGATTAAGAACCACAGCTTAAGAACTTAGCGCTGTCTAGTAAGAAAATGCCAAATCTAATATTATTACTACTACAAAGTTTAATTATTGAACAGTGTTCCACATCGAATTGCAAAACGGGAAAAACGCTGTAGATATTTAGTCTTGAAAATTTGAGTAGAAGTGGTTTGGAGTACATTGTTTACATTGTATTTTTATCGCTGTTAGTTTTTCGAGGATTGGAAACAAGACAGTTACCTGAAAAGCAACGTCGCGAATTGATTTTGCGCAAGCACCTGGAAAATTGTCAACGCTCTCATCGGGACATCGCGGAAAAAACTTGGAATTGTGCAATCAACGGTGAGTAGGGTGTGACTAAACGTTATCACGAAACTCTTAGCATCGAACGGAAGGAGAAATGCGGTTAAAATGGATGTTCTCCTAATGATCCGGATCACAAACGTGTTGTGAAAGTGTTTACGCAGAGCCCAAACGCTTCGATCAGATGTGGCAAAAAAAGTTAAATCTGTTCAAGTGTTTCGTTCAGAGAGCCAAGGGCAGGGAGGGACTTCATACAAACAAATTTGCCAAAGAACCAAACATGAAGGTTCAAATTTAGGCCAGAATTTTAATTCAATGTTATAAGAAAATACAGAACTCACTGTGGGTGCGCGTTCTGCAGAACGTTCCATTTTATACTGTTTTTTTCCAAGTTAAATACCGAATAACTGAGAAGCAGCATGGCTTCTTCAAGGGCCGTTCAACATCGACCAATTTACTTGAATTTATAAATTATTCATTGAATGCAATGGATAATGGAAACCATGTAGAAGCTCTTTACACAGATTTCAGTAAGGCATTTGATCGCATAGACATACCAATGCTACTTTTCAAATTGCGAAAAATGGGACTTGAGCCAGAACTCCGGAAGTGGCTCGAATCATATTTAACCAATCGCCAACAAATAGTTAAATTTAACGGACAAAACTCAAATTCGATTCTAGTCACTTCTGGTGTCCCCCAAGGCTCTCATTTAGGACCTCTTCTTTTCATCTTCTACGTTAACGATATTTACGTTATTCTCAAAAAACTAAAAGTGTTAATTTATGCCGACGATATGAAGCTCTTTTTGGAAATAAGAAACGAAGAAGACATCAATGCATTCCAGAATGAAATATACATATTCTACACATGGTGTAAAAAAAGCTTACTAAAGTTGAATGTAAAAAATGCAACTACATATCATTCTCTCGAAAAAGAACAACACCAAACATTACCATATCTTTAGGAAACCAAACTATAGCAAATTGTGAAAGAGTTAGGGACTTAAGAGTTGTCTCAAACTCCAAACTAACCTTCAATGACCATTACAACACAATAATCCATAAAGCCAATAACATGCTTGGATTTATAAAGCGCTTTTGTTACAACTTTCAGGATCCGTATATCATCAAAACATTATATATAGCCTATGTAAGATCAATACTGGAATACTGCAGCATTGTATGGTCTCCCTATACAATCACGCACGAAGAAAGAATAGAATCAGTACAAAAGCAATTTCTATTGTATGCTCTTCGTAAATTAGGTTGGACATCATTTCCTCTTCCATCATATGAAGCACGTTGCATGCTCATAAACCTACAATCATTAAAAGAGCGTCGTGAATTTGCAATAAAGTCATTTGTAAACGACATCGTTTCGCAGCGCATTGATTCAGCTACACTCTTATCTAAGCTAAATTTCTACGCACCTATTAGACAACTTCGAAATCGAAACACGTTTGCCACTTACAATCAATACTGCGAAACCATTGACTTTACAGTGTCTCGGCATGAACTTAAACACTTTTTTAGCTCAATACGCAATCGCAACGCTAATTGAATAAAAATATAGTTTGTAAGTAAACATTGTATTAGAATATTAGAATACTTGTCTACTTCTGATTGACGAAATGAATAAATTTTGTCGCACCCCAGAGTGATGAGAACAGTAACGTAATTTTAAGATCAAAGCGAAGCCCGGCCTCATTCTCTCATCATGGCAGACTTTTGGAAGCTTTCGGGGCTACTGGTCTTTACTGCTCAGCACAAGTTTAATGTTTCGGAGGAAGTAAGGCCGTTACAAATTATATTTTCATGTTATGTCACTCCCCTCCCCCTTCGAAAATCTGGAAGAAAATTGGGAGGAGAAGAAAAAGCAACAAACAAGTCCAATGACAGCGAGAGTTTTGTCAAAAGGCAAGCGAAATGGTTAATAATAATTATAAAGTGTTAATTTTCAACATTTTTTGGTGCAAGTTACAAACGTCGTAACTTGTACACAAACTTTTATCAAAGATATTATTTTTTCGTCTCGGTGTTATTTATTTTTTGCCCTACCATTGACTAACTTTGATAACCTTGGACATAAAAAGAGTTCGAAATTGGTATCAGCCTTATTAAGCAGAGACTGTATAAGCAACGGGACCGTAAACGGGGAGTTCTACCTTGAGGAGCGTCTACAGAAGTGTCTGTTTTCTCTGTTGAAGCAACACGAGGGACTTACGATTTTCTGGTAGAATCTAGCTTCGTGCTACGAAACAAATAATGTAACATTTAATCCAATAACAACGGATCTACTCTCCATAAGCCTAGCTTTACTAATGAAAAATCGACGTCTACTTAAACCGAAAACGTATGTTGATTCAGAAAACTGCATATTCTTTGATGATTTTAATGTTTCGAATCACAAAACTATTACAAAAAACGTGAAACTCGAACAAATTCTTCAAAAACTCGTAAATTTCCAAAAAAAATCAAGAGACAGAAATTTTGTTTCTTCTATGAAGTTACATAAAATTTTCTTATCTAAAACTTTGTCGAAAACTGCAGAGCTCTAGCGTGTAAGAATAAAAAGTTGGTGTCGAAGCGCCATCTCTGCGGCCAAATAGCGAACTAAACTGAGCGTCAAGTTGAAGTTCTTATTACACTGAGAAACTTTGCTGAAGACTGCACATAGGTTGGAAAGAGTATCAAAGTAATGGAGCATGTATTCCATGCAATAAATACATAGCAATTGTATTTTTACATGAAACCTATGGTTATATTCAAACTGAAATATCACAAAAACACCTCTTTCAAAATTTCAGAAAATAAAGATTTTTTGATGGACAATTTATAGAAAAAATCATGGTTTGCTAATACTTGCTACCCGCTGAGATATCTACTTTACAAAATTATGTTTTTTTCCAAATTTTGTGTAATATTAACTTAAGTACATCAAAAATTTCTGTACTCGGACGAAAACGACGTATTTATTCAATTTCTATCGAGAAAAAAATTGTAAAAAATTATTTCGGGTGAACTCATAAAATTATCACAATAAAACGTGAAATTCAGAGAAAATTTATAAAAACTCGTAGATCTCTGAAACTTGAAGAGTTAGAAATTTTGTATGTTCTGTAAAGTTTCATGGAATTTAGATATCTACAACTTTGTTGAATAACGCAAAGCTCTAGCGTGTAAGAGAAAGAAGTTGGCATCGCAACGCCACCTTTTCGGCTAAATTCCGAATTAATTCAAACATCCAAAATGAAGCCCTAACTATACCAAGAAACTTTGTAGAAGACTGAAAACCGATTGGTCAAACCCTGAGAGCGCTATTAATTTCGTTCCGCTAGATTCCATTTCTGGCCCAGTGTGCATTGCTACTTTAAGACTACTTAATGGAAACCCAGAAACTATTATACATAATTTAATATCCAAGATAAACTCAGCTCCGTCACCGAAAGCTGACAGATTAGATAGTATAGTTGAATTTTCCTTAGCTGTACAGAATCTTTGTGCCACTATTAAAGCTTGTCAACTTGAAGAGTATGCATACAATGTCGTTTTGCTACGTGAACTTGTCGATAAGCTTCCTACATCGCTTAAATTGGATCGGGCCAGATTCAGACGAACTATTCAGGGTGCTAATCTCACCACATTCGCAGCGTGGCTGTATGATCTTACCGAAACAGTTTGCCCGTTAGCAGCGTTACCCAGTTGCGAATTGAAACCATCGCGAATAATGAGAAAGAACTCAGCCTACCTGAATACACATGATGAACAGGTGGATGACAACGGCGCAAGTGGAATTGAGCCTAGCTCTGAAGCTGCTGTGTGTGTGGATTGCAAAGGCAACTGTGTCAATTTAGAGAAATGTCATCATTTCAGAGAGCTCGAGTACAACTTAAAATGGGCAATAGTGAAGAATTTCGGACTATGCAGAAAATGCCTTCGTAAACACAAGGGAACATGCAAGTCTCAGCAAATTTGCGGAAAAGGTGGATGCACTTATAAACATAATCAACTTTTACATAACGATCGTCTGACGTATACTAGGGCGAATCTCCCAGATTCTGTAACAGCTCAAACAACGGAACATGAATGTGACATGCATCTTAAAAACATTCATAAGAGCTTATTTCGTGTAGTCCCAGTGATCTTATGTGGCTCGAAGAAATCCCTCCAGACGTACGCCTTTCTTGATGATGGTTCATCACTAACACTCATTGATGCCACTGTGTTTAAGGTGGACAGGGAATAAACGTCGTCGAGAAAATGACTCGATCAGATTTGACATAGACATTTCTGGAACAGGCGATAATTGTAAAAAGTACAACCTACGTGGTGCTCACACAGTATCAGGTCTTGACCTATTTCGTCAGTCTGTTGATATGCAGCAACTAAGTCAACATTATAAACACCTTAGTGGCATTCCGGTCGAATCATATTGCGACATACAACCAAAAATTCTCATTGGAATTGACAATGCAAATCTTTGCTACCCACTAAAAGGTAGAGAAGGCAAACTTAACGAACCCATTGCGACAAAAACACGACTGGGATGGGTAATTCATGGAGGATGGAATGAGAGCACTGCCTTCGTTGGTCACCATAGCCGCCACCTGTGTCCGTGTACGGAACATATCGACGATTTGCTTCATCAATCCATACACGAGTACTTTTCTTTAGAAAAGGTAGGAACTATTAAACCAGAGAGTATTGTATCATCTATCGAGGATAAACGAGCTATTCAAATTTTGCAATCATTCGTACGAACAGAGAACGGGCACTATGAGGCACGCTTGCTCTGGAAATATGACCAATTTAGGCTCCCGAATAGTAAACCCGTTGCCCTACAGCGCCGGCGTTGCCTGGAATCTCGTTTAAAAAAAGATGCAGACTTATCTACAGTAATGCGACTAAAGCTCGATGAATATTTGGAAAACTTTCGGACAATGAGATGGAAAAACCACCAAAACGAATCTGGTATCTCCCTATATTTCCCGTGTTTAACCCAAATAAACCGTCGAAAGTACGGATCGTGTGGGACGCAGCTGCTAAAACTAAGGGGATATCATTAAACTCACTACTCTTGAAAGGGCCAGATCAGTTGACTTCCCTCATTTCGGTACTGCTGCGGTTTCGCGAGAATAAGGTGGCCATTTGCGGTGACAGTAAGGAAATGTTCCACCAAGTGCTTATGTCAAAGGATGATCAGGATTGCCAAAGATTTTTATGGAAAGAAAATTTATCAGACGAGAAACCCAGCACATACGTCATGCGGGTTATGACGTTCGGAGCCAGCTGCTCACCTAGTTGTGCCCAGTACGTAAAAAACTTAAACGCAGAAAACCATAGAGGACAGTACCCATCAGCTGTCAATGCGATCATCAAAAACCATTATGTCGATGACATGCTGGTAAGTACTGAAACAGAAGAAGAAGCTATTCTCCTCGCCCGACAAGTTCGGCACGTCCACGCCCAAGCTGGGTTTGAGATGAGGAACTGGATTTCAAACTCCGCAGCGGTTCTTTCAACACTTTAGAACGAGGGAGCATGCGAAAAAAACTTAAATCTAGGATCAGAACTAGCAACCGAAAAGGTTTTAGGGATGTGGTGGTGTACTGCTACGGACACTCTCACATATAAGCTATCGCCAAAACACGACACAGAACTTCTATCCGGAAAGCGACGTCCAACCAAAAGGGAAGTTCTTAGTACATTAATGGCAATATTCGACCCACTCGGACTAGTTTCAAATCTGCTGATATATTTGAGAGTCCTACTGCAAGAGATCTGGCGTGCTGGGATCGAGTGGGACGATGAAATTCCGGGTCATTTGTTCGAAAAATGGGAGCATTGGTTAGAAGTACTTCCAACGGTACACAAGGTCCGTATACCAAGATGTTACCGCTCCGCTATAACGATCATGCCAGGTACCGTCACTCAACTACACACGTTTGTCGACGCGAGCGAGGTCGGTTATGCTGCTGTGGTTTATTCAAAGTTCCAGCAAGAAAACAACATAGAGTGTGCAATAGTAGCTGCAAAGTCGAAAGTGGCTCCGCTGAAGGTCGTCTCCATTCCAAGACTTGAACTCGAGGCGGCAGTTATCGGAACAAGATTAGCAAATACAATTACAAACAGCTTATCGTTCGAAATGGATGAGCGATATTTCTGGACTGATTCACGCAATGTGTTATGCTGGATTCGATCTGATCATCGTCGGTATTCTCAACATGTCGCGTTTCGTGTCAGCGAGATTCTCGAGACAAGTAACATAGCTTATTGGAAGTACGTCAGCACGAAAGAAAACGTAGCTGATGAGGCGACAAAGTGGTCACGCCGGCCAGAACTAGGAAGCAACAGTTGGTGGGTAAGAGGACCTTCGTGGTTAAGGCAATCTAAAAAAGATTGGCCTGGAGAGCCGTTCACTTCAGGCCATACTCAGGAAGAGCTGCGTTCAACCGTATACTACCATCATTTTGTTCCCATACCGCCGGTGAACGTGGCACAATTTTCTAAATGGAGGCAATTAGTTCGTGCGGCTGCTACGGTACTTAGATCCGTTGCGAACTTTCGATGCGCCAAGAGCAGGATGAAACACAAGCACGGCCCCCTTACCAGTCAAGAGCTAAACGAAGCTTCGAATCTTCTTATTAGGTTTGCTCAAAGCGAATCATTTTCAGAGGAATTCGCCAGTTTATCTACCGTACCTCCTACTCTTTCGAAATCAAGCGCACTGTATAAGCTGAATCCGTTTCTCGATGATCACAATATGATAAGAATGCAAGGCAGGATTGGTGCATGTGAATACGCAACTATGGGTGCACGAAATCCAGTCATACTCCCGAAAAATAACTATATCAGTAACCTTATTGTGAAAGACTACCACGAGCGTTATCATCATTGTAATCACGAGACAGTGGTCAATGAACTGCGGCAAACTTTCTGGATCGCTAAGTTGTGTGTGCTATCTAGGAAGGTGAGATCAGACTGTCAGACCTGTAAAAATTTAAGAGCAACACCTAATCCTCCTTTAATGGGCGAGCTGCCAAAGGATAGACTCGCGGCGTTCACGAGACCCTTTTCCTTTACCAACGTGGATTATTTCGGACCATTGACGGTAACGGTAGGTCGTCGAACGGAGAAACGATGGGGTGTGCTGTTGACGTGCTTAACTACTCGGGCAATTCACTTAGAGGTAGCCCACACTTTAAGCGCCAGCTCGTGTGTGATGGCCATCAGGAATTTCATGGCGAGGAGAGGCGTGCCATTGAAAATCACTAGCGACCGTGGCACTAACTTTACCGCAACCAACAAGGAGCTCAAAGCGGCCTTAGACGCCATGGATCAAGACAAGCTGATCCAAGAAATAGTCAGTCCCAAAACAGAATGGCAGTTCTTGCCCCCATTATCCCCCCACATGAGAGGCTCCTGGGAGCGGTTAGTTCAAACAGTCAAGGCAAACTTGCTTAAAATCAAACCGCAACGTACCCTCACCGACGAAATTCTTCAGAACCTTTAAACAGAAATAGAAAATCTCATCAACTCGCGTCCCCTAACGCACGTACCAGCAGATGACCCCGACGCACCCGTTCTAACGCCGAACCATTTTCTGCTGGGATCGTCAAGCGGGCTCAAACCAGCTTCCAACATTGATGATAGCGGCATCCTGCTGCGGCGCTCCTGGCGTACCTCTCAAGTTGAAGCAACATATTTTGGCGTCGATGGATGCGCGATTACTTACCGGACCTGGTTAAACGTACGAAATGGCATGCCGCAGTTGAACCAATAAAAAAAGATGACATCGTTGTGGTGGTTGATCCGAAGCTTCCACGCAATTGTTGGCCTAAGGCTCGAGTTATTGGAGTCAGGAAAGGAAAGGACGGTCAGGTAAGAGCAGCTACTGTTCAAACACAATATAGGCATTACGAGCGCCCGGCTACTAAGCTAGCAGTCCTGGATGTTCGACGCGACACGTTGGTAAGCCAAGAAACTGGCGTACCGGGGGGGACTGTTACGACCCCTCGGTCGGCTCATCTCACAGCGACGACTTAATGCTAACAATAACAGCAGTAGCGGATGCAGTTGGTGACAGCTTATGACTGATAAAAGTTTTGAGCAGAGTCGACGTCGTGATTGATAGAAAATTGTTCTTTTTACTTAAAAAATATTATATTAAAATATCTGCGATTAATTCATAAATATATATATTTGTTACAACGGTGAGTTAGGCAATAGAGATACATCAAATGTACTGAGTTTAATGTACATATAAATAATCATTTCTGCAGTTACACTCCAAAGTAACCTCAAACTAGGTTAACCGATCTGATCAATAGCATACGTGAATTAGTGCCAGCGTACACCCGAGACACGTGTACCACGGTTACCTGGAAAAATACCGTAAGCGATAAAAAAAAACAGGTTGAAAAGTATTAATATAAAGTATTAAATACAGGTGAATTATTGAAGAAAGATAGAGCAAATTCAAGACAAAATAGGGTTAACTGCGAAATTCGGAAGTAAGGTTAACCGGATCATATAAAAATCTAAGGAACGAGGAGATAAATTAAACGTAAGTAAAGAATAAGGGTGAATGGAAAATAGGATAGGTTTAGTCATTTATTTGTTTGCAGGAATATTTTATCAAAGTCATAATAAATTGTTAAAACTTCGGAAGTAGTTCTTCTCATTCGTTGACTACAGCGTCAACAACTACAATGATAAAATGCTTATGTTTTTGTACATGTATTGGTTGAAAATCTCTAAAAAAAACTCTCAAATCTGTTTGAAGCTAGTTAAATTTATTCGCTGGATAACTATTGAGTTGTACTTTTCACGCAGTATATATGCGGAATCAGATCAAAACTCATAATAATTGAAAGAACCAGGGGGAATCTATCTGTCAAATATCGTGAAACCGTGACCAACACATTTGGCAACAAGGCGTCTGTATGTTTTGGTTTTTGTCGTTTTGATCGAAGTAAAATGGAACGTTCTCTTTTAACAAAACTCGAGAAATCGCGGAAAACTTTTATTAATAATGCGTTCCGCAGTGAAATTTTGCGACAGCAACAAGTTTTTAACGAAAATTGGTAATGTTTTATCGCCACATTGGTAATTTATCAAACGTCATGGACCAACAAACTTCATGGACCAGAGTTGATCTTCGATAACGCACACATATATGTATTTTGACAGCGGTAAATCCCCCCTGGAAAGAACCTAGTAAATACCATGGAATGGGGTGAAATTGATCAGTGGGGTGAAATTGATCACCTGAAAATTCGTGATAAAAAATACTTATCAAAAGATATTGCTCTTACAACACTAGGCAATATTAACGTGTCCTTAAACGCAACTTTTGCATGATTCACATACCTGTAAAAATATTCTTCTAACTCAGGCAAAACTCAATCAAATTTCATCAAACAAGTTTCCAAATAACAAAAAAAAAGTATTGAATTTACTTAAAGTAATCTTAGTTGAGGGTTCATTACGTTAAATTTGGAGAAGTGAGTAAAGTTTGATAAAAGCTCAAAAAATGTAATTTTTAACAATGAGCATTCCATACCATTAAAGAAATACTGATGAATTCACAGGAAACCACAAATATTTTAATTTTGGAGCTAGTTTTTGAGCTTTTGCAACAAATCGAATTGAAATCGGTATAACGACGATCAAATAAGAGCAAATTTAGCAACAAGCCGCTCGTGAACCAAAATAAACAAATTTGAACCTGAAATATCATTATTTTCGTTTCTAAACTAGCTGTAAATAATATTTTTCAGTACAGAATCATTATTTATCTTTAGCATATCAAAAAAAAAGCACATTGCCGAAAGAATGCATGGATTTCAATTGTGATCAATTTCACCTCAATTTACCTCATATACATATTCTAAGCAGCTTTAGGAACCGCCGGTGTATTCAGACGAAATATTCGAAATGTGTTGTATTACTATTTGGGCAGATAGTACTCCCGAGAAAGCTCACCGACCAAGAGACCGTGGATCTTGGATCACCGGGTCGGCTTGCTGCGGGGTAATAGGAGGGGCTAAAGGGTGTGCGTGTGGGTGTGTGTGAGGTGGGCGCTAGCGGATCAATCTTTTCTCACGGTACGTACCGGCTACTTTGTAGGGTTCTGGTTCTGCTGGGCTGTGTTGCTATTGCCGCGATGCTGCGTTGCTGGTTGCGGGGGAGGGGGAAAACTCGTTGCTGTTCTGCGCTGCTCTGGTATGATGAACAGAATCACAATGGCGGATGCGTGGTTTGGCGGGGAAGCGGGTTCTTCAGCGTCTTCCTTCTTTGACTCAATCGATGGGCCACGGACGAGACCGTATTGACGCCACCGAGAAGGGTCCTCCTTTACTGTCAGGGCCAGTTGCCCGAAGATTCCGCGGGCTCGTCGCTGCCCGAAACTCCTTTACGGTTAGACGTAGGTGGATTTCACCACCTAGGCCGACTCGTGTGAAGTGAGAGAACGACGAACGAATAAAATATTCGTTTTGGTGAAAAAAAAAACAGAAAAAAGGTCCTACTCGGACATAAACTATTAGCACGTCGTAGCTAAAGTGGGGTGGTATTCTTTACCTGAATGCACTCTTTCTTTGGCTAATATTCGGCACTCACTTAGCTACTTTATATTTTTTCTAAATCTCTACTCACTTGCTACTCACACGAACGCTGCGGTACTTCTGACCGTTTGGCGGTTTTTCAACTCTTGATTTCCCCTCCTTTTACCACCCACCATTTTCTTCCCTTTTCCTGCATTTGATCTTACTAACCTAACTAATAACATTATTTTTATTTTGATTTACTAATCCTACTAACAAACTACATGAAAATAAATTAGAAACACAATAGTTATAATATACATACATACAGCACATTTTAAAAATTACTAAGGACAATTTGTAACAACGGTTACAGTTGGGTGAAATTCAAACAGTAGTATATCAATATGTTCTCTATCGTTTTGTCTGTCAAAACTTGTTTTCAGATTGTAAAACTAAGTTAGCAAACTTTAACAATAATCAATTAAAATTACCAATCGAGGGACACTATTCCAATCGACCCGAACCTATTTTAAGCAGTTTCCATCTGTTTTGGCTGCAATATAGGTCGATTTGTTTCGATTGTGTTTGTTCACAGATTTCTTTGTGATTAACGGTGTTTCTTATATTCGTAAGACAGCTAGACAATAAAAGTTTTCGTTTCCATCATTGAAATTGTCGATATTGATCAAAATGCAGGAGTTTTAGACCTGTTTCCTTCGGCTGATTAAAACAGGCGCTTCTGCTTAAACCGTTCCTTACCCTACCTTATAGAATTATCGAGTTTATTTCATGAAGTAGACGATAGAAATTTCACCAATAGCCATAGAGGTTTACTGGAGCACATACCAGTACTTGTTTTAAAATTATACTATTTCGGAAAAAATGTACATGAAGCTAGTTAATTGGAAATTGTTATAAAAATTGATCAATTTCACCCCGTTCCATGGTACTTAGACTCGAACTTTCTCGTGTAGAGAGCATCTATTCATTTGACACTTTTTCAACTGAAATTTTAAAAAACACATCTAGTAATAAACGCTGTTTGCAGGAAGCTGCGCCGTGACTAAAAAATTAAGTTTGTTAGAACTTGGAACACGCCCGGATGCTCACAGTTGCTAATCTTTTTAAAATAATCATGGCATGCCTGAGCTCATAATTTCATAACGAAAAAATTACATTTCATAAATAGTTCTATAGGGTAAACAGGTATAATACGCCCCCCTAAGGAACATCGTCAATATTGTAGCTATGTTTATCACAAACAACAAATCTTTTATGCAGTTGGATATACTATTTTGTTGGTAATGCACTGCTATTACTTTGTTTTGTAATAACTGTTACACAAAAACGCCATAACTTTATTAAAAAAATTGACTAAATTGCAAGCTTTCCAATCTACCGGGGCAAAACGCCCCAGATGCAGTATGATATGTCCCATGCAGTAGCTTCATATGCCAGCTCAGCATGCGAAGTGAAACAGTGCTTGAAGTCTCAGAAGCAAACGCTAGAGCAATGAACAAATCAGCCGGGCTAGCGGTGGGGCATATTGCCCGCGAGCTGTAGTGTAGCAGAAAGCATTGAATACTAAAGCAAATTATAAAAATTTTATCGTTTATTCACTAGATACAGCTGCTTAGAGGTTCATTTGAGATATATAAGTACAAAAACCGGGTAATAAACTTTATACATTAGAGAAAAAACGTTACGGAAACGCTGTAAGAAATTAGATCTGAAGCAGCTCAAATCAAAACTGATTTTTGTTTATTTTTTGCTGCTAGTGACAATTTTCAAATTTGCCCAAAAGGTTGGTCCTATGACCCGCTACGGATTTCCAATAGTCTCATTTCTTATTTTTTGTGTGTTTCCGAATAAATGGACTGGGGCGTTATGCCCCGGAGGGGCGTTTTATACATATTTACCCTAGCTTTAACCTGTGCAATCAATGCGTTCTTTCAATTTATGCGAGTTTTGATCTGATTTCGCCAAACTTTGTGAGAAAAACATAACAGTCGTTAACCAGGTTTCAAACTTAATCAAAGTCACGCTACATTAATATGGTTTCCCCCATCCAACTTTTGTTTGTATCAACTCAAATTTTATGGGCTTATATCTAAAACTAGAACTGATCCATTTAGCTAAGCAAGGTCTAACATATTGCAATAATAACGAGAATCGTAAAACTAGTTCTAAGTTCATAGCTAATAGTCGACCGGTAAGTACGATGCTATTGAATTGGATCCTATTTCCAATTTAAAAAAAATGTGTAAATTCATACAAATTAGTAAGCTTTCTGACTTCGCACTAATTATACGATGGATACGATGATATTTCGGAGACACATTGTCTGTTAATGCGGAAACTGTTTGGTTCGAAGTATAGCCCATCAAATGAATTCTCTGCATTCAGCAGAATTTTGATGGTCAAACTGGTATGACTGGTTTAGCAAATACCGTTCTTCAACATCTAAAATAGAATTGAATAATAATTTTCTGTCAAATACAGGAGAAGTATTGAGTTCTATTTTATTTTGAAATTCAGAATGTTTTTCTTTTTATTCTGAATGTTGGTGTTGTTCAAAAATGTATTTTTTACTATTAAATCAATGTTGTTATTCTCATTCAAATATTGTATAACATACTGCGATTTACTTGTAAAAAAAACGTTCAGTTTTTTGATACACTGCTAACTGATCGCACCCGATTGTGTTTCCGTTTCGTTCAAAGAAGAATTTTAAAACCAGCGTCTCTCATCTGTTCTCCATTCAGTCAAATAGTGATTGCCTTTGCATCTGTTGGTATTTCAAATATTTATCTATAATAAAGAATAAACCAGTGCAGTGTTAATAGTCAATAAAAGCTACTTTAAGCATGGTTCATCAATCGAGGAAAATCCATGTTTTCAAAATTGCATTGCTGCAAACAACGCTTATCGGTGAATTATATCTTACATGGCATTATTTTATAAAAAAGTTTCAAATTGAGTTATATTTCAATTCGAGCGTTAAGCTGTTGTGTTAGACATATTGACTTTTCCGAAGCAGTCAATTGTTTTCGAAGGCCAACGAAATGTTAACCTACTGTGTAAAATACCCAATGGTCAACCCATCGACTTTTGTGTGTAAGTTTAGAAATCCGGAGAATCAATATTTAATACAAATATGGAAATGTTCACAGTGTAAAAGTACCAGGAACTCGTGCTCCTTTCGCCAGCAGTGAACGGCTTCCAGCTCCAGTACCGGGAATTTCCTTCTACGGAGAAGGGTGGAGTCGTGGATCCTGTTGAATAACTTTAAAAACTATTTCTTCAGAACATGATGGAATCTTCGAGTGTACAGTTTCAAGTAAAGGATAATCATATAAGGGTACAATTGAAATTGTCATTCAAGGTGAAGGTTTGAAATTCCCACAAAGGATGGGTTTCGTCAGCTGATCTAATAACTTATTTTTTTACAATAGTTCCCTCCGCACCTCCCGTAATAGAGCTATCTAGTAATGTGGATGCTACAAATGGTGAGTTTGATTACGGAAAGCCTCTTGTGGCGAAATGCATTTCTAAGGATGGATGGCCAGGTGCACAATTATCCTGGTACTTGGATGACACTCCCATAACTCAGGAGTTAGGAGCAGCTTTCTCGGAAACTACCCATAGAAGAACAACTGTTCAACAATTCTTTCGTAAACCGGTTACTGTGGAAGACAATAAAAAACACCTGATATGTCGTGCAAAACACAATTCTTATCCAAATGGTTGTATGGAAACAGCGTTACCTATAAAAATTAAAAAAGATTAGTATGATAAAATATTCCATAGTGCAGAAAAAAAAGGTTACTGTTACAGTACCCAGCAAGGCGAATAATGAACTCGAGAGGTATGACTCAAGCGAAAGGCAAGCCAAACCGTTACCTCCACAGCTGGTAATCTCAAGTGACGTTCAAACCATCAACGGTTCATTCAAAGTAGGATCCAACATGGTGATCCAATGTGTATCTCGAGACGTTAAAACAGCAGC
The DNA here is from genome assembly GCF_029784165.1 of Wyeomyia smithii. Lineage (NCBI taxonomy): Eukaryota > Metazoa > Arthropoda > Insecta > Diptera > Culicidae > Wyeomyia > Wyeomyia smithii. The sequence goes on along the minus strand of NC_073696.1, from coordinate 128,497,649 downwards.
AACATTTTTGTGGTTCTTAGGTAAATCATGCCACTAGAAAGGTAATCAACATTTAACAAAGTTCTCTCTTATTTTCAAATAGACGACCAGCTAATTTATGAAGGCCTTTCGTCACCTTTTGTATCTCGTAATTACCTGGGATACTATACTGTACAGCAAATATTGCAGCGTCGAGTTTTGGGCAACGATAATGGAAAAAGAATTATTTGTAAAGCGCGGTTTCCGACAGGGCTGACCGAAACTAAACTTACAATAAAGACGATTGAATAAACTTTATATGTCCCAAAATTAAGAAAAAGAAAAAGTAGTCTAAGCCTCGACAGATTTCCTATTTCTTTTTCTATTTTTGACCATTTTCGTTTGTAAAATCTTGAAGCTGAAAATAATTGAATTGGGTGCTGCCGCACGAGCAGCTTGTGTCAAGAAAAAATTTTAATGATATTTTTTTGCAAGCTGCAAGTTAGTTTCTGATAAAGCAGCTGGTAGTCACTTTCGACGGTAAGCACCAACTTGAATTGGCCTTCAACCTTTTTGGCCTGTACGATGCCTGTTTGGAGTTACAATAATGAACTTCGATCTTAACGATAACTCAATTACGAATGTTTTATTGAATATTGAGAATAGGTTATGTTTCCATTTAATTCTACTACAAAAAAATCGAATACCCTCTAATCGAACACCGTCCGCCGATACGTATTTCGGCTGCTACATGCAGTGCTTATGTGGACTGTTGAAGAGCATAAATGAGTAACCCCTTTTTATATGCGTGTAGGTAGAAATAGGTAGACGGAAAATTCCTAAATTGAAATTAGGTAGTCATATGTTGTGGTTGTTTTTGTCCTGTACTGGATCTAGGGTTTTTTGGGGTGTCACAATTTTCAAAGTTTCGATTGTGCTTTTTGTGAGGATATACAGATATTTGGACGACTGGAACTAGTTTATTGGTTAACTTAATCCTGTTTTTGCTGGCTTGGGTCCAATCAACCTGCGCTCAAGGTCTTTTGTTGCTGTTCATCGCTGAAAGTTGCCGCACCGATTCGACGCTGGAGTGCTGTGCGTTACAGAGGACCGGCTCCGGTGGATACTCACTACAACGAGGTTGAGGAGGTCGAAAGTGTAGAAGAATCATCGGTCGGCGTGCACTGCTTGCTGGAAGGTGTTGTGTTGTGCATAGGCCTGCAATTACTATTATATTTTAAATTGTTGCCTATCTTTACGGTCCGGAAAGCGAAGCGCACTATGCGTAGCTCACAAACCACTTCCAAAGTCAAGGTCTTGGTGAAACCGACAGTTAGGCCGTGAAGCAGGATCATCGCTCTGGATGTGCTGCTTCCCCGGTGAAATTCTGTTGGGCGATGTGAGTCTAGGGGCTATCTACAGATAAGTACACAGTTTTTTTTTGTTTCTCTATAAAGGTGCTAGTATTAGTAATGAACTAAGCGTGTAACATTATTCAATTCACCCGATTACCACGGTTATGCGCGGCCTAGTTCGCAGGCTTTCATTGACAAGCATTGTTTTCGTCTAGAAAATGTTAGTGTAGTTTGTGGGAGTTTGGAATATGCGTTTTACCATAATCATATGCTTTGATTTTTTGATTTTACTAGCTTTTGAGCAGTTGTTTTATGTAATTTTTCATATATTCTATTTATGGCTTTGTCAACAAATTTAAGACTATGTTCTGTATAATATGTATATCTGCTTTTTTTAAATTTTTGAGGCTTTGGATGCATGGAACATTGCCAATTTTCATATTTAATAGGCGATTCGTACGTCGAGTAGAGAAAATCGACATAAACGCCGGGTTCCTGCACGTCTGTGTCGGCCAGAAAGATTGAAGCGGTCGTTCGTTACGTTTCGTTGAAAACGCGTATTCAACCCGGGTGAGTTTTGCTGATATATGGATTTTTGGAGTGTAACGATTTCGCAAAATGAACCCAAATATTTGATAATATCTGTCTCATCATCACCGTTTAACCGGAATCTGCTCGCGCAAACTATATTAATACATCGCGAATCGAAGTAGATTTCGTTCAGTCGATAAATATCGTGTTTAATCGAATGACTACGCGATATATGCCTTTCAAAGAACCGCGTTTGCTTTCTCGAGGATATTCTGGATTAGTAATAGACAAATATTTGAATTCTTGGTCGGCCTAGCACATTTTGTGACTCGGTGCCCGCATTTTGTACGCCGTATATCAACAAAAACGTTGACAATAAAAAAAACTAGTAGGGCTTCAGGATTTGAGTGGAAGGAATGGAGAAAATAGCTCGTATGCTACGCTAGATAAGTAACCTTTTTTATGGAAAAATAACTGCGCGCGGATTCATCGTTTTAATTCTACATTATACCGCTTCGTATGGTTTTTTATATATACAATTCAAATAGTATTTTTGCTTCGTTTCCTTAAAATCACCTATGAAAATAGTATGTTGGTGAAGCAGTTGATAATTTTCCTATATGATGATTTTCAGGTACGGAAGGTGGTTCACATGCTTTGTGCCACCTGCGACATATCAATGGTTGTCGTTGACACTAGGACTTTAGCGGTGTTATCAATGGGAGGCGGTTGTCGATGTTAAAGATGGGTACCAATAACTTTTCTATAATGTAATGGAAAATATGGGAAAGATCACGAAAGATCTTTATTCTTGTACGAAAATAGACCTGGAACTGAAATTTAAAAAAGCAGGGTTTTCTATAAACTGCACACTATTTACCAATGTCATTGTCGGACTAAGGTGCAGTAATGATAGCCAAAATCTTATGCTTCACTTTTTCGATTTTTATAGCTTTTGGGCAGATGTTTTATATAATACGTTCCAATTATGACTGGTTCGGCATTTTGTTAGTAAACTTGAGACTATATATTGGTCAATATGGATAACTTCGTTTTTAAATTATTAAGGCTTTGTATGCATGAAACTTTGCCAATTTTTCTATTAAATAGGTAACATTCACATCGAAATGTCGTATCCCCGTGCGTCTGCGTCGGTAGAAGGAAAAATAGCGGTCGTGCGTAATGCTTCGGTGTAAACCGCGTTTCCGGTTCGGGAGAGTTTTGCTCATATGAACGTTTTCGAAATTAAGTGATTTCGTGGAGTTTACCCAGATGCTTGTTCATGTCTCACCGAAGATTTCGTTCGGTCGATAAATATCATGACTAACGAAAACGCGATGTATACCTTCCAAAGAATCGCGGCCAACGTGTACTCGAGATTGACAAATAGCTGGTTGCTACAAGTGGTAAAGGCTACTTCACGCGCGTCGTACGCAGAGGATCGCGGTGTTTGGCAAGAAAGATACTCATGGTTCGTTTCCGTAATAAGCGCGCATCATTTTTATATTCCGTTTTTCAGGTGTGTTTTTCGCGGGATCGTTTTTTTAGAGCAGACGAAGTGAATACGAGAGACGTCGTTAGTCGATCTGTTATATAGAAAATATCCGGTTGACCGAACCTAGAGAGACTCCGCGTTTATACATTTCAAGAGGCCTATCTTCAGATAGATCAACAACGCGCAATAGCTTTCGGTATAAAGAGGATCACCTTACGAGGAGATATCCGATCATTTGAAGTTGTCTCGATTCGGTCAAAGATCCAGTATCCTTGCGTACGATTTATTGTTGCTTTGTTACATTTTCAAACTGAATAAGTTCGAATCGCATTATGAATATCGTGGCGGACGTAATGAACTCAATGGCGCGACACTTGTTGTAAAGAACCCGACGCTCGAAATCAGCGCATCGTTCACCAAAACGAACCCTGCTGTATACCTTGCCCTTTCTCCAACATCCCAGTGATTTCTCGTGGAAGTGCAGAGGTGTTCTCGGCTTCCATAAAGCGAGTATCACGTCAACATTTTCCTATACAAACTCCTTCTTTGACCTGCATTCGGATGCGGCCGGCGCTGGTATTGCCTGATAAACATATTAAGGTCACCAGTTTTTACACATTGAGGATGCATGTTGGTCCCAAGCATCATCTATTGGTTCTCTGTGTAATTACTGCTGATCTGGCAATAACGGAGTAGCAACCGCGGGCGGTCAATCATGCTCATGCTCATGCTCATGTACTGGATCTAGGGTTTTTTGAGTAGTATTTTGAAAAGCCATTAAAAATGATTACCTACGTCTTTATTGTGAATGGATGTTGTTTGTAGATTTCTAAACTTTCAGATACGTCCAATTTCCATAAATTATTAACGGGGCGAAGCAGGTGAATGTTATCCGAAGTTAGTGGATGTCCCTCATTCAATACATGTTCAGCCACTTTCGATTTGAAAAGGTGTGGTGGTTCATTTTTGGAAACTTTGCATGCTTTCGTGACTTCTGCCATATGCTCTTTAAAACGGATTCCCAGGTTTTCTTTGGTTTGCCCAATATAAACCTTGTTGCAGTGGCAACAAGCAACTTTATAAACCCCTGCTTTATTTAATCCATCAATTGAATCCTTAGTGGAGCCCAATATTGTTTTGAGTTGGGTATTCCTACTAGTGTAGACGATATCCATGCCAAATCTTTTTAATTTTGAGTGAAGTTGACGTGTTAAGGCCCCATCATATTCCACAGCTATTCTTTTCAGGTCTTCTGTAATTGGGGTGAGTGTTGTAAAAGATTCTCTAAATTGAATTCGCTTCTTTTTGTTTATAATGGCTTGAATGGTGCTCAGAAAAAGTTGGCCAAAATAAGAAAAAAGTTTTTTGTCGCGCTTTGGTGCCGCTATATTTTTTCCTGCAGCTCAAATAAATACTCCACAAAATGCCATCACTCGATGAACGTTAAACGGTATTATCATATACTGGAAGCACTGTAAACAGTGACAAATTTTCAAGCTTTTTTTTTTGGAAATCGAACCATTTATAGTAACAAGTTGTGCCAGGCATAAAAAAAATGACATTTGAACAATATTTTGCAGCGAATGAGGTCTTAATGTTCAATGCTAATAAACCGGTTGATAGAAATTCCGAAATTTCAAAATTATAGTTACTCTTAAGAAGTTTTAGAAATTAGTGATTTTTACGAATTTTCGAGCATTTTCAATATTAAAAAAGTTATCAAATCTCGCGGAATCCGATCATATAATCATCGGAGGAATGGAAGTTCATAACATCACGAACACATCATCGCAAATATCTCATCCGGTAACGTCCGGATTGGCATTTGCGACCCGTTTGAAAAATGTTGTTTATGACGAATTTTGACGTGTTCACGCGTACACGGGAAATTAAAAAAAAATACCTGATGGGTGCCTGCCGCACGCTTAAAACAGTGTTTCAGCTCAACAAAGATGAAATGAGATTAGTTTAGTGAATGAATTTCAACTAATTTAAGTTAACTTAAAAATAACTTGATGCACAGTATCAATAATCCGGGTAAATCACACTCTGTACAAAAGGCTTTTTCCAACCTACGTAGGTTCCACGAGGCATCATATAATTTGTGAGCATCAAATTGATAAGTCTAAATAAAGATATTTTGACACATCATTTTTCTGGTAAATTCTTCAATTTGTTTCGCTGCCCGTTTTGCAAAAACAAATCATTCGAGCGTATTACTTCATCTGCTCACTAACATTAATGAAGACACACAGGCTATGTAAATGTAAACATTAAGTTGTATGTGTGATATTTAGAGTTACTTTTTGATAATATAATATAATATATTATAATACTCGGAACAGTCACTTCCACTTCTCACTTAAATATTTCCCAAAATATTGCTAAATAGCAGCGAAAATAATTTTGGCCAGGTTTTCACTCGAGTTACTCCTCTGTGCACCGGTGGTTGGTTACCGGACCAGAATAACTTCCGAGTTCCAAAGGATGCAGATATGGATTTGGATGGACACTTTTTTGACAAAAAAGTTGAAATAGTTAAGTAGTGTGACAATTAAGCGGTTATTTACGCTATGTGACAAAACAACTTGGTATTTTTTACGACTTTTTTCAAACAAAAATGAGCATATTTTTTCAGTTGTAAAAAGTACTTACTATTCTAGGCATTTCCCAATAAAAAGCACGAAATCCATAAAATGTCGACTGTTACAATTATGCGATTACAGGCAGTACAGTAGTGGCGACAGATCGGCGCGGGGCGTCGCACAGTGTGTCCAAATCGAGATACGGACGGCAACACTATTTCTTCAAGTCCTATGTTATCCATATTTTCTAGAAAGTTGCTTCGTTTACTGCTGTCCTTCATATGCTTCAATGGAATTAGTTACAAATTTCGCCGTATAGAGGGCGCCATCCCTAACTTTCATACGTGACTTGCTAGACGAACAGTTTCTTCTGCAAAGTTGTGTAAAATTTGATTACAAAACTGTTTGCTGAATAGGGTATTATTAGAATAGGCGCCGCTGCTTAAGCCGTTCCTAACCCTACCTCGAACCTCTAGAAATTGATATTTCAGAGCTACAAGACGTTTTCTAAGCAGTTTCATCCATATGTTCAACTCTAAGGCCTTTTAGAAAGCAGTTTTTCATCCATATGTTCAACTCTAAGGCCTAAAACATGACTGTATATAATTGAGAGTGACGTGGTAAATTAAGATGAACAATTTCTAGTAATATATTGGTTATTATATACAGTATTCATGAATAAAAACTTGAAAAAATTGTTTTCAAAGGCTTTTTTTTTTATTTATTTGAGTTGAAACACGAAAAGGCGCAAACGAATCCAAGCTTCTATGAAGCCATCCGATAGAGTACCTTTCTGACTAACAGAAAAACACAAAACTGCAGTGGGTTATTTGTAGTTTTGCATATATGGCCAACTGAAGTTACCGATTTTTACATGCATTTGTACGCTCTTTATAGCATAAAGGCCGGCGCGTACACTACGTTTCCGTTTCTATGCCAACGAACAGACACCACAATGGGGCTAAATCTAGAAAGGACGGAAATAGGAAATTTTGAAGTCCAATGTTATCAGTATCTTCTAGAAGTTGTTTCGTTTACTGTTATCCTTCATATGCTCCAATGCAACCCGCTTTTGTTGTGTGAACAAAAAACGTAACCCGCTTCAATTTTCACCAAATAGAGGGCGCCACACTTAACTTTTGAACTTGACTTGCTAGACGAATAGTTTCTTCTGCAAAGTTGTGCAAAATTTTATTACAAAACTGTTTTCTGAATATCTCAAACCTCTAAATATTAAGGTTTGTTTTTAATTTTTTTTTTTTTTGTAATAATGCTGTATCTCTGAAATCTTAATTCCTAGAGGTTCGACGCGTCGGTTTCGTGCTACTCGGAAACCAAATGAAACGTGTCATTGGGTGAGGCCTATTAATGAATCTTCAATTACAGCCTCATCAACGTGTACGCACCAGGGTTGCAAGTTTTCACTGTCAGTGCTAGATTCTCAGTTGAAACTGAGAACTATTAATATCAGTATCAACACGAACGAGCTGAAACTCTGGAAGTGATAATTGCTTTCAGCTCCATTCAGTTGACAGTGATAATACTGACTGGCAGCATTACTGTGATTTCGCACACGCTATATTGCTCTAGCGATGTTTATGCGGTATTGGGTAAAGCTTCCTATCTACTTCATCATCTTCATGCAATGGATTGGCTCAGATCAAATCATTTCGATATTAATAAAAATATATCATTTATTTCACTGACATGATTATTGACTGATAATTGACTCGGGTAACAATCAATATCAGTTTGAAGAGAGTGAGAGTAAAACTGCTGTTGTATCACTTTCATTTTTTAGTAACACTGGTACGCACCGACAAACGATAAAACCGATGGGGACGGGACACGAGGCATATGTACGCTAGGCATATGGATGTTAGGCATAGTATGCTAGGCATACAGACGCGAGGCATAATGGATACGAGGCATACTGCCAAAATGCATAACGGACGCGAGGCCGAATGGACGCGAGGCCGAATGGGCGCGAGGCCGAATGGACGCGAGGCCGAATGGGCGCGAGGCCGAATGGACGCGAGGCCGGATGGACGCGAGGCCGAATGAACACGAGGCCGAATGGACGCGAGGCCGAATGGACGCGAGACCGAATGGACGCGAGGCCGAATGGACGCAAGGCCGAACGGACGCAAGGCCGAATGAACGCGAGGCTGAATGCGACGTGAAAGATCGCATGAGATCCAATTATGTAGTTCAGGTGTTATTATATTCCTAAACAGTTTAAGTTGGGTATAATACTTTTCTTGAAATCATGCGGCGAAGACGCATAATCAAGGGCAAGGAAACAAGGCGGCACTAAGCCGCAGTGGTTTCCGCAGTACGAGCCGGCCGCCGACCCCCCGTCGGAAGCGGCGGCCTCTCGCACCCAAACGACTGATCTACTGGTTTGCTAGGTCTACTCAAACAGAGTTTTCTTCCCTTAGTAAAGTCCGAACGAGCGGTAGCGAGTAAGGACAGCATTCGCTCGAACAGCGAGTCGGCCGAAGGCCGCGAGTGTATTGCTTTCCAAATAACAGTTTGAAGCGAAATACATGTTTTTGAATGCTGTGATGATGATGGCGATAATAACATATTCCGCATCACTTCCATTAGGCCTTGTGTCCTTTCGGCCTTGTATCCATTCGGCCTCGCGTCCATTCGGCCTCGCGTTTATATGCCTCGTGTCCGTATGCCTGCCGTCCATTATGCCTAGCGTACTATGCCTCGCGTCTGTATGCTTAACGGGGTGTCATCAAAACCGATGACGTAAAGGAGGAGTTCTATGAGCTTCTTGAGAAAACGTATGGAGAGTGGCCTCAACATGACATGAAGATCGTTCTTTCGTCCCGTTATTTGTAGGGAAAGCCTTCACTCCACCACCAACGACAACGGCTTGAGGTGAACTAAGCCGCGGCCAGAGGAATGACCACCTGTAGTTCCCATTTTGCACGTTTGAACATTCGGAAGCACACCTGGAGACACCACACCTGCTCCCAGATCGACCACATGCTGATCAACGGCCAGCACTTTTCAGACGTCATAGATATGCGGTCCTTACGGGGGCCAAACATCGAACGTATTTAAATCGAGATCGACTAGGAAGATACGTCTGGGCATCCAGAGGGATCGGTGAACCAGCTGGAGTGGACCTGAACTAGCAGTGGAAGCACATCCATGATAGGTCAGCGAAACAGCGCGAGAAGTGATAGGCATGACAATGAGATCCACGCGTAGTGGGTGGCTCGATGCTGAGTGTCTAGAAGTGACGGAAGAGAAAAGCCGGGCCTACGCCAACACGTTAGTAGCAGCTAATCGTGTGAAGCGTCAGATGCGGAAGATATACCAGGAGGCAAGAGCTTCACCGCCGTAAGAAACGTGAGTACTACGATCGCGTCCTCGCGGAGGCGGAGTATTGCTTCACCGGGCACGACACGAAAGATTCTATAGAACGATTAACAGAATCAGGAATCGGACCGTGTCAGTACCTGTCATGTGAAATGATAGGGATTTTTTTGTAGGAGCTTACGACCACTGCTACCAATGCATTGGTTAGATATATTGTGGTATACTCCGCGTTAATATATATGCGTTGTCAGTTCATTCCATCACTATGGGTATCAGTGACGGCCCTATGACTTTGCATTTCCCCTCATGTATGCACTCTTTGATGAAGTTTATTACCTTTGTTAGTTCAGCATTCCATACCTTGTTAGGCGTAAAGATACCTTCCCCAAAAATACGCAGTCTTTACTGAAATAATTGTTCCGAAGTTTCAACTTCAAAATTACAGAAGCGACATATGTCAGCTCGGTCTTCATACATTGTTACTAGGTTGTTCAGTTCAAAGTCTTTGGGGATTACTAAGACGGTTCCAAAAATCTAATGAACCACTTTTGAAAAATGCTTTCGACGTGAAACGTTTCAATGAGGTAGGTAGAGAGTTCCAATTTGTCACACCATGCACAAACAGCGAATTGGCGTAGCCTGAGGTCGTGTTTATAGGGGCCAACAAGTTTTGTCGGCGTTGTCCTCCAAAAAACTCAGTTTTCGGTACAGAGGTGCAGGAGCTTGCGAAGTGATGAGATTATGCACTTCTTACCAAATGAATTGCTGCAAGCCCAAAGAGCATTGTTGCGAGAGATTGCGTACTCCAGATGGTCGTTCCAGTTAAGCTTAAAGTCAAGCATGACACCAAGGTACTTAGTTCGCTTGGATAGCTCCAGCTGTGTTTCTCCCAACTTAAGAGTTGCAATATTATACTTTCTCTTTCTTGTGAATGGGATAATGAATGTTTTAGAAGGATTAATGTTTAGTCGTTCCTGCTTACACCATTAAAGTGTGTAGTTTAGGGCAGTTAACACTTTATTAGTAATAGTCAGCTCACATTTACCTCTAACTAAAATAGTAATGGCATCAGCAAATCCAATGACTTCATAACCTAAGGTTGTTAAGTTGTTAAAAAGATCATCGACTACCAGAAATCACAACAAAGGCGATAAAACCCCCTCTTGCGGGCAACCTCTTGTTAGTTTTGTCGTTAAAGTTGATCTTCCTAAATTGGCTGTGATTAACCGATTATCTAGCATAGCAAGTATCCAGTTCGAGATGCACATCCCCGATTTATCATAGCTTTCATTATAGATTCGTGGAAAGCATTGTCAAATGCTCTCTCAATATCAAGAAAAGCTGACAGTGAGATTTCCTTAGCGTCAAAAGACTTCTCTAGTTTTGAAACCAACGTGTGAAGTGCTGTTTCAGTTTTTTTTTTTTTTTAATAGGGGGGGGGGGAATGTTTGTAATGATTTATTTATGTACTAATATCTATTCAGAATTATTATTGTGTGTTCTGCCACAAATGGTGACATTTCAACACTATTATATATATATATATATATATATATATATATATATATATATATATATATATATATATATATATATATATATATATATATATATATATATATATATATATGTATTTGTACTCTTTTTTATATTATTGAATGTTATTAGCTTTCGCAGTTAAGTTAATGTAATTGTAGGAAAATTATCAAACCTACTTGTCAAGGAGAAAAAAAAGGAATAAAACAAAACTTAAAACTATCTTACTGACTATAAAGTGAGCTAATCGTTGCAATTGAGGATTGCAACGATTTTTGTCGGAATTTGTTGATAATTTGGCTCGACATATTTTCTAATGTTTCTACATTAGTGAGCCTATGTAGCTCGTTCGTGCTAAACCAGGGAGGACGCTTCAAAATCATTTTCAAAAGTTTATTCTGAATCCTTTGAAGTGTCTTCTTCCTGGTTGTACAACAACTTGTCCAGATGGGAACTGCATATAACATTGCTGGCCTAAAAATTTGTTTGTAAATTAACAGTTTATTCTTGAGACAAAGTCTAGAATTCCTGTTGATAAGAGGATATAAACATCTGATGTACTTATTGCACTTTGACTGGATATTTTCAATGTGCTCCTTGAAAGTAAAATTCTTATCATAAATTAGCCCTAAGTATTTAACTTGATCAGACCAATTTAAGACCACACCGTTCATCTTAATAACGTGGTTATGGGTGGGTTTGAGAAATGAAACTCTTGGCTTATGGGGAAAAATAATTAACTGTGTTTTAGAACCATTAGGGGAAATCTTCCATTTCTGCAAGTATGAAGAAAATATATCTAAACTTTTTTGTAGCCGACTGCATATAACACGAAGGCTTTTTCCTTTTGCGGAAATGCTTGTATCGTCACAAAACAGAGATTTCTCACAACCTGGTGGTAAATCAGGAAGATCAGAAGTAAAAATGTTATATAAGATTGGGCCCAAGATACTCCCCTGAGGCACACCAGCTCTAACAGGCAATCTATTAGATTTACCATTTAGATAGTTAACCTGAAGAGTGCGGTCAGTTAAATAACTTTGAATCATTTTTGTAAGGTAAAGCGGAAAACTGAAATTTGACATTTTCGCTATTAAACTTTTATGCCAAACACTGTCGAATGCCTTTTCTATATCTAGTAGAGCTGCTCCAGTCGAATAGCCTTCAGATTTATTAGTTCGAATCATAATTGTTACTCTAAGTAACTGATGAGTAGTGGAATGCCCATGGCGAAAACCAAACTGCTCATTTGCAAAAATTGAGTTCTCATTAATATGTGTTATCATTCTATTAAGAATTATTCTTTCAAAAAGTTTGCTAATAGAGGAAAGTAAACTTATTGGTCGATAACTTGATGCCTAAGCTGGATTCTTTTCGGATTTGAAAATTGGAGTGACTTTGGCATTTTTCCATTTCGTAGGAAAATGTGCTAGTGCAAAGCATCTGTTAAAAATTTTTACCAAAAAATTTAAAGAGTTTTCGGGAAGTCTTTTAATAAGGATATAGAAAATCCCATCATCTCCTGGTGCTTTCATGTTTTTGAATTTTTTGAGAATAGTTCGCACCTCAGTCAAGTTTGTTTCTAATACCTCTTCAGAAAGAAATTCTTGGGTGGTGATCTGATCATACTTTCGGTTTACTTCCTTTTCAATAGGACTTACTACATTCAAATTGGAGTTATGAACGCTCTCAAACTGCTGAGCAAGTTTTTGAGATTTTTGTTCATTCGTTAGAAAAATGCAATCACCATCTTTAAGGACTGGAATGGGCTTCGAAGGTTTCTTAAGAACTTTCGAAAGTTTCCAGAAAGGTTTTGAATAAGGTTTTAGTTGTTCAACTTCTCTCATGAAATTCTCATTTCGCAAGAGAGTGAATCTATGTTTAATTTCCTTTTGTAATTCTTGAAAAATAATTTTCAAAGCAGGATCACGAGATCTTTGGTATTGACGTCTCCGTATGTTCTTCAAACGTATAAGAAGTTGAAGTTCACTGTCAATAATTGGTGCATTAAATTTCACTCGAGCCTTAGGAACTGATAAATTCCGGGCATTGAGTATTAAGCAGCACTATTTTGTAAAATAATATCATCATTCAAATTTTCTTCGATTGTAGAACGATATCTATCCCAATTAGTCTTGTGATAATTTAACACAGATCTAGTGGGATTTAAAATAGTTTCATGGGAGATAGAAAATGTTATGGGAAGATGATCAGAATCAAAATCAGCATGAGTTAATAAATCACTGCATGAATGACTTTGATTTGTTAGTACCAAATCAATTGTAGATGGATTCCTAATAGAAGAATAACATGTATGACCATTTGGAAATAAAACTGAATAAAATCCAGCCGAGCAATCATTAAACAATATTTTTCCATTGGAATTGCTTTGAGCATTATTCCAAGATCGATTTTTCGCATTAAAATCACCGATGATTAAAAATTTATTTTTGTGAGTTTTTGCAAATCTCCCTTGAAATAATTTTTTCGCTCACCAGTGCATTGAAAAGGCAAATACACTGCGGCTATAAATAAAATGCCAATACTTGTTTCAATTTCAATTCCCAAACTCTCGATAACTTTGGTTTCAAGATGGGGTAAAACACGATGTTTTTTTCGACGGTGGATAACTATTGTAACTCCACCACCGGCAACATCAATTCTATCAAACCTATGAACTATATAACTTGGGTTCTTTTATAGTTTGATATTTGGCTTTAAAAGCGTTTCAGTCACAACTGCAATATGCACATCGTGGACTGTTAAAAAATTGAAAAATTCATCTTCTTTCGCTTTTAAAAAGCGAGCATTCCAATTTAGAAAATTTACAGCATTATTTAAAATCATTGCTGAATTTCAATTTCATAACAATATTAGTTGTAAATTTTATACCTTCTTGAACAGCCTCGTACATCGAGTTACAGTTCAACAACACGGACATTAGCTTCAGCATGGATTGTTGTAGGTATTCAATCTTTTCTGGAGTTGGACTACCTAAATCAATACTGGCTGACTTTTCAGCACCAAACACGAATGTTTTGTTACTGTCTGAATTTGAAATATTACCTGTAAGGACACAGGCATATGAACAGCTTGGTGTTGCCTGAACAGGATTTTTTGTCTGAAATTTGTTATCTGAATTTAAATTATTACCTACAGACACACCTGCTAATGAAAGTGCTGGTGATGCCTGAACAGTATTGAAAGTCTTTTGTATACCCACATTGACAACAGGTTGCTTAGAATTCCTACGAAATTATTAGTGGTCTCTTTCACGGGGCAGATATCTTTCGTGTGACCAGTGTCACCACAAATGATACATTTTGCTGCCATATGGCAGTTTCGAGTTCCATGACCATAGGCTTGACAATTCCGACATTGAATAAGATTATGGATTTCTCCATGTCTTTTGAAATTTTCCCACTTTATACGCACGTTAAATAAAACACGTGCTTTTTCCAAACATTTCAAACTATTTACTTTGGTACGGTCAAAATGTACTAAGTAATTTGCCTGGTGTATTCCAGTTTGATTAATTTTGGCATTTGCCTTTCGTTTCATCAAAATTACTTGGTTGGGAGCAAAACCAAGTGATTCTGACAAACATTCTTTAATTTCCTCAATAGTTTGGTCATTTGAAAGACCTTTCAAAACAGCCTTAAACGGTCTCTCGTTTTTGGCATCAAAAGAATAAAATTTATACATCTTTGCAGTCAAATACTGTAAAAGATGTTTATGGCCATCAAGAGATTCGGCCAAAATACGAATTTCGCCTTGGCGGCCAATTTGAAAATTAACTTTCACATCCGACAGAAACGATGAAAGCTCTGATCGAAATGCTTTAAAATTTGCTACAAATACCACAATTGGTGGAACTTTAACCATCTTCATAACGGCTTTATGCTCAGTATGAGAAGTTTGGGTTTCTTGATCCCCAACGAAAGAAAGAATATCATACCTGTTAGTCGGAATTTCAGTGTCACTTGGAGGAGATGCCTCACGTTTTCTTGAAGCCGCATCAAAGCGAGCTTTTTATTTTTTCCAGGCATAACTGGAAAACTTCACTACACTTTCACTTCACTATAGAATTTAATTAGAAATATCTCAAACCAAATTTACCCACTAAAACGTAAACGTTAAAAGCAAATTTATTACTTTGCGTTCCAACAGGTAGTCTTTCAAGAAGATTGCCTGTTGAAAGCGAAAAACAAAATTTCAATAACTCTCGGTAGTCTAAGACTTAGCCTCCCTAGCAACAATAATGGTTTTATCATAGTTTTATAGCGCTTAATACAGCCAAAACAGCGCTATAAAACTTTGATAAAACTTGTTTTGTTACTTGGGCTCGAGCTGTTGGTAAAATGCGACCGTACTGTAGGACAGTTGAAGTCGATCTGTGCTGTTTCAGTTGATTTACCAGTTTGGTAGGCAAACTTACTCAATGGTCTACTGTTCAAATATGATAATTTGGTATGTAGATTGATGGTATTGCCTTTCTCCTAGAAAGGTATAGCAATCACTGGAAAAACCAAAGGTATAAAAGTGGTCCTAATGGCCGAATGTCATATACCACTCGACCCCTTTCGACGAACTGAGCATTTTCTGTCTGTATGTATGTATGTGTGTATGTGTGTGTGTATGTGCAACTTTTTTTTTCTCACTCACTTTTCTCAGAGATGGTTGGACCGATTTCCATAAAATTAATTGCAAATGAAAGGTCTAGTTGCGCCATAGGTTGCTATTGAATTTCATTGTAAACGGATTTTTAGTTTAGAGGTTCTGTATCAATATGTAAAAATCACGAAACATCATTATCTCAGAAACCACATAACCGATTTTAATAAAACTGGTTTCAAATGATCGGGCTGTCTCCAAAACCCTCAACTTTTGAATTTCGTTATGATTGAACATATGGTTCAAAAGTTATGCAAAGAAAAGTTTTCCTGAGGTTGTTTAACTCACTCATTTTTCTCAGAGGTGGCTGAACCGATTTTCACAAAATAAGTGTCAAATGAAAGGTCTAGTTGCCCCATAGGTTGCTATTGAATTTAATTGGCAATCGGATTGTAACTTTGTCCGTTGTTCAATCACATAATGAAAGTAAACATGTTGACTTTCTCCTAACGATCACTGGCTAATTAAAAGGTAGAAAAGTGATCCAAATGGCCGAATATCATATACTACTCGACTCAGTTCGACGAATTCCGGGCAGTAGAGGATAACAAAATCATAACTCATCAATAACATATTTAGTTATGAGAACTTATCGTGTTATTCGAAAGATATTCACGTTTCAAACGTGCATATGAAAATATCATAAAATTTTGATATCATATCTCGCTATGCCTCCAATGTGATGTTTGAGATGATTTTAAAATATCTGAATAAAAGTAAGTTTTTAAGTGAAAATTGTTCGATATTGATTATTTATAATGTATCAGTTATGCATTCAGAGTTCAATAAGTTGAAAATAACTGAATTTCGTGATTTTTAATGCAAATTCTTGGTTTGTTATTGAAATATCAAGCTTTGTTATTCATATAGTCTTGAAGGAACAATATTTTGATATAATTTTTTGTTATTTTACCAACTATGTAAACCATATTAAGATCAAAATGAGGTGTATTTCCAATATCTGGTTGTGATATTATAATGATATTTTCTCCTGCTCGGGATCGAGCATTTTCTGCATGTATGTGCACCTTTTTTTTCGCATTCACTTTTCTCAGAGATGGTCTGACCGATTCTTTCTTTCTTGGTGTCAAATGAAAGGTCTATTTGCCGCTTAGGTTGCTATTGAATTTCATTGTAATCAAACTTTTAGTTTTGGCACTGCGTCAGAATGTAAAAATCGCTCTTATATCTCAGAAACTATGAACATAATTGAATTCAAACTAATGGGCTTTTAAACCCTTAAACAATGAATTTCATAATGTTTAAACATGTGGTTTGAAAGTCATAGAAAGAAACGTAGCCCGCAGACTGTTTAAAACTATACATCATTTAAATTTTATATTGTACTATTATAAATTTGATATTGTATATATTATAAATTTGATATTGTACTATTTCAATGTTTGCGGCCTTGCTCGGGATTGAAGTTGAAATTAAAAGTCATTTCTATCATTTCACTTTTTGCCTTTCTCCTAGAAAGGTATAGCAATCGCTGCTAAAACTAAAGGTATAACAGTGCTCCGAAGGGCCGAATGTCGTATATCACTCGACTCAGTTCGACGAGCTGAGCATTTTCTGTATGTGTGTGTGTGTGTGTGTGTGTGTGTGTGTGTGTGTGTGTGTGTGTGTACGAGTGTGTAACAGTCTCCCAATCTCACTCGATGTTCTGAACCGATTTCAACGAAATTAATTACAAATGAAAGGTCTAGTTGCCCTATAAGACCCTATACCTAAAACCCTTAACTTTTAAATTTTATGAAGATTGAACTTGTGGTTCAGAAGTTATGGAAAGAAACGTGTTCTGGAGACTATTTAATCTCACCCATTTTTCTCAGAGATGGCTGGACTGATTTTCTTAAAATCAGTGTCATATGGAAGGTCTTGTTGCACCATAAGACCCTATTGATTTTTTTGTTTGCAAACGGATTATTACTTTGCCTGTTCTGTTTAAAAATGTGAAATCCACCTATGAAAAGAAACATATTCCGAAAACTACATAAACTCACTCACTTTTCTCAGAGATGGTTAAACCGATTTCCACAAAATTAGTGTCAAATGAAAGGTCTAGCTGCCTCATAACACCCTATTGAATTTTGCTGTAATCGGACTGTAACTTCGTCTGTAATGTATCGAAATGTGGAAATCACGAAACTTTATCATCTTAGGAACTACACAACCGATTTGAACAATATTGATATCAGATGGACGGGCTAGTTAAGAGTTAACTGATGAATTATGATTGAACACGTTGTTTCAAAGTTTGGCTGCCCTATACGTTTCATTTTCATTTGATTGTAATCAAACTAAAGCAACCGTTATGTTTTAATTTGTAAAACAACGAAAGTCTATTATCTCGAGTATTAAACGACTTATTCGAACATAACTTGTGTCATACAAACGAGTCATCTCTCAAACTTACAAACAACAAACTTTATAACAATTTGATATGCTGTTCAAAAGTTTTGGAAAGAAATGAAATTCAAAGACTATTCATCACTATATGTGATCAAAATATATGGCCTCAACATGATTTAAGTGTGGTATCGTACTATTTGAACGTTCCCGATATCGCTCATGGTTAAATTGTTCGAAATTAGGAGTCATTTATTTTATTTCGCTATTTCTTAAGCACTAACATTACGTCAAATTTCATATTTTATACTTTAATTACTATACCAATATTTTAGAACCCAAAAAGTGAATATACCTTTATTGGATTTAAGTATTCATGTAAATCTATTTTTATAAGTTTGAATGAGGAAGGCTGAGTCTGACCGCTAGGTGGATTAATTTAGGTTTTTTCAATCATTTTCAAAATGACAGACGCTTTGGGACTCGTCCTGTCACGTTCTCCAGCCTTAGGAATAAATATGACGCGAACTTCTCGCCATTTACTATGTAGAATGTAGCTTAGTATCATGCTAGTCCTCTACACCTCTTCATCAGAAGGAGGACTATAACATCCTTACTTTTCTGTTAAAGCACTGGATAAATCCCATCCGGTCTGGGCGATTTGGAGAGCTTGAAGGAATCCACTGCCCACTCAACTCTTGACCTCGTAAAAACAGCACTGGCTGTTTCTTGAACTCTAGTGTTGTCATGAATTGATTGTAATGACAGAGATGTAAACCCGATTACCGATAAATCGCAGGTAGCCAGGCGTTGGAAGCTAGGAGAGTTCATCAGATCCTAAACATCCTAAGAGTATGATCTGAGGAACAACTACCTATGGATTGGTTAGAAGCACTCATCTACAAGAAGGGACATAGACTCGACTGTAGCAACGAACGAGGCATAACCCTTCACAATTCCGCTTATGAAATTCTCTACCGTATCCTGTTTCAGCGACTGAGGCCGTTGCAGGAAGCCTTTGCTGGAGAATACCAATGCGGTTTACGAGCGGGACGATCTACAACGGACCCGATGTTTTCCTTGAGACAGATCCTAGACAAGTTTCGAGAACACAACTTGCAGACACATTATCTTTTTATTGACTTTAAGGCGGCGTACGATACAGTGACACGCAACGAGCTGTGGCAAATTATGATAGAGCATGGTTTTCCAACAAAACTAATCAAAACTTACGTGCGACGCTCGACGGTTTCACGGGTCAGGAGAGCGGGCGAATTTTCGGACGCGTTTGTGACGTTAGATGGTCTGAAGCAAGGTGACGGGCTCTCGAACTTGATGTTCAACATAGCTTTAGAAGGTAAAATACGAAGGGCAGGTGTGCAAAGGAAGAGGAGGCCTTTACGGCTCTCAAGAGGGAAACTGTGAGAATTGGACTCACCATAAACACCGCCAAAACGAAATACATGGTGGCTGACAGAGAGCGGGATAGTTATGCGGGTGATGGTACTGCGGTGGATATGGATGGGGATTGTTTCGAAGTGGTCGACGAAATCGTTTATCTTGGTCTGCGGCAGCGAATAGGCCTTATTACGGATTGCGTAGCCAGTTTAGGTACCGTAGCCTACAGATCTGTACGAAATTTGCGCTCAATAGGACTTTGAGCCTCCCGGTGGCGCTCGGGCATAAATCGTGGACGTGGGAGGAAGCCGATCGACGAGCGCTTGGGGTCTTCGAGCGTAGAATCCTGCGAATAATACTTCCGAAAGCTATTGTTATATACATGTTTGTTTTAAAACAATTTATTGTTGTAGTAACATCAATAAAATGCTACAGCAAAATCGCGCCAAATGATCTGGAAATACGCGAAAATTTAATCGATCATTTTCGATTTGAATGAAACTTTGCACACGTATTTGGCTTAGCAAACTGAGCATTTTTCACAGATGGAGAGATTTTTTAGACCCATGACTTATGTTCTAAAAGGGCGTATGCTTTTTGGCATAGGTTTAATTCGAAACATTGTAGCCCAGAAACCGTTGGTTGTATAGAAATACTGTCTGAGAAAGAGTTGTAGGGAATTAAAAATGCATCATAAAAAAAATATACACTGTGAAAAAAAAAATTCTGCCAAAAAAAAATTAAAACAAGCATTAAATTTCAATTTAAAAAATAGAGTTGGATTTTTTCTTCAATTTTTTTTAAAGAAACTTGAAGTTAATATGCAACTTTAAAAAAAAAGTCCAGGATGGAGAAATGAAAAATATTTTTTTATGGTAGCTTAATTTTTTTATAAAAATTCTAATTCAAACATTTTTCAAAATATTTGTATTCTGATGATTTTAAAAGATGCAGAGAGTCATTTTGAATCAAAAAGCTTTTAGTAATTAACATTCTAAAGGCATCGGTTTTCGAGTTATAAATAGTAATAGTTATAAATATAAATAGTTATAGTTAAAATAATCTCCCATAAAAAATTATATATATATATATATATATATATATATATATATATATATATATATATATATATATATATATATATATATATATATATATATATATATATATATATATATATTTCATTTCTCCATCCTGGACTTTTTTTTTAAAGTCGCGCATTAACGTCAATTTTCTTTAAAAAAAAAATTAAAAAAATTCAACTCCTTTTTTTTTAAATTGAAATTTTATGTTTATTTTTATTTTTTTTTTTTTGTTGGTCAGAATTTTTTTTTGTACAGTGTATATTTTTTTTATGATGCATTTTTAATTCTCTACAACTCTTTCTCAGACAGTTTTTCTTTACAACCAACGGTTTCTGGACTAGAATGCTTTGCATAAAATCTATGCCAAAAGGCATACGCCCTTTTAGAATATAACTCATGGGTGTGAAAAATCTCTCCATCTGTGAAAAAATATCAGTTTGCTAAGCCAAATACGTGTGCAAATTTTCGTTCAAATCAAAAATAATCGATATTCGACCATAGGTCATTTGGCGCGATTTTGCTCACTAAAGAAACAATTTGTATACTCTAACAAGTTGGTTATATACCTTTTGGCTCGAGCAAAAAGAGCAAAGCTTGGATTTTTTAACGTGTGGCACCTTTTTTGCATAAGAGTAATATTTAAAAAATCTATAACGAGCGTCTTAGCAGAGTGATTGAAATCAATCAAAGAAATAGTTATCGGTTTCCGTTATACTCTACTAAATTTTTTGGAAATAAATATTGAAATTCAGTCCGCAAATCTATATTTCGACTGTGACATACAGTCTTCCTCAGTGCTTATGTGGACTGGTCCACAGTGTATGTCACAGTCGAAATATATATTTGCGGACTGAATTTCAATATTTATTTCCAAAAATTTAGTAGAGTATAACGGAAACCGATAACTATTTCTTTGATTGATAAGAGTAATAGTTTTCTGAAAATTCTGTAAATAAACAACAGAAAAACACGTTAGTTCAAAGGTAATACCAATTATTTGTGAAGTGACGACCGTTTCCCCGAAAAGCTGTTTTTTGCAAGGTTTGCGGTGTTCACGATAGAGACCCAGCGAATCAACTGAAATCGAAAAAGTCACATTATTTCATCAGTATATATGTGTGCCGAGTATCTGAACGATCATTTTCATGAGTTTTTTATATTCAGTGCAACGGAAAACGTTCCCGTTTCCCGAAAAATACATGTTTTGAGCGCTACAAATTGCATTAGAAAATTTCTTTCG
Organism: Wyeomyia smithii; assembly: GCF_029784165.1. Classification (NCBI taxonomy): domain Eukaryota; kingdom Metazoa; phylum Arthropoda; class Insecta; order Diptera; family Culicidae; genus Wyeomyia; species Wyeomyia smithii. The sequence goes on along the minus strand of NC_073696.1, from coordinate 128,476,098 downwards.
GTAAAGTACAACTTCGTATATCAAAAAACGATCGTTCAACGAATTAAATAACGAACATAAAAAAGGTGAAGAAAATCGGTTTATTAGTTTGACCGCAACCGTAAACACAGCAAAGTCATTTTTTTTAGAAACACCATTTCGAGATAAACGCGTATAAAGCTTCAAGTCGCTCTAACTTTCTCCCAATTGATCAGATCTTAATGAAAATTTGTGAAAATGTTCTCAAGAAGTTGTACTTGAAGACAATGCAATAAAATTTTGTTGGATTTTTTGAAAACTAATAAGGTATATGACCCCTTGAGGCATGGCCGAAACATGTTTGTCTCTACCAAAAGTAAACATATTTTTGCCACGCCAAGTTTTGAGCTCTTTGTTCATTATTAGACCGTTACGCGCTAAACGGAAAAGAAGCTCGTAACAATTTACATGTAATTATTTCTTAACCTTGCTGGTCTCGAGGTACGATACTGGCCTAACAAGCCAGTCGTCGTATGTTCGAGTCCCGGCTCGGGAGAGACTGTTAGTGTCAGTAGGATCGTAGCGCTAGCCCCGCAATTGTCCTGTACACTTAACAGTCGGCTGCGAAGTCTATGTATAGTAAAACAGAAGGCGAATTCCGATACGGAATGTAGCACAAAGGTTTTGCTTTGCTTTATTTCTTAATTTATTGCTACATAAATTAAGCTACATATGAAAAAAATGCAAGAGCTTCTGAAGTGACCTAGTGTAGGTTGTAGGTCTTGTTGAGTCTAACATTCGCTCATACTAGAAAATATACAAAGTTTGTACTAATATCACTGGAACATGTTGAGTTATTTGAGTTTAAATCTAATTTTTTTGACTTTTTCACGCAACTTTTCAACCAAACTTGAAATTTGCCACCTTTTTTGTAAGAAACATAATACGAATATACTAAAATTTGAAAGTATATTCAATGACGAATCAAAAAAAGGTCGTTTTGTGAAAATCGGTGAATATTTAGCTGAGTATTTATTTTTTATGAAAACCAGAATTTTTGGCTTCTATCGCACAGTTATTTCACGGTGCTACAAATGGAGAAAAAATGCAAGAACTTCTCAATTGACCTAGTGTAGGTTGTAGGTTTTGTTGAGTGTAACATTCGCTCATACTAGAAATTTTCCAGCGCACAGTGGTTTAAAAGTCGATTTTGACGCGCTAAATTGATAACTTCACGTACGTTGGATATACAATTATGACGTCTTCAGCAAAACTGGTGGGTAATACCTCCTGCATCTTTTGGTGCTATGAGATTTGTGAATAATCTCCCCAAAAGTAAGATGAAAAATTGAACTTTGAGGTGAACCAAAAACAAGCATATGCAATTTACTTGTTCGGAAATACTTGAACCACGCTTGGTAGGATGGTCACCACAGATACGAACTTATTACGTGGTATCTTGGTTTACAATATTAGTATTTTTCCTGGTTAAATCATTAAAGAGGGTAAAAACGAGGTTTTTTGTTATGAACACAACTCATCAGCAGAAAGTCGTGGACTAGCGAAACCTCCAGCGTTTGAAAGTTCTATAGTTATACTTTCATATGCTTACCACCCAATCTGCATCTACCTGCCCCTAAGAAAGATACAGTGATTTGGAATATGGCGAAAAAAAATAAAAAATAGCCCAGAACTCATAGTTTTTCAAACAATACGAATATAGTACCTCCCAGAAAGTTGTGTATATTGATGCTACTAACAACTTTGTAGAACATAGTGAAGGCCTAGAAAATAGAAAAAAATATGTTTCATTGAAAAATGTGTTTTGACAGGTCTATTTTCAATAAAAACTCTCTAAGTCAATTTGAGTAACAGATACGAATTTTTCGTTTTCGGCAAAGTGGTCGTATTGATTATACCTATAACTTTACCAAAGACACCAACTCTGTATCTCGATGGAACAAAAAAATAAATTTTTCATCTCACTTTTGGGGAGATTAATCGCAAATCTCAAAGCACCAAAAGATGCAGGAGGTATTATCCACCATTTTTGCTGAAGACGTCATAATTGTATATCCAACGTACGTGGAGTTATCAATTTAGCGCGTCAAAATTGACTTTTAAACCACTGTGCAGCGCAGTGAAAACTTTGAAAGTATATTCAATGACGAATCAAAAAACAGGTGGGAAATTTCTAGTTAAGTTAAAAAATTGCGTGAAAAAGTCTAAGAATTTAGATTTAAACTCAAATAACAAATAATGACTGAGTTAAAAAAATTGTATGCGCTGAAGTCCAAAAACCGTATTTTGACCATAACTTCAAATTTTAGAGTTGTTTAAAAAATTTCTAGTATGAGCGAATGTTGCATTCAACAAGACCTACACCCTACACTAGGTCACTTAAGAAGTTCTTGCATTTTTTCTCCATTCGTAGCACCGTGAAATAATTGTGCAATAGAAGCTAAAAATTTTGGTTTTTATAAAAAATTTATAACTCAGCTAAATATTCACCGATTTTCACAAAACTACTTTTGATTGATTTGTCGTTGAATATACTTTCAAAATTTTAGTGTATTTCTAGTATCTTCCTCACAAGACAGGTGGCAAATTTCAAGTTTGGTTGCAAAATTGCGTGAAAAAATCTAAAAAATTATATTTAAACTCAAATAACTCAACATGTTTCAGTGATATTAGTGCAAACCTTATACATTTTGAAAGCTCTGTTTATCTTCTTTCCAAAATTTCCAAAAGTTGTACGCACTGAGGTCCAAAAAACCGTATTTTGACCATAACTTCAGATTTTGGGGGTGTTTGGAAAATTTCTAGTATGAGCGAATGTTACACTCAAGAAGACCTACAACCTACACTAGGTCTCATTAGAAGATCTAAATCGCTGTAGCACAGTGTTATATCTAACCATAAGAAACTGGCTGATAATAATGTCTATAAAACCACTATAACCCTTGCGAAAAATTCACTATTTTTACTCTGAAAAGATAGATGATTACACAATGCAACAATTTTTTGCCTTGGCTTCTATGTATGATTTTTTGATGAAGTTTGATGCGAAAATAAATTCCCCCGAGTTTGAACATATTTCAACTCAAGGGGCAACAATGGCGCCATTTTGAATTTTTTAGAAATCGGAAATTTTTGATGTTTTTTGGACGCCATTTTGTTTTAAGACCAAATATCAAAAATCTAAGAGTTTGTCCACATTTTAGCATCTTCTTACCCATCTTTTAAAAAACAAAACAGATCTTAAATCGGACAAAAAACGGGCTCAAAACGGTGATTTTACGAAACCGGTTTTGGCATAATCTTAGACTATTTCACAAAGCAAAATAATATCGAGTATGTATCAGCGTTAATGGTAATGCGCTAATATCTAAAAGTGGTAGTCAAATTATATCTTATATTGAGTGAAAAAGTCTCAGAAATTGATTGGTAGGTGTCTGATCTACGTAAAACGTCTGCCCCATGTAGATTTTGCCCCAACTTCCCTACAATACTAAAATTGGTTTATCTCAACGTTCGATTACCTTTTTAGAAATCTGTTTAACGTAATATCAAGAGTGTAAGCGATACTCAAAGATACAATAACAATTTGTCTTCAAATAATCATCTCCTTTTTGCGGGAAGAGGGTCGCATTAACTTTATCGAAGACGCGATGATTCTGTCTCATAGCTGAAGGGAGATTTCTATGTTTTGACCGGCCCTGGTCGAAAATGCACCCCCATCCCCGCAGAAAGGGGAAGGATCATGTAAAGACAAGTTGTTATTGTATCTTTGAGTATCGGTTACATTCTTGATATTACATTGAAAAAATTTCAGATAAGTTAATCTAACATCAAGAAGAACTTATTTTAGTAATGTAGGGGAATCGGGGCAAAATTGATATTTTGCTGAAATTTTACGTGGATTTATGTTGCATTGTGTTATCTAAAGTATAATTAGTTCGAAGTATTTCCCCACACGATTCTAAGTATAAAGGTGGGCCATATATAGACTTGATGTTTCCAAAATATGTTTTTGGTACTTCGTAGAAATTTTGTATTTCTAGATTATTTTTCAAATAAGTTGCATTATTGGACGATGTGTGTCAAAATAGACACTTAGCTCTTAACAATGGTATGATTGAGCAGGTATTTATGTTGATAAATCGTGTGTTTTCAATAAATTTGTGTAATCACTTCTGAAGCTGGCCAAAATACCCCCGTTACCCTTCATTAAACGATGATGATAGATCTTTGTGCAACTTCACTAGCTCAGCTCCATCACGGAGGAACAACTACGAAATGTGCGGTCATTCAACCTCTCAAGCTCAAGCTCTTTATCTTCAGTTTAAGATTTTGCAATACTTCTGCATTAAATACATTCAGAAGTGAGTTTTCGCAATACTTTTGATTTAAATTCATCCAACTTCCTGAAAGCTATTCTTTAACAACTTGTTTCTAGCTCTTGGCAATGTTAAAAATATCGATTTACAAAAAATAGGTTCAAAAACTTTGAACCTCGTTAGTCTAGATGAATTTTCAAAAAAATATTTGTAGGGTTGCTAAGTTTTTTGATCATCATTGTTCTTACTTAAACGTCTGTCTGTGGTTTTAGTAAAGCCTACATACCAACAAAGTTCCATTCAGTTCTGAAAATTAAAATAAATTTTGAAAAATTCTCGTGCTACCGTCCATTATGGAAATTTGCGGAACAGGTATAATGTCAATAGTCCGGAAATTGATTTACGATATCTTTTTGAAATTCAAGAAATTCTTCCGATTTTTGAATAACATCAGAATAGCCAAATACCACTAATTATGGATATTTCCGACACCTCCAGGTCTGGAATCGACCTCAGACGCCATTTTGAAATCCAGAATGGCGAATTCTGGTTTCTGACAAACAATCTAAAATGGTCAAATAACACCCGAAGCGGGTATTTTCTGGTAGGGATGATACGCAAAAGCTGGCAATCAACTCCGACATGTCAGGAGCATGTCCGGATGTGATTGAATTAGTCCAGATGGCATTGAACCCAAAATGTTTGAATTAATAATGTCTAAATATAAAATTACTGCTTGCATAGAAAATTTTTAAATAGACAAAATGTTGTATTCCTAGTCCAGTTAGACAATTCTTAACAAGACTTAAGTATAAATTAAATGCTTGTAGCATATACACTGGAATCTCTTTTTACGCCGGGGATGCGTAGCGCGTGAAAAAACTTTCTGAGACTTGGAAATTTTCGGGATAAGGAAAAAATTTCGAAGTCCCAGAAATTGTTTTTTAGATAATATCAGATCTCGACACATCATGCATTTCTAGGACATTCAGCATAAAAAAAAATTTAATATTGATAATTTCAAGTGAAACTTTCACAGTTTTGAGGCACGTGTTCCCAAAAGTTTTTTTCGAGATGACGAAACTTTTGAGCACTAATTCTAAGCGAAATTTGAAGGTCAATTTATATTTTTCATACAAGTTATTGCCCAATCACGAAAGCAGATCCAATTGCATATTACAAAGAAACTATTTTCTGCTAAAGTCTACAAAATATTTAAACAACAATAGTTGCCTGTTGTTTGAGATCATTCTAGTGTTCAAGATTCTTATTTTACAGTCATACAGAGTATTTCGATCGGGTCTTGATAGTGATGTGACGAAACTGATAGAAAATACTATTTATTTTAGTTTTAAACCTTTATTATTTCCACGAATAAAAGTTTTGGGACCGTCAAAAGAATTTTTCCTCGTAATCATTTTATTTTTTTTTTAACCAGTCAATATTTTTTATCACGATTTTTGATTAAAATATAGGTGAGGATAGCATACAGCACCTAACTATAATGCCTAATTCTCTAAATTTTTCTCAGAAATATTGTGTTTTTTTTTTGCACTCGAAAATCAATAAGTTTTAATCACAACTATGAAAAAAACTAAGGGTGATATACTGTACTTAGCTTTAATATCTGATTATAGTTATCTAACGCATGATTAAATACAGCCAAAACTGATATAAATATATTACATATTTCACAATTAAAAACACACAAACGGGTGGTAAAACTGTTTTTGTATAAACAAGACCTAATATCCCCTGATAAACAATGCACGAAACTCTGTGAACACGAATATGTTACACCGTAACTTATATAACGGAAACGACACATACCAACTAAATCATGTAATGAGTCTATATACACATCAATTTTTTTGATTGTTCGTACTATTATTTGAATTATTTACATTATCATTAATAGTGTTACTTTCACATATCGCTCTATCTTTATTGTTAAAATTATTGCTGGTAGTGTTTTTACTAATTAAAGGCACTCCGAAAATTTTCTCCCATGAGTTACAAACAGTAGTTACAGTGCTCTCTTTGGCGGTTTCAGTAGCAAAGTCTATCCGCCATGTTTCGTACTTGTCCTCTTGTTCATCCATGAAGTGCAACCGGCAAGATAGGCTGTTGATGTCTTCTAGCTCCACAAGATTTGTCATCAGCTGCGAAAATTTCGGCTCAATTGGATACTTGCGATTTTCGTTCAGCCATTTGATGTCCGCTGCCACATAGAAATTAGTGTCTGTCAGTAGTAAGGTGCATAACTGGATACTCTGCAGCTCATCGTTGGATAGAACATCACAAAAATTTATTATCATCAAAATTTTAACCATATCCTCGTTGGTGGCTTTGCTTAGTTTGCCGTTGAGCAATTCTGATGGCTGACAGTCAAGTGTGCAATACTCCGGAAGAGGATTTTCTACCAAGAGAAAAAAGCAGCATCGTTTATTAATCAATGGATGTTGATTAGGACAAGCGACGTTCAGTTGATACCTACAAACTTTAATCAGATCTACATGTTAGAAGTTCTTCTTAACTTACCTGCAAAGAACAACATGAGACAATCCGTTCGCAAAATATCTTGCAAAATTATGTGGATACCACCAATGGCACTTATCACAAATTTAACTCCAATCTTCCAAGGCAGCACCTGAGCAATCCCCACACGATCTATTGTTCCCGAAAGATATTTTTTCAACCAAGTTGACGGATCATCACTGAAATGTTTTAAAGGAGGTGCAAAATTAAATCAATCTATTTGGTTTCTCCTGACAGAGAACATACTTCTCGGCAGCAACATTTTTCATAATGTAAAACTTTGTTGTAGACATAATGAATAACCCGTCGAAACCAGCGGGATACTCATCCAGTCGGTTTTCATCAAAAATAACGCACGATACCAGCCATTTTAACCCTTCATTTGAATCTTCAAACAAATGTTGGTAAAGATACAGTTTCAACCTATGATCAACGTTTGCATAGTCGGTATACGAATATCGCATTGGTTCAAATATCAATTTTGATGCATTATCCAATTTGCTCTGCTTCGGAGTCTTTGACATTAACATGTTGGTAGATTGGAACAGGCCTCCAAGCATCGTGCTTATAACCGAATTATCTCCTTTGGATGAAGGAGACATTACAGTGTGTACCTCCTCATTTCCTGATGCTTCTTCAGAAACAGATGTCTGTTGTTTTTGCTCTGAAAATAAAATGGAATATTAAATAAGAGCAATTCTCGCTGAAACTAGGCCACTGGGTGCACAAGGTCTTTTAAATTTGATATAAAAGCACAGAGTTATTAGAAATAGAGAAAAAATTATAATGCCATTTTTGTATGATCGAATTTGTTGACCCGTTGGTCGCGAAGGGGTGAAACTTTTCTCAAAAAAGTTGGAACTATAGCAATTCTTGTTGTATTATTTGAGCTATGTCTCTGAAATTCGTTATGTAACCTACAAGTAGCTTTTTTTATAGGGGGGGGGGGGGGGGGGGGGGGGGAGTTTGTAATGATTTATTTATGTACTAAAATATCTATTTAGAATTAGTATTGTGTGTTCTGCCACAAATGGTGACATTTCAACACTATTATATATATTTGTACGCTTTTTAGTATTATTGAATGTTATTAGCTTTTGCAGTTAAGATAATGTAATTGTAGGAAAATTATTAAACCTACTTGTCAAGGAGAAAAAAAAGGAATAAAACAAAACTTAAAACTATCTTACTGACTATAAAGTGAGCTAATCGTTGCAATTGAGGATTGCAACGATTTTTGTCGGAATTTGTTGATAATTTGGCTCGACATATTTTCTAATGTTTCTACATTAGTGAGCCTATGTAGCTCGTTCGTGCTAAACCAGGGAGGACGCTTCAAAATCATTTTCAAAAGTTTATTCTGAATCCTTTGCAGTGTCTTCTTCCTGGTTGCACAACAACTTGTCCAGATGGGAACTGCATATAACATTGCTGGCCTAAAAATTTGTTTGTAAATTAACAGTTTATTCTTGAGACAAAGTCTAAAATTCCTGTTGATAAGAGGATATAAACATCTGATGTACTTATTGCACTTTGACTGGATATTTTCAATGTGCTCCTTGAAAGTAAAATTCTTATCCTCAATTAGCCCTAAGTATTTAACTTGATCAGACCAATTTAAGACCACACCGTTCATCTTAATAACGTGGTTATGGGTGGGTTTGAGAAATGAAACTCTTGGCTTATTAGGAAAAATAATTAACTGTGTTTTAGAAGCATTGGGGGAAATCTTCCATTTCTGCAAGTATGAAGAAAATATATCTAAACTTTTTTGTAGCCGACTGCATATAACACGAAGGCTTTTTCCTTTTGCGGAAATGCTTGTATCGTCACAAAACAGAGATTTCTCACAACCTGGTGGTAAATCAGGAAGATCAGAAGTAAAAATGTTATATAAGATTGGGCCCAAGATACTCCCCTGAGGCACACCAGCTCTAACAGGCAATCTATTAGATTTACCATTTAGATAGTTAACCTGGAGAGTGCGGTCAGTTAAATAACTTTGCATCATTTTTGTGAGGTAAAGCGGAAAACTGAAATTTGACATTTTAGCTATTAAACCTTTATGCCAAACACTGTCGAATGCTTTTTCTATATCTAGAAGCGCAGCTCCAGTCGAATAGCCTTCAGATTTATTAGTTCGAATCATATTTGTTACTCTAAGTAACTGATGAGTAGTGGAATGCCCATGGCGAAAACCAAACTGCTCATTTGCAAAAATTGAGTTCTCATTAATATGTGTTATCATTCTATTGAGTATTATTCTTTCAAAAAGTTTGCTAATAGAGGAAAGTAAACTAATTGGTCGATAACTTGATGCCTAAGCTGGATTCTTCTCGGGTTTTAAAATTGGAGTGACTTTGGCATTTTTCCATTTCGTAAGAAAATGTGCTAGTGCAAAGCATCTGTTAAAAAATTTTACCAAGAAATTTAAAGAGTTTTCGGGAAGTCTTTTGAAGAGGATATAGAAAATCCCATTATCTCCTGGTGCTTTCATGTTTTTGAATTTTTTGAGAATAGTTCGCACCTCATTAAAGTTTGTCTCCAATACCTCTTCGGAAAGAAATTCTTGGGTGGTGATCTGAACATACTTTTGGTTTACTTCCTTTTCAATAGGACTTACTACGTTCAAATTGAAGTTATGAACGCTCTCAAACTGCTGAGCAAGTTTTTGAGATTTTTGTTCATTCGTTAGAAAAATGCAATCACCATCTTCAAGGACTGAAATGGGCTTCGAGGGTTTCTTAAGAACCTTCGAAAGCTTCCAGAAAGGTTTTGAATAAGGTTTTAGTTGTTCAACTTCTCTCATGAAATTCTCATTTCGCAAGAGAGTGAATCTATGTTTAATTTCCTTTTGTAACTCTTGAAAAATAATTTTCAAAGCAGGATCACGAGATCTTTGGTATTGACGTCTCCGTATGTTCTTCAAACGTATAAGAAGTTGAAGTTCACTGTCAATAATTAGTGCATTAAATTTCACTCTTGCCTTAGGATATGATAAATTCCGGGCATTGAGTATTAAGCTGCTAAAATTTTCTAATGCTCTGTCAATGTCAGCACTATTTTGTAAAATAATATTATCATTCAAATTTTCCTCGATCGTAGAACGATTTAACACACATAGAACATTTAACACAGAGCTAGTGGGATTTAAAATAGTTCCATGGGAAATAGAAAATGTTATGGGAAGATGATCAGAATCAAAGTCAGCATGAGTTAATAAATCACTGCATGAATGGCTTTGATTTGTTAGTACCAAATCAATTGTAGATGGATTCCTAATAGAAGAATAACATGTAGGACCATTTGGAAATAAAACTGAATAAAATCCAGCCGAGCAATCATAAAATAATATTTTTCCATTGGAATTGCTTTGAGCATTATTCCAAGATCGATGTTTCGCAATAAAATCACCGATAATTAAAAATTTAGATTTATTTCTTGTGAGTTTTTGCAAATCTCCCTTGAAATAATTTTTTCGCTCACCAGTGCATTGAAAAGGCAAATAGACTGCGGCTATAAATAAAATGCCAATACTTGTTTCAATTTCAATTCCCAAACTCTCGATAACTTTGGTTTCAAGATGGAGTAAAACACGATGTTTTATTCAACGGTGGATAACTATTGCAACTCCACCACCGGCAACATCAATTCTCTCAAACCTATGAACTATAAAATTTGGGTTCTTTTTTAGTTTAATATTTGGCTTTAAAAGCGTTTCAGTCACAACTGCAATATGCACATCGTGGACTGTTAAAAAATTGAAAAATTCATCTTCTTTCGCTTTTAAAGAGCGAGCATTCCAATTTAGAAAATTTACAGCATTATTTAAAATCATTGCTGAATTTCAATTTCATAACAATATTAGTTGTAAATTTTATACCTTCTTGAACAGCCTCGTACATCGAGTTACAGTTCAACAAAACGGACATTAGCTGCAGCATGGATTGTTGCAGGTATTCAATCTTTTCGGGAGTTGGATTACCTAAATCAATACTGGCTGATTTTTCAGCACCAAACACGAATGGTTTGTTACTGTTTGAATTTGAAATATTACCTGGAAGGACACTGGCATATGAACAGCCTTGTGTTGCCTGAACAGGATTATTTTTCTGAAATTTGTTATCTGAATTTAAGTTATTACCTACAGACACACCTGCTAATGAAAGTGCTGGTGATGCCTGAACAGTACTGAAAGTCTTTTGATTACCCACACCGACAATAGGCTGTTCAGAATTCCTACGTTGTCTAGAAGCAATAGTTTTTGACCTTACAGGGCAATTAAAGAAATTAGATTTGTGATTTCCCCCACAATTTACACATTTGAAACTATTAGTGATCTCTTTCACGGGGCAGATATCTTTCGTGTGACTAGTGTCACCACAAATCATACATTTTGCAGCCATATGGCAGTTTCGAGTTCCATGACCATAGGCTTGACAATTCCGACATTGCGTAAAATTATGGATTCCTCCATGTCTTTTGAAATTTTCCCACTTTATTCGCACGTTGAATAAAACACGTGCTTTTTCTAAACATTTTAAATTATGTACTCTGGTACGATCAAAATGTACTAAGTAATTTTCCTGGTGTATTCCAGTTTGAAAAATTTTGGCATTTGCCTTTCGTTTCATCAAAATTACCTGGTTGGGGGCAAATACTACAAGTAGCTCTTTTCTGTAAAGAGGAGTGATAGGGCTTCTATCAAAATTTGGGCCGCCATTTTGAATTTTATCAGAAAAATGCAATATTGACCGTGTCCGCAACTACCGATTTTCAATCTGAGACCAGCATTTGAAAGCTGAGAAAAGCTTGCTTGCTATAAGATGCAAGAAAAAATCTAGGTGAGCATCAGTGTTAACTCATCAATTGAACCTATTTTCCAAGCTGAGTTTCAAAATATTCAACGTACACCGCGCTATCAACGTCTACTGAGACCAAGTGGATGCACTTGTTATAACTCTACTAGCTCCATATATCATAATCGATTGATGCTAGTTCGCCACTACTGTTTTTTTGAGTTTAGTGAGAATAATGAATACAACACTAGTATGTTTGATACTAACAGATTAGTATGTTTGATACTAATAGGTTTTTTTTATTACTGAGCAGTTCAACAAAAAATGTCCCAGTTCCCGGACAAAAAATTAAGTGCATGCCCCAGAAAAATAAACCAATAGCACAAAATAGCATCTTTTGCTTATAGAAACGTCTATGCAAAGTTTCAGCCAAATAAAAAAGGCAATTTAAATAAAATTTTAAAACTGTGACATTTTTTGTTATCGCTCAGTAATAAAAAACCTATCGCTCTGTTAGTATCAAACAAGCTGTTGTTGTATTCATTATTCTCACTAAACTCAAAAAACAGTAGTGGAGTACTAGTTGTAGCATCAATAGATTATGATATATGGAGCTAGTAGGGTTATAACATATGCATACACTTGGTCTCAGTAGACATTGATTGCGCGGTGTACGTTGTATATTTTGAAACTCAGCTTGGAAATAGGATCAATTGATGGGTTAACACCAATGCTCACCAAATTTTTCCTTGCATCTTATAGCATTTTTTCTCAGCTTTCCGATGCTGGTCTCAGATCTCAAATCGGCGAACACGGTCAAAATTGCATTTTCTTGATATAATCCAAGATGGCGGCCAAATTCAAGATGGCGGCCTCAATTCTGATCACATCAAATGAAAGCCCTATCATTCCTTTTTACAGAAAAGTGCTACTTGTAGCAGGTTACATAACATATTTTGGAGATATAGCTTAAATATTACATCAAGAATTGCTAAAATTTCAACTTTTCTGAACTTTTGTTTCACCCCTTGGTGATCAAGGGGTCAACAAATTCAATCAAACAAAAATGACATTATAATTTTTTCTCTATTACTAATAACTATATGCAAAAAAGCAAAGCCAAAGCAAAGCCTTGGTGCTACATTCCGATTCGGAACTTGACCTTCTGTTTATTTATACACAGACTTCGCAGCCGACTATTTAGGACAATTGCGGGGCTAGGCGCTACGATCCTACTGACTGACCTACGACGACTGGCTTGTTAGGCCAGCATCGTACCTCGAGACCATCTGGGAGATTACCTAACTATGTGCATTTATATCAAATTTGAAAGACCTTGTGCACCTAATGGTTTAGTTTCAACGAGAGTTGCTCATATATTAGGGGCCATCCACATACACAGCTTTGGGGGGGGGGGGGAGGGTACGTTGAATGTCCACGGTCCATGCAAAATTTTTAGAATTCATATGGGCACTTGTCCACGGAGGAGGAGGGGGGGTCAAAATCGTTAAAAATCTGTCCACGTGGTATGTGGATGGCCCCTTATGCCTTTTCTTTGCATTTTCTCGTTTACCTTGATTTGATTCGTAGGCAGTGCATACGCTATCGGTAACGGATCCAGAAGAACTACTTTCGGTTAGATTTGCAGCAGCGAGGAAACTTTTTTTATGTTGCAGAATTTGCTGATGAAGATTGGGCTTTACTGCTGAATTTTCTTCACTTTCTTCTTGTGGTGGACTAGTGATGAGAACATTTTCTAATTGCATTTTTTTGTCGAAATCCTCTCCAGTTGCTGTGTTAAGGTCATTCGTTGATGTCTCCTGATTGATGAGCGTAACTGATAAGTTGAAGCTTTGGTCGATAATTGAATCCAATCCTGGGACAGCAAGCGTCTTCCGATCTTCGGAGTGTTTTCTGCTTGGATTAAATCTTGTAAAAGAATAAAATAAAATATTACACATTACAGTTTTGCTGCAGTTAATTTTAGGGTTTTCATAAATATTTAAAATTCATTACTCTTATTTTTTAGTTGCTTTTGTGTTCGTCGATCGATTAGAAAACAAAGAAATTGATACTCATAAGTACAAGTGGTATAAAGCATTGCAAAACGATTCGCCATGCCGTAGATTAAAGTACAGCCCCAGGTGGAGCTGTACGATTAACCACGGCAAGGCCGTGGCATGCTTAACGAGCTCTAACTTTTAAAATATTTGACAAATAAATTAATGGTATATCCAGTATTAAGATAGATTAAGTATTAAGTATTAAGTAAGATTTTCACCAAAAAAGATATAGTAAGTATTTCATTTATACGACCCAATATACTTGCTTATATTGAAGTCGCTTCCTCGTGCCTTATGTTGTCAATTACCTACCGAACCAAGCACCATTGAATACCAGTGGATGTGAAAATTATTAACCCATTTTTCATGATAGAACGAAATCATTTGAACAGTTCATAATGATATTACAACAAAAATTCTCTGGAGCAGCTTTTTTTGTATGCCTGAAGGACATTGGGCAGAAGTGCCACTGCTACAGGAGCAGCTTGCAGCGAACTTCCGGAGTGATTAAACATTGAACGTCGATTACTTGAAATAATGTTTTTGGCGCTTGGTTTAGTTTAGCTGCACGCCGACCAAATATTATTCGTTAAACGCGATCAGCTGTTCTGAAACGTCCCATAAAATGGTATATACACTTCGGATACTTACCCGCTGTCTAGCACCTCAATGCTGCTTTGACTAGGGTTGCTCAGAACTTCAATATCACTTTCGTTACCAAGTAAATCAGCATCTCGGTCCCGCTCAGAATTAGTGCTTCCTGCTACACTTCGATTTGAATCACAGGAGCTACTTGGTTGCGATATCCGAGAGCAAGAAGATGAATCATTCAATGAGCCAGCGGATCCTGTAACAATATAGTATTTTAATAATGTTCTTCTCCATTAGTCTTTTAACACATAAGGTTAGGTATGATGTTAAACTAGAATAGTGTGCTGCCCATCAAACAGTTCAACAATTTATGATATTTCCAATAACTTATTTTTGTACTATTTACGATCAAACCATTTAGATATATTCCGGCCAAAGTTTATGTGTGTTTCGCATTATATGCTTTACTTAAGTAACAAGTATCTTGATTACTTTACTATTACTAATTTATCTATTACTAATTTATCTATTACTAATTTATCTATTACTAATTTATCTATTACTATTGTAGCATATTTTGCAATAAAAGCTTCGAGGAATCTGCAAATTATACTATTCTCTCATTCGCTTTTCACTCGACAAGCGGAATGTAATACCAAATTTACATTCAATCTTTCAAACATTCGGCTTGAAACTGAAACGAAAATTAGTCACATTCACCTCACGTTACACGCCTAGCTGAACTAACACTGATACAACTCACGTTTACACATTTACGAGAATAAAATCGGCTTACTCGGTTTGTATTTGACCGGTGACTTCCATACTTCCGGTGGTTCTAATGAAATATTACATTCAGTGCAATGTCAAACAAAATGAAGGAAAATTTTAAAATAGACAAATAAAACGTTAGTGACGCAAAAATGAGTGTGTAATACAAATTGTTAGAATTATATTCAAACCACCCGATATAAATTCAAGCTTTTTACATAGTACAAATTCGCATACCAATGCTGTTTTTCGAGCCACTGTTCTTCAAAGTAGTACAAAGACCCGAAGATCCTGCTACAGGGTGAGCGAAATCATCGACGTCAGATGCATTGGTATCACCTTCAGTGCCCGCCGTTTTGTCAATATCGTCCGAAAATTTCTTAATCGGTGATTCTCGTATCTCAATACAATAGCCTCCATGACATTCAGGACATTGTAAATCTGCAAAATTTAATATTTATGGCTCCAATTATTCAAAATAAATAATACCTGCATACCATCGTAAGCTTTTTTCGTGTTGATTTCCCTAGAAAACTTGGCATTACATACGACGCATTTGAACAACTTTTGATTCATTTCCGATAACGGCCTTTTGGAAAGAATATCACGCAAAAAACTTTCTAGATCTTGACAGGTGTGATCGTCAATTTCGTATGTTCGGGTTTTCTTATCTTTCTTGACTGTATCGAAGAGTAGAGTAATGCTAGTTGATGTTGAGCGCTCACACGCTTGCAATGTTTTTATTCCCCAGCGGGTTTTTGTTCTAAATTTCAAATTCAACATGAGTGCTTAACAAACTAACAAAAACTTGATACTTACTTTCCACCGTCTTTTTCACGAATGCTTGTGTCGGAAATTATCAGACAAATTTCAGTAGCACTTCCCTTCACATTCACTACATAACATCTCTCATTTTCTTCTATATCGGATTCTGAAATTAATAATTAGTACTTCAGGTACGTTAACTAAGTGTAAAAAATATACCTATTTCCGCATCTGCTACTTTTCCATATATGTTTGTTAAATCTAACGACTCCCTCGTAGACTGGTTGGCAGTAGTTTCAGCAACCGAGGTATAATTCGATTCATTCTCATCGAACACACTCTTGAAGCCAGATACATTCGAACATGTATCTGACTTGCCCTTGATCGGAGATTCGAACGTCTCCAATAGCGTTGACCTGTCTTGATTCACTGGAGTCGATGTCATCATGT
The DNA here is from genome assembly GCF_029784165.1 of Wyeomyia smithii. Lineage (NCBI taxonomy): Eukaryota > Metazoa > Arthropoda > Insecta > Diptera > Culicidae > Wyeomyia > Wyeomyia smithii. Next base: position 128,459,823 of record NC_073696.1, on the reverse strand, counting down.
TGCTTTCATCTGTGACGTGATTGCAATCTTTTACTGAGCTGGTTAAAATTGCGAGTGACTTCGTAGTTGAGGTGGTATCCAACAAATTGGTATCCGAAGTGATGTTTTCGTAATGCGCTACACTTTCGAACTCTCTCCCACTGTCTGGATCAAAGCCGATGACGTTTTTTACCATATCACCGGCCTGACTCTGCAACCATTCACTACCAAATTGTTTGCGAAGTTTTTCAATTTGCTTTTTTGTCTCCAGGTGATCATTGCTAGATTCTGAAATTGAAATAGGTTGATTTTTTTTTTTTCAAACCATAAATTTCCATGGCAATTATAACATGGTCTTTGAATGTACACTATGAGCCTAACAAATCCAAAAATGTTAGACTTTGAGATATAACAGCTTAAATAATCTTTGAGTTGTTTGATGTGTAATAAACCCACATTTCTAGCATTATTGCCTACAGTTTTCTGAAGCTCGGGAATAATACTACACGGTGCTCCTACAGACCGTTATTATAAAAAAAAAAGTAATAAAAGATCTGAGTACACCATTCGATTTATCAGGTCATAATGCATTTCTGGTCAAAATTTCAAAATCGGTACATTTTTGAATAAGGCCCTTTTGATGGCATAAAGTACAAAAAGTGATCTAAAAACGACACAACACTAATTGTAATGAACATTTTTCAACCACGATAGCATGGAATGAATTTCAAAATGTTCTCTACACATCCCAAGTTCCATATGTCATGATATTTACACTTGGAGGAAACATTCGTTTGAAAATCTTACTGTATTAGAGATGGTATTTATAGACAAAATAAATATTTAAACAAAATCTCATATTGAAGGAAAAACAAAGACTACGGATGATCGAATCATTTTCCACGGATAATCGAACCTCCGCACAATTGCGTGGGTAATCGAGTCCAACTATTTAAGGATGATAAAAAACTACATAAATTTCTGCTCACCTAAATTTTTTGTACACACATCCGATTGTAAAAAAGAGTTTGTCATTATGGTGTTTTCGTTTGAATCACATTCCGAAATTATCGCACGTCGTACTTTAATTCTTTTTTGGTAATTTGCCGAGGAGCTCATTTCATCTGCAAACGATGTCAACATGTATAAGAATGTCAATGTTACAATATAGTTCGAAGATACCTCTGGACTCAACATTCACACTACTTCTAGATGTAACGCTGCCTGTGGGTGTGTTGCTCAAACTTTTTCTAGTGGGGGTGTTGATGTTGCTAGAGCAACTACTTCCTGGGCTTCTTGGAACGAGGATTGCGTGATAACTATCATAGTTACCAGTGAGCGTTTTTTCATATTTAGTTAAAGGTTCATCATCAAGTACGAACTTCAGTCGAGAAGTGTTTTTATTGAGATATCGAGCTGTTGCTTGCCGATGCTTCGGATGACAAGCGAGCGGGTTATCTTTGACGTTCAAGTAACAGAGTGAAGATAGAGTACTGATAGGAAGAAGAGCTGCGTGATCTATAATGCAATTTCCAGAAATGTCCAATTCATTCAAAGCCAGCAAACGGGATATTCCCGTGAGGTCTTCGATAAAATTGTTCGAAATGTGTAAAACTTGAAGTTTTCTCGCCGAATCGACGTGAAGCGAAGGAATATGCGTTAAACGATTATAACCCAGATTCAGTACACGTAAATTAGGCAACCACTTTATAGCAGATACAGTTAAAATTTGATTATGGCTCAAATTTAGATGCTCTAACCAAGGCGTAAATTCCAAAGAGCTATCAATGTGGTCCAACATGTTGTACGAAAAATTTGCCGTTCGCAGTTCATTCCATGTGAATCCATTACTATTATCACCTCCACAAGATGTAATGATCTCCTTTATGTGTGACATGCTTCGAATACAAATAATTTCCGTTAATTGTGATCTTATTTGCTGAATGCCAATAATTTGACTTATCGGGATCTTTTGAATTTCCAGCTTACGAAGATTCCTAAATTGACTTATGTCAACTGCAAACTCGTACAATTCATCGTTAATAAATTGATTCAAACTTAGAACTATAGTTCTTTGTACAAAATCATAAATAAACTGCAGATCACGAAATACATCCGATTTAGCATTGTTCGGTTTTACAACTTGGAAGCTTCTTGGAGGTAACACTTCATTTTTATCTACGATTAAGCTAAATGAGTCATTAAGGGCTCGCAACAGTGACCCTGAAATGTGAAATATTTCAATTTCAATTCAAAAAAAAATACTCCCTATAACGCAGAGCTACCTGATAGAGTTAACTTATACTCGTAATTGAGAACTTTATCACCACTGTCCTTCAACAGCTTGGCTAGCGCAGTTATTTGTTTGGGATCCATTGTGACCTCGAAAAGTTATTCGTAAATTCTTTCTCAATCACTCATTTGCAACGATATCTGTTTACAAAGTACATGATTTTTCATACAGAATTAGAATTCACAAATATGTTACCAACTGCTGATTATTTGTTTACTTTCGACGTCTTGGAAGAATCAACATAATAAGCTATCCTTGAATTTAGAATTCCTCTAGTTGCATTTATTCTATACCACCGTTAAACAAACTGGTTTCGCCATATGATAGACCCTCATTTTTCAATGAACAGGGTTACAATACTCCAAAAAATTGAAAACAATTTGCACTTAGACGTGAAAATCTAGAAAACAACTTCAGCGAACCAAACAAAGATAATCATCGTCATATTTGTACTAAATAATGACAGGTTAAATTTACACACAGAAAAATAATATTTTTCATTCCCGAAGAAATGATTGCTGATTTATTTATTGTCAAGCACTTACTATAGAGATAAGTGACTTTTCACCTACGCACACTAAACGTGTAGACCCGTGTATAGAGATAAGTGACTTTTCACCTACGCACACTATTGAACGTGTAAACCCGTGTAGAGTTGCTTTTGTTTCCTCCAAACTGTAAATCATCGCATCTCGTTGCTTCGACTTTCTATCACTTTTTATAATTTTTAGTCGGTCATGTTTAGCAGCTTCTTCCGAATCATGATCACGAATGAAAAATTCATTCAGAAACGAGTTTAGAACTTATAATAAGTGTTCAACTAATTATTTGTCCAGCTGCTAAAAACATAGCATTGCAAACAAAACAGCGATTTGTAGATATTTTCCTCAATGAGTGGCACTAACACATTCGTACGTAAATAGGTCTATAGTTGCTTTTGTTTCCTCCAAACTGTAAATCATCGCATCCCGTTTCTTCAACTTTTATCATTTTTTACTATTTTTCGTCGATTATGTTCAGCAGCTTCTTCCGATTTCTGATCACGGATGAAAAAATTAATTCAGAAACAAGTTTAAAACATATAATGAGTGTTCAACTGAATACTTGTCCAGCTGGCAAAAACATAGCATTGCAAACAAAACAGCTATTTGTAAATATTTTCCTCAACTAGTGGCACTAACACATTCGTATGTAGAAAGCTAGGACAGGATGTGACAAGAGAAACCAAAAATCACCCAAAGTTCTGTCAAAGTGAAAGCACTCTCTGATTGGTCGATTTTGTTTAGCGCACTATTAAGTTTTATTATTAGTCGGTATAGTTGGCCGTGCTGCAAAAACTTTCGATATTTTTGGTTTACACTGTTTCTGCATACCAAGTGGATGAACTGTGTTTCGTTCTAACAGAGTTATGGAAGGCCAACGAAACAAAATAACTCGGTAAAACGATTTTTATGTATAAACTCAGAAAAACGTGTTTAATATCTTTTAGGTTACAGAATAGGAATGAGAGAAAGAAATTTCATTTGACAGCTTATGCTGCTATATACTATGCAGTGTTGCCCGTGTGAATAGGGACCAGTAGGTAGCAGTGTTGTACACTTAACACCCTCCTTCAACCATTGCTACCTATCAAACCGATGCTTAGACGATGACGCCGAACAGCACAAACTGGTAGACCCTTTGTCATGATGTCCGCTGGTTGGTCCTCTGAACGAAGATACTCGATGCGAATCCGTCCTCCTCCAACCAGGTCCTTCAAAAATTTAAACTTCACGTCGACGTGCGTCAAACGCCCAAACTCTTTTGAGCTCTCCATAATCTTTATAGCGGATTGATTATCCTCGTAGAAGATAGTTGGCTTTCTGCAGTCGAGTCCGAGGTCCTCTAAAAGACGAGTCAGCCACAGCTGATGACACGCTGCAACACACAAAGCATTCAGCTCCGCTTCGGTGGACGAGAGGGACACTGTTTTCTGCTTCCGAGTGATCCAGCCAATGGTGCACCCCAGCACCTTGAACACACAACCACTAATCGATTTACGATCTGATGTGTCATTCACCCAATCGGCGTCTGAATATACCTTCAGAACCACTGCAACTTCATCCGTTTGGTATACTAGACACAGTTCAAGATAAGGGCACTCTTGAAATGTACCGAAGTACTCTCTCCAGGTGGACCCAATGATCATTTGTTGGGCAACTTTGGTACTGGCTGAAATAATTGACAGCTGACGCCAAATCTGGTCTTGTTGTTAACGACGCATAAGTCAGACAGCCGACCAACTCCCTGTACGGCTGCCTCGTTCGCCTCTCTTCAGTTTTCTTCTCAAGCTTAAGCCGCACTTCCAACGGTGTCGATGCAGGCTTGCATTCGTTCATGCTGAACCTACAAAGCAGGCCTTCCAAAAAATGCCTCTGACTGATCTTTGTTATCCTTGCCTTAACATCGCGATCGATGCGCATTCCGAGGAAACATCGAATCTCACCACCGTCGGTCATCTGGAACTCCGTTGCTAAAGATTGCTTTACAGCTTCGACTACTTGAAGGGTGGACTCCGCAACCACTACGTCGTCAACATAAATAACAAGGATTACCGTATCCTTTCCAATTTGCTTCACATACAAACACTGGTCGTTTGCGCTGCTAATAAACCCCAGTCGTTTCACTATGAAGCCATCGAAACGGTCGTTCCATGCCTTCGAGGCTTGCTTTAGGCCATACAACGATTTGTCCAATCGGCACACCAAATCACCAGAACGTTTGAACCCCTCGGGTTGTACCATGTATAACTCCTCGTCGAGTTTCCCGTTTAGGAAAGCCGTGACCACGTCCATTTGGTGGACCACCATGTTCCTATTATTGGCCAAAGCAAGCACCGTTCACAGTGTATCAAGCTTAGCGACGGGCGAGTAAGTTTCCGTGTAGTCGAAGCCATATTTCTGACTAAAGCCCCTTGCCACCAGCCGAGCTCTATAGCGATCGGGTTCGCCGTTCAGTCCCCGCTTAATGCGAAACACCCACTTATTTGTTATAGCCGAACGTCCTGATGGTAACTTCTCCAAGTGCCAGGTTTTGTTCTTTAAAAGGGAGTCCATTTCGTCCATCATGGCAGCCTCCCATTTACACCAATCATCCCGCTTTTTAGCTTCAGCAACAGTCGTTGGCAGGTTCTCGACGTAGTTCATCGCGTTAAGCGCGTACCCAGCGTATTCCACCTCGAAGTCGTCATGCCACGCAGGGGCACTTCGATGCCGTTGCGGTCTTCTTTCATCTACTTCCTAATTTGAGACAGGTTCTGTCGTATCGTCGTCATCGAAACTTCCAAATTCATCGCTCGATGCATCAGAATCTGGATCATTGGTTTCTTCCTCGACATAACTGTTTTCAGGACTTTCTCGGACTAATGGGACTCTAACAAAACCGTTACTTGATTTACTTCCTTTCGGTTCAATTATCTTTTCTTCGATACAATGCACGTCACGCGCGTGAACTATCTTCTTTGCTCTAGGGTCCCATACGCGCTAACCGTTATGCGTGTATCCCACAAAAATTCCCTTCCATGCCTTTGCATCTAACTTTTTGCGATGCTCCCTCGGTATATGCACGAACATAGTATAACCGGACACGCGCAGCTTGCTGACGTCAGGTTTCCGACCTTCCCAGAGCTCGAATGGCGTTACATTAGAATGCAGCGCAGCTGAAGGGCTGCGATTAACCAGGTAGGCTGCAGTCTGAACAGCCTGTCCCCAAAACCTTGTCTATTTGCGAATCCTGCAGCATAGATCTCGCTTTCTCGACCAAAGTGCGGTTCATCCGCCCACTGACGCCGTTTTGTTCCGGAGTGTAAGGAACCGTCCACTCGACCTGAATGCCCTTTGCTTTACAAAAGCATTCAAACTCTTTGCTTCTGTATTCTCCGCCGTTGTTACAGCGAAGGCGGCTTACCCGCTGCTCGAACTTAGCCGTCACGTAAGCCTCGTATTGCCGAAAACACTCGAAAACTTCGTTCTTGGTCGCGATAATAAACGCCATGGTAAAATGACTCCAGTCGTTTATGAAAGTAACAAAATATTTTACCCCGTTAAGGCCAACCGGCGTCACTAGCCCGCATACATCGGAGTGTATCAACTCCAGCACCCGCGACGAACGTTTCGATTCACGTACCGCGAACGGTTTCCAGGTCTGTTTCCCGGTCACACACGGTTCCCACACGACGATTTGTCTGTCTGCATTACCGCTGAATGGTTTCAAGCCAACAACCATCTGATCCCGAACCAGCCTCTCAATGCTTTTTTATTCAAGTGGCCGAACCGAAGGTGCCACAGTTCCAAATCTTTCGAGATTCTTCCTTCCGCATGACATGAGTGATTCACTTGCGACGCGCTTATCCGTAAAGAAATCTAGCTGATACAGTTTTCCATATCGTGAGCCACACGCGACGAGCTCTGATCCATTATGGATCCACACTTTGCCGTTTTGATACGTCACTTTCATCCCGATTTGGTCGACTCTCATTACGGAGAAAAGATTGCAACGCAGCTCCGGTACGTAAAGCACGTTGTTTACACAACACTCGGTGAATTTACCTCTAACGAGGGCCAACACTTTTACTGTTCCCGAGTGCTTCGCTAAAATTGTCTCTCCGCTCTCCCGCATAAACAAATACCATACACGAATTGTTTCCCGTATAGTATCTTAACCATTTATAAAACAGTCACATAACCATTTAAATACCATATCAGCTTCAGTTTTGACCATCTAGTTTATAGTAAACTGAGAAAAAACCATTTGGTGAACTAGGCGTTGTTACCATTCAAAAACAGCGATTTTCCCGAACATATATTTTTCGATATTATACACGATATGGTAAACTAATAATCCAAAATTGTGTACTAAAACTATTCTTCAAATAGTAAGAATATGTTATTTTGCAGTAGTTTCCAGTTGGTTTTAAAAATAGTTTATTTGATACGGCACGATACAATTCATGTTTAACTGAGCCAAGTACATTTTGTTTTTAATTCTAAATTAGCAGGAAAAAGAGGGAGGCACATTTTTTATATCTCTTAAAAGGGATTAAGGGTGAGAGGAGGGGAGTTACAATTTTCATTTTAACTATATTAAGTTATAGAATTTATTTATTTGTAGATGGCTAGCAGTGATGTTCAATTTGAGCAGTTTTATCTGAGGTGTCTGCGTGAACATAAAGATGCCGAGTCTTCGTCTTAGTGTCTCCAGCATGGTGTGTCATTTTCTTTCAGTTTGTGACGGGAATTGTAATCTAACAAATAGATAAAAAATTCAAATTTTAATGTCAGCATTTTTTATAAACCCGTATAGCTGTGTCATGTACTGGAGATCACCGCTTCCCAGAATGTCTCTAACGGGTACGTTCGGTTGTTTTTCTCGGGCCCGAAGGGAATCTATAAGCTCGGACCTAACACCACAGAATTCGGCACACGACCAAACAACATGCTCGATATCATGGTAGCCATCGCCACAAACGCAGTGATTACTGTCTACAAGCCCTATACGAAAGAGATGCGTGTTTAACGTGTAGTGATTAGACATAAGTCTGGACATCACGCGAATGAAGTCCCGACCTACATCCGACCCCTTGAACCATGCTTTCGTCGATACCTTAGGAAAAATGGAATGTAGCCACCGTCCCAGTTCATCTGAATTCCATGATGATTGCCAACTGTTGAGTGTCTTCTGACGCAAAATGCTATAAAATTCACCATAAGCAATTGGTCTGTCATAAATATCGCCATCAATAGCACCCACCTTAGCTAAAGAGTCAGCCTTTTCATTACCCGGAATCGAGCAATGAGAAGGGACCCACGCTAAAGTAACCCGGTAATTTTTATCTGTTAAAGCACTTAAAAACCGCCGTATTTTCCCCAGGAAATACGGGGTGTGCTTCACAGGCTTCATCGATCGCAGAGCCTCAATGGCACTGAGACTATCTGTGAAGATGAAGTAGTGTTCTATGGGTAGGGTTTCGATGATTCCAAGAGAGTACTGAATAGCAGCAAGTTCTGCGACGTACACGGAAGCAGGAGCATCGTGTTTGTAGGAGTCGGTAAAATTTTCGTGGAACACACCGAAGCCAGTGGACTCATCTAGATTAGATCCGTCAGTGTAAAACCTTTCATCATAACTAACATGTTTAAACTTATTGGAAAAAATCTTAGGGATCTCTTGGGGTCGCAATTGATCCGGGATACCAGAAATGTCTTGTTTCATGGTGGTGTCGAAGAATATAGCATTATTAGAAGTATCTAAATGTGCGACATTGGAGGAATGAAGAAGGATATAGTCAAATTATAAAGTCATAAATCTGGATTGAGATTGAAGGTCGACCAACCTCTCGAAATTTTGAATTACTAATGGGTTCATAACTCTGCATCGAATTAGCAACCGGTAAGAGAGATTCCAAAACGATGTTTCAACGGAAGAATACCCGCTAACACTTCAAGACTCATCGTATGGGTCGACTGCATGCAACCCAAGGCAATACGCAAACAACGATATTGTATTCTCTCTAATTTTATAATGTGCGTGTTCGCGGCGGAGCGAAAGCAGAAACAGCCGTACTAAAGAACTGACAATATCGTTGTTTGGTATAACCTTAGAAGGTCTCCTGGGTGGGCACCCCACCAAGTTCCGGTAATCGTACGAGAAAAATTGATACTCTGTTGGCATTTTCGTGTCAGATACCTAATATGACAAGCCCAGGTGCATTTAGAGTCGAACCAGACCCCGAGATATTTAGCGACTAAAACCTGAGTGATCGTTTTACCCGTTAGTAGAAGCTGCAGCTGAGCTGGGTTATGCTTCCTAGAAAAAACGGCCAGCTCAGTTTTCTCCGGAGAGAATTCGATACCCAGCTTAAGAGCCCATTCAGACAAATTGTCTAAGGTATCTTGCAATGGTCCTTGCAGATCGTTAGCTCCGCTTCCAGTAATGGATACAACGCTATCGTCTGCAAGTTGCCGTAGCGTACATGAATTTGTAAGACATTTATCGATGTCATTGACGTAAAAATTATATAAGAGAGGGCTTAAACATGAGCCCTGGGGAAGACCCATGTAACTAATTCGGGAAGTTGTCGAATCACCATGTGAGAAATACATATGCTTTTCTGACAACAAATTGAGCAAAAAATTATTTAAATTTGGTGAAAGTCCCTGCAAATGAAGTTTCTCGGTTAAAACTTCTACAGAGACACAGTCAAAAGCCCCCTTAATGTCCAAGAATGCAGAAGCCATCTGCTCTTTTCGAGCAAAGGCGAGTTGAATTTCAGTAGAAAGCAACGCTAGGTAATCGTTCGTTCCTTTGCCCCGGCGGAAGCCAAATTGAGTATCTGAAAGTTAACCATTTGTTTCGACCCATTTGTCTAACCGTAAGAGGATCATTTTCTCCATTAATTTCTGGAGACAGGAGAGCATAGCAATCGGCCTATAAGAATTGTGATCAGAGGCAGGTTTTCCGGATTTTCGAATAGCAATGACTTTTACCTCCCTCCAGTCGTGCGGAACAATGTTTAGCTCAAGAAACTTGTTGAACAAGTCCAACAAGCGTCTTTTTGCAGAGTCGGGTAGATTCTTCAACAAGTTGAATTTAATTCTATCCAACCCTGCAGCATTATTGTTGAACGAGAGGAGAGCCATTGAAAATTCCAACATCGAAAATGGAGGCTCTTCCGTAGCTACTAAAAACGCGTCGCGAAAGGTCTTCTGTTCGGGGTTAGAGTCCGGACAGACCTTTTTGGCGAAATCGAGTATCCAGCGCTCTGAATACTCCTCGGACTCATTCGAAACGTTACGATTCCGCATGCGTCTGGTGGTATCCCAAAGAGTGCTCATCGCTGTTTCCCTCGACAACGCGTTCACAAACCGCCGCCAGTATCCGCGTTTTTTTGCTTTTATCAAGCTCTTCATTTGTCTATCCAGTACATCGTACTTTCGGAGCAAATCGATAGTGCCTTGTTCTCGGAAGGCCAAATACACCGAGGACCTCCGCGCGTACAGGTCTGAGCAATCTTTGTCCCACCACTTGGAGGGAGGGCGCCGTCGAATCGTTACTCCGGGTATCGGTTTCGTCTGAGCTTGGGTCGCGGCGTCGATGATCAAGCCAGAAAGGAATGCGTATTCTTCCTCCGGAGGAAGTTCCACGTGGGACTCGAATTCTTGCGATATTATGGTCTCATAGGACTTCCAATCAATGTTACGTGTGAGGTCATACGCAATATTGATTGGATCCGTTGGAGTTGACCCATTAGCAATTGAAAAAACGATTGGTAGGTGATCACTACCGTGGGGATCATTGATTACTTTCCACTGGCAATCTAACGCTAGTGATGTCGAGCAAAGGGATAGGTCAAGCACGCTTTCACGTGCTGGAGGATTAGGTACACGTGTCGCTTCCCCAGTATTCAAAAGTGTCATATTGAAGTCGTCGATTAAGTTACTGATTAAAGCAGATCGGTTGTCATCGTACAGCGACCCCCATAGCGAACAGTGAGAATTAAAATCTCCCAATATCAAAAAAGACGCGGGAAGCAACTCTGCTATATCAGTGAGATGCCTCTGTTCAATCCGCGTGGATGGAGGGAGATATAACGAAACAAGGCATAGGTCTTTTCCATTCATATTCGTTTGAATGGCAACGACTTCAATATTCGAGATCGAGGGGAGGTCGATTCTGAAGAAGGAATAGCACTTTTTTATCCCTAAAAGTACCCCTCCACCGTGTGAGTCTCGATCTCGACGAATAATGTTACAATTGTGGAAATTGAGTTGATCGTTTGAATTGAGAAAGGTTTCACAAAGCGCAAATGCGTCACAATTGTATGTATTTATCAAATGAGAAAATAGATCGAATTTGGGGATGATACTTCTGCAATCCCACTGTAATACAGTGATAAAATTCCTAACCTCTTTCGCCGTATTAGTCATCGAAAGATATGATAGCTGAAATGAGGGGTCAAATTGCTGTGAGTTGCTTCAAAAAGGTTTTTACTGTAGGGAGAAGGGCAAGAAGAATGTTTTGAAGGGGATCTGGTATGTTGAATGTTTCAAATATCCAGTCCACAATATCAGAAAATTTTATGAACCCTGTTTCTTTTTTATCTTCTGATCGAGAAATGGGTGCACGAGGGGTTTTTGGTGCCCCAGGAAGCGGTGGGTACTCCTGGTTTGATTTAAAATTGAAACCGAGAGGTACTTGCTTCGGTTTTTCTTCACCGCTTCCTTTTTGTGTTGGCTTATTAGTCATTCCGCTAGGGGTTATCTTGCGACCTTTGCGAGAAAGATTAGGAGAGTTGATCATTCTCCTTTTCCTAGACCCTTCTGGCATGGCATAAGAACATCCTTCGACGGGATCGTCAGATGTACTCTCATCGGTTGGCAAAAAGGAAAAGATGTTTCCTGTCGAGGGTGGCTCGGCCCTCTTAAGCATTTCTGCAAAAGAGTGCTTTGGTCGTTCCTTGAGGGAACGCTTAATTTTTTCCTCGCGCTGTTTGTACGCGGAACACGCCGAAAGGTCATGCCGAGTTCCCTCGCAGTAAAGACACTTTTCAGTATCCTCACTGCAAGCGGTCTCAGCATGATTGCCTCCGCACTTGCTGCAGCGTGCCTTGTTGCAGCAGTAGGTGGCTGTATGACCTAACTGCTTGCAGTTTTGGCAATGTATGACCCGCGGTACGAACAGGCAACAGGCAGACAAACCCTGTCCAAAGAGATGTAGTTCGGCAGTGCGGATCCGGCGAATGTTACACGGAAGGAGTCCGAAGGGAGGAATTTCTTTTTCCCTTCTTCGATGGATACTGAATGCAATTGCTTGACATCCAGTATCTTCACATCTTGAATCAGGGGGTTCTTGAAGCAGCCAACCCCGTGACGCAAAATGTCATCGACCGTGAGGCTTCCTTCGGTAACCACACCGTCGATCTCCACGTCCTTGGCAGGGATGTACACGCGGTACTCCCTTGTAAAGAGCTCGTAGCTAGCAATCTCGTTTGCTTGCTTCAAGCTACTCACGACAACTCGCAGTTTGTTCGGCTTCACCATCGTAATCTCGGTTACGGCCGAAAACTGTTTTGCCAAGTCTTTGCCTATTTGAATTATATTCAAAGGTTTTTTTATGGGCCGGAAGTAAACAACGTAGGGACCGCTAGCGGCATCTGGGTAAACTTTTACCCGTATTCCCGGTACCCTTGGTACGGGGCTAGGTAGCGGGGATGGTACAGGGGAAGGTAAGGAAGAACTGCTGGGGGAAATTTCAATTTCTTCCCCATTTGTTTCCACATCCAGGAAAAGTTGCACCTGCATGTCGTCCATTTTGCGGGAGCGTTACGCTCTACCGCACACAAACGAAAAATATTCGAATGTGGGGGGGGGGGGGGAACAAGTAGTTGATATTAAATTTTAAAAACAATTTTTCAAACTACAATGGATCAAAAGAAAAAAAAGACAGTAATACTAATACTAATAACAATAGTAATAATATTAATAATAATAATAATTATAATTATAATAATAATAACAATAATAATAATATTAATAATAATAAAATTGATAGTAATATATTAATAATAATGATAAAAAATCTAAAGTGAATACTTCACCGAACGTCTAAGTCACGACCTCACGGCTGATAGTAGGATCAATCGAGTGTCTCCGCAGAACAAACAATGACGATCCAGCTTCGTGTTGTGACACAGTGGCCGTATCTTACACGCGACCTTTAAGATGCCACTTGTAGTTGACTTCCACTCGCTCGATCGTATGGTGGTCCGTGCTGCTAGCGGGGTAACAGCGGTGCGGGAGAATTGTTCTTGCTGATATATCAGCTGCGTATCAGATCACTGGCGGGGTAGCCTGCCCCTACCAGTGTGCAGAAGATGTTTCTGCCGATATACTGCAGACTATTGTTATCGCACAGCACAAGAACTAATCGAAAAAAAAACACCCGTACGATAACTCGTGTATTGTTATTTTGCGAATCACACGAGAAAAACAATTTGCGTCTAATCGAGACGAAAGCAAAACAACGAGTGAGTAGTTTCCAGTTGTTCAGGTATCATTTCATGAATGGTATATTTATATTGATTTATATTCTGATAATCGTTCGTGGAATAGTCGTGATATTGTTTTGAATATAAAGACTGTTAGAGGCGATTTCTATATTTTTTTGCAAAATCATGTTTTTGTTTTCCAGCTGCAGATATCATCACTTGCCAGCCATCTTACACATTTCTCTTTGTGACTGGTCATATTTGTATTCTTCCAGACTGCGAGGGGCGCTGTTTTGCATTCGTCGTCGTGCAATGTGGACTTCAACATCGTTCTGCTCGGAGATACTGGATAGAAAAAAGGATTGTATAAATACTAAAGCCGAAAGATTTGTGACCAATTTGATTACCTTTCATTATAGTTTGACAAACACCTGCGACTACACCGTTTACTGGATTTCTTCGTTTTTCGATGGAGCTTCAACCGTTGAAGGTGTGGCGGACAAACAGTGCTCACTATCCTATGTGGGGATACTGAATATAAATAGTTTAAGTCATTCAGTTTAGTACAGTAATAACTGATGAGGGACATTATCACGAACAGTTACCATACTACATTAAGTACAGCTAAAATCCTTACCGCTTCAGCAATGGTTTTTGATTATGCGGGCTTCGCTACGGCAATTTCCACTGGAGATGCTAATGGCTCGAGTTTGTCGAATAGCACCCGATCATTTACAAGATGATCCGATCAGCCGGAATCGATGAACCATTTCAACCGGTCTATTGTGTTTGGTAAAACTTCACCGGTCAATCCCACAAAACATGTACCTGCTTTTTTACCTAAATACGCTCTAGATTTCCGTTTTACATTTTTGGTTTCATTTCCTTCTTTTTCGTGCAATTCGCCAGCTTGTGGCCTTCTTGCTTGCATCCAAAGCATTTAAAGATTTTCTTTTTCTTCTTTTGCTTTCTGCAGGAAAATGCAGCAGAATCACTTTTAGGGGTGCTGGATTCATCACCTATTCCCTTGCGCTTAACCTCTTCATCAAGCAACCGGCATTTAACGAACTCAATGCTAAGTTTATCTTCCGGCATGGTCTCGATGGCCGTTATCACGGTCGAAAATGATGGTCCCAACGTAATAAGCAGATGACAAATAATGTCAAGCTCCTCCATCTCCGCCCCGGTTGCACGATACTCCCTAACGAGCCGGTCGAAGCATAAAAAATGTTCATGAAGCGAACCGTCCTCGAACTTCAGACCCAGCATTCGACGCTTTAAATGCATTCGACTTGCGATGCTCCGCCGCTCGAATACACGTTTGAGCGCATCCCAAATTTCCTTAGGGGTCTTCTTTTCCTGGACGTATTCAAGTTGAGTGTCATTAATCCGGGAGATCAACAGTGATCGACACTTCCGGTCCTGCCTACGTCGCTTCTCTCGCAGTTTCTGCTTCCCGTCTTTCTGTTGCTGCGTGTCGCTGGTTGGTCTTGCATTTCCAAAATTTCCTCGGCTTCCATCTCCACACACTCAAACAGGTCATGCTCCTCAAGCAGCACCTGTGTGCGGAGCTTCCACGCCATGAAATTACCACCGTCGAACATATAAACGCGTTCCGTTTTTCCATCGTTATCCATCGCGAAAATACTATTTTCCATTCACGGGATGTCCGAAACACTGGGCCTATAACCTAACAGAGTTATGGAAGGCCAACGAAATAAAATAACTTGGTAAAACGATAGTATAAACTCAAAAAAACGTGTTTAATATCTTTTAGGTTACAGAATAGGAATGAGAGAAAGAAATTTCATTTGACAGCTTATGCTGCTATTCACTATGCAGTGTTGCCCGTGTGAATAAGGACCAGTAGGTAGCAGGGTTGTACACTTAACACGTTGAACAACTTTTCGAAACATTTTCATACACCGGATCTGTGAAAATTAAAATTCGAAATATTAATCATGTTTTTAAACTACTTAAGATGAACGATTGCAGATTTAATTCAAGAAAAGCAAGAGGAATAAGTTGAAATTATGTCTAGTTCAAATAAATCCAGAATCAATTCAAGATTCATTGAGTAACCAATATCAAGTAACTAATTATAATTGTAACCCAGAACTTGAAAATCCTAGGTATTGAAATTTCCTTCATTAAATATTTTTGGCGACAATGGCAAACGTCGTGCCGAAAAATTAAAATGTTTATTATGAGGTTATTTTGAACGAGAAGACGAATAATTAGAAGCCACTTGACACATCCTGTCAGAGAGGTCTATTGGGTTATTTCGGGGCTGCCAAGTATACAGATTTTTCTGTATTATACAGATTTTTTGACCACGATATAGAAATGATACAGAATACAGAATTCATACAGAATTTTGATTTTTAATACAGATTTGTACAGAATTTCAAAGTGTTCAAACTAAAGAACTGGTAGTTTGGCGTTTCCCAAATAGCCGCAAAACTGCCCGATTCACATAAGGCAATTAACGAATGGCGTTCAGTGCGTCTTGAACTGTCCTACAGATCAGACGTTTTTTCGGTTGCTTGTGGACTGGTCTTTGACTGCCTATAGCTTCAAAGTTTGTGTTTTGTCAGTGTGTCTTTTAAAGACTACCTGAAAGTTATTTCCCATCAGTCTTTCTCAAGACTACCTACTTTTGAATTTAACATTTGTTTTAACTTTTTTCGTATCACCTGAAATGGCTGGACGGAAAAAGAAACCTCGCATCGCTGCGGGGAGGAAAAGAGAGGCATCTCTTTCTGACACTTCGAGTGTCTGTAGTGACAATCCTTTTGATATTTTGCCTGAGCAAGAAGCTGGTGAAATGGAAGTTACCAATAATGAAACTATACAAAATATAAAATCTTTAAAAAAGGAGAAAGTTCCACCTATTGTGGTAACTATTTCTTCTGAATTTAATATATTCAAAAAGGAACTTTCAACGTTTGTTTCTGACATTAAAGTTACCTATCAAATTGGCCGTAGAGGTGAATGCCGCTTATTAGCCGACTCAGTAAAGGGTCGTGATCGTCTTGTTCAGTATTTAACTGACAAGATGTACAAATTTTTTACATATGACACCAAGAACGCCAAGCCGTTCAAGGTTGTCTTGAAAGGTCTCACCAACGATCAAACCGTTGATGAGATCAAACTTACTTTAACAGAATTACTTGGCATAGCCCCTACCCAAGTAATTCTAATGAAACAAAAATCACGAGGCGAAAACAGTCAGAGAACTGGAATTTCCCTTGTTAATTATTTAATTCATTTTAACCGCAATGAGGTTAACAACTTAAAATTTTTTGAAAAAGCACATGCTTTGTATAATGTGCGTGTAAAGTGGGAAACTTATAGGCAGTATGGCGGAGGTGAAAAGCATATCACCCAATGCCGTACTTGCCAACGTTATGGCCATGGTTCCAAATTCTGTAACATGGACCAAAAATGTCTTAATTGTGGAGACTCTTCTCACAAAAAAGGACACATGTCCTGTGAAAGAGAGTAAAAATTTTCGCTGTGCGAATTGTAACGGCAACCATATGTCAAATTTTTATCAATGCCCAGTCCGTTTAGCAATTGTTAAGGCAAGGCAAGGTAAACAAAATTCAATTTCTCAATTAAAACCAACTTCAAAACAAAATTCTCCAAGCGTACCAGTGACGCATAGTTTACCTACTCCTTTGCATACCCGTTTAACTTATGCACAGGTTACAGGTAGTTCGAACATTATACCGCCTAGTGTTGGTAGTTCGAAAATGACCGTTAATATGGGTAAGCAAAACACGCTAGAAAATAATTGTACACCTATTACTCCAGCTAATATTGCTGCCGAAAATATTTTTTCTAATGTCAACTGCCTGGGGCCTATTACGGCAGGTAAACTTTCTTTTTTGCAACAGGCAATGTTCGATCTTATGAACGCCATGTTGCAGGCAAAATCAATGTTTGAAGCCATTCAAATAGGCACAAATCTTACTATTAAAATTGTTTCTAATTTAAAATTTAGCAATGATTTTAAATAAAACAATTAAAATATTAAATTGGAATGCTCGCTCATTGAAGGCCAATGGGAATGAGCTTTTTAATTTTTTAACAGTAAATAATGTGCATATTGCAATTATTACTGAAACATTTTTGAAACCTAACATAAAATTAAAATATGATCCCAATTACGTGGTTCATAGATATGATAGGATTCAGGGTTCCGGCGGTGGAGTTGCAATTGTTATTCATCGCCGAATCAAACATCGTGCTCTTCCCCATCTTGAGACGAAAGTTATTGAAACTTTGGGAATTGAAGTTCAAACTGAACTTGGGATTTTATTTATTGCCGCAGCATATTTACCATTTCAATGCACACGCGAGCTCAAAAATGATTTTAAAGGTGATTTACAAAAACTCACCAGAAATCGTTCGAAATTTTTCATAATCGGCGATTCTAACGCTAAACATCGTTCATGGAATAATTCTCAAAGTAATTCCAATGGCAAAATTTTATTCAATGATTGTTCTTCAGGGTACTATTCTATTTTGTCTCCGAATAGTCCTACATGCTTTTCTTCTGTAAGAAACCCTTCAACAATTGATTTGGTGCTGACAGATCAAAGTCATGTATGTAGTGATTTGACCACACATGCTGACTTTGATTCTGACCATCTTCCAATAACTTTTTCTTTATCATATGAATCAGTTTTAAACCCTATGAGCTCTGTTTTTAATTATAACAAAGCTAATTGGGAAAGATACAAAAATTATATTGAGAGAAATTTCAATAATGAGCTTGATTTGCAAAACGAAGTGAATATTGATTCCGCTTTGGAAGCATTAAAATGTGCAATTGTTGATGCCAGGAATTATTCTGTTCCAAAGGCTCAAGTGAAATTTGATTCACCAATAATTGACGAAAATCTTCAACTTCTAATTCGTTTGAAAAATGTCCGCAGACGTCAATATCAACGTTCTCGTGACCCTGTTTTTAAAACTATTTATAAAGATTTACAGAAAGAGATTAAACATAGATTTACTCTTCTGAGAAATCAAAATTTTGAGACTAAAGTTGAAAAATTGAAACCATATTCAAAACCATTTTGGAAGCTGTCGAAGATTCTTAAGAAACCTTCAAAGCCTATTCCAGTTTTAAAAGATGGTGAACGTTTTCTTGTATCCAATGAACAAAAGGCTCAAAGACTTGCTCAGCAGTTTGAGAGTGTTCATAACTCAAATTTGAATTTTGTGAGTCCAATTGAAAATGAAGTCACACGTCAATTTGATTTAATTTCTTCCCAGAATTTTTTACCTGCAGAAATAATTGAAACTAACTTGAATGAGATTAAATCAATTATTAAAAATTTCAAAAATATGAAAGCACCTGGTGACGATGGAATCTTTAATATACTAATCAAACATCTCCCTGAGAGCACAATGGATTTTTTAGTGAAAATTTTCAATTGCTGCTTCAAAATTGCATATTTTCCCAAATTATGGAAAAATGCAAAAATTACTCCTATTTTAAAACCGGATAAGAACCCAGCTGAAGTTTCAAGTTATCGACCAATCAGTTTGCTTACTTCAATAAGTAAACTGTTTGAGAGAGTTATTCTTAACAGAATGATGTCACACATCAACGAAAATTCAATTTTTGCAAATGAACAGTTTGGATTTCGCCATGGGCATTCCACAACTCATCAATTGCTCAGAGTTACTAATATGATACGAGCTAACAAATCTGAAGGTTATTCCACTGGAGCTGCTCTTTTAGACATAGAAAAAGCATTCGACAGTGTTTGGCATAAAGGTTTGATTGCGAAATTGCAAACTTTTAATTTTCCAATTTTCCTAATCAAAATTTTAAAAAATTATCTTACTGATCGAACTCTGCAGGTTGTCTATCAGAATTCAAAATCTAATAGATTTCCTGTCAGAGCAGGTGTGCCTCAAGGTTCAGTCTTGGGTCCAGTCATGTACAACATATTCACTTCAGATCTTCCTGATTTGCCTCCAGGATGCACAAAGTCATTGTTCTGCGATGACACAAGCATTTCCGTAAAAGGAAAAAGTCTTCGTGTCATATGCAGTCGATTGCAGAAAAGTTTAGATATTTTTTCTTCCTACTTGCAAAAGTGGAAAATCTCTCCCAATGCTTCTAAAACTCAAATGATAATTTTTCCGCATAAGCCTAGGGCTTCTTTCCTCAAGCCAAACAATAATCACGTTGTCAAGATGAATGGGGTTATTTTAAGTTGGTCCGACAAGGTTAAGTACTTGGGACTAATTTATGATAAAAAACTTATTTTCAAAGAGCACATTGAGAGTATACAAGCCAAGTGCATCAAATATACGAGATGTTTATATCCTCTCATTAACAGGAATTCTAAACTTTGTTTAAAGAACAAACTTTTGATTTACAAACAAATTTTTAGACCAGCAATGCTTTATGCTGTACCGATCTGGTCAAGTTGCTGTTCAACAAGGAAGAAAACGCTCCAAAGGATTCAGAATAAAATTCTGAAAATGATTTTGAAGCGTCCTCCTTGGTTTGGTACACTCGAATTACATAGACTTACTGGTGTTGAACCATTAGAAGCTATGTCAAATAAAATTATTAACAATTTTCGACAAAAATCGTTGCAATCCTCAATTGCTACGATAAGCTCTCTTTATAGCCAATAAGTTAGCAATTAAGTTAGTTGTAAGTTTACTTCCCCTTTTCTGACAAGTAGGTTTAAATCCCTACGAATGATAAGTCCTAATTGCGAAAGCAAACAAATCCTAACAATTAAAATTACAAATTTCTAACAGTGTTGAGAAGTCACCATTTGTGATTGGACACACATACTCATTATTTACTAATATTTATCTGCTTGTACGTATGTTGTTGTTGTTGTTTTTGAATTTGCAAAACCCCACCTAGTGAACACGGAATCTTTTAATGTCGAGGAAAAAAATCTGATTGCCACTTCAATACTAGAGCAACTGATCGGACAACGTTTGTTTTTAACGCTTCTCGATCCGGATTGTATCCAAGTTGCGATCTCTCGAACATACCTCAGGATGTCAAAAGTTGAAAATAAACTGCAATCAGCTGATCGCAACTGTCTCGTGGATTGTTTATATGAGAGAAAAAGAGTGCAATATTTTTGTTTGTTTTCTCGGTTTTCATAAGCAGTCTGACAGTTAGAAATGAGAATAAGTATTGAAGCGAGCAGGCTTTAAAATCTGTTTCTTCGCCCAACGTGGAATATTTGCGGCTGATTGTATTTATATTGTATTTGCGTTGACGACAACCAGACCAACGCTCTTCTTTTGCCCTTTTCTATTTCTGTTCGACTTCTGCTGGACGTCCAGCATTTACCTAAGCCAGAAATTGCCTTTTTTATTTCTTCATTAACAAGCATTTAGCTAAGCGAGAAATTGCCTTTATTATTTCTTCTGGACGTCCAACATTTGGTGGACGTCCAACATTAAGCGGGAAAACCTTGGAACAAAAATACCTGATTCGATTACTTTCATTGGAAAAAACGAGGTTATAGACCTGAGTTTCTTTTCAAAAATTTTACCCAACCTTTTTACGGTTACAGGCAAGGTTTAAGGTCGGATTCCAAGCCCAGTTACTCCAAACAAGCACTTGTAGGCACACGAACAAAATACAGAAAAATACAGATTTACGGGTGCATACAGATTTTTTAAAATAAAATCTGGCAGCTCTGTTTGTGAGAAGCGGTAATAGACCTTTTTACGTGCGAATGTGTTAGTGCCACTAGTTGAGGAAAATATTTACAAATAGCTGTTTTGTTTGCAATGCTATGCTTTTAGCAGCTGGACAAACAATCAGTGGAGCACTTATTACAAATTCTAAACTCGTTTCTGAATAATTTTTTCCTCCGTGATCATGAATCGGAAGAAGTTGCTAAACATAATCGACCAAAAATGGTAAAAAGTAATGAAAAGTCGAAGCAACGAGCTGCGATGATTTACAGTTTGGAGGAAACAAAAGTAACTCTACACGGGTTTACACGTTCACTAGTCTGCGTGTGAAAAGTCACTTATCTCTATAAAAACAAGTTGTTTTCGTAAAGTGTAGTTATTTTTTTTCTCGCCCCTACATTTCGTTTCAAAATAGGATTCAAAATGTTTAGTGAAAACTTTCATAGTTGATTTTCTCAGTTCGATGCAAGTGTTATAGCAAATTTCTTTATTCCACTGTGTGCGGGCAAAACTGTCGAGGAATAATGAAACGTCATCGCCATTTAAGACGCAAGTAAGAAAGAGATGCCAAATAATTGTTTACGAACATAGCACGTGCGGTGGTGGGTTGGAGCTGACAAATTTAACAGTGCGCTTCGGGCAGCACGGCAGGTCAAAACTGGGTCATAGTCGAGCGAATGAAGAAGGGTTTTGACAGCAGTTAGTGCGCTTCCAGGTCAAAACGAGGTGCGCTGGTGGAATGAAGAAATTCGCTATTAGATTGGTCGATTCGAAAAATTACGCGAGAAATGGTCTATTGGGTATTTCAGTTTCAGGTGTATGTGTATTATTTTTTTATTTGATAGGAAATGTGAAGAAATCATATTCCACTTTTTTTAATTTAAACAGCAGATCTACTTAAATTTAACGACGGTAAGTGATTTAAGCACAAAGAACAGACTAACAAGCAAACGATAAAAAGTGTGTAAAATAGTTTGTGTGCGCCAAAATATATCCTCCGAATTTCACCCCTCGTCATGCTGAATGGGAAAGTAAAATGTGATGTCACTACCGTCTCCACGGCGAACGGCATAGCAAATATATTTCAACGTCAGTACCAAAGGGAGTGAAAAGTACATACACTGATGAACAAGCAGGTTGTTTAGCTACGGTAGCGACATCACACTCTACTTTACCATTTGTCAACACCGCTGGGCTAACCTCGACTGGTGATATCGGTCTAATCAACTGGGTCGCCGAAATGTGTAGGCGAATGTGTAGCAGGAATGGGTAGCTTGTCAGATTTGACAATTAATCGTAGAGAAGATAGGTAGAAGTATAGTCACTGTATTTTACTAGTCTGGCGGAGTAAGGAACCATGCAACTGGCAACCCACTTTTTCACATTAAAATCCTGACACCACTGGATATAATTCATGTTGCATATGACTTCTTGAAAGTAAACATTTGGTGTGAAAATGAAGTGCGTTTATAAGAAATGGAACAGCAGTTGACGAAGGACAAAGAAACAAACAAGTTTACTCCGGTTTCCAAAGAATGCGGAGATTAAAGGGATAGCTAAATTGGCTAAAATTTTGCGAGTTACCTGATAATTCATTTATTCGTTGAAAGAGAAAATTATAAAAAAAAATCATTTTGTTTCGATTGAGCATTACCCGTACAATAGTACAGCGTGAAAAGCGACAGGACAGCAAATCTGTGGCAGTATAATGTTATCAATAAACAGTTAATTATAAAAAGAGCACGTTATTGATGCGACGAAAGAAAATATTCCTTGTGATTTTCTCACATGTATAAATTTAACATTATTGTGATATCATTAATTCATTACAATAACTTCTCAAAAAATAGCAATTGTCACAAAAAGTCCAATTATTGAGTCTAATTTATTCTGTATCTTTTTACGGCACGATTACAATACTTCAAATGCGAAAGTCGACGCACTATCGACTGGTTCCCGTTTTGACAGTTCACACTGGTTCCCGAAATCCAGTCCGCCAGACTAGTAAAGTATACAGTGACTATAGATGGAAGGTCCTAGGCTAGAAGAATAATTGAAAAAACATGAGATTGAGCGTGTATTATAAACCAGTTTATCAAAGTCAAATCTGTTAGAATTAACGGTCGTAATTCCGTAAATTGACGCAGCTGAAGTGAGCTTGTACGAATAAAAAGTTGGTCTATTTACTGTAAGTAAATTTAACAGATAAGTTGAAACTAAACAAAGAGAAAAGTGATACTATTAAGATTGTTTACGTAGGCATACTGATCTCAACGGATGATACGGCGAAATTATAAAGATTTATACACAAATCAAATAGGTTAATAAAGAAGGAGGAAAATACCGTTGAAAAGGCGTAAGTAAGAAATAAATAAATGAAACGTAGTGAAGTTAATAAGGAAATTATACATTTAAGCGCGGAGAAACAAAAAGAGGGAAAAGTAGGTGTGAGCACGAGATTGGAAAAAAGAAACTACTTTGTAAGCACATGGAAACTGAAGAAAATGAGTTAAAAACTAATAAATAATTTAATATTTCTAGTTTGAGCTGATCATAAAAACCGACTGTTTCAAAATTACTTTCTGCATCCGCAACAAACTCAAAAAAGTAATGAGTCAGACGGATCTAACCTCAAATCACTCTAATCAGGAGGAACTGGATTTTACGCTTACGGCCTGTGCGGCTTGTAAAAATACCTCAACGGAGAATGAGCCAAGGATAGGATGCGATTCGTGTTATGACTGGTTTCACTATCGATGTGTGAATGTGACGGAACCCGTTAGAAGGAAAAACGGTGGTTCTGCAAGGCGACCGCTTACCAAGAGGCGGCCAAAAAGTATCAGAAAAAAGCAGATACCTAGAAAAAGAAGTCAGATACGGTTCCTACACTGGAACAGTAGTTAAAGGCTATAGAAGAGGAGTATAAGAAGAGATTGGAGGAATTGGACATGTAGAGGATCGTGAAGGAAAGGGAAATGCAGTTTGAATTGGAGCTGAAGGAAAAACAGATGCAGCAGGAACAGGAATTAAAAGAGCAGGAATTGGATCGAGAGAAAAAGATGCTGAGTCGTGCTCTAGCGGACAAAGCAAATTAGCTCCGGCGAATGAAGTGTATTCGTGACGAGTATGAAGAGGAAGTAAATATTATGGATGAGAACGCTCGAGAGCTAGGATTGCATTTTCCGGTTTCAGTCTCCACGTCGGCAGGAGACGCGTGAAAAAGTGGATAGTCCTGTTTACCTGTATGAGCATCAGAGCGGTTCATTTGGAAATTGCGCATTCTCTATCGTCGCAATCGTGCTTGATGGCAATCAAACGGTTCATCTGTAGGCGTGGGTGTCCAGAGGAGTTCTTTTAGGATAACGGGACGAATTTCAAAGAAGTAAGTAAGGGGATTCTGAAGCAGATAAACAACGACTGTGCTGAAGCGTGCATAAGCCCCACAACAAAGTGGAACTTCAATCCACCCGGAACGCCGCACATGGGCGGCATCTGGAAACGTATGGTAAGGTCGGTAGCTGTTTGCACGAGGTTGGAAAAAAGAAACTACTTTGTAAGCACATGAAAACAAGAAAATGAGTTGATAACTAACAAATAATTAAATGTTTCTAGTTTGAGCTGATCATAAAAACCGACTGCTTCAAAATTACTTTTTGAATCTGCAACACCATTTAGCATGACGAGAGATTTCATTCGGAGCATATTTCGTAGCACACATGCAAAATTTTACACACTTTCTTCAGACTGTTTGTTCGTCGCCTGTTAAGGCTCTAATACAATCTTCAACCAAGCGTCAAATATTTGCCACTTTTTGACAGATAAAAATTTGGTCAGAGATAATTGTTTGCCACTCTCCAATTTTTACATGGGGCAAACAACAATCATGATGTCAAATAAATTTGACCATTGGTCAAAGCGTGTAATACAGGCTTTAGTCTGTTTTCTGTGATTTTAGTACAACCATCAAGAAATCCCATTGAAATTAAGACAGATTTTCAGCTGGAACGGTAATATCTGCCTACGTTCTTTTGAAAAAGCTTTCATCCGAGAAAGTTCAACGTTGAACCCAGCAATGCCAAATTTCAAATTCTTCAAAACGAAGACATTTACCCTGCGGAGAAGACATCCTTGTTAGTGAAGACAAATGGAAGACATTGAAAAATATGTGAAGACATGACGGGCTCGACAGTTTTCGATTTGCCTGATTTGCCTGTTATTCCAGCCTTTGATCAGTTTCAATGAGCCATCCTTGGGTAGACATGTGAAGACATTTTTTCTTGATACGTGAAGACATTTGGAAAAATGACCTGGCAACCCTGGTTGAACCTCGTTGAACGTCAGAATTTGTCAAAACATATTTGACAGATTCATGCGTATTGCAGAAATATTCGCTTTTGTGCTGTTCTGTTCCTAAAATTCAATCATTGTGATATAATTTTAGTCCCCACATAAGCTCTCTTTGTAAATTCAAGCCACTAATGTAAAAGTATTTCGTGAAAAGTCAGTCTCAGCATTTATTGATGCACATCTGCACAAGCAAAATCATTTCCAATCTAGTTGTGTACTAAATCGTTCGTTTTGTTGTGAATAAAGTTGCGAATTCGGAGTGGTAAAAGTAAGTATAATCATTTTTAGTCTTTGATTGTAATATTACTGACATCGTGAAGTCGATATGAATAGTATGTTCGAGAGATGAATTTTAGGACGGATGTCTAAGCCGTGCATCAGTACATTTCTGTGTAATAATAAATCTAATGCGTTTATTCCTGGATGTAGGTTTCTTAGCAACAAGACTCTCTAGCTTTTGTTTGTAAGTGCTTTCTGCAATATTGAACAACTAAAATTTACGAAAAAACCAGCATAATTGATCACTCAATAAAAACATAAAATTGTAGCAAGCTCTGAATTGCAAAATTTTTTCGTTCATCAAATCAGATAGACTTACCAAAATTTGCTAAGGAAAATGAATAACCAAAATCGCTCATCGTCCGTAGAAAACATTTTAGACTTGATGGATAACCTCATTCGAGATGTTCCGAACATGGCCGCAGACCTAACAGAGAGTTCAGAAGCGGCAAATACCACACCAGTTCATAATTTTGGATCAGGAGAAAATCGGCGAATCTTGAAAATGAGACAGCAATTAGCTAAGCAGAATAATTTCATTGCAGAACTGAAACGGAAAATACAGGCTTTGGCGTCGTTATCGCCGAAATCAATATCCGACCAAGAGGAACTTGCTTTTCTGCGTAGCAGGCTGGAAAAAGAGAAGGAGTTGCTCAAAAATGTGTTGAATAGCATAAAAATAGAGGAACAAAAGATGAACAAAGGACAGGTCTGGAAACCAATCCCACTGTGCAGCGATCCTTCAGACGACGTATGTCGCAATCCATGGATGTTGGGGAATGTATCTACTCAAGAAAACCGATTTTCCTATGATTTAAATATTTCATCTCTAAGCTCAAAGATCCAAATTGACGAAACGAAAGCTCATGCAGGCGTTAGCGAAAGAATGCAAAAAGAGCTAATGAATCGAGACAGAGTAATAGAAATTTTACAAAACCGGGTTGATGCTCTTACTTCAGATGTGTTGAAGGTCAGACGTGATAATGAAGTTATTCTTCAAAAAACACCAAAGCAGAGTCATTTTTGCGAAGCAGATATGATGCACAGACTGCGTTTTTACAAAGACAATACTGATGCTTTAGAACGTAACTTGAACCAAATGGGTGCTGCACTAAGCATATTACGTTCAGAGTTAGGTGCCAATTTAACAGAAAATTTTTCAAAATCGATAACATGCAGTACATTTCTTGCGCCGAACAACTGTGAACAAAAAAACCATTTGCCTAGACAAGATGACCAATACAACAGTTTACTTAAAAGCTACACACAAAAATCCGATGAGTGTAAAAAATTAACTGACCGCCTTGCTAAAGCATGCTCTTGTCAGGATTCTAGTTCAGAAAAAACAGAACTCGAACTGCTCAGAAATCGGTGCTCAGAGTTGTTAGATGTTCAAGAAGAGTTTAAGATTTTGATGAAAGAACAAGGAGAACAGTTGGATGAATATCGCAACAAATATTTAAAAGCACAGCAAAAAGTCGAAGAACAAATACTCCAAATGGAACAAATAAATATTAAGAATAGTAAAATAGAAGATCAAATCAATATTGAAGTTCAGCGAATCAAAACAAAATTTCAAGACAAACTCCGCCAACTTGCACCTTTTCCTAATCTTTTAGAATCTGAAAAGCAAAAGGTAAAACAATTAAGGCAATCTAACGAGAAACTTCTACACGAACTCAAAAAATCTGCTAAGGAGATTAAAAATCTTGAACATCGTCTACACAATGCTCACGCTTCCCAAAATGCAGAACTAGAAAGGGCTCACGATCTTCTAAAGGTCGAGTTTAAACAGGTTTCAGAATTGCTGGATGAGGCTGAAAAAGGAAAGTCCAATCTAGAAGATAGTCTGAACATGGCGCTCAAAGAAATTGATGAAATACGTGTTGAAACTGCGAACATCATTGCTAGAGCCAACGAACGTTCACAAAAAGATAAGAAGACAGCACAACTTAAACAACATGAGTTGGAGGTCGAGCTTGTTCAATGTCGGGCGGCAGCTGCCGTAACAATAAACAATCGTGAAGATGCATTACGCGAAATGCAGAATCAAATAGCAGTTCTTTCGGCCAGTTTTGATGACGCACAGATGCATATACAATCATTGCGAAACCAGCTCACATTTTTGAGAAATGAACAGCGTGGATTAATTTCTTGATGTGTTGTAATTAACAATAAATCATTTCGATACACAAAACTTTTTTTCAATACCAGGTTTTACGATTTTATTATATGTTTCCTTTTTATGGACTGAAAAAAAAGCTAACTTTATATGAACATTTTATATTGTATATATAACATCAACAGATAGTTTTATGTAACGTCCGATCGCTATGCTAATAGTTTCAATCGAACCAATTTGAAACTTCAATGTTGATGCAAATAAATAAAATTTGTTAATTGATACAAATAAATAACTTATATTACGCGAAGAAACTAAATATTCTTTAACAATACCATTTATTTTATCCCAGCAGACCGATAATTAACGACAGAGTTACAACATTTATACCCGGATCAACAGACATAACAAAAGAATTGAAGTCGTCACCTTTAATTGTTTCAATGATGGATTTTAACGACGATCTAGAAAATTGGATGGGAAACTTACCGCAAGAGCTGAAAATGATTCCGATCATTAATCTCGCGATTCCTGGCTCACATGATGCTATGTCGTACGGAATCAAAAGCAATGCACCTATTGCTCCTGACGCAGAGCCGATTGTAGCAACACTAAACAAATTCATACCCTGCATAGTTAAACGTTGGGCTGTTACACAACGGTTGGACGTAATAGACCAACTAAAAAGTGGCATAAGGTAGGTAACAGAAACTATTCAAGTACCTATGTTATATAATGTTGCTGACCTCATACATTTCTCGCATGTTTAAATATCGGCTGAGAGAGCTTGTAAGAATTCCACTCCACTATGACATTTTTTAATAAAGCACGAAAAAACTCTCTAGCTGTATCACAATAAATTTAAACATATATCCGGACTACTTCGTGATTAGGGCGAAACTAGATAGGAAAACAAGCAAGGATTCGCCCTTATCACGAAGTAGTCCGGATATCTTTCGGCATTCCTAAAATTATTTTCTTTATTCTCTTGCATTTTTAAAATGTGATACTATTTGTGTTTAGATATTTCGATCTGAGGATTTGCATGAAAAGGCCCGAGAATAAATTCTACTTTGTACATGGATTATTTTGTGAGGAAATCACTGAATCACTCGAACAACTAAAGGATTTTCTTCGTACTCATCCGCGAGAATTTGTCATACTCGATTGTCAACATTTTTATCTGTTTAACCCAACGGATCATTGCATGCTCTCCGCTGAATTGAACCGGATATTTGACAAGAAAATATACTCGCGAAATGTCAGTCAGTTAAAGGATTGTACTCTTGAATCTGCTACTGGCAATGGTAAACAGGTGCTAATCGTGTACAGAAGTGATGCGTGCGTGAATGATCGTTTCTGGCTGAGTCAAGATTGGCCAACGCCCTGGCCTAATGAAATAAAAGTTAAGAAGCTCCGTCAGTATCTTGACGAATCTATAGCACAACGCAGTCCGGATACTGGTTATGTTTCGCAATGCGTGCTCACGCCAACAGTTCGTTATATTGTTCCGCGCTTTTTTTCATCGCTTCGAAAAACCTGTGCGAAAGAAGTCGATAAGAAACTTACCGATTGGATTAAACTACAAACGCCAGGGATATTTGGTACTGATGAAAAACCTAAGTCTAATGTATTTTTGGCCGATTTTGTTGACATCCAAGATAGTCATTTTTGCAAAATTGTCGTAGGTCTAAACAAAAAAATTCTTGATCAAAATAATAGTGCACAAAGTTCTCCGTCGCGAAAAAGTAATTAAATTCTTCAAGAAAATAACATGTCGTGGACAATCATAGTAATTCTGAAGTCTTCTTAACGAAAAAGTTATAAATTATGCAGTTCAGCGCAAAACAGATGTAGATAGAAAAAAAATATTTTCAGTGTGTAGGCTTAGAATCAAGTGTGAATTTTCTGTGATGGTATCAACATTGTGTCTGATCTCAGTTTTACCTAGACTAAATCTATCATAAACCTTCAACTACTCAAACGGCTTAACGCACAGCCTAAGAAGTAGGCTGGTTATAGTCACAATGAAAAGATAATTTGTTATTAGGAAAAATTTAATTCCAAGCCGTATATAATAATACTTAAACGGTAAGACGATCAAATATGAAATAATGAATTTATCGCTGCATGCGAAGATATAGATATGATCAACAACATAACAGTAATAGTTATATTAAAATTCCATGCAAAATTGTTCAACTGACACCCTAATCATTCCAAATTTTTTAAAAATTGGCAATTGTTTTCGCTGATGCATAAAATCGTATAACTAGAATGCTGTTCAATTAAAGTAAAATTTATTCTCTCTTGTTTTTTCATTTTTTTTTCTCTTCCTCTTTTTCTTGTAATTTATTTACTTAAAGTCTAGTAAAGTACATGCAAATTAAGGGTCACGAAATATCTTATGCTTTTAGTGAGGATCACTGCGCGTTCCCTGAGCGAGCTACTTAAAAGTTAGCCTAGTTAACGTGCTTGGTAGAAACTTCAGCTGCATTATTGGACACTTCTTTCAGGATTTCCTGTTTGAAACTTTTCAATTGGATTAATTTTTATTACTAACCAAATCCCAGCCACTGAAAATGAGCTGAAACTGTTATATTTTAAAACTAAAATTTCTCTCAACGGTTTATCATTAAATGATAAAGTTATTTTTCTCATTATAATAAGAATTTTGTGAGAATATTGCGGATTTACGATTTCGTAAATGCTCTTATTCTGAATTTCAAAGAACTACTATAATTCTGAATGTTCAAAGTGGTACAATGTTTTTCGAATAATAATTATAGAGACCAGGGAAAAATTTTTGGTGCTAACTTCAGGCGTTTTTCCATTCCACTTAATAATTGTATATTTTGTATAAAATTTTTGTTCAAAGGAACATTAACATAGCCTTTAGAATTTAGTATATTTATCATCGGGCTAAATACTTATAACTAGTTTTAATCTTTTTCCAATCACGCTCGTTTTAGGTTATTTTAAACTTGTATACTTTGTTTTTTCATAGTTTAATCTGTGAAAAACTACTCATTTCAGTATTTGTTTTTATGTGGGTAAAAACATGTTACCACTATGACAGAAGTACACACCGGTAGCAATGTTTATCTAGCATCTTATTTTATAACGCGTGGAATACTGTTATGCACATTACATAAACATAGTCAAAATAATAGGGATTGCCAGTGCCCATGAACAGGTATCAGCGTAAGAAATCTACATCACTATCATCAATCAAATTAAATCGAATACTGTTCGCGCACGGCCCTACGTTGTGTTCTATTTCGCCCTTTGGCACCTTGAAACCCCATGGGCTTCAACGTTTTCCGAATGAAGGGGTCCGGCAGGTGAGGGCACGGCTCCGAATATCAACACGAGGAGGCAGGGCTCCGAAGGGTGGAGGTACGACTCCGAATATTTACACAAAGGAGGCTAGGCTCCTGGAGGCATCGCTCCGAAAGGGTGGAGGCAGGGCTCCGAAACAGCGTGGACGCACAGGTCCGTTAATGGAGGCACTAATCCATAAACATCACTTTGTACAGACGCGTGGGTCCGGGATGAATACACAGCTCCATCGAAAGCAGGCACGGCTGCTAACCATTCCAAGGCGGGGACGCATGGATCCAAGGGGAGGCACGGCTCCAAACACACATAATGACGCAGAGGTCCAGGCGGAGGTCCGACTCCGAAAACTCGTAGACGCAGCGGTCCGGGTGGAGGTTTACCTCCGTTGAAAACAGTCAGGTAACTGACGTGAACTGAAAATTATCACAGCGTAAACGTACTGCATTGTTGCAGATAAGAATAAATACTTAACTAAGCAGGATTGTGGGGCAGCAGTTTTCGGTCGCCGCGGTTGACCTAAACGCGCTACCCCTAGAGGCATCGGTAACTGGAACCACCTGGCCACCTTTTACTTGTGGCTACCCATGATGAAACGGATGAAAGTCGATTCGTCCCGTTGATCAGCATTCCTTGAAACTAGTGGACGGCACGGTAACGGTAAATCTCTACTGCTTGTGCGTCGCTGTCCCCGCACTGAGTGGCGCACGGGAATTATTGTCCGAAGATGTTTCACACTACTTTTCACGTTATCGGTTGCAAATTGGAAAAATTCGTTCGTTTGATTTTCACACAACCTTGTAGTCCGAAATCCACTCAATTTTCTACGTACAAATAGCTTTTGTTTCCACTCACCACACATTTTTGATTGTTATTGTTGCCATTGCGTTACGGCAAAATTGGTGGCTTTGTTTCCCTGCCGACTACCGACTGTCGGCTCACATTCAACGCGTGAGGGATAAATCGTAAACGTAAAAAATTAAGGCTACTGACATACTTAGGCCTCAAATGAAGCGAAGCGTTGAGCGTTTGAGAAGCGGAATAAACAGAAGCGTTGGGTGAAGCTTCCTATGACATACTGGAGCGAGCGTCGCAAATGCGTTGTGTTGTCATATTCCTAGATTCCAATAGCGGTTTTGTTTAAAGGAAATATGAATTCGTCCAATGAAGATTTTTTTGCTTCTTCAAGCACGGTAAATTACGTTTTTAGTAAACAGAGATTTTTTTATGAAATAAAATAATATTACTGAAGTGAGTTGCGCTACAGACGTAGTAAAAAAAATAAGAAATTATCCTAAATTTTAAACCCGTTGACCCCGAGCAACGTTCAACTAGTTTATAATATCTGTTAGGATTTGAATAACCAATAAGAGCACAGCTAGTTACTCAGCGGCTTGCATTTTCGCGACCAAAGAAGTTTAGCATGCTAGATTTCTGGCCATTCAAATCAAAACTCAACAATATCAATCAATAATATCAGTGCTATTTTCCCGACGACCTGAAAATTTTTCCCGATAGTATTTTCTATCCTACTTCTTTTCTTTTTTAAGATTTAAGACCAAAATAAAGCAAATATTAAGTACCTGGCGATATCAGGTTTAGTCTGAACATGGATTTACTGCACAACCCTCTTCTAAACATTTTAACATTTTCTAAATGAAAATGTATTTATTTGCTTTTTCCAATTACCAAACCAAAACAAAGCAAATATAAAGCACCTGGCGATAAAAGATTTAGTCTGAATATGGTATTACCGCGTACATATACGCGCGTCAAAACACTACTCGTTCTGTTTCGCCGCCTCTATCGACGCGTCTTTGCCGCTCCAGTATGACCGGTTCGAGCGTTTCATATAGACGTTCGAAGAAGTAGCTCTGACGCTTTTGCGACGCTTTTTGCTTCGCTTCATTTGACGCCTCAGTATGTCATTAGCCTAACACTTTACTTAGCCGTGTAGGTTTAGCTCGATGCGGGTGACGTCCCGTTAGTAAAAATTGGCGCTCGAACACTCGCGGGTGATGCCAAATTGGCGCGATCCTGGTCACGGCACCAAATATGTTCGCGCACGGCCCTACGTTGTGTTCTATTTCGCCCTTTGGCATCACGGGTGGGGCAATTACGACCCAGGGACGAGCGTTCTTTCGACACGACAACACAATACTAACGTTCACTATACTAAGTACATTTATTCTAAACGGAAAATATTTACAAGTGAGCAGCGTGCCGGCGCTGTCGCCGGACGCAAATTGACTAACCACAATGAACTGAACACAAGCGCAGCTGTAGAGAGCGCTTTTATAGACTGTCTCTTGGACGGCAGCATTGTCGAGCCAAAACAAAGCTGAAAATAAGCGCGCGCAAACCAGCGTCGCTTGGGCCTCAGCTGGTCACTCACGGATGACAGTAATGCCCAGCTGAGGCGGGAGTTTTGGCACGAACAAATACATATAGAAACCATCGTCTGTTTTAAAAACCTATGAATTTTGTTAGCCAACTCCTGGAAGCCTTGGACGCTTAAAGTCGTACTGTGGGGATTTCCAGGAATAGCAGAAACTAAACTTAAATTCATATTTAATATTGGCAATTTTTGTCCAACTAATACTGTGTTTATTTTTTAATATGGAATTATCTTGTGCGCCAAAGAGGTGCTGAAAAAATACGAATTTACTCGGAATGAAATGCTTACATCATACTCAAATATACATGCAAAAACTTGTAAAATCTTTCAAAATATCGGGAAATTATACTGGCACCGTACAAAAACGCAATTTGTGATAAAATTCGATGTTAAATGGTGAATTATATAATTTATTGTAGAATGTTGTGAGTTTATCCTGTGCTAAAACTGCCGAAAATCAATTTCACTAACTATTAACCGGGTTTCGGATACCATGGTTTCTAATAAATCTCGAATGGTATTGGTGATCCGCTTTATTAACAAACGCATCATCAGAACTACAACTGCTACTATTGGATGTCACATTTTTATTAAATTGGTCGTCACACGATAACTGTTATTTTTATCGACAACTATTTAATGTTTTACAAGGCTTTAATTGAAAGTTGCTTCATCTTAGGACGTTTCTTCTCGAGACGCTTCCGTTCCTTCTCTTCCCATCG
Organism: Wyeomyia smithii; assembly: GCF_029784165.1. Classification (NCBI taxonomy): domain Eukaryota; kingdom Metazoa; phylum Arthropoda; class Insecta; order Diptera; family Culicidae; genus Wyeomyia; species Wyeomyia smithii. The sequence goes on along the minus strand of NC_073696.1, from coordinate 128,425,614 downwards.
ACGTTGTTTTTCCGGGTCATCGTTAGCTAAAATTTTCTCTTTTTCTGCCTTGCGCTTCTCCTCTCGTCGTTGAGCAGCTGCTTCAGCACGAGCAGCATGAGTATTCTTCATGAATTCCTCTTCTACACGAGCCCGATTTTTATCAGACTTTGCTTTACCCTAAAAATATTAAACTTTAATGTTTCTGCACAAGCTACAGTTCTATAAATCTACTTCTTTTGACAAACGGAAACGCCTAATACGTTCCATCAAATACAGTACTAACACCAGCAAAGGCTTCAATTCTTCCATTCCTATCTTAGGAGGCATATTGAACCCACAATGTAAAATGCGTTTGACCTCAGGTTGTTTAAGAGTGTTGGGGTCCTCTTGCTGAACTGGACCACTATATTGATCCGAAGCGTAAATATACTCTATAAGGTGTGAATACTTATTTAGTGCTGCTATCAGTCTACTATCCAATAGGCTAGATGACGCCTCTGCAATCTCTGATAATAATGAGTAACCAGAAATGTTGTACTTTTCATCAGTTTTGTTGACTAGAGTGCAAAATTTGCTCTGAAAAATTAGATTAACCACATTTAGTATAGATGCAGTAAGTATTGTCGATAAAAAAAATACCAAATCATTCATTTCTTTGCCCATTTTAGTAGCTTGCTTCTTAGTTGCAACACAAAACACAAAATTGTCCATTGAGTCTGGAGACATTTCCACTTTTATATGCAACTGGTCGTTAATTGGTTTCATTATTCCAGTTATTAGTGAAACCAGATCTTGCCGTTTTATCATTTTCAATTCAACCAACATTCCTTCGCAGCAGGTTCGGCCACTGCACCAAAGCGTATACACGCTCTCGCTTTCTTTTATAAAGCTTAAGGTGGATCCTTCGGTTTCCTTTTTACCATCGTCTCCCACAAGAACAAAATTCTCCTCAAGAAGACTTTTGTGTGTGGAAAGCCACAAGCTTGCAATAGATGAATTCTTTTTATTTCCGTACAGATAGTTAGCGAAATAGGCCATAAGGCCTGCCAGCATTAACATTTCCATCCAGTATGAGTCCCAGTGTGTTCGAAAATGCATAGGAACTTTGGCCATTGTTAATTTGGGCTCCGTCTTTTTCGTATCTCCCCGCTTTACATCATCGGCTTCATTGTTCGTTCCAGGGAAACCCTCAAATTCTTCTTCGTCTTGAAAATGCTCAAACTCATTTTCTTCGTCCTCCACAACAGCTTCATCTTCATCCGTATTGTCGATTTCAGCAAAATCATTAATGCCACCTTCATTCTTCCGTATATTCCCATTTGACTTCGCGGTATTAACATCGATTACCTCTGGCTGTTGCGGACTTGCTACATTGCCAGCAATAAACTCATCGTCATCGAAATCTTCGAATTCTGCAAAATCATTATCCTCAAAGTTATCGGCATATACTTGAACCTCTGACATTAGACATAGATATGCCGTTGCCATTAAATAAAATTGTAACCGCATAGCTGAGCTGTAACAAACAAATATAGTAAACAATATTCAAAGCAGTTGCAGCATGGTTTCTTACCTGAAATTTGCATCACCTGGGCCACTAGTATAATTGCAATATTGTACTTATTCCCTTTTTTGGCTTAATTTTATAAATTTGTGTTTAAAACTACTAAATAAAAACTAAACTTAGACAAAATGCCGTTTATGTATTTTGATTGTTTGGTATTTTATTATACGTGAATTACTACAGAAATGATTTTCACCTAATTAATTTCTTCAACTCAACTGAGATTCGATGACATTTTATTTTTTAAGTCTACGTTGTGCACACTTGGCGAAAAGAGCTCAATTGTGAATGTAGTATTGAGTAATGATGTATCGGAATAAAAAAAATCGATACTTTCGAGTCGATGTTACGATTTTTTGATCGATTGTGTGATGTAGAACTTTTGGCGATTTTTTTTGTTCCAGTCACTTAGTTTTTACCAGGGGGAATCTATCTGTCAAATATCGTATAACCGTGACCAGCATATTTGGCAACAAGGCGTCCGGTTGTTTTGGTTTTTGTCGTTTTGATTGAAGTAAAATTTAGTAGAATTGTAACACATACATAAGACATACGTAACACTCAGGAAGAAATCTTCCAAAAAAGTTGGTACAAAATGAACTACTCGAAATTACCAACCTCTGTAAAAAAAACCTCTGTTTGAGTTGTTTTTGAAGGCAGTGTACCTGCGCAGCCCTGCATTTGTCTCGTTTCTACTCGAAAAATGCTGCATTGATTTTGTAAATAACTTTTTGACAGTTTCTTATGGGTTTTTCTTTGGGGCTCGATAAGGTCGAGAAAAAGAAAATTCATTATGTTCATTATTTATCGAGCAGTTTGACAGGGCGAGGTACGGAGTACTATGGGGCAACGTGTACCAGGAAAAAACGCCAGTGTTACGTATGTCTTATGTATGTGATTGTAACGTTCTTTTATAACAAAACTCTAGAAATCGCGGAAAACTTTTATTCATACTGCGTTGCGTAGTGAAATTTGGTGGCAGCAGCCTGCGATTAGCTGAAAATCATTAAGTTTCCTCGCCACACACGAAATCTTTTAAACGTCATGGACCAACAAACTTCATGGACCAGAGTTGATCTGCGATAACGCACACATATATGAATTTTGACAGCAGTAAATCTCCCCTGGTTTTTACAGGTTTTTACCACGTGGATGGCACCGCTGTCAGCTACCATAAATTTGACGCGTTACCAACATCACTGGCACTGGCACCCGAAAAATGGTCAGTTTACCCTTATCTTATGTTGATTCGGGCAAACCGACCAAATGTTGACTGCAATTATTGATAGCATATCAGACAGTTTTGAGCAATTTCTTAAGGTGTTTACATGGTATTTGATATTCTAAGTGATATTTAGTTTATTAATTGTGCCCCAAAACAAAGTGAAGCAAACTGTGACAGCAGAGAAAGTAGTTTTGGGATAAACGGTACAGAAATAATGGAAAACTTTCAGTCGTTGGGCTGAGCTGTCAAAGTTGCAAATCGATCAAAGAGCACACCGAGTGTTTCTTGTTGTTATTCGCTCTGACGGTGCTGTCATCTTCAATTTGTTTACTCTATGAGTGCAGAGGATAGGAATTTTTTCAAGGGTGAATGTGATAGCAAGCATTTTGGTAATTTTCCCCAAAATTCGCATACGGGCAGTTCAATGTGTGTGAAGAAGATGATTTAATTCCGTCAGGGCGAATGGTTACTACTGGGTACGCAGAAAAGTTTAATAATATCGTTTTAATTGATTGACAAACCTTAAAAATGCATTCACAAACCACTCAAATGAAAATCAACGTTGTCAGAAATGATGTTTGACTTCGCTTTAGTTGGGCTATAACCCAAAGGTCGGGCGCCCAACTAAACATAGCCCAACGAGCGAAATTTCAACTGTACTCGAATGGTACCACCACATACATAAGACATACGTAACACTCAGGAAGAAATCTTCCAAAAAAGTTGGTACAAAATGAACCACTCGAAAGTACCAACCTCTGTAAAAAAAACCTCTGTTTGAGTTGTTTTTGAAGGCAGTGTACCTGCGCAGCCCTGTATTTGTCTCGTTTCTACTCGAAAAATGCTGCATTGATTTTGTAAATAACTTTTTGACAGTTTCTTATGGGATTTTCTTTTGGGCTCGATAAGGTCGAGAAAAAGAAAATTCATTGTGTTCATTATTTATCGAGCAGTTTGACAGGGCGAGGTACGGAGTACTATGGGGCAACGTGTACCAGGAAAAAACGCCAGTGTTACGTATGTCTTATGTATGTGATACCACCTTCTGAAAAAAATCTCTGTTTGAGTATGTCTTATTGTATGTGACTTTATTATAATCGGTTTGAAGTAAAAATGAATAAGCGTGTATAAAGCCATTTTTACTTGACAAACACGACAATTTGTTGAACGTGTTTGTTTCTTGACAAATTGTCATTTTCATCAAACGCACCACCATCAAATCATCGTCCTTAGTCGAAGAAATTTTAGTCATTTGGCTCGGTATTTAAAAGCAACGTTTTCAAAGTACAATTTAATTTCATCGGGTATGTTGTGATCTAGTAAAATAATAATCGTATTTATTTTTGATATATTGTGTATACTTTATATTACTAGAATCATGTTCAAAAAAACAAACCAGTTTTCTCCACAACCAGCACCACCATCAGTGGAGCAAATAATGGAAGATCTAGAAACATTTTGCGTAGAACGCCAACCAACAGAAAAAGTTCGTTCTTTAGATACCAGCACGGAGGAACCAGACATTGAGGATTGGTGGAAGGTGTTTCAAACCTACCTGGAGGATCATGAACAATTTCATAGCATGAAAATTGATATTGAAAATTTAAAAAAGAAATTGCTGGCTACGCAAACCGAATTGCAGGAAGCACGAGATAGCATTCAACGTCAGATTGACGAGGATCTTGAAAAAATTAAGTTGACTATACAAAGCTGAGGTTTGATTTGAAGTGGAGCATCTTGTAACATAGTACATATATACAAAAATGACATAATCGCTATATTATTTAAAGTTTTTACAGTTTATTGATGATTCTATTATTGATAATGTTGGATTCATCTTTGTAAATAAAGTGGACCTTTAAAACAAACCTGCTATTTCATAAAAAAAAGCATTCTAGGTGTTTAGCGAATTACTACAGGCTACTTTCTAGAAAACCAAATTGACGAATTTACGATTTTGATAGGCATCAACCCGAAGTCGGTACAGTTAGTTTTTGTTTTACATATGATGCGTTTTTGTAAATCCATGTTATACGTTTCAAATCGTAAATAATTCCTTTATATTCACACCATATGCAGTAAGCTAAAAGTTTGCCACAACAAGTAACAGTATGCTACGATCTTTTCGTCCCGGACTATATCGATAACCCTTAATTTGTTCATATATTTAAAGCCTTTATTAAAAGAGATAAGGCGAGTAACTCACTCACTGGCCAGGCGAGCAAAATGTTATATTAGGGAGCGCGAATGGAACTTTGCTGGTGACAGACGAGCTACTCGTCCAAAATCCAGCCGACTCACCTTCTGCAATATCAAAAATGGACATTGGACAGACGAGTAACTCGCCGCTTTCTTTTGCTTTCTTCAAGAATAATACTTAATTGCCTTCTCAATTTAACCACAGATAAACAGACGTACCACGAGATTTATCCGTGGATCAAAATAACGGTAATTTCGAATGAGTTTCAGTTATGCGTAATATTTCTGCCGCAGCGGTGGTGGCGTTGATGTGCCTTTTCCTTTGAACTCAGTTGACAGTATTCGAGCACCGTGCTGAAAAAATCAGCAGAAAAGCTAAAAGTTTTTCTTTTGCGGTATATGTCCAGTAGGTGTCGCCAAAGATGGAAAAAATCGTATCGCATAACAATCATTCGGGTATCATTCCTGAACGTGCTATTCATAAGCTTTCAATCCCAGCAAACCATCGCTACTAAAAGTTACACATTCTCACGCTTGCAAGAAACAGCTTAGAGCAAAGAAATATATGGTAGCTTTCTATGTTGATTTTGTTTCAGTATTGCCTGCTTTAGGCGGAGCGAGCAACATGATGCGAGTGTTTCACGAAAGAATCGTAAACGATTGCACTCAAGCGATCGCAACGATTCTTTCAAATGTTGGTTGTTTGTAAGTGGAATTCGGTTACTCCACGTCGTGCTTTCACCGTGATATACCACGATGATTCTTGGTGATTTCAAATATTACATTAAAATTAAAATTTTAAAAGATTAAAATCGACGTAGCATTTATTTTGCAAGACCGTTCTTTTCGCAAGAAAAATGCATACAAAAAATACACTACGACATTACACAAAGTTTTGCAGCGAGAGCTGTCGAAATCTCTCTATCTGTAGCATTCTGAAATTTTGTGTAAACACACAATCTGTTCTGAAAACAAAAATCCTTGTTTCATTGTGGGTTTCAATAGTTAAAATTACAAGATACTCATCTCTGTTCAAAACTGGTAAGTGCCCCGATTAGTTTTTGTGCGAATTTCAGAATATTTTCTGTGTTTTTAACATACATAGATCATACGAAGTTGAATAAACATCTTTCTTACTCGTACCAAAACACAATCTCTTCGAAGCAACATTAATCCATAGTGAAGTTAACATCCAAAGGAATGCTGTCTCCAGTGTATAAGTGATAAATAGATTGAATTAGACACGATGATTTGTTTCTCAAGAATTTTTTGTATGTTGTCACTTGTATTTTTGTATGTTTTTCTCATTGCAAACATTGCATATAAGACGGTCTCCATATAAAGGAGTGGCCAGAATTACCAAAATGCGAATTTAATATTTAGAAAAATTTGAGCACTTGATTTTATAGTTTTTAATCTATATTTTCATAATTTATCAATGAAATCTTGATATATTAGACGGTTCATCTTAAATAACGCCTCCAAAGTTAACTCTTTCAAAAAAGAAGGAAAACAGTTTTTCTGAACATTTTGGAATATATAAAATTATACTAAAGATGTTATGGTATGTTTGCACATAATTAAGAGCTTATTATATTAGCTTCCTATAACCGGCAGAGTATTTGATTTTAACCCTGCAGAGTGTGCCGCAGACCACATAGAAAATATTCGGAATTTTCCTAATTTTGATCTTTAAGGACATCAAATGTAAGCACGTGTAAGCACAGCTCCTAATAGTGTGCCTGAAAGCCCTGTTTATGCCCTCCAAGAAACAATATTAAAAATTTGCGGAAAATTTGCGTTTTTGCAGAAAAAGATGATTTAAAGGCTTTAATTTTTCCTGTATATTTTGAGTTTTTGGGTGATTTATCAACGAAATTCTTTGTATATTACACCAATTTAGTCCAGAGCACATTGAGAATACGTAAAATATATATATATATATATATATATATATATATATATATATATATATATATATATATATATATATATATATATATATATATATATATATATATATATATATATATATATATATATATATATATATATATATATATCTATATATATATATATATATATATATACATATATATATATATATATATATATATATATATATATATATATATATATATATATATATATATATATATATTTATATATATATATATATATATATATATATATATATATATATATATATATATATATCATATTCATATCATAGTCAATCATATGTAGACTGTTTACATTAGTTTCTTAACTATACATAAAAATAAAACAAATTAATTTTGTGTCCTCAGCCTCAAGGACTTGACTTGTTTCAGTTTATACCGGGACATCGTAAAGTCAATGGCTTCGCAGTGTTGATTATAAGAATTCATCATACTATTTATAGGTCCATTTTTAGCGTATTCCGTACGACGATGGTTAAGAGCAAATAAGCTACGGTGTCGAAGTTGTCGAATGGGTACATAAAAGTTCAATTTAGAAAGTAGTACGTGCTGCGAAACGATATCGGTTACAAATAAAGCCATCGCTCTCGCCGTTCTTTTAATGTTTGAATGTCAATCAACATGTAGCGAGCTTCATATGACGGAAGACGATGTGAGGTCCAACCTAGCTTACGAAGAGCATATAGTAGTAATTGCTTTTGTACTGTTTCTATTCTTTCTTCATGTACGCCAGAACGAGGAGACCACACAATGTTACAATATTCCAGTATTGACCTCACATAGGTAATATACAAAGTTTTGATAGTGTACGGGTCTTGAAAATTGTAGCAGAAGCGTTTGATAAACCTTAACATGTTGTTTGCCTTGTGTATGTTAGTATTATAGTGGTCGATGAAATTAAGTGTTGAATCCAGGGTTATTCCTAAATCTCTACCTTTTCACATTTTTCTGCACTCTGATTTCCTAATGCAATTACAATGTTGAACGATGTTAATTTTCTGCTAAAGGATATTACATAGCATTTTTTTTTAAATTTAATTCCAGTAGGCTTTTCTTACACCAGATGTGAAATGTGTGAATTTCATTCTGAAATACATTGATGTCTTCTTGATTTTTTATTTCCAAAAACAGCTTCATGTCGTCGGCATATATTAAAGCTTCAATATTTTTGAGGATGAAGGAAATGTCGTTTACGTACGAAATAAAAAAAAGTGGTCCTAAGTGGGAGCCTTGAGGAACACCTGAAGTAACTCGAATGGGATTTGACTTCTTTCCATTGAATTTTATTATTTGTTGCCTGTTTGTTAAATATGATTCAAGCCACTTCAGGAGACCAGACTCAATTCCAATTTTTTGCAGTTTAAAAAGTAGCATTGGTATGCCAATACGATCAAATGCTTTGCTAAAGTCTGTATAGAGAGCTTTTACATGGTTCCCATTATCCATTGCATTCAATGAGTAATCTACGAATGCAAGTAAATTTGTAGACGTAAAGCGGCTATTGAAAAAGCCGTGTTGTTTGTCTGTTATTCGATTTTTGACTTGAGCAAACATTTTTTTCATTGACAATTGCCTCAAAGAGTTTAGGAATGCAAGAGATAATAGCGATTCCACGATAATTACGTATGCCAGATTTCCGCCCAGGTTTGAAAATAGGCACCAAAAATAAGCTTTTCCATATATTTGGGAAGACTCCAGTTTTTAACGGCATATTGAACAGCCAGAACAAAGGAGATGTAAGCTTAGGAGATAACCAAAATTTCAGTCGCATTTTGCGTTGGTGAAGAAATTTTCGGGGATATGGTGGTTGACCATGTTTGAGCGTTGGTGAGTGTTACCTGTAAGTCTTCTTCTTTCTCATCGAAAGGGGTCGTTATTTCCGGAAACTCGGCTTGTAAAATTTGTCGGCGCTCTCTCTTAGTTGTTGTAGGCGGTGGTGTGTCCGTTCACTGGATAATGATTTCCGATGAGACCGCAGGTCTGCCAAGGCGTCATCGCGTGATATTCCTAGTTCTTCATGTACGTCCAGGAAAATTTCACGTAGCAGGTTTAAGTCACTTGGTAGTCCTACAGCTGCCAGCATCACCGATGCACTAATTTTGGTGATTCCTCGAATGCATACCGTTGTTGGCTGATCATGCAGGAAAGCAAGGAAAGTACCGTATCCATAATTTTGTGATCACGCAGCCGTGCTTTCAGATAGCGTTTGTCACCAGCAGCGGATTGCTCCGTTAGTCTGACAATCGGTGGACGCAATAGGATCTAGCAGCGGAGCAGCATTTACCGGTTCTGACTATGAAGTAGTGTTCTGTCTTGTACTTTTTTCAAATCGATACGGGTACAGTTTCTCCTTTCCAAAAGTTGATGATGGTCCGCTCTCGAGTAGAAGGATTTTTCAGCTAACTCTTCCTGAAGATTTTGTTGAGGTTTTGCACCGCATATGTTGGTCACCTGAAGATTAGAGACAGTCCCTGAGACAAATTTCACCTCCTCGAGTATTGCAGTTAGTTTTGAGTCATTTTTTGTGTGAGGTTTTAATGACTCAGCCTCTGTGATTGAACTTATAAAATTGCTAGTCAGGCTTGAGCGCCGTTCGTCAAAATATTTGTGTGCAATTTATTGTCACAGGATTTTATGTGCTGTCCGACCGCACTGCACATGTTTTGATTGTTTTAATTTATCGCTGACAAAGTTTCTTTGACGTCATTGAGTAGGTGCTCAATACTGTCGAACAATTCTGAGACTAAGCAGAATTTTTTCATATCCGCGGCAATGCGATGGTTGGCGTCTGTTTGTCGATGAACTGCATCCACAATCTGCTCCTGTTGATGAAGCAGCTTCCGTACGTCAGTTGCCTTCCGGAGAATTTCTTGACATTCTGTACACAATGGCGCCATATAGGAGGTGATGAAAAGTTCGCGGTGTCGTTGTACGCCGATACATGCAACATATTAAGTTTTGCTGCAAAACTCGCACTTCCAAAGAAAGCGGTCGTTAATTACGTTAATACACTACGCGGAAGAGTTACGACACGGATGGTCAGCAAAAACACGCGACGTTGTCAAGGTGTAAAAAAACATATACAAATTAATTGCGGAGCGAAAAGTAAACGCGTCCGCGCCCGATGACTGTTCTAGGCGAAAACATTAATTATTTGTTTGTATACACTGACGAGTTTTTTTATTGTTTCGAAAAAAAAAATTAGATATGCCCCAATTCACGTGGTTTAGGAACAGCCCCTTGTCACTACAATACTTTCTTATATGACAAAATCATCTACAGTAGAAAACTAACAATTTGACAACAACAAAATAATTTTGACCGTAAATCTTAATTTTCCGACCATTGTGCATTGACCGCTTTGAGGTACGTGTTCCTAATGTCCGATTGAGCTGAAATTTTGCATGCGGACTTTTTCGAGGAGACGAATCTTTTGAACCCTATTGCTGAACGATATTCGAATGTCATTTTTTTTTCAAACATCTCATTGGTACCCTGTATATCTTCCATTACTCGTCAATGGAGGTGGGTATTTGAATACGAGCTCGATATGAATACAAAATAAATGTTATTCAGTTAGAGTAAAAATGGCTGAACCTGTGTAAAAAGTTGGTCCCTTGAAATTTAATCACACTATGTAAACCTGCTCATTTGAGTTTGCAAACTCATTAAAATTTGCAGATTTTTTTTCTTTCAATGAGGTCATTTCACTCTTTCAGCGATACGCACATCCACAGTTTGTTTTTTTTTTAACGGAATATGTACCCAAAAACTGGATTTTCGGGAATAAGAAAATTCTTACGGGACCACTAACACTTATTTTAAAATAGATGAGCTTCGAATCTGTTCGTGCTAAAACTATCGAAATAGGAGGAAAACTGCAGAAGTTATAAGAATTTTAATTTGTGTGTACCCGCAACCCGTTGGACGCGTGAAGGTACTTTTATGTCGAGCACATTACTGTTTTAAACTGCTTTCTCTTCAAAAAAAAGTTTGATTAAGTGAAAATTCTCTGCCCCCACGCAAAACGGAGTAGCTACGGCTCTGACTGCTTGCAACTTTGCTAAAAACGTTATATCAATCAAGCCAAACGTTCTGACTTTTTTTTTTATTTTTTCCTAGTAAATTTTAACATTTTTGTTTTTCACTTCTCCATACTCAAACAGCCATTTGTATATTTTTCCAGAGGGACAAAATTATTATCTACAACTTGAAATTTAATCACACTATGTAAACCTGCTCATTTGAGTTTGCAAACTCATTAAAATTTGCAGATTTTTTTTCTTTTAATGAGGTCATTTCATTCTTTCAGCGATACGCACATCAACAGTTTGTTTTTTTTAACGGAATATGTACCCAAAAAACTGGATTTTCGGGAATAAGAAAATTCTTACGGGACCACTAACACTTATTTTAAAATAGATGAGCTTCGAATCTGTTCGTGCTAAAACTATCGAAATAGGAGGAAAACTGCAGAAGTTATAAGAATTTTAATTTGTGTGTACCCGCAACCCGGTGGACGCGTGAAGGTACTTTTATGTCGAGCACATGACTGTTTTAAACTGCTTTCTCTTCAAAAAAAAAGTTTGATTAAGTGAAAATTCTCTGCCCCCACGCAAAACGGAGTAGCTACGGCTCTGACTGCTTGCAACTTTGCTAAAAACGTTATATCAATCAAGCCAAACGTTCTGACTTATTTTTTTATTTTTTCCTAGTAAATTTTAACATTTTTGTTTTTCACTTCTCCATACTCAAACAGCCATTTGTATATTTTTCCAGAGGGACAAAATTATTATCTACAACTTTGCCGAAGACGTCACACTGATCAAACAAACAGTTTTAGCTCTAAAAATGTTTGTAATCATCAATACCTTTTTCACATAGAATTTTAACATAGCTATAAACTTAAAACTTGAATAAAACTTAAAACTTGAATAAAACTTAAAAGATTTGATTTCAATTGGACTTAGAAATGTCACAAATTTGTCCGGACTGAAGGGCCAAACATACGATACGTTTGCGTTGCGTTGACGTTAATTTGAAAGAAAATGTATGGGCTAACTGTCAAATTGCTGCAAATGCAGCCGCAACACATCCATTGTGTTTAGGTTTAGGGGGGGTTTGATATTGAAACATTCGAATGATTTGATTGAATCAATTTTCGCTTCACACATGTTCTTGAATTTTTTATCAATGTGGTGGTTTGCTGAACAAATAAATTACTGTTAAATTTTAACATTTTTGTTTCTCAAACAGCCATTTGTATATTTTTCCAGAAGGACAAAATTATTATCTACAAATTTGTCGAATACATCAATAAAACAAACCGTTTCACGAACTAATTACATTTTTTGTCTCATGACTTGCATTTCAAGTTTTAATAAAGTAGGCCATGTATGTAATTTTTCGAAAATACGAAAAATGAACAAGGACAGAAGGTGTGACATAGACATAGACCGTCTCATTCAGACGGGACTCGAACCCGCAATCTCCAATGTTTCCGGCATAGTGTTATGGCCAAATAAACCACTGAGTATTTCTCCCCTAAGAATAATATCGATCACCCTCTACTATTGTGTCCTGTTTCAAGCACGTCTCGATCAACCACACACACTGCCTTGTGGAAGTTATTTTTGTGACTGAGAGACTGCCGCTATCACATTTTGTATGGCGACTTACTACCACAGACAAACAGACGTACCAACGCATAAAAATTCAAAGAAAATTTTGGTTCGTACTAAGTTGTGCGACACCTGCTGGACATATTCCGCAAATGATAAACTTTTAGCTTTTCTGCTGATTTTGGCAGCACGGTGCTCGAATACTGTCAATTGAGTTCAAAGGAAAAGGCATATCAGCGCCACCACCGCTATGAAAATATTCCGCATAACTGAAACAATTCTTAGCAATTGTCCAAGGCGTACAATTTTTTGCGAAGTTGATTGGTAATACCTAGAATGTGACTGAGAAAATTGAAACTACTAAAAAAAATTGTGATGAAGAACTTCAAATCCTAATCAGGGCTTCAAAAATAAACTCGATTGTTTTTTACTGCAATCGTTGGGTTTAGTGTCAGAGAACAATATGTAAAAATTCTAAAGCCTAACTCAAAGTTGTTTTGGAGATACGGTACCGAGAACCAATACAAAATAGCTGCAAAAATTGAGCACTTAGCGACATCATAATTTTATTGCTAATTGCAAAATGCTTGTGGCGTTATATAGATAGATACAAAGTGTGAACACATATTAAATAATATGCCAGTGATGAGCTAATCATTATACCTTGCAAGTGCACTAATCTGAGCCATATCGCATAAGCACAGTTATTCAAAATATAGAAGAACAAACAATTAAAAAAAAACAAACTGGAAAACTCCAATTTTAAAACCTGAAAAAATCCAGCTGAAGCATCAAGTTATCGTCCAATTAGTTTACTCTCTTCTATGAGCAAACTTTTTGAAAGAATGATTCTCAATAAAATGATGACACATAGGTCAATGAAAATTCAATTTTTACAAATGAGCAGTTTGGATTTCGCCATGGGCATTCGACTACGCATCAGTTACTCAGAGTAACTAATATGATTCGTACCAATAAATCTGAAGGTTATTCCACTGGAGCTGCTCTTCTAGACATAGAAAAAGCATTCGACAGTGTTTGGCATAAAGGCTTAATAGCTAAAATGTCAAATTTCCGTTTTCCTCTTTACATCACAAAAATGATACAAAGTTACTTGACAGACCGCACTCTTCAGGTTAACTATTTGAATAGTAAATCTGATAGATTACCCGTTAGAGCTGGTGTACCTCAAGGAAGTATCTTGGACCCAGTCTTATATAATATTTTTACTTCTGATCTGCCTGATTTACTACCAGAATGTGAGAAATCTCTGTTTTGTGACGATACAAGCATTTCCGTAAAAGGAAAAAGCCTTCGTGTCATATGCAGTAGGCTGCAAAAAAGTCTAGATATATTTTCTTCATATTTGCAGAAATGGGAGATTTCTCCTAATGCAGCAAAAACACAATTAATTATTTTTCCCCATAAACCAAGAGTTTCTTTTGTCAAACCCACCAATATCTTAAATTGGTCTGACCAAGTTAAATATTTAGGGCTAATTTATGATAAAAATCTTACCTTCAAGGAGCACATTGGAAATATCCAAACAAAGTGCAATAAATATATGAAATGTTTGTATGCTCTTATCAACAGAAATGTTAGACTTTGTCTCAAGAATAAACTGGTAATTTACAAACAAATATTTAGACCAGCAATGTTATATGCAGTCCCCATCTGGACAAGTTGTTGTACAACCAGAAAGAGGATGCTTTAAAGGATTCAGAACAAACGTCTGAAAATGATATTGAAGCGTCCTCGCTGGTTTAGCACGCAGAGCCGGCGTCACATTATTTTCCCGAGTGGGTAGTAATCAATGGAGGGGGATAATTCCGTGTGGGTAAGTACCCACAGAGACATTTTCCGAGTGGGTACTACTACCCACACTACCCACATGAACCGCCGGCCCTGTTAGCACGAATGAACTACACAGGCTTACTAATGTGGAAACCACATCCCTGTCACGAACGTCATCCCCATGCATTTCGCTTGAAGCCGTTTTTCTCTGGCTCTCTGGCTCAATTTTACGTCAAAAGGCTGTCAGTGCTTGCGAAACAGCCGATTAAGCACCGTCCATGCGAGATCAACTGTTGCTGCATGTGGTGTGAAGAAATGCAGGAAGCGAAAAACGATTGTTTTGTTCTGAACTTTTCATGGATTTTGTGCAGGACATAAATGGTCACGTTCAAACATGTTTCAACACGTTCTGGATAGCCTTACATTCAATAAAGTTAGAAGCACGCAAAAAATCCGTACAGTAACAAATGCGGCACAATGAACGGAGCTTATGACCATATTTCCAACAGTAGCGCCATCATCATCGGCGGCGGCTTCAGGAAACTGTTGCCATGACATCGGTCTGGTGGAAACATTAGAAAATATGTCAAACCAAATTATCAATATATCCGACAAAAACCGTTGCAATCCTCAATTACAGCGATTAGATCACTTCATAGTCAGTAAGATAGGTGTCAGGTTAGATTCAGGTTTAATTTTAAATTCTTCTTTTTTTGTTCTTGACAAGTAGGTTTACAATTTTCCTACAATTATATTAACTTAACTGCGGAAGCAAATTACAATCTTTTAATAAAATAAAACTAAAAATATACGTAATAGTGTTGATATGTCACCCTTTGTGGCAGAACACACAATAAAAATTCTGAATAAATACTAGTAAATAATTAATTCATCGCAAACCATCCCCCCTTTTGACAAAACAAACTAGAAACTTTAAGAAACCTTTTCAAGCTATAATTAAATCGATTCTTAACCCAAAGTTTTTGTGTTTTATGCAGGAAAAATGGAACGTTCGGATTATATTAGAAAAACACTAAAAGTGAGAAAAAGTAGTGGATTTTAGTAATAGGAATTTACTGCATTGAACAACTGAAAGCGTCCAAAAATGTAACCTGAAACAAATTAAAAACTGGATGAAAAATATGAACATCTATAAAACTATATAGATAAACATTCATTACTGTAGAAGTTGATTAGTTGCGTATGTATTCCCTCGCCCTGATTCATAAATGTACTTGCAGGTCATTGTATTATTGATAATCTACATATTAATAATTGAGAAAGTTGTCTAAAAGTAACTGCTACTGAAATAAAATTTGAAAAGCATTAAACTTTTTGTACTTTTGCCGGGCAAGAAAATGTTTGGGTGGTCCAACACTCAAGAACATTGGCCTGAATTAGATCAAAATTACCCGTGAATATTTGAGTTTTCCCAACTTTGGATAGCTGCTGCGTCCACTCACCAAAATAAATCAACTTGATGTGTCTTCTCTGACAAGCGGCATCTTTAATAAGAGTGTTTCTAAATGCTCTGGAAATGTTATTGAATTTCATTTAGGTCAAGGAATAGTCAATGTGTCAAATGACGACAAATGACGGGTTAACATGTTATACTAGTCACACATTTAACGGCTAGGTATTTGTATACGAGCGCTACATGAATACTGGAAATTTGAAACGACTTTTTTTATGGCGATGAAAATAGGCGCCAGTGTTACGTCTGTTAGTCTGTTAGTTATAGTGTAAACCTGTAGTTCTGGGGAAACTACATAGTTAAAACAAATTCTACAATGGGAAACATCCGTCTCTACCAGAAACCAGTGAAGTTTATATGTGTTGTAACTTTTCTTTAAGAAATGTTGAATCTTTTTGAGAATGCTGCCTAGAAGATGCGTCGAAATTCCATACAATTCGAATGCACTGAACTGTATATTGAATTAAAACAAAATGTTCAACATGTGTTTACTACTTTCACTCTGCATATTTTCTGGAACAACAAAGCAGCAAAGTTTCACTACAAATTCATCAAAACAATAAGGTGATCAAAGTCACCCCGGAATGATGGCTGATGAAAATTTTTTAGAGAATATCTAAAAACAGCAGAATCATCGCTAAACTATTGGAGTAGCAACTGGATCTTGCTCAACGCATGCCAGTACTCATTTAAAAATATCAAACAATTTTCAGTATATTCTTAAAATATTAAAGATATATTAAAATATCAAAGCAAAATGAACAAAGCAACGCATTCACGAGAACATTTGATGTCAAATATATTAGATTCAAACAACCATTGACGCTTTAAGACAATAGTAAAAACCGCTTTCAACCCATTTGGGGGACTGAATTCTTTCCTAAATGTATGGGTCGTTTTTGATTTTGTAGACTTATGTTTATTTTCATTTATGTTTGGTAACATTTATGTGTTCTAACAAAAGTTGTTTGCTATTTTTCTTACATTTAATTTTTCTTACATTTAATTATATGGATAAACATGACCAGCAACTGGTGCAAGCCATTTAAAGGGATATCCTGTAAAATTCCAACAATTTGTAAAATATAGCTTATAATCTGCACTATAACGCATCAGCACATTTGTAAAAGATAAAAGTGGTGCACGCCAAATCACAGTTACATAGTTGAATAATTTTAGTTTTACATCACTTCCACCATTTGGATTAGTAAGACATATATTTACTAACAACGGACTATAAGAAAGAAATATCATAATGTGTGCTAAGCCGGGATGCTACCATATTATTTTAAATTTACAAGAATATTATAAATGTCGAGTCGAACAATATAATAATTGCTGCTATATAACTGTTATCTCCGTGAGGTCATCGAGCGTTGTCGTTTGTATTGCTCTCTTAACATATGATTCCATTTAATCAAAATTAGGTAATACTGTGGATTTTCAAACGTACTTATGCATGGAAAATACGTTAATCAATTTATTCAGTATGCGTATTGAAAATGTGGATCTGTTAAGGTTGCACAGCAACTGCATGGGTATCCTATAAAATATAGCAACAAAGAATAAGTGTTTATGTTTTTATTTAGCAATGCATAACAAGTTATAGCAAAATACATGAGCTTACAGTAACCATGCTCCGTCAGTATAACCGCATTTAAAGTAAACACAATGGATACACTTTGGCAACTTTACAAAGAATTGACAGTTTCTCTTTCATTTTAATGTTCCTAAACCATCAAAAACCAGCACGGTACTACCAAACGCTAAACCAAAACTTCAAATCACTACTGTTGTACATCAATCGAGTCGTTCTGGTTCAAAATAAACAGAATGGAAATGTCTGGGCAGCGTATGGAAATTTTAAGTCTTCGTAGCTACAACTGTGTCTGATTGGTTTAGGTTTACTTCGGTAGATTGCCTCTGCAATTTGATTGCCACAATAACTAATTCGACCAAACAATTGTACCATTTGACCATTTATAAGTTTATAATAAAACGTGGAAGATTAGTCACATACATATATACATACAATAACCAAATAACAAAAGTACAATAATATCATAAAAAGATAATTCCGTTTAGCGCTTCCCTTAATGATGTTTGTTCGGGAAGATTTTGCTGTCAAATGGAAGAAATACTACATGGTATACAGCCCTAGGGGTTGCATGTTACAGATTCCGCAGAAAGAATCAAATCGATTGGTCAGTCAATTACGTATTTTTATTCTCAGTGTACCCTGAACTTTTTTTTTCAGAAATATATATATAACAACTTTTGAATGAATTTCATTTACAGTTGTCGTTGTAACTTATCGTTGTTGTTGAATAGGCACAAAAAAATTCTCCTAATGCTTCTAAATCAGAAATAATTCTATTTTCTCAAAACCCGAACCCAACTAAATCTCCCAAATCCAACAAAACTTACATTATCATAATGAATGGTTTTGTCTTATTTAACTCTGATTGAATCCAACTCATTATACGAATCTTACTCTGTAAATAATTCCAAAGCCGTTACTCACTAATGGAAAAAAACATTAGAAGATATGTCAAAAAAATTATCAACAAGCTCCAGCAAAAAATCATAGCAATCAACAATTACAACGAAGGAAATTTTAAAAAGATTTATTTTTGTTTTTTGTCTGGCAAGATTTTTTTCATTTACCAACAATTACATCCACTGTATTACGAAGCGGCGCTCTGTTGCATCTGTACTGTACGGTACTGTTGCCTTTCTCAGCATGTTTTCTTTCAAGACATCAGTTTTTATTAAGTTCTTACAGCAGATAATTAGATTAATTAGGAAGAGGACCATTTCAATCTTTTTGGAACACTTTTACCTTCGAGACATCAAATTAATATAAGTTCGTCTGCAGGCACTGAGTGGTGAGTAAAATGTAATATTAGGGAATGCGAGAGAAACTTGGCTGCTGACAGCTGAGTGATAGACGAGCCACTCGTCCAAAATCCAGCCGACTCACAATCTGCAATACTAAAATTGGTCAGACTAGTAACGCGCCGCTCGCCTCGTTTTTTGTAATATGGGCCAGAGAATGTATTCATGTTGTGTTCGCGTAAATTTGTCCACGAAACTTTTTTATTAATTTTCATCGCTGAGCAGTGTAATAATAATGATAAACAGCGTATTGTAAAATTGTCCAAGACTTTATCCAAAAACATATTGGTTGTTGTTATCCTTTATGTGCTGCTATTGTCGTTTAAAATCGGATGGAACATTTGCCAGTTTCGTTTCCAGTTTTTAGGAAAAAAAATCCAAATAAATAAATGTATGCTTCAAAATGCCCTGAAGCCAACAAAAACCCTCTTTTCTGGCCGCTCGTCAATATTTAACTAAATTCGACATACGTTAATAAGCATAAGCCGAAAACGGTAATGTTATCTGTTGGAGTACCCCTCTCGAAAACGTTACTTAAAGGATAACGCAAAACGCCATCACTTTTGGTATCGGCGATGATCATAGAAGACAGCAGAGTGAGTCGAGAAACCACTTTACACACGATGGAGTGCTTTATTGCATACCAATATTATACGTATTAAATATAGTTATATTAGTTGTTACCACCAAGTGTTTCAGTAAACATCACAACGCAACAAAGTGACGACGAGAATTGTGACGCGTGTTGGTATAAGTCCGTCAGAAAACGAGCCAAAAAACCAATTGTCGACATACGTGAAAACAACAGATGACGCAAAGGTACGGCTCCTACTCTGAAAGTTGAATCCTGTCGTCCACGAAAGATGCCACGGTAGCTCAATTGAGAACTATTTTTGGTACACCTGTGTCAATTTTTTATCGTCGGTACCAATGTTTACAGACAACTAAAGACGAGCATGAAGATTTTATTAGTTACTCCTGCAAAGTAACCTGAGCTTGCGTTGATTTCAAGCTGCAGAAGTAGCAGGAAGAAGAATTAAAAAAATGTCTCATTTTTAATTTTTTAACAGTAAATAATGTGCATATTGCAATTATTACTGAAACATTTTTGAAACCTAACATAAAATTAAAATATGATCCCAATTACGTGGTTCATAGATATGATAGGATTCAGGGTTCCGGCGGTGGAGTTGCAATTGTTATTCATCGCCGAATCAAACATCGTGCTCTTCCCCATCTTGAGACGAAAGTTATTGAAACTTTGGGAATTGAAGTTCAAACTGAACTTGGTATTTTATTCATTGCCGCAGCATATTTACCATTTCAATGCACACGCGAGCTCAAAAATTATTTTAAAGGTGATTTACAAAAACTCACCAGAAATCGTTCGAAATTTTTCATAATCGGCGATTTTAACGCTAAACATCGTTCATGGAATAATTCTCAAAGTAATTCCAATGGAAAAATTTTATTCAATGATTGTTCTTCAGGATACTATTCTATTTTGTCTCCGAATAGTCCTACATGCTTTTCTTCTGTAAGAAACCCTTCAACAATTGATTTGGTGCTAACAGATCAAAGTCATGTGTGTAGTGATTTGATCACACATGCTGACTTTGATTCTGACCATCTTCCAATAACTTTTTCTTTATCACATGAATCAGTTTTAAACCCTATGAGCTCTGTTTTTAATTATAACAAGGCTAATTGGGAAAGATACAAAACTCATATTGAGAGAAATTTCAATAATGAGCTTGATTTGCAAAACGAAGTGAATATTGATTCCGCTTTGGAAGCATTAAAATGTGCAATTGTTGATGCCAGGAATTATTCTGTTCCAAAGGCTCAAGTGAAATTTGATTCATCAATAATTGACGAAAATCTTCAACTTCTAATTCGTTTGAAAAATGTCCGCAGACGTCAATATCAACGTTCTCGTGACCCTGTTTTTAAAACTATTTATAAAGATTTACAGAAAGAGATTAAACATAGATTTACTCTTCTGAGAAATCAAAATTTTGAGACTAAAGTTGAAAAATTGAAACCATATTCAAAACCATTTTGGAAGCTGTCGAAGATTCTTAAGAAACCTTCAAAGCCTATTCCAGTTTTAAAAGATGGTGAACGTTTTCTTGTATCCAATGAACAAAAGGCTCAAAGACTTGCTCAGCAGTTTGAGAGTGTTCATAACTCAAATTTGAATTTTGTGAGTCCAATTGAAAATGAAGTCACACGTCAATTTGATTTAATTTCTTCCCAGAATTTTTTACCTGCAGAAATAATTGAAACTAACTTGAATGAGATTAAATCAATTATTAAAAATTTCAAAAATATGAAAGCACCTGGTGACGATGGAATCTTTAATATACTAATCAAACATCTCCCTGAGAGCACAATGGAATTTTTAGTGAAAATTTTCAATTGCTGCTTCAAAATTGCATATTTTCCCAAATTATGGAAAAATGCAAAAATTACTCCAATTTTAAAGCCGGATAAGAATCCAGCTGAAGTTTCAAGTTACCGACCAATCAGTTTGCTTTCTTCACTAAGTAAACTGTTTGAGAGAATTATTCTTAACAGAATGATGTCACACATCAACGAAAATTCAATTTTTGCAAATGAACAGTTTGGATTTCGCCATGGGCATTCCACTACTCATCAATTGCTCAGAGTTACTAATATGATACGAGCTAACAAATCTGAAGGTTATTCCACTGGAGCTGCTCTTTTAGACATAGAAAAAGCATTCGACAGTGTTTGGCATAAAGGTTTGATTGCGAAATTGCAAACTTTTAATTTTCCGATTTTCCTTATCAAAATTTTAAAAAATTATCTTACTGATCGAACTCTGCAGGTTGTCTATCAGAATTCAAAATCTGATAGATTTCCTGTCAGAGCAGGTGTACCTCAAGGTTCAGTCATGGGGCCAGTCCTGTACAACATATTCACTTCAGATCTTCCTGATTTGCCTCCAGGATGCACAAAGTCATTGTTCTGCGATGACACAAGCATTTCCGTAAAAGGAAAAAGCCTTCGTGTCATATGCAGTCGATTGCAGAAAAGTTTAGATATTTTTTCTTCCTACTTGCAAAAGTGGAAAATCTCTCCCAATGCTTCTAAAACTCAAATGATAATTTTTCCGCATAAGCCTAGGGCGTCTTTCCTCAAGCCAAACAATAATCACGTTGTCAAGATGAATGGGGTTATTTTAAGTTGGTCCGACAAGGTTAAGTACTTGGGACTAATTTATGATAAAAAACTTATTTTCAAAGAGCACATTGAGAGTATACAAGCCAAGTGCATCAAATATACGAGATGTTTATATCCTCTCATTAACAGGAATTCTAAACTTTGTTTAAAGAACAAACTTTTGATTTACAAACAAATTTTTAGACCAGCAATGCTTTATGCTGTACCGATCTGGTCAAGTTGCTGTTCAACAAGGAAGAAAACGCTCCAAAGGATTCAGAATAAAATTCTGAAAATGATTTTGAAGCGTCCTCCTTGGTTTGGTACACTCGAATTACATAGACTTACTGGTGTTGAACCATTAGAAGCTATGTCAAATAAAATTATTAACAATTTTCGACAAAAATCGTTGCAATCCTCAATTGCTACGATAAGCTCTCTTTATAGCCAATAAGTTAGCAATTAAGTTAGTTGTAAGTTTACTTCCCCTTTTCTGACAAGTAGGTTTAAATCCCTACGAATGATAAGTCCTTATTGCGAAAGCAAACAAATCCTAACAATTAAAATTTCAAATTTCTAACAGTGTTGAGAAGTCACCATTTGTGATTGGACACACATACTCATTATTTACTAATATTTATCATAAATACTTAAGCTACTAACAAATCCCCCCTTAAAAAAAAAAAAAAAAAAAAAAAATGTCTCATTTTCTTGGTTGGGCTGAAATCATCCAAAGATTATGACATTCGAATACGTTTGTTGTCGAAAATTAATGACACAAAAGATATCACACTTGTGCAGGTTGTCGAAGAGTGCAAATCTCTCAATAAACTGAAGCGTGATACTACGGCTACGGCGTTATGCATTTGTCCAGTCAATGCACAGTCATTTGGGCCATGCAGACATATTATCCCGTTTAATCGATAGCCATGTCAGACCAGATGAGGATTACGTCATCGAATCTGTTGGCCCTGACACAAGTAAAAGAGATTTTTAAGGCTGTTCGCACCTACGCGAATTCTCATATGCAATTGTCAATTCATGTGTGAAAACAAAAGCAAAAATATTCCCTTTCTTCACTTTCGCCAATTGAGATTGAATGGGAAATTTGCAACGTAGTCAGTCAGTCAATAGAGTATCTTCTTGTTTCTTATAAAATGATAGCAGCCGAGACTACTCAAGAGGAGACCTTGCATCAGGTGCTGAAGTATGTTATCGAAAATTGGCCTAGCGACAAGAGAACCGTCTCCGGTGGATTGGAGGTTTAACAATTCTTTGCATGACGGGAATCGATGTATGTAGCGCAAAAAGTCTTAATGTATAGAGAACGAATTGTGGTACCGTACAAATTGCAGCGTAAGGTACTGCAATACTTGCACATAGGACATCCGGGCGTAGAGCGAATGCGGTCCCTCGCGAGGAGTTGTGTGTACTGACCGAACATTGACGACCATGTTTCAACTTTAATCCTATCCTGTTCTGAGTGTGCGTCTGTGGCGAAGACTGATGCTAAAACTAAACTTGAATCATAGCTAATTCCTGAAAAGCCTTGGCAAGTGTGCGTTTAAATTTCGCAGGACCGATCAATAAAGTGTGTGATCTTCTCTTGGTAGACTCATTGTTAAAGTGGCCAGAAGTGGCTCCTGCTAGAATCACCACAGCAGCAACCATCTCTATTTTACGTCAGATTTTCAGCAGATTTGGAATGCCTGACGTGCTAGTGTCTGACAATAGGACACAGCTAACAAGCGATGTGTTTGAGAGATTTCGCGAGGAAAATGCATCTCATGACAGCGCCGTTCCATCCTCGAAGCAATGGTCGAGTGGAACGCTTTGTCGACATGTTCAAACGGACAGTAAAGAAAATTTAGGCTGGAGGAGAACCATTAGAAGAAGCACTTGATACTATTCTACTCTGCTACAGATCTACACAGTGTCGAAATACTCCAGACGGAACAACCCCGGTGAAGGTGCTTTTAGGGAAACCGAGCAAAACCCACAACTCAACGCTAAACATGGTGCGAAGAACAAATCTTCCGAGGTAAAAAGTAAAGTGTTTGCTCAAGTGCACTACGGAAACAAATAAACTGGGTGCCAGGAGAAATCGTTGAACGAGTGGGTACAGTCATATACAATGTTTGGCTTCCAGAACTGCAGCGACTTATCCATTCGCTTAGCAACCAACTGAGGAAACGCTATGCAGATGAACCGAGTGAATCGTGTAGAGCAGAGCGGACTGTCCTCCTCGACATATAGGGCGATGTTGGGTGCCAGGGAACTCAGTCCAACCGAACAAAATTCTACTAAGGATGTAGTATTGATAGCAGAATCATCGAAAAGTTTGAACGATTTTCAACGGAAGTTTTTGCGAGAGCTCATGGGTCTCGAAGACAGGAATCTTTGGCCTAGGTTACCAAAGAATCCACCAACGATAGATCCTGAGGTACAAAGTCGTTCGACGCGTCAGCGTAGAACACCAATCCGCTACGAACCCTATTTAAAACCCCTCTCCAAAACGTTACTAAAAGGATAACGCTCAAACGCCATCACTTTTGGTATCGGTGATGATCATAGAAGACAGCAGAGTGAGTTGAGAAACCACTTTACAGACGATTGGATGCTCTATTGCATTCCAATATTATACGCATTAAATATAGTTATATCACTGACTTCAACTCGATAAAATCGGAAATAGGAAATTTATGCACGGAGAACAAAAACATTCGACGTGGAAAAGAATAAGAAAGCATCTGGCAGAGCAGGTGGCTGAACTGAAATTGGAGCTGGATGAACTGCACCGTAAGTCGATGTCCAGGAGTGTGGTAATCCTTAGTCGAACACGATTTTGAAAAAAACCGTATTCGTCATGTTGAATTAAAGGGAGCTGCGTAGCCGCAAGGTTACAAAGTCCGCTTTGACAGGTGGATGATTGTGGGTTCGATTCTCAGTAGGTTCAGGACCTTTCGACGTCGAAGGACTTGGGTTAATCCTCAGGCTCCCCACTTACTGGAATGATAATGCCTTTTGATCTGGAATATGCTCAAAACAAAATATTAAACGATAGACGACAAAATGCGCTTTGAAAGGCCTAATAACCTTTACTTTAACGGCAAAGATTCAGAAATTCGGTCAAACTAATCAAAAGTAACGACTTTTTGAAAATTTAAAATTTTGAAAAAAGTAGATTTTTCGGGCCACTGTGTTTCAGAAAGTCTGACTGCGTGATTAGCGTTTCAAATGCCAAAAATTTGTGACGCTGAAAATTTCATTTACAACTTTTAGCGATTCAAAGTACGTCGCTCGTTTTGATAACAACATACAGTTTTCAATAGAATACGAATGGATCGAAAAAAAAAAATGTCAAAATCCTTAAAACATACAAAAAATGGCTTTTTCCAGCACATCCGAATAAAAAAAATTACATCAGTATAATTGGCCGAATCACGAATACATCTTACTTTTGTACTAAAATCATACTCAAAAATATTTGTTTTTGGTTAGACAATTATTGTTGTTACGTTCATGACCTGTTACTGCAATGTTGCCAGCACGATTGACCGGGCTTTTTCGTTTATGCTGTGTAAAATATGATGGAATATAAAGTAAATATTGTTAGTTAAACGATTAAATTTCAGCAAAACACATCAAGAAACTTTTCTTGAGATTGGTGGATGACACATTCGAACATTTTTAGGTAATTAAAGCGCCCGGTCGTGTCTAATTGATTTAGATGACCGAGCACGATATACCATAATATTTTATGCCAGATAGTTAATACCAGATAAAATAGCTTGTGGAACCCATTGTTAATGTGAGAAGATTTGTGCAAAAGAAGGACAAACAGTGTAATTTCGGAATTAATATATAAATATCCTTTACTATAACAAGTATATTTCAATAAAGACATCAACTGCCTTATCGACTAATTTTGCATATTTTGCTACATTATAGGTTTCAGTATAATAATAGTATTTTTTATTGCAATTTTTCAGATCTAAAATCCTTGCAATCGTTTCCATTGATCCGCTTAACAATGAAATGAGCAAATGTTTAAAGGCGGATGGACGGAATCGGTAGATTTATTTAGTTTAATTAGCATGTATCATTTTACTTCAATCTTCAGATGTATCACATACCCTAATGTAACTACAAAATACTCAAACATGTAAGTATTTACAAAATTTAGTGAAGCGTACTGTTGGAATAAGTGGATTCTCAAAGTAATAAAAACAATTATAAAAACTACATTAAATATCATTAGTGAGGCACCAGCAAGTATTTTACCGCACTTATTAAGTACAAAGTGATGTATTTTTCAAAAGTTACGTAATTTGTGCCTAACGCTTATTTACAGATTCTTCAGGTATCACATGAATAAAAAATGCATCTCAGTTGATCCCAATGTTTACACATAAATTTCGTCGAATTTTGGCAGATGAATCAAAGTCGTTAATTAGCTGTTCACCGTTCTAGTTATACATGCAAGTAAGTATACAAAGAAGGTGATAATGTTAAGAAACATCATCCGTATCTTTAGCCTAGCCATACCACTCGGAAGCCGACACCCAGTAACATAAACAACAAAATTTAAACTTGCCTCGTGGTTTACATTTTAGATGATACTCAATATATTGACAGGGACACTGAAATTGGTGACAGTGTCGTGCTGGTTCAACGGATGTAACATCTATTAGCCCTCGCATCGATTGGTTACCCCAGC
The DNA here is from genome assembly GCF_029784165.1 of Wyeomyia smithii. Classification (NCBI taxonomy): domain Eukaryota; kingdom Metazoa; phylum Arthropoda; class Insecta; order Diptera; family Culicidae; genus Wyeomyia; species Wyeomyia smithii. The sequence continues at coordinate 128,398,987 of NC_073696.1, read as the reverse complement.
GGGAAGCGTAGCGTAGCAACAGCAGCAATCCACGTTCCTGTAACAAAGCGTGTTAAAAGCTTTCTGCTTAACCATCCTGCGAAAATTCAATATTTCCCCGGGTTTTTCCGGTTGTGAAAATTTCCCTTATGATATGCTTAATTTTAGAAGTTTAATCATATTATTTATAATATCCATCACCCATGTATCTGATCTTTGCTTATCAATAAACTTGTTACAGGCACAGTTTGTTAACATGTTTGTACTAATTGTTAGTGAGAATATAATTTAGTCATTAAGTCGAGCTCCGCATTAGGTCTTTACAGTATGCTTCACGTTTAATACAATGATATTATTTCCATTTGGCGTTTTGACTGAGTTGCAACGTTTTAAACATGTTTAAGGTACAAATGGCGGATTAGAACTGGAATCCAATTCTTTGAAGTCGAAGCCGAAGTGAAGCACAGCAAACACGTGGATCTTCTTTCGGTTTTTTGTGTAGCAAAACTTCTTCACCATACTGACAAGGACAGTAAGCAGTCGGAATGTGTCTGGGAGCAGACACGATACCGTTTTCTTCGATGGTCCAATCCAATCGCCGTCGAAGGTAGTCCTTACCCCATCGTTGCAAATAGCGTAGAAATATATCCTCAGCTCTTCCCTAAAGTTTATCGATATAATATAGGTATATGCAAAGTCTTTCAGATGTTCTTATTTTAGATAGCTTAACCATTATTACACCCAAGAAATATTAAATATAAATGCCTTCAAAACATACCTGCTTTCTAGACAACCGAGTCGTGTTGGCTCCTTGAATAACAATGTCATTAGTGGTAACGTCAAGTCGACTTTCCCAGCCAGATTCAATGGTATTGCCGTTCTGCTCGCTCCGTTCGATAAACTCGTTTAGGTAGCTGATGCATTGTGATGGTTCAAAATACATGAAACATAGATTTACTTTGTGACATGAAATGTGCCCTCTGTCGTCCAGTACGAGTAGAATTTTGTGCCGTATCAATTGTTTATTAACACGGGCCATACACCGTTCGAGACCACGTGCTAAACGCAACTTAACCCACATGCATAAGAAAATGGCCGCCGCATTGAGGAATAGCCATCCGACGCCCAAGGAAAATAACGTAATGCCATAGAGACCAGAAAATAATAAACCGAGCAGTACAATGAAAGCAAAAAGTATCCAAACAACTAGTACACGCTTGTAGCATATATTGTACATGGTGAAACGGTAATCATTAACTAATGTTTCCATAGCATGAACGTACTCTTCGACGGTTAGCTGGAAAGAAAGAGGAAAGATATTATGAAATTTACTCGTCCACGTAACTATTATAAAAAACTGATGAAAGTTTTGAATTCTAACTTTAAAAAAATTTAACATAATTTGTATAGATTTTCAAAAATGTCGCCTACATTAATTAAAACTTACTGTTAATCCCTGAGCCATCAATTCCTCTGGAACAAGCTCTGGTTTGAAAACCGCAGGGGTAACCCATGGCCAGCGAGTGTTTGTTGGGAGTAGCGTAACAATAACATCACCATTTGCTAGGAGAAATGAAAGATACAAAATCTATATTTTCTACTTTAGTACATATACACTGTACTAGTTGAGCCGTTGCGGAACAGAGTGGTCTATGTGCCATCGAGCAATTTTTTCAGGAGAAGCAATTTTCGAAAAATCTCTGAATAAAATTCTGTTCAAGGATTCTTTCAAACAAAATGTTCTAATTTAAAGGTTATTAAGTATTTAACATTGGAATACATAAAATTAACAGTTTCTCTATCTTTTCTGATTTTATCTCACCAATGTACATAAACCACTCTGACTTCATATAAATATCACTGGAATCCTCGAATCGTTCCGGAACAGAGTGGTCTATGTACACAAACCTGTTAAATGACAACGAAAATGACGGTAACTCGTATAAAATGGCTAGTGTCACAAATACATATACGTATAGCATGTCACATGTAAGAAGTCACGTGTAACATTACATATAACACAACATGTTACATATTACATAATATTTCAAATGTTACATTTTTCGTGTTACATTACGTGTAACATGTTACATATCCCATGTGACATGTACAAAACAAGTGACATGTTACTTAACACATGTAACATGCTACATGTTACATAATAGTATTACACCGATTTATGTACATAGACCACTCTGTTCCGAAACAGAATGGCCATTCTGTTTCGGACGAAATTTCAACACGGTATAAATCAGCTTTAAAATTCGATTTTTCTAAATTTTCTTAATTTCCCAACTTCAGTTTCTTGGGTAGATGCGGTTTATGTAAAAAACTCATTTTCGAAAAAATGACCACTCTGTTCCGCAACGGCTCAATTGTAATTATACAGTAAAGCTTACCAAATCCTTCGCGTACACGGCCGGTGGACAGTTCAATGGTACGCATTGACTGAATAGGTTGAACAACATTGACTGACTGTTTGGGAATGTCTATTACAGCAGGTTGCGAGGTTTTGGTGATGCCACTAGCAGGAGCAGCGCCCATCGGTGTAGACACTGTGTTGGTAGTTAAGTTATTGGTGGTTTGTTTTGGCGTAGTTGGAAACCTCGAATCAACGGTAACGTGGACTGTTTCTGTGGGTAAAACCGCCGGTGTAACATTTTCCGTTGTTGTTACTGGCACTGTCGGTGCATTAGATTGCAGGTTTGTCCCTACCTGTAGACGAGAATGATTCTGTTTAGTTTTTATCTTTTTCGATATAAACTCATACACATAATTCTTGTCAAAAACTAGAACAGATATCTGAAGCTCGAAATGGTATTTTGTCAACCATTTTGAAAACATTGTTATTTTACAGATGATGAACAGAATATCTTCTGTAGCTGAGATGATAATATCATAGATACCATTTAGGCCATTTAACACTTGAATTTCGTACCAACTCGAGTGAAGATTTACAATTCTCGCGCAAAATCCAAAGAAACTTTAAAGGTTCAGTTGTGCAACTTTACATGCTTCATGTTTCCAATAGAAATAGTTTTGAAAAACGTCGTTGTTTTTATGCAGGAATTGTGTTCGTATAATGTAGCACATGCAAAAGTGAATATGATACTGGTCAAATGTTTAGATGGATTTTGAACATTGAATTACATGTGGGGGAAATCAATATTTTCCCGTAGAATTCCCACAATATGATTGTATTTAATCCATTCCTTACTTCTTCTTACCCAAGGCATTGGCACTAACACAAATTGAGACGTCATCATTCATTTGCTTCTATTTTCATGCATTTGCTTCGAATACGTTTGTTTTTAGGTCTCGTATTTGGTAATACATACAATTACAAACCCAGAAGAGAGAAGTCAAAGCATGTTATTGAAAAAAAAAGGAAATTTAGTCGCAGAATTTAGTCAAGTGCATTTTGTTGATTTTTCCACTTCAAAGTAAGGAAAATCAACATTTCACAACAGATTCTCGTAATTTTGCGTGCCCACTTACAAATTATAGGTGTCTCTATCGTACGTAGACAATGGGATCGTTCATTGTCGGCGAAACAACTCTTTTGCATAAGACAACAACAGATATTCGTATAACTAGATGCGAACGGCAAAAGCACAGCTCTCCCAAGTATTAAATCAGAATTTACAAAAACCAAAATATACTATGCACTTTAATTTTTTTGATTCCCGTTTCTCATCTCGCAACAAAACTTGAACAAGATCTAAGCAAAGATTGTGGTTATTTTGCTTAGTTTCATTATTCGTGACCAAATGTGATTTTTCCGACATCTGCAGATGCGGATGCGGTTGCTGATATGTGATTACGTATGCAGACGTAGATGCGGATGTCAATTTACATGCGGATGTTCCGCATCTACGGATGCAGATGCGGATATTCGTAGCATTCCTTGTGTTTTATTTTGCTTATTTCGCTTGACCATGTCCCACTTCAGTGCAAAAGTTATTGAAGCGGGCAGCAAATACACCAAGGAAAATTTTTCTACAAAATTTCATTAGGCGATATTTTTCCTCAATATCCGCATGGTATGATGCGGATGCGAATGCGAATGCCAATTTTCATGCGGATGTTCCGCATTTGCGGATGCGGATGCGGATATCCGTAACATTCCTATTCGAGACTCTAAGTAAAGATTCCAATAACAACACTAAATTACAACTTAAACAAGCGTTGAACAAAAAACATCAACCACTGTTTTGACCTCATTCAAAATTTCAGCTCAATTGGACTTAGGGAAGTAGAAAAATTTAAAGCTGGAAAACTCCTTTATTTCACTTGTCCTATTCTCATTTTCTCTTCACTGTAAATTTCCTTTCACGGAGGTAATTTTTGTCACCTCACTTTCGGTGGAATTGGGAATAGGTCTCAAAAAGTGGAGTGAGCGTGAGAGTGGAATATATTTCACCGTGAAGTGACTCCCATAAGTACCCACATTTACAATTTCCTGAAGAGAACCTTTTATATGTTACTCAGACCAGTTTTATCATTAGAGGAACTTATTTTTGCTCAAAGAAAGTAAATAACTAAAAACTCGAGAGCACCAGAATACACTAAAGAACCAATATCGACGCTGAAAACCCAATACCATTGAATGATCAAAAATTATGCTGAAAAATGTTTGGGTTTTTAACGATACACATTAATTCCATTTTTAATATTAATATTATTTCTTAATCGTGGTTTGAACCCAGTGGTTTGGCTATCAAAATATGCGCCAGAACAAATATTTGAAGAAAATTTTGATTTTATTTCTTCAAATTTACCATACCCACCATTCGGTATTCGGTACCAGTTTTTACTAGATACACATTACACCAAGAAACGCAAACGTTGTACCCAAAATTAGTAACCCAACGAATCTGCCCCAGTGTCTCCCAATCGAAAGTTTTCTTTGAGATGTTTATTGGTGTGCAAAAACAACTGAAAAGCAATGAACTGAAAACAATTGATTGGTAAAATCACAGAAAAGTTTCGTCGAAAATCTAAAACTTGTGAATTTTTTAGATATTTTTCCAAATTGCTAAATATTTTAGCGCAAATTTAAAAAGGTGTTGCTAATTATGTATACTAATATGAGTAATAAACATGTTTTTCAAACTTTTTGGCATCATGGCAATATTATATTTTTTCATCTCTTGTTAGCAATTTAACTACACAACATATAAACAAATGCTAAAGATAATAGCATAACGAAAATATAATGATTCAGGTTTTACCTTTCGCTTGTTTGAACCATATTTTGAAATTATGCGTATATGAGCAGGTTTCCAAAATCATTCTAGGAGACAAGACGACATTTATCGCAAGTTATCATTTTATATTTACGCATATTTTTACTTTTGAGAAACTCATTTTGAAATAAACTCTTTTGCCGTTATTTCACGTTTTTTGATGGTTTTTTTAACCATAGTAAACAGTTAAGTGTATTATTTTGTGTCGCGAGCAAGCCTACATACGATGGCTCTAACTAATAAATCAATCGATGAATCAGAAACAAATCAGCACGTGACAACGTAACCACAATAACACTTGTCACTGCACTATACTTGTTTAAAGCCTCACTATGTCAATTATCGACATATTCAGTGGTACCGAAGTTTTTTTTCTTCAGCAGCATTCTCGAAAACTGATAAACAGTATTAGGTATATTATATTTTATCAATAACTTCCAAAGTGAACACTCCTATTTCTCTTTTACATCCGACCAACCTTCTATCATAAATTCAATACAATGCACTAACATATGATTGAAGATTACTTACTTTTTTGCCGCCTTCGTCATCATCAAATTTTACCCAATTTGAACTGGTGCTAGTCTCCTTATCTGTATGTCCGCTGTTTTCAACTGACAGGGAGGTTTCCTGGATACGAGAATTTTTATTTTGCGGCTGCATAAATACTGCAGCTCCATTACTATGCTCCTCTGTGCGATTAGTCACTACACCGCGATCAGTTTCATCGCTGGCTTTACTCGAACTCATTTCTTTCAAATAAACACTTGCTATTGAACTGCACTTCAAACAGACGGGATGTAGATTACACACCCTAATCCGGTGTAATGAATCGGTATTCAGACACTTGAAATCTGTTCACCTGTGACCATCGGAAAAAAAATTCTTCTTGAATACTAATTGGATTTAATTTGTATACGTGGAGCATACCTGTTTGATATCTGGCACTTACCTGCGGAATAAAGCTGGCATAACGACTCATCGCGTCAAGAGCAGAGTCTCTCCTAAACAGCGAATGGAATGAACATTTCCATGAGTTAAAGTACCTACACAAGTATAACCTACGGTTTGGCTTGGATCTGGAGAAGTGGAACAACAAAGATACCTGTGCTGTGTATACGCGAACCAGAATTCCGCTGTAGAATGAGAGGGCATGGAAACGAACAACTCTGTTGTTGATAGATTTACCCCGCACACACAGGTGAATCGTTGAAAAGTATGCTATTGAATGGATTATGTTATGAATGTGGACTTGTAAAGGAATCGAAATAGAATATAGGTTGTTCGTCGATCCATAGAATGTTCACATAGGTAACTTCGAATCTCTGTGTTGTATTTTTTATCAGTTGGTAAGGTGTAATGTAATGTTTCACAAGTCTGCATTGAAGACTAAGTTTTTTTTTTTTATTTATAGTCTGAAAGAAGATTATTAAGTTTACTAATAGAATTTCTGCGAAAAACAGACTTTTTTTTAAATTGTTTCGTTATCGTTCGTTTTGTTGTACTAAAGGTTGAAAACAATTCGGGCGTATGACGCATCTTACAACCTATGAAAATTATTAGTACTATTATGCCTCGAACGCATTTCAATTAATTTTTGTGTTTATTTCAGTTGTTACTGATAAAATTTCGTTTGCAATTGACATTCAAGACCATTTAGTCTATAAAATCGTCAAAATTCATTGTAAAAGCTTGCAAATAAGTTATTTTGTTCAGTTTTAACGCATTATTGTCATTCTGTGCCGAACACGCATCAGTATCGGACGTGTTTGGTGATCGCTCCGATAGAATATAAAACAAAAGACGTGTGAGCAAGTGTTGGCATTGTTTGCCTGGTCGAGTGAAATAAATCCGGGTTCAAGGTCGCGCCTTTGTGCAACTGTTTCGCATCGTGACTGCCAGCTGGTGCGTAAGCCGATTTGACTGCTGGCTGAATTGTGCTACAGCAGTGGACGAGACACAAAAGAGGAAAAAGAAGAAGCCATCTATTGACAGTTGAGTTGTATCGCTGGGTGGAGTGATCTCACACCTGGCTCGCTGCTGGTGGCTGTTTGGTGCTGCTGTATTGGTGCTGCTGGCTGTAACGGCTGCAATTTCGAACGATCGGACAACCAACCTTACTGGAAGGGAGAAGTAAAAAGGTACGTGCTCTTGTCGGCGCTAGTGCGCTAGACTTAGCGGGATGGATGTAGATCCCTCGCATCCCGCGCCACCATCCCCGAACCCCTCTGACCCTGACCCTTCTGTTACCCCCTCCCCTGTTCATTTTTCAGTCCCTCCTCGCCCCAGGCTTTACCCAGACGGAGCCCAGGGCAGCTATACTGTCTATTTTCGGCCAAAGGCGGGACCGAAATCGAAACAGTTGAACCTCTTGCAGATTTCTAAAGACCTGACGAAGGAGTACAAGGGCGTGACCGAAATTTCCAAGGTCCGGCCTAACAAGCTCCGTGTCGTGGCCAGTAACCTGAAAGAGGCCAACGATATAGCTTGCTCTGAGCTCTTCACACGCGAGTATCGCGTTTACATACCCGCACGAGACGTGGAGATCGACGGTGTCATAACCGATTCGAGTCTGTCCGTCGAGTGTATACTGAAAAGTGCCAAAGGGTGCTTTAAGAACAAAACCTGTCCCGATGTAAAGGTGCTCGACTGCAAGCAATTGCGGTCAGCATCGATCATCGGTGGCAAAACAGTATACACTCCGTCAGACTCGTTTCGAGTTACGTTCGCCGGGTCAGCGCTACCAAGCCACGTCTCGATCCACCGGGTTCGTCTCCCTGTGCGATTATATGTGCCTCGCGTCATGAACTGCCTGAATTGTAAGCAGTTAGGCCACACCGCCGCCTACTGCTGCAATGAGGCACGTTGTGGCAAGTACGGGGAGAATCATGCGGATGATTTCTGCAGTAAAAATGCTGAAAAATGCATTCACTGTGGGGAGAGTCAGCATGAGCTCTCGACATGTGCGGTGTACATGCAGCGCAGGGATAAAATAAAGAGGTCTCTCAAAGAGCGTTCGAAGCGTTCTTACGCTGAGATGCTGAAAAAGACCGTTACCACTTCTCCCATTACATCAAACCCTTTTGATCTGTTGTCCTCTGATGAAAGCGATTCTGACGATTCACCAGCGGGAACATCTTACGCCAATCCTGGGGAGTCTAGAAAGAGGAAAAATATCTCCTCTCCTAAACTTCCCAGAAAAGGTCCTAAGATTTCTCAAAGTGAAATGAAAGTTACAAACAAACCAAACAGTGCTGCGGAAAAACCGAAGCAAACTCCTCCTGGGCTTGCAAATTTAAAGTCCCAGAAGGAGTTCCCAGCACTGCCAGGAACATATAAAACCCCAGTTGTTCCTTTTGCACTCCCAGTTGATGAAACAAACTCTGGATTAGTGAAATTTTCTGACATTGTGGACTGGATTTTCGAAAATTTCAATGTACCCGATCCAATTAAAATTTTTCTCACAGCATTCCTCCCAACAGTTAGATCATTTTTGAAGCAGTTGACTGCCCAATGGCCCCTCCTTGCAGCGATTGTATCCTTCGATGCCTAATTCATCTGCGTATACGAAGGATTCTATCTCTGTCTTACAGTGGAATTGTAGAAGTATTTTACCAAAAATTGATTCGTTTAAAGTTTTGATAAATAAAAACAAATGCGATGCATTTTCCCTTTGTGAAACTTGGCTTACTTCAAATATTGATCTCAACTTCCATGATTTTAATATTATTCGCCTTGATCGAGACACCCCATATGGAGGAGTACTTTTAGGGATTAAAAAGTGCTATTTTTTCTATCGTATTAACCTCCCCTCGATTCCAGGCATCGAAGTTGTCGCATGTCAAATGACAATACAAGGTAAAGAGCTTTGTATTGCCTCAATATATATTCCTCCCAGAGGACAGGTTGGGCAACGGCTGCTTTTTGATTTAATAGAACTTCTTCCCTCGCCACGTTTGATTTTGGGAGACTTCAACTCTCATGGCGTGGCTTGGGATTCCCCTTACAATGATAACCGCTCCTCTTTAATCTATAACCTTTGCGATGACTTCGACATGACTATTTTAAACAACGGCGAAATGACACGTATCCCGAAACCTCCAGCGCGCTCAAGCGCTTTGGATCTATCCTTATGTTCGACGTCGCTACGGTTGGATTGCACATGGAAGGTAATCCTCGATCCTCACGGTAGCGACCATTTGCCTATTCTTCTTTCAATTACAAACGGGTCAACTCGCATGCGACCAATTGACATTCCGTATGACCTCACACGGAATGTCGATTGGAAGTTATACGAAGAAATGATTTCAAAAGCGGTCGATTCGATTCAACATCATCCACCACTTGAAGAATACAACCTCCTCGCGGGCTTGATTCTTGACGCCGCGTTGCAAGCCCAAACGAAGAAATATCCCAGCGTAACGATTAAAGAACGGCCTCCCACTCCGTGGTGGGACCAAGAGTGCTCCGATGTCTACACGCAAAGATCCGACGCGTTTTTGGCCTACCAGAAGGGAGGTATACCTGGCGACTATTTACGGTATTCGGAGCTTGATACCAAGCTTAAAAGCTTGGCTAAAGCAAAGAAACGCGGATATTGGCGTCGGTTCGTGAACGAGACGTCGAGGGAGACATCGATGAGCACTCTTTGGAACACAGCCCGAAGAATGCGGAATCGCGTAACGGTCAACGAAAGCGAAGAGTCTTCAAGTCGGTGGATATTTGATTTTGCCAGGAAAGTATGTCCGGACTCTGTTCCTGAGCAAAACATTGTTCGCGATGCGTCTCCGAGCCACGACGCGATAGAATCACCTTTTACGATGGCAGAATTTTCAGTTGCCCTCCTGTCCTGTAACAATAACGCGCCTGGGTTAGATAGAATCAAATTCAACTTGTTGAAGAATCTACCCGGCAATGCCAAGAGGCGCTTGTTGAATTTGTTCAATAAGTTCCTGGAGCAAAACATTGTACCGCAGGATTGGAGGCAAGTGAAGGTGATCGTCATCCAAAAACCGGGAAAACCAGTTTCTGATCACAACTCTTATAGGCCGATTGCAATGCTATCCTGTATCCGGAAATTGATGGAAAAAACAAAGACGTAGTCCTACGTCAAAATGATACTCCGTCGTTTAGACCATTGGGTCGAATCAAATGGCCTACTATCAGATACTCAATTTGGCTTCCGCCGTGCCAAAGGAACGAATGATTGTCTTGCGCTGCTTTCAACAGATATTCAGCTGGCGTATGCTCGCAAAGAACAAATGGCGTCTGCGTTCTTGGACATTAAGGGGGCTTTTGATTCCGTTTCTATTGACATTCTTTCGGGTAAACTTCACCGACAAGGATTTTCTCCAATTTTGAACAATTTTTTGCACAATTTGTTGTCCGAAAAGCACATGCATTTTACGCACGGCGATTTGGCAACTTTTCGCATTAGCTACATAGGTCTTCCCCAGGGCTCATGTTCAAGCCCCCTTCTTTACATCTTTTATGTAAATGACATCGACGAATGTCTGGCAAATTCATGCACGATAAAACAACTTGCAGACGACAGTGTAATCTCTGTTACAGGAGCCAAAGCTGCCGATTTGCAAGGACCATTGCAAGATACCTTGGACAATTTGTCTGCTTGGGCTTTACAGCTAGGTATCGAATTCTCTCCGGAGAAGACTGAGATAGTAGTTTTTTCTTGGAAGCATGAACCTGCTCAGCTTCAAACACAATTAATGGGTAAAACGATTTCTCAGGCTTTGGTACACAAATATCTTGGTATCTGGTTCGACTCTAAAGGCACCTGGGGTTGTCACGTGAGGTATCTGATGAAAAAAAGTCAACAAAGAGTGAATTTTCTTCGTACAATAACCGGACAATGGTGGGGAGCCCATCCAGGAGACCTTATAAGGCTTTACCAAACAACGATATTGTCTGTTATTGAATACGGGTGTTTCTGCTTCCGCTCCGCAGAAAACACACATTTGATCAAACTGGAGCGAATACAATATCGTTGTTTGCGTATCGCCTTAGGTTGCATGCAGTCGACCCATACGATGAGTTTGGAGGTCTTAGCTGGAGTACTACCATTGAAAAACCGCTTCTGGAGCCTGTCTTCTCGTATTCTTATCAAATGTGAGGTCTTGAACCGTCCCGTGATTGAAAATTTTGAAAGGTTAACTTATTTCTCAAACCCGTTTTATGACATTGTATTTCCATCACATGTCCCAAAATATTAACCCTTCTTCGAATATTCCAAATCGTGTCGACTTATCAAATACTTCTGATTCTACTGTGTTTTTCGATACATCCATGATAGAAGAAACTCGTGGAATCCCGGATCATTTACGCGTGCAGCAGATCCCCAAAATTTTTTCCAATAAATATCGAAACATCAACTGCAACAATATGTTCTACACTGACGGATCACTTCTTGATGGGTTCACTGGCTTCGGTATTTTCAATAACAAATTAACCGTCTCCCATAAACTCGATAATCCTGCTTCTGTTTACGTCGCAGAATTAGCTGCAATTCAGTACACCCTAGGGATTATCGAAAAAATGCCCAAGGACCATTATTTCATCTTTACGGACAGTCTCAGTTCCATTGAGGCTCTCCGATCGATGAAAGATGTTAAGCACTCTCCGTATTTCCTGGGGAAAATACGGGAACATCTGAGTGGTTTATCCGAAAAATCGTTTCAGATTACCTTAGCGTGGGTCCCTTCTCACTGCTCGATACCGGGCAATGAGAAAGCGGACTCTTTGGCTAAGGTGGGCGCAACAAACGGTGATATTTTTGAAAGACCAATTGCCTTTAATGAATTTTTCGCACTTGTACGTCAGAATACGATCATCAGTTGGCAAAATTCTTGGACCAGAGGGGAACTGGGAAGGTGGTTACATTCCATAATCCCCAAGGTGTCGACGAACCCGTGGTTCAAGGGGTTGGATGTAGGTCGGGATTTCATTTGCGTGATGTCCCGGCTTATGTCCAATCACTATAGATTTGACGCGCATCTCCGTCGTGTTGGGCTCGGGGAAAGTGGTATCTGTGCCTGTGGTGAGGGTGAGGGTTATCACGACATAGAGCATGTGGTTTGGTCATGCCCTGTACACCGTGACGCCAGGTCTAAATCAATAGCTTCCCTGCAGGCCGAAAGTAGGCAGCCTGCTGTTCCTGTTCGTGATGTCTTGGCGAGCCGTGACCTATCCTACATGTCCCTTATATACGTTTTCCTGAAATCCATCCACGCCCCAGTTTAATCCTATTCCCTTCCGCCTACATCCAACCAAACGACAAGAACACGTTAAGACCCCGGATCCGGAAACAGCAACTAGACCCGCACGATACTCTCAGGTCAGGAGACAACCCAATATGCCAGTCCGTAATATCTTGGCCCAGCAGCGGAACATATTCAATATGCTGCTTACCTATGGCGATGGAAAACCATCAAACAACAAATCAGTGCTTTTAATGCAAAACATTCTAGCTTTAAGTTAGATTTAATTTCAGCTCGTAGTCGGCAGTGAGGATAAAAAATTTGCTTTTAGTTATTAAGACACTTTAGAAAGTAAGCTACCAGATATAATTGGCGCCGTTAAACATTAAATTATATTTGTGCCGTGTCAAATAAATTACAGATGAGGAAAAAAACGCATTATTGTGCAAAAGTAACAAAAATTGCAAAAACGAGAACTGACCCACAATTGTGCACCGCAAATTGTAAAATTATTACGATCATTAGTCACGAAGCAAGAGTATTATTTTTTGTGACAATTTCAAAATAAAATCGCAGATTTTAACCATTTCATTATACGACGTGTTACTGTGAAAGTAATACACTTCATTTATGTCATAAAAGTAGAAAAGATGAATATTTCTTCCCTGATTTTTTAATAACATGGTAGATTAGTAAGATTACAGTAGGATTAGTTCAGTTCAAATTTTTCGCTTTTGCATTTGATTACAGCCATTATTATCACAAGCCGTTCGCACGACTTCGATCGGCATTTCATCCCTGATCTTCACCAAAAGGTTTTTAAAAGTGTCATGTTTCATTTTACCTAAATTTTCTATCATGTATCCCCAAATGCTAAACTCCAATGGATTCTAATCGGAAGAAGATAGAGCCATTTAGAGGTACTAATAAAACACTGTAAATTTACCTTGCACCACTCCTGAACGACTAATGCCTTATGCACTAGCGCTGAATCCTTTTTTTTTATTGAAAATATTTCACATTCTGAACAGAGTGCTGAAACGACACCCTCCCTCGAGGAAGAAAATACTGTTTTAAGTCAAAATATTTTTCCAAAAACCTCTTCGAACGGGCAAAAGAATGTGACTGAAATACTGGTATACTGCCAGAATTTCAACCGCATGAAAAGTTCAGCCAAAATAAAGGAAATTCATCAAAATCTATTATCATCCATCTTCAAAGTAATTCTAGGAACTGAAACTAGCTAGGACGAAAGCGTCAGAAACGAAGAAATTTTTGGGAATTATTTCAATGTATTCCGGCACGACCGTAACTTACATACACCTTCAAAAAAATCTGGAGGTGGAGTCCTCATAGCCATTAATGCAGAATTTACTTCGGATGAAATTTAAACAACCAAGCACAAAGAATTCGAGCATGTGTGCGCTAAAGCACTTATTGCGGGAGAAACACATATTTTTTCTTCTGTGTACTTCCCACCGGAACATGCTCACAAACAATCTTTTGAATTATTTTTTTCAAATCGTCGAAACTATAACATCAAATATGAAACCAGAAGTGAAGCTACATATACCTATATGGCGACTTTAATCAAAGAAATGGAGAAATTGGAGAAGACGAAACATTACTATATCTCTTCGATAAAATTTCACTATTTGGTCTACACCAAATAAACCATGTAAAAAATCAACAAAATTCATATCTGGACCTCTTATTTACAAACTGTACGGAAGACTTTTGTGTGTACACATCATTATCCCCTTTATTGAAAAATGAAGTATTTCACACAGTAAACGTTGTTAGTCGATCTGCTAGGCATAAAGTCCTAGTGACTGAACATCTAGAGGCTCCGAGTCGATGCCGTTGTATTTTCAACAGATAGATTATCAAAGTGTCATAGTTTTCGATATAAGGAGGGTCAATCCACGAGAAAGTAATAGAAGTGGCGAAGCGTAACTTTCGTAACATTGTGTAGCCGTCTGAGATAAATCAATGGAAGATACGTTCCGGTAGTTGTAAACGACTTAATAAGGAGATGTCCGGGTATTTGAATCTGTCTCAATTTAGTCATAAGGCCGGTATTCTCGCACATGCTTTATTTGTGCAGTGTTACATTATAAACAAAACGATCACGATACGATTTTCGCGGAAGAAACAATGAACTCGTAGGCGCGATATACGTTATGACGAAGCCGCTTATTTGAGCTCACCATATCGTTTACCAAAACGAACCCTGCTGCAAACTCTGTCCTTTTCTTCAACATCCCAGTGATTTCTCGTGGAAGTGCAGAGGTGTTCGCGGCTTCCAATAAAGCAATTATCACGTCAACATATTCCTATATACACACCTTAATTGACCTGCATACGGATGCGGCCGGCGCTGGTATTGCCTAATATAAAGATTAAGTTTTTACACATTGAGTATGCATGTTAGTCCCAAGCATCATCCCTTGGTTCTCTGTGTAATTACAGCTGATCTGGCAACAGAGTAGCAACCGCGGGCGGTCAATCATGCTCATGCCCATGCTCAAATGAAGTATTTCACACAACAATAGAATTTTCAATTTTCATCCATACAATTGATCTTCCGTGCGACTGGGAGTATGAAGAAGTGCCGGAATTCAATAAAGCCAACTATGAGCAAGCAAAAAGTAGACTTCTTACAATGAATTTGCAGAATCTTATTAATACTGAAGGAAATGTCGACAATGAGGCAGCTCAATTTCACACAGTCCTGCAGAATATAATATTAGAAACTGTACCAATGAGAAGAAGGAGAAGAACACAGCATAGTAAACTACCATTATGGTTTAATCCACATTTAAAAAAATTGAAAAATCAAAAGCAAAAAGCACATAAACTGTACAAAAAAGTAAAAACTAGTACTAACTTGCAAAACTACCTAGACATATGTGTATGTAGCCAACTTAACCTTGCCATTAATGCCGCACAGGAAGAATATAATCGTAAAATCGAAAAATGAAGTCAAATCATGCCCAAAAAATTTTTTCAGTTATGTAACCACGAAACTGAAAAGTTGTAATTTCCCCGTCACGAAAACATTTCAATAGAAATGTAGGCGAGAACTCATCCGAAATTTGTAATCTTTTTGCAAATTTCTTTCCGGAAGTTTACACTACACTCTCCGAAGATGGCGACCGTGACTTCTCTGCGTTCATCCCCGAAATGAAATCTCCAATCATGTACCTGTAAATCAACGCTTAGACGCATCGAAAGTGCCTGGACCTGACGGAATTGCTCCCATGTTCTTGAAGAATCTTTCAGAAGATCTCACAGTTCCATTAGAACGACTTTTCAATTTAAATGTTCTTATTTAGTGCCTATTTTCAAATCAGGCGCGAAATCTGGCGTTCGTAACTATAGTGAAATTGCCATTATCTCTTGCATTCTAAAACTTTTTGAATCACTTGTAAATGACAAAATTTTGCAGCAATTAAAAAAACCATATCACTAGTAAACAGCATTGCTTCTTTAAAGGTCGTTCAACGACCTCGAATCTTTTGGAATTTGTAACGTTTATTCTCAACGCAATGGATAATGGTAGGCCCGTAGAAGCCCTTTACACTGACTTCAGTAAAGCATTGGACCGAATCGACATACCATTATTACTCTTCAAATTGCAAAAAAAGTGAGTGGCGCTTCTGACTTGGATCCAGTCATATATAACAAATCGCAAACAAATAGTGCGCTTCCAAAACAAACTTTCAAACCCCATTTCAGTCACCTCTGGGGTGCCCTAGGGTTCGCATTTGGATCCATTTCTTCTCATATTGTATGTAAATGACGTTTCCCTCATACTAAAAAAATAAACATATTAATCTACGCAGAAGACATGAAACTCTTCATGGAAATCAGCAACTCTAGCGATGCAGAAGAATTCCAAGTAGAAGTCAACTTATTCTACACTTGGTGCAATAAAAGTCTACTCCAACTCAATGTCAAGAAATGTAACGCGATAACATTTAGTCGAAAAATTGAAATACCACTTAGTTTAACATCTCTAGGAAATCAACTGTACAAAAATGCAAGATTGTTAGGGACTTAGGAGTAATCCTAGACACCAAGCTAACCTTTGCAGAACACTATAACTCCATAAGTAAAGCAAATAGTATGCTGGGGTAACACTATAACTCCATCATGAGTAAAGCAAATAGTATGTTGGGGTTGAAGCGGTTCATCCACAATTTTCAAGACCCGTACCACGGTGCTCCCACAGACCGTTATTATAAAAAAAAAATGCACCAAGGAATCTGAGTACACCATTTTATTCGTTATGACGTCCAGAATCTCTGGTCAAAATTTCAAAATCATCGTACGGTACATTTTTGAGTAATGCCTTTTTGAAGGTTGTAAAGTACAAAAAAGTGATATAAAAACGACGAAGTACTTATTGTAAAGCACGTTTTCAACCACTATTTTATGAAATAACTTCCAAAATAAATTCTACGCATTCCAACGGTTATATTTCAAGACATTCGCAATCGGTGGAATGATTTATTTGAAAATCCCGCAGTGCACAGTGGTCTAAACTCGAAAAAATCGTGATCGTTCTAGATTTGACTGTGAAAAACTGATTTTATGTACTCAGTGTCTTCAGCAAAATTGTTTCATAGAACAAGACCTTACTTTTGGCGTGTTTATTTTTTCGATCAATCCACCTAACAGTTGAATAAAAAAAATATTTTTTCTAATTTTCAATATACCAGATTGCTTCCTTCAGCAAAGTTGTGGAAAAGTTTTAAAAAAGAACAATTGCTGAATACTGCAATGTCCTATCTGTACGTTGAACACGACAAACTAGAGTTTTTTGTGGAACACCCCTCCTTAAAATCAGTTTTTTGTCTATAATTTTGTCTGTAATGGTCAAAACAATGCAAAATGTTCTAAGATTTTATTTATTCAACTAAGATTCTCTAAAGACTTTATAAAATTTATTGTTTTATTAATCATAGAAAAAGTTATAGACAAAAAAAACTGATTTTAAAGAAGAGTTTTCTACAAAAAAAAGCTCTATTTTGTGGTGTCCAACGTACAGATAGGACTTCGCAGTATTCAGCAATTGTTCTTTTTTAAAACTTCAAATAAATCTTTCCACCAATTGTTGATGTCTTGAAATATAACCGTTGGAATGTGTAGTTTTGGAAGTTATTTCATAAAATGGTGGTTGAAAACGTGCTTTACAATAAGTACTTCGTCGTTTTTATATCACTTTTTTATACTTTACGACTTTCAAAAGGACATTACTCAAAAATGTACCGTACGATGATTTTGAAATTTTGACCAGAGGTTCTGGACGTCATAACGAATCGAACGGTGTACTCAGATTCTTTGGTGCATTTTTTTATAATAACGGTCTGTGGGAGCACCGTGGTACACTATCAAACTATTGTATATTACATATGTTAGACCTATTGTAGAATATTGTAATCTTATATAGAATCCTTATGCTGCCACACACGAAGAACGTGTAGAATCAGTCCAACACCAGTTCCTCCTATACGCGCTTCGCAACTTGAATTGGACTGCATTTCCTCTGCCATCGTATGAAGCACGTTGTATGTTCATTAATCTGCAAACACTTAAACAACGCTGCGAATTTGCAATGCTATTCTTCATCAATGACATTATTTCAAATCGTATAGACGCATCTGCATTACTATCACAACTCAGCTTTTATACACCTTCACGGCATCTTAGAACTAGAAATCTTTTTTCATAAAAACAGAGCAGAAGTAATTATGCAAAAAATGGTCCCATAAATCGAATAATGCGTCAGTATAATCTACATTGTGAAACCATTAGCATAACAATGTGAAAAGAACAAATTGAAAACTGTCTGAAGTACACTAGAAATAATCTTCGCACGTGAGAAGAACACAACTGTAATGAAATATTGTATGTAGTCTACATTTGCTTGACGAAATAAATAAATAAATAAAGGTTTTGTGATTCTGAGATATTGATGTTTCGTGATTTTTACATTTTGATAGGGTATCGAACGTTTTCGTCAGTGATTTTCTTCGGCCCCTTTTTGCATAAGATTGCTGCAGAAAAACTGCCGAAGAAAACCACTGACGAAGACGTTCGAGACCCTATATAATCTCTAAACTAAAATTCCGATTACAATGAAATTCAATAACAACCTATTTCGCAACTAGACCTTTCATTTGCAATTAATTTCTTTAAAATCGGTCCAGCCATCTCTAAGAAAAGTGAATGAAAAAAAAATGTTGCACATACATACATACATACACACACATACACACACATACACACACATACACACACATACACACACATACACACACATACACACCCATATGCACACACATACATACACACATACACACATACATACAGAAAATGATCAGTTCGGCGAACTGAGTCGAGTGGTATATGACATTCGGCCATCGGGATCACCTTCATACCTTTGGTTTTGCCAGTGATTGCTATACCTTCATAGGAGAAAGGTAAAACATAATTAAATAATGGTATAACCACAGACAAATAGACGTACCACTTGATGACGATTTCATCGACCATACAAATAACGATTATTTTGAAATTTTGCTTAGTGGGTAGTAATGCCACTAGTGTTGCTATAAACAAATGTGCACATTTGTAGGTGGGTCCACAGCTTGTCCGTCCTCCCCAATTTTTAACCTGTTCCACTCGACGACTCTCCTACCTGCCTCACCGTTCAACATCACTTCAAAATGTTGCTTCTAACGCCTGGCCACCTGCGATTTATCGGTAATCAGGTTCACCTCCTTGTCATTACACTTTTTTTATTAGGGAATTAGAATTACGTTGTTCATTGATATTAACTTTTGTAAATGTCATTACACATGGCAGGTACTGGCACGGTCCGGTTCCTGATTCCGTTGATCGTTCTATAGAAGCTCCTCGTATCGTGCCTGGTGAAGCAATTGTCCGCCTCCGCGAGGGTACGTGGCTCACGTTTCTGCCTCCCGGTATTTCTCCCGCATGTGATGCGTCACACGATTAGCTG
Source organism: Wyeomyia smithii (assembly GCF_029784165.1). Classification (NCBI taxonomy): domain Eukaryota; kingdom Metazoa; phylum Arthropoda; class Insecta; order Diptera; family Culicidae; genus Wyeomyia; species Wyeomyia smithii. The sequence goes on along the minus strand of NC_073696.1, from coordinate 128,379,512 downwards.
CTACTAACGTGTTGCCGTAGGCTCAGTTCTTCTCTTCCGTCATCTCTAGACATTCTCAGCATTGAACCACCCACTACGCTTGTTTCCCGTTGCCATGCCTATCACTTCTCGCGCTGTTTGGCTGACCGCATCATGGATGTGCTTCCACTGCTCGTTCAGGTCAACTCCAGTTGGTTCACCGATCCGTCTATCAACTTTCCGAGTATACTCTGCCTGCAGCAAATCATTCCGCTGATACTTTCTGAATGTTTAGACGTATCTTCATTGCCGCTCTCGATTTAAATACGTTGGACAACCGGCCGGGAATTTTGCCTACCAAGAGATAATGATCCGAGTCTATGTTTGGCCCTCGAAAGAACCGCACATCTATGACGTCTGAAAAGTGCCGGCCGTCGATCAACGATCTGGTGTCTGCAGGTGTGCTTCCGAATGTTTAGGCGTGCAAAATGGGTACTACAGATGGCCATTCATACTTAATTTATATATAAATATATTTCGACGAACATTCAGCAAATATATAGGGATACCATCCGTCCTGATTTATCAGGACATGTCCTGATCTTGAGATCATATTTGGGCGTCCTGATTTATTTTTCATATTCGAAGTAAAATTTGAAGTGATGACCGTTTTGCGGGCGAAAGAAATAAAAGGGGCCTATTACAGTCAACGAGGTGAGCAGCGAGTTACTCGCCTGACCAATTTAGATATAACAGATGGTGAGTCGGCTAAATCTCGGACGAGTAGCTCGTCTGCGAAACTGCTCCACTCAGTTGTCACCAGCCAAGTTTCACTCGCGTTTCCTAATACAGGCAAATTGCTCGCCTCGTTTCTTGTAATCGGTCGCAAAATCAGGAAAAATCTATAATGCAGAATTGAAATATCGGGGAGATCAGATATTAAACCTGTCTATCTTGATAGATGTTCAATAATGTGAATAATTCTGATAAATCTCGATACCTGACCACACAACGCTCACTGCGTAAATTATTTCTTTGGTTAAGCCTGAGTAAAGTGAATAGTGTTAAACATTTGACAATTTTTCTATTTAATTTTAAACAATATACGTGTGCTGAATTCTTTGAGGACATACAAATTCCTAAAACTTCAAAGTTGCTTGATAAAATTGGATCGTTCGAGATACATGTTGAATAAATTACCAAACGGATAGCATTTTGAAGTGTAAATCACATACCACCAGTTTGAACCAGAATAAAAATAATTTGGATCAAATTTGTGCCAAAAAATTAGATGTCCTGATTTGTATCCCTACAAATATATCGATCTACCGTAAACCAGCATGTATTGATATTGTGTTTGCCGAAGTTCTTGAAAATTCTGCCGAAAACTTGCAGAACATTTCGCTGAGTTTATCACCTTTGTCGTTGGTTGTAGAGTGAAGGTTTTCCCTACAAATGACGGAACGAAAGAACTATTCTCGTACGACTTGTGCGTTCGTATCTCTGATGACGATCTTCATATCGTGTTGTGGGCATTCTGCATACGATTTTTAAAAAGCTCATAGAACTCCTCCTTTGCGTCATCGGTTTTCAACTTATTCTCCATTTTATTTCAAAAGATGTCATATCCTGGGCTCAAATCCATTTCTGCCCGCTATCAGCTGTCAGGTGGAGGGGTACGAATAGTGGCGGTGATACGCTATTTCGTTTACACATACGTTGAGATGTTAAGATGTCATAAGACTGAGACAAACCAAGCACTGCTATCGATAACATATCGATAAAGCAGAGTCTATGTGTACATAGAGTCGCGCGAAGAGAAAATCTATTGTTTCGGCAGCACAGTTTTTGTGCCGTTCGTTGCCAAGAACTATACAGCTCTGTTTTTCACCATGCATAAGCGAATATCATTTTTTCAAATTCTTTACAAGGTACACAGTTTTGAAAGATTACACCGGTGATGTTTTGTTAAATTTAAGTAAACCAGTGTACAGGTTTAATGTTTGATTAAAATGTGTAAGTAAAACATCGGAAAAACACCTATTCTTTATTACCCTCAATTACAACACTTTTCATCCACTCCTAACATGATCACCTTGTTTATTTACATTGCTCGATTGGTACCCTCGTTTGACACTGATTTGGTTCCTTTGGTTTCATCTTTGCGGGACTCTTATTATAAACATAGACTCTGCGATAAAGTAGCTTTTATGCAGAGCAACTGCGGCACACAGATGTCGTTAGTGTTTCAACGTATTTTGTTTCAAAATTTTACACACAATTTTCAATGTATATTATATGATCATTAATGTCTGTTCTCTATGCTTCAACCCTCTAGTGCCCAATGTCGCTTTTAGACGTGCTTCAGTCAAACCTCTAAAAGCTTCAATAAATGCTTAAAAAATGTTTATACAGATTCATGGTGATTTTACCGAAGTCCGTCTAAAAATTAACTTGGGAACTAAATAATTAATCACAGTAAACCAAAACCAACTAAACTTAACAAGTTCAACTATGAAACATTAAAGTACAGTTTGCGAGCAGAACGATGGCTTATATGCAATACAGTTTGTGCTAACTGTGCATAATAATAGTTCGGACAAATTTTCGAGAAATGTATTTCTCTTCGCGGCAAGAAGCCTAACATCAATTTTTCCCATCCGTTTAGAAGTCACTGACAATATTTTGCCTTTCTCCTAGAAAGTTATAGCAATCACTGGCAAAACCGAAGGTATAAAAGTGCTCCAAAGGGTCGAAAGACATATATCACTCGACTCAGCTCGACGAGCTGAGAATTTCCTGTATGTGTGTGTGTGTATGTGTAACTTTTTAATCTCACTCGATTTTCTCAGAAATGACTGGAACGAATTTCATAAAATTATTCTCAAATGAAAGGTCTAGTACCCATAAGACCCTATTAAATTTTATTGTAATCGGATTTTTTAAAATTTATCAAAATCAAATTGATTTTGAATGAACGGGCTACCTAAAAACCCGTAACTTTTGAATTTTATAAAGATTGGGCATGTGGTTCAAAAGTTATGGAAAAAACGTGTTCTGGAGAGTATTAAATCTCACTTAAGCTTCTCAGAGATGATTGGACCAATTTTCATAAAATCAGTGTCATATGGAAGGTCTAGTTGTCTAATAGGACCCTATTGATTTGCATTTGCAATCGACTTTTACTTTGCCTTCTATGTTCAAAAATGTGAAATACAGCTATGAAAAGAAACATATTCCGAAGACTACTTGAACTCACTCACTTTTCTCAGAGATGGCTGAACTGATTGTCACAAAATTAGTGTCAAATGAAAGGTCTAGTTGAATTTACTGTAACCGGACTGTACCTTCGTCTGTAGTGTTAAAAACACTACCGATTTGAACAATATTGATATCAGATGAATGGTAGTTAAGAGTTAACTGATGAATTTTATAATGATTGAACACGTGGCTCAAAAGTTGTGAAAAGAAAGTCATATTTGATATAGAAAAAAAATCCTACTACATATAAATAATCGAATCTAAAATTATATTTTATCGAATGATATATAATCGAGTCCAACCTAAATATGAGTACGGTGTCGTTTCGATCATACCATGATAAAAAAATTTCGCGTCACATATTTGAAAATATTTATTTCATGTTATTTGCATGTGATAATGTATGTTCATGTGTGTTTGAGTGTTATGTTTTAAATTTTCGGTATAGTTTCACTACTGGTTACCAAAAATTTTTTATTTAGAGTGATAAATAAATCAAACAATTATTATCAAGGTACATATATTTTTTCTCTGAAAATTGAAGTGTTCGTGTAAATCTATTTAAACAAATAATAAGTTTGAATGTGAAAGGCTGGGTCTCACCGCTAGGTGGATTAATTTGGGGTTTTTATGGTATAACCGCAGACAGACGTCCAAACTGAACTCCAAACTTGTGTGAAGATTTTTGTAATATGCAACTCGTAACCAGATAGCGCTACCAGTGACGCCAGCTTCGTACACCAGTGAAAAAAAATGTATTGTAGCGATAAGGTCACCAGACGGAGTTAGTGTACAAGTGGTTTATAACACAATTCTCTTTGAAAATTTACACAGAATTTTCTATCAATGTTGTTCTTACTTGAACGTCTGTCTGTGGTATAACCACATACATAAGACATAAGAGAAGAAATCTTCCAAAAAAATTGGTTCAAAATGGACTACTCGAATGGTACCACACTCTGAATAAAATCACTGTTTGAGTTGTGTTTGAAGGCAGTGTATCTGCGCAGCCCTGCATTTGTTTCGTTCCTACTCGAAAAATGCTGCATTGATTTTGTAAATAACTTTTTGACAGTTCCTTATGGTATTTTCTTTGAGGCTCGATAAAGCCGAGAAAAAGGAAATTCATTTTGTTCATTATTTATCGAGCAGTTTGACAGGACGAGGTACGGAGTACTATGGGGCAACGTGTACCAGAAAAAAACGCCTGTGTTACGTATGTCTTATGTATGTGGTATAACGATTGTCGGTGATGGATTCAACAACCAAAAACCTTGGTAAAACCACGGGAATGGCATCGCTGTCAGCTACCATACATTTGACGCGTTACCAACATCACTGGCACTGGCACCCGGAAAATGGACAGTTTACCCTTTTCTATAGTGCTGATTCGGGCATATTGTTTGCATTTCGGATAATTTTAGGCAATTTTCGCAATGTTATGCATATTGCTTAAAGATACGCGATAGTTAGTATATTTAGTTTGTTCGAAGATGAAGTAAAGTGAATTTTGGTGGCAGATAAAGTGGTTTTCTGATGAATGGTACAAATACACATGTTCGTTACGTCAGAAAACCACCGTGGCACTTCCTTGGGTAAAACATGGTAATGGCTGGAAGCCCGCAGGTAAGATACTATGTTTTTATGGTTGCAACGAAAAAACATTGCCTGCTCCTTGGGGCAAGACACTTTTGATATATTGCCAAATATTTCCAATATTCAATACTTCAATCGTTACTTTTTTGGGCACCCATAACATCATAACTCATTGACGTTATATTATCGTTGGAGGATTGTCAATTGACAGATAAACAATAAATATCAAAAAATATTTACCGACATCGAGTAATATTATCGAAATATTTTTCATGAAAAGAAAGGTGTCTAGCCCCTAGGCCTGCTCTCGGTTCTCAGGGTTCTCACCGTCTTCACCGCAAAAACACATTGTAATTTTTTTCTGGGATACCACCAGGAATGCCAGGTCATTTTCCAAATGTTTTCACGTTCCAATAAAAAATGTCTTAAGCCTGTAGTACACTCTTTGTCTAATGGTCAAATATTTGACCTTCTGACATAATGGTCAAATTTATTTGACATCATGGTTGTTGTTTGCCCGTGTTTGCCCCATGTTGAAATAGGAGAGTGACAAACAATTATCTTTGACCAAATTTTTATCTGTCAAAAAGTGCCAAATATTTGACGCCCATTATGTCAGAAGGTCAAATATTTGACCACTAGACAAAGAGTGTACTACAGGCTTTAACTTGTAATCCCGAGATGACCCATTAGGACCGACCAAAAACTGAAAAAGTTACCGACAAATCAAAAACTGGCGAGCAAAAAAACGTATCTTCCAATATTTCATCGCTGGATACCACATAAGTTGATAAACATTAAACTGATTTTGAACCGCCCATCTAAATATTCAGTAACTATATACTGTTTTGATCGAAAACATGTTCAGGCTTGACAATGTTTGCTTTGGATCAGAGTCTATGTGTATATCGTGTATATAGAGTCGCGCGAAGAGAAAATCTATCGTTTCGGCAACACAGTTTTTGTGCCGTTTGTTGCCAAGAACTATACAGTTCTGTTTTTCACCATGCATAAGCGAATATAATTTTTTGAAATTCTTCACAAGGTACACAGTTTTGAAAGATTACAACGGTGATGTTTTGTTAAATTTAAGTAAACCAGTGTACAGGTTTAATGTTGGATTGAAATGTGTAAGTAAAACTTCGGAAAAACACATATTCTTTATTACGCTCAATTACAACACTTTTCATCCACTCCTAACATTATCACCTTGTTTATTTACATTGCTTGATTGGTACCCTCGTTTGACACTGATTTGGTTCCTTTGGTTTCATCTTTGCGGGACTCTTATTATAAACATAGACTCTGCTTTGGATCACTGTGAAATGTGAATCACCTTTGCACATATACTGTGAAAGAAAGCAAACAGATGATTTCGTTGCAAGGTGTGTGTTTGTGCCGAATAGATGGTTGAATGAAGTCATTCAAATAAAAGTGTTCCATTCTTTTATTCATAATTACACCAGCCGACATCATTCGGATTGTTATAATCGAAAAGCGGTTACCGAAACTACCTCATTATAGTTAATATTGGGCTATTGACATTTCCAGGTAAAATAGTACCTAACACAATAATTTCTGTTTACCATTCAAATCGAAGGACGAACTTATACCACTGTGATTGCACGTGCGTATGGAATCGCGACAGAAGTCAATGAACTTAGTCTGAAAGGATACGCAGTTGCGCGCATCCACAACATAACTACAGATAGGCGAAAGTTCTTTGTTCGATTGTCTAGTGAAATCAAAATGATTTTTTCGGCGTGATTGTTTAATTTAGAATGAAAAAGATGTTTAGTCGAAAGGAAACAAGTTCTTCATTGCGTCCATCTGCTGTGGCTCCCGCTTATACCATCGACAGATATTCTTCCTATTATCCGATGAATCATAAAAATCGTGGGAAGGCTATCATTTTTACGCACGCGGTGTTTGCTGTACCACATATAAAACTTCCCAATCGCGCAGGTGGTGAAGTGGATTGTACAACTATGAAAGATACACTAGAGCGACTAGGGTTCGATGTAGATATCTATGAGGACAAACGATTAGAAGATATTCTTCAGATAACTGAAAAAGGTTAGTTTGATGCAGATGTAGTCATTTTTATAATTATTTCAATTGTGTTTTATATTCAGTGTCATCAATGGATCATTCAAACAGTGATTGCATCCTAGTTGCGGTTTTAACTCATGGTGACGAAGGAGAAATCATATACGCCCATGATTGTCCATATCAGATTTCCAGCGTTTGGACACAATTCACGGGAGACCGCTGCCCTTCACTGGTAGGAAAACCTAAAATCTTCATCATACAAGCTTGTCGTGGTAATGATTTGGACTGCGGTGTTAAAGTTGAAAAGGATGGTGTAGCGCGTTACAGTATTCCAACACATGCCGATTTTCTCTTTGCGTTCGCAACTATTCCTGGTTTCATGTCGTTTCGCAATACTAAAAATGGCTCTTGGTTCATACGCGAACTGTGTAATGAACTGAATGAAAACGGTCAAAAATACGACATACTAACACTTCTAACGTTCGTTGTGCAGAAAGTTGCCTATGGATATGAGTCAATTGCACCGAACACCCCAGAATTTCACCTCAAAAAGCAAACACCTTGCATAGTATCAATGTTAACAAGGCTTTTGTTATTTAATTATGTTTGAAGTTTATTCCAAACATAGTCTTCAGACAAACACCGTACCAGTTAGATTGTTTTTTTTTTTGCTTTTATAAGAAATAAAAAATGTTATTATCTGCCAACTGCATAAGACTATTTCGTTAGTTCTCAAAGAAGAAACGCTTTCACTATATTTGTTTAAATTATATTTATTGTACTGAATAAAAACATTCTTTAAATAAAGATGAATATAATTTAAAAACTTACATCCGGATTATATCACTACCCTTCGGTTATCTCATTAGAGTTATTCTAGGTATTGCTTCCTATCTACTTAGAAATAACCTGCAGACTCTAGTGGAAACAACAAATATAGCGTAGAAATTACCTTTTTATGGGACTAAATCATGAAAAGCAGAAAGTCAACATGTTTTACAACACTTTCGATAACGGCAGTCTTTTGGAAGCAAACAACTCATCTACTAGGTTTCTGGTTTGCCACCCATATCGAACAATTTTTTTTAATACGGTATAAAAGATTTTTTGAAGTTGGTCTTTAGATAGCATTCTGGTCTACTCACTCAACAACCGTGTGTTCGAACTTGTAATCGACTGTTGGTTTTACTCAAAATTATCCTGTTCACTTACATCTAGCAGCAAGGTATGTGACTAATAAACAATGGAATAGTTCCGATTGCGGTACTTTGCTGTGTTTTCTAATAGCAGAGTGAAGAAGCCGACATTTCAACCCACTTTTCAAATATCAGTGTTTTTCCTATCAGAAATGTCACCTTGTACTTGTCTTGTCAGGAGATTCATTATCTACCAAGGAAATTGAATTTCGCAAGATTACTGATGAATTGGTGTAGACAGGTAAATTTCAATAAAATCGTACCCAATTTTGACTCTACAGCCGCTCTTTTTTGTGAAAGTTCTTAGAAAAGCCTTCAAATTACTTCTAAATAGAAAGGACAAACATAATATTTACACAGTAATCAAAATCCAACAATCGATTTGATAAAGTTTGGGTTTTCCTGGTTTCTGGAAGTCCACCAAACATTTCGCGCCTCATTTAATTTAGGAATGAAAGGAAAAAAAGAATTATATAATTATGCAAGTCAGAAGAACGACTACAGCTTCTTACAACTAAAACCGGGTAACCAAAACTGAATGTTATCGAATGTCTCTGTGATAAAACAATAGGATTATATTACAGCTATCAACATGCCTATTACCATAAACTTGTATAATCGTACACTTTCTGGAGTAGAACTTAAATATTTTCAATAACTCCAATTGCACTCCTCCTAAATTACATTCATATTTATTCACATAAAATATACCTTTCGAGATCATTGGCTCTACATATTCAAATGTAACTGCATATTCGAAATAATTTTCTATAAATAATTGTCTTTAATTGCAAAATATCAATCGCTTATTCTACAATCGAATAGTTGAGCATATCGGCAACCTAAAACACAAACGTGTTTTTTTTTTTCGAGAAAAATTAAGTATATCGTTTTAGACCGTCTTGTGCTTTATGTTATATGTTACAATAGTCAGGACTAGCACAAGTGTTGGAACAAAAATCTAATTGATCAAAGTAAATCACAGCTCGGTAATATACTGCATAGTGTTAGAAATCCAATAGACCGCGCAGAATAGTAACGTTTGCGGTGAAAAATGTTTTTTTTTTCCAGAAGGTGATGAAAAAAACTAAGACAGATAATTGAGTTGGATAAATTTCCCATGGAAGGTAATCATGTTAGCTTCCTCGCAAAAAAATATTACGTCCTTGCGTGCGGCCTTCCGGCAGTTAACCGGAACATTCGCCATGGCGGACGAAAATATGCGTGTAGCCATGTTTTTAAGCTCTTTCTTCGTTTTTTTATTAATTCCTCCTCGGGTTTCGCGACTATATTCTTGGAATAAATCTTGCGCTTCAAGTTTGCCCAGAAATTTTCGATGGGAAGCAGCTGGGGGACATTGGGTGGATTCGCCGACTTCGGTACCACATCGATTTTCAGCCGCTCCATCCCCTCCAACGATCGCTTCGAATAGTTGGCCGACGTCAAATCTGGCCAGAACACCGTGTCTTCGCGCTTATGGTATTTCTTGATGAACGACGCAACTTCTGGCAGGCACTTCGTACTATAAATTTTCCCGTTCACGCTCGCCCAGAGCGAAAGAAGAGCAACTTTGACATCCCTTTCTCGCTGATTGTCAGCCACAGCCGCACCTTCTTGGGGAACTAGGTCAGTGAAACAAACTTCATCTTGGTGCCCACTTCCTTCGTGGGGGAGGTAAAATACGAAGAGTCATGCTAATCGTTGCCAGCCAGGGTGAGATAGGTCTCGTCGTCCATCACCACTGCCACGTCACGATTCGCCGGGAAAATCGACTTGACCATCTTATTCAACCGCTGTCGCTGCGTCATTGCCTGCAGCTCCGAGATCAGTGGACGGGACTGCCGCTTCCTGACGTGTATGTCCATGTTCTCCAGATACTTTTTCACTGTTTTAGTGCATGCACCAACCTCCCGGCCAAGTGCACGCAGCGATTTAGCGACTTTTCCATCGGTCTTCCTCTTCAGTATCCTTTAAAGCTTTTTGTCGCTCAGGGTCGTTGGCCGTCCGAAACCGGGCTTTCTTTCGATGCTCGATCGTTGTCAAATAGTGTCAAGATGTTGTAGATGCCGGAACGGGCATACCCGACGTCCACAAAGTGCCGCACGATATCCGTTTTTGATGCGGCGGGGTACCGTTCTTTGAACGCGCACACTTCTAAACGGAGTAGCTCCACTTTTTTCGCCATTACAGTTAGAGTTGTCAATTTTTTTTTGCTAACTCATGGGTTACTATGATTGATGATGCATGAGTAGTTTCGTCAGTGCGATTAAAGGTAAACTCATGAAAAATCGGCAATTTTTGTCCATTTTTTTACCGCAAACGTCAATCAATCAACACAATCAAACATGATGAATAAAGGATTTTTGCTTCCTCTGAAGGAATGTTACAAGAGGTATTTTGAAAGTTTTTTCTAGTTTCAACTAAAACTTCGAATAAAAATCAATTTTGGTTGTAAATTATTAGAGATTAAAATTCAGTATAACTCTTCATTTCACAAAAAGTTTACACTTACTGGAACTTTTTTTTGACTTTGTTCAATAAGCATTTTCTGTCCACAAGCAAAACTTATTACACCCTATTGAGTGCGAGTGGTTGCAGTGGAACTTGCTCCTGAGGCGCATCGATAAACATGGGCGGTATCAGCTGTTGCGGTGCTTGCAAAGGTTGCAGTTGTTGTAGCAAGTTTTGAGCTTGATAATGTGACGAGCCTCTACGCCGGTGGAAAGCTCGGTTATAAGTCACATTATTTCGCGAGAGTACTACCAGCGACGAAGCCAATGCTAGTGTTACTTGGGACTTGTGCTTGCCTGGAAGACGCACGAATACTGTTCCAACAGCGGCTACGTTGTCAACTGTCGGTTCTAACGCAACGGGTGCAATGTCTTGCTGAATGTGAGGCGAGTTTTTACTGCGACCACGTCTACGATGGCTTGCTGGTGTTTCACCAGGACTTTCCAAGGAAAGATTTATTCGGCCAAACGGACGTTTAGCCATGTGTAACATTTCAACAACGTGACGTCTGCGAGCCCGCCGCATATCAGCCGCTTGCTTTGCCTTCCAAGCAAGAACACATATTGCAAGAAATAGAAAAAAACAAGAAAAAAATACCGAAAAAAATACAAACAAATGAATGTGAAGCTGATCTTGACGAAAAAACACTAGACCATAGCTTGCCGTTGATCCGACACGGGCCCGTAGTGCTATATAGAATTTTGTCTGTCCTAAAGAATGTATAGTGTGCGGTAGTGTAACAACTAAACGATTCTTCAATCCAAACACTCGCAATAAAGAGTTACATTGATGTAGTGTAACATAGGTGATCAAATCTCTTGCTATTTTATCCTTCACGTAGAAATACTTCTCCGTATCCATTTTGCATTGAGAAATGGGAGTAAAGCTCATTTGCATCGGTTGTTCCAGGCTTATATCTGAGTAATTACCGTTTATATTTAGTGGATAAATGTTCAAGCTATCAACAGTGCTAACATCGATGATATCATGTTGCCAGAAATACCGATTATCCAGAAATATGTCGTGATATCCGGAAGTAGTATTCGCTTGAACAACAAAAGATTCGTCGTTTGGACTCATGTAAAAATCTAGTTCCCCCTGGGTTACGTCAACCATAAATCTAATATCTACATTCATGTAACGTGGTTGTATGACAAAGAACACTGTTTGACCGGGTCTTAAAGGTTGTGGTTTAATTTTACATTCGTCTGTAAATACAAAAGAACACACATTTTTATTTAAAAATAATATTCGTAACCATGAACTTACCTATAGTTTTCGCATCAAAGCACATCCTCGTATCAACGGTGATGTGTTTGTAACATTGGTGACCATTGGACGGATGTCCTGTGTATGAATCCTTGCATTTTGTGCATTGCATCGACCAACAACTGTATGCTAAATTTTTACCCTTTGCCGAGCAGGTATTGTCACTTTCGGTATTGTTTCCACAGTTACATTTCTCACCGGTCACCGGGTCGCACACATCTCCATGACCATGACATTGACACGGTCGACACGGATCGCTTGCAATTGTAGCACCCCGGAAATATCCTGAAACGCAAGTATCGCAACGATCGCCGTCTGTATAATTTTTACAGAGTAAGCACAGAGCTGTTGTTTGGGGTCCTTCTGTAAGGAATTTGGCTAATTCGGTTCGACTCATATTTCTAACGAGTGCTTCCATATCCTTCGCTACACACAAATCTGTATGCCCGTAGCAGTATTCCGAGCAAGGTATACATTCGCCATTGTTGCGAGGATCTCGAACATAGAAGGGCATACATTTTTCACATTGATCACCCAATGTATTATTGTGGCAATGTAAACATTTATCAAGCTGGTCAGGTCCTGCGCATTTTGAATGCCCATTGCACTGACACTGAATGCTACAGTTAGCTCCGACGTAACCAAAATCACACTCACATTTATCGGGTTCAATGCAAGATCCCCGAACGCATCCTTGTCTGCAAACCGGAACACAAACCCCAGCGGAATCAGCGCGATATCCATCGGCACATTGGCACTCATATCCATGAAGTAGATCGACGCAACGCTCTGATTTAACATTACAGTTGTGATGACTATTAGCACATTCATTCTCCGGAGGACATTTGACATAGTTCCAACTGAACCGATCACCTGGTTCAATATGTGTTAATTGGTTTTTTATCTTGTAAATTACATCGCAAGTTGACGCTGCAGGATAGTCGATTGGACTATCCAATGATCCTTCAGTGCAGACTCCATCACCTTCGGTGCCATTTCGTGAGCACCAACCGCAATGTGCATGTCGCAAACAGGTGGCACATTGCAGAAATGACCCGCACTGTTCTGGACATTGATCTACATCTGTTGATTCCAACACCAACCCGCAAATACTTCCGGCACAATATAAATGCTGGTAACGGGACGATACACATTCGTTCAACTGAGTTGACCAACGGCATTCAGTCTTATGATTGTCAATTCCAGACTGATTCAAGCAGCTGCTGCATGTTGTGTATGTATGGCAGCTCGCTGGACATGCAGGTGGTTTTTTATTGCTATCCGTTTCGTTTCTTGATTGGCACTGAAAATATTTACCGTTGAAAATCCAGGAACAGTGAGGCAACGAGTGGCAGCTTTCGCAATCTGAAGCTGCACAACCATTGAGAGCGGGACAACTATCTAAATTTGTGATCATTGTTTGATTGGACTGGCATTTTCCTATAGATTGACAATTATCACTATAAGGAAGGCATTTTCCGCGTACTCCACAATTTTGGCACCATTCGCAAATTGGATTTATTTCCACATGTGAGGGATACGACGCTAAACAAGTTGTACAGCTATCGAATAGAGAACAGTTTCTTTTCGAAATCCACTCATCATCGCAGGGAGCTCCATTATTAAACGATAGAGTTCCATTTTGGGCGTCACATACCTCTGAAGTTCCAACAGAGTAGCAGTGGGAGATGTACTGGTCTGCGGTCTTAACAGCGCAGAAGCTGCAACCCATATACTGCCTGCAAATATATTTTGAGCTGCTCCATAAATCACACAAATCTTGAGGAAGATCGATCTTGGTAACACGAATATAACTGCTACCATCCCAACCGCCAACTGCATAAAACTCGTCGGACTCAAAATCCTGGGTCATAGCGAGAGCATAAGTTTGGCCAAAACTGTTTCCAATTATTTCGATATCGCCATTCAATTGCACCCATTGGTTACATTTATAAACGTACGCTAACATGGGATCGTTCGCATTCACCGGCTGTGTTCTACCACCGAATATAAGCATGTAACTGTCCGTAGTTACCGCCGAATGTAAGTATCGTGGCTGTGGAACATGGTCAGATGGCCTATTGATAAATGCTGGCAGCTCGGTCCATTTAAGACTTTTAAAATCGAAAGCGTACAGCCTGTTCGACACCTTTGATTTCCCATCAACTGGTACAATTCCCCCGAAAATATACAATATCTGTGTCGTTGGGTGACAAACCGTACTATGGCCGAATATGCTGTTCGGTTTAGCGCCAGATGTCAGCAATTTTGACCAGCTATTCGAACTAAGATCGAACATCCAAACATTATTACTCAATCCGGTATTTACAGAAAATCCACCAATCACTAGTAGAACTTCTCTTTCTGCCTCTTTGATCAACGTCATAGAGTGACCTGCCAAAGGTGGAGGTTTTACTCCGTTTTGATTGACCAAGCCCCAGCGTTGTGTCTGAAGTCCAAACTGCCAAAAATCATCCAAAATTTGATGACTTTGTTGGTTTCGAGAAAGGCCCCCATAGATGAAAATTGCCTGTTTGGAAATAATTATCTCAGCAGCGTGGAAATAACGTCCGAGAGGCATCCGATCGTCCGGGCTAGAGTCAACGGTAACTTGCATCCATGTATTATTCTTAGTGTCAAATTGGCGAATATCATTCAACGGACCATGCGATAATGAATAGCCACCAAACATCCACAATGAACCGCGACGATCAGCAACCAAGGAGTGACCAAAACGAGGTAACGTCTTCCGAAGGTGTTCAAAATTGTCCGAAATTAGATATGAATTGAAGAGCTCGGAAAAAACAATGTTTGATGGTTTTAATAACCGTGAACAATCTGTCCCTCCATAGCCTTGAGTACAGATACAACGCCCATAGCCAAGGTCACAAATTCCTTGTTTGAGCTCAGCATTGCAGTCGGAAGGACATATTTTTAATGCACACCGTGGACCTGCAAATCCTTTAGGACAAACGCATTTATCATCGATGCATACATAGGGTCGCTTACATGTATTGATTGTGCAGCTCATAACAGTGTAGACAGCATTGAAACCCTGTCCGTGTCCTCCTTGTTTATAATGGATTGTAAGATGTCCTGATCGTGCTTCAGCAAGCCACGGGCTACGATCTTCACTGCAAAACACTGCTAGTAGGTGCTTCTGTTGAGTTGCCCCCGTTAAATCAGGTAGTCCATCATAAACATACACAGCATTCTGTCCACAAGTAACGTTCATTTCGTGAGGTTCAATTTCAAATTGAATAATAGCATTTTTTATATCGACACCATGCTTAACGTAAGGGCTAATTATCCAAAGACATTCCCGAGCCTCTGAGCCACCCCATGCTGAACGATGTGATTGATAGGAGCCGATTCCTTCCGTTCCAACATGTGTTAATACTCCGCGAGCTTCACATTGATAGTAACATTGGCCACCATTTCTTGGGTCGCCGTAGAAGTTACGATTGCATACTTCACATTTTAAGCCTTCCGTATTGTCTTGACAGTAACATTCTCCAGTTACAGAGTCACAAACACCTAATGCTTCGTTTCCGTGACCGTTGCAGTCACAAGGCTGACATCCAGTTTCAGATGTAGCGTTGCCGTAACTTCCAGAACTGCACCGCTCACAATACAACCCTTCAGTCCAATTCATGCATTTGTCGCATTTTCCTACCCCTTGTAAACATGTCGAGTGATTATTACATTCACAATTCTGACTGCAATCAACTCCTGTCCAGCCAAGATCACATTGGCATTTATATTCTGGTCCACCAGAACAGTATCCATGAACACAGGTCTCGTAACAAGTTTGGATACAATTTCTTACACCGTCACCTAGAAAGCCCTTTCGGCAACGACAGCTATATGAGCCGTGGGTGTTTGTGCATTCCGCCTGTTCATGACAGTCATGCAAACCAAGTTCACATTCATCAACATCAGGGCACTGCGCATATGACCACTGAGCGTTATTCGCTGTAACATTCAAAGCAGTACTGCAATCTAATGCTGACCGATTGAAATCGCCTTGCATGCAGACACCTTCTATTGGATTATCCGCCACATAACACCAACCACAACTTAGAGACCGTAAACAGTGGGAGCAGTTTTGATGACTGGCACATGATTTACACTGTTGAAGCACTTGAACATTACTGGCACCTTCTTGTGTTTGACTTGCTATTCCAATAGGCATTGTTTGATCGAGCCATTCACGACAGAGCCCAAATTGGTATTCAGAGGTATACACCGAAAAACTAAAACACTGGCTTGTAGCTTCACACCAAACGCAACGACCTCGGTCGTTCAGACAAGAAGAGCAATTTGTGCGGAGATAGCAGGGTGTCGGGCACTGACTGAGTTCAATCACAGCTGTTAATGATCGACCCTTGCGTGAACAACGTGCATCCTCGGTCCACCATTCACATTGACCAGCGTTTATGCACTGCTCACATGATATATAATTGGAGCAATTAGAACATTGTGCTGGTTGGACGGTTAAATATCGCCAGTGGTATCCTTTTCGACATGCCACCGATTCCTTCTCCTGCCTCGAGATGCACAGGTTTGTTATATCACACCACCCGCACAATGAATCCGACAAACAATGCAAACAATTGGTGTATGTGCTACACGAACCATTCGAGTATGGCTCTAGATACTCAAATGTAAATGTTTTAGCATTTTCCTGGCCAACTGCACTGTGCTGCAAACCCATTTTGCTGATCTGTTGATGATGGCTTTGAATGCCAATGTTAGCATTACGCTTTGCTTGAAAGTCCACCATAACGCGAAACCACGGTTCCAAACTTCTCCATTGCGCCATTTCACATACTGTTTGGCTAGCTGTAATATTGAATGTTACTACTGGGATCAGTTTTTTCTTGGGATCTTGATGAGGTCGGTTCGTCAACGCCATCCGCAAAATAGCTTGTGAGTAACTAGCACATGCCCTCAAACGCTCACCGGTGCCCTCCCATATTGCAGGAGGGCGGATAAATCCAAGAAGTCTAGCAACAACCTGTCCATTAAGGGATTGTTCTGCATGAGTTGTCGTAGAAGGAATGTTAAAATCAACCATTGTAGCGTTGACAATCATCACCATGTCAGGCATATCCCAATTGACAGGGTCCAAATATTTAAGGAATGTCAATCCTGGACGGGTATCCATTTGTGTACATTGATCAGGATTCGAAACCTCAGTTCCTTTTGGACCCCACCAGCCCGGATTCTGGGATGGGGTGTCCTCACCGCAAACTCCATAATTGTCATCTTTGTGATGACAGCGCGCGTTTTGGACACACCACGTGCAACGATCGAGTCCTAACTTGTTTGCAATTGACTTAAAACTGCCAAGAGATGATGCTCCATGGATTAAACAAGAGTGGCAATCACCTAATGAAGGACATATCCCACGGCATCTGGTAGTTTGCAAATTAGTAGTACAATTAGCTCCAATCGTTCTCCCATAGCAAATACTGTCAGCTGAGCACCATCCACATTCTGGATCCGATAGACATTCATTAAGGGAGGTATGCTTTGGACAGGCTGCTTCCGGTTCGAAAGTATCATCATTCGGCACCACCAGCATAACCGGAAGGGTATATGCGAGTAAATCACCATTGACATTTCCATGATATCCTCCAACAAGGAATAAAGTGTTGCCATTCCGTAGCGCTGCAGCGTGAGCAAAAACACCTTGCTGCTTGGGGTATCGAAATTTTCTATTTGTCCCCAGAACATTGGGATTAATCCAATTGTGGCAGCCCAAATGATAAAGATACATTTGATTATCGTAACAGATTTCCTCCTTATTATGACGATGCGAGTATCCTCCGAATACTATTAGATAGTTACCGATAATTATTGTTGTGTGAAAAGCTCGTTCCCTTGGAATGTAAGAATCTCTTAAAGGTGTTCGAAGATACATTATCTCTGTCCAGTGTAAATGATCAATTTGAAACATAAACATGCGATCCGATAGTTTTGAAAAACGTGCAAATCCCGCAATAACTCCACCGTACACTATTAACGAGTTAGAGTGTTTATGGTAGGAAGTAGTATGCGCTACTATCCGTAAATCTAGTGTTTTTCCTCCTCTTGGAATAACTTCTTCCCACTGTTCGGTAGATGATACAGCGGACAACCTAATTCTGAATAATCTCGAAGAAAATTCTCCGTTTTCTAATGCTCCGCCAAACAAATATAGATAAGAACCTGCTTGAGTCAGTGTATGTCGGGTAAGCGGTGGTGGCTTGAATATTGAATGAATTGCTCTTTCAGACCATGTGCCACCTTTATCACTAATATTATACAACCACAATTCATTGGATAATCGACCAGTCGAAAGTTTTCCACCGAAAATCACAAAACCATCTTCCACAACGCTGGCTGCGTGTCCGAATCTTCCTGATGGTCTAGAACTGTTGCCATATACTGCTCTAAAAGGTTTAGTTCTGTTATCTGCTAAAGAGTAGATGAAGTTGTTGAAAAAATTGGGTTCCCGTTTAAGACCTAGAACTGCACTGGCTTCTTCCGACAGAAGCATTCCGCGTCTTGCTTTACCACGCATCTGTTCTACAGATTGTTGCTCTTCACTGCCTAGCACAACACCCCATTCGTTTTCCCACAAGCTCTGGTTGAACCGGTAAATACTCAAACTGCTGAGAACCTTGTTCAAATTGTAACCACCGAAAACATACAAAGCGTCTGTTGGCGCATAATATACTGCAGTATGGGTTGCCCGTGGAGCCAGGCCATTTTTAGAGTTGGATAGCCAGTGCCATTCATTTGGAGCCGGGCGCGTTTTGTGTAAACTGCATGATTGACCAGAATATTCCTGAATAAAAAAAAAAATAAAACGTTAGTATGCAGCATTTGACCTGTTATGTTATTGCAAACAATTTACTTACACTCGAGCAAATGCATCTTGCATTTTGACATGTTCCTCGTCCGTCATCAGCCCCACAGTCTTCCGGACAGGCATTCTGGCTGCAATCATTTCCTATCCATTTATCATAGCAAACACAAACATGATCTACGCATTGGCCATTATTTGTACAATTGTTTGGACAGTTTGTTACAGAGAACTCTGCTCTAAACCCTTCTAGTACGTAATTGGTATCGCTATACAGAAGCACCAACATCTGTAGTAAAATAAATATTAAGCAGCTAATACATCTCCAGATCACTGAATACTTACATTCCCAGACGAGGCGATAACTTGTTGAGGTTCAGTTTTTCCACTGAAACTACCGAGCAACGGAGATCGGAACGAATCGCCATCGTAAATAAAAATATAATCGTACGAGCATTCAGTTCCCATGCTACGAAAACTGAGAGTAATAAACTGACTGCTATTTCTGGCACGAATTAACCATTCGCAATGGGAATCCTGTGTATAATTGAACCCAGTCGGTCCATCGCTGATTTCACCGTAAGCTTCTTTGAATACTCGCCTAGTTTTATCGCAGGATTGCTGTTGACTTTTTGCATGCGCTACGCAGAATATTGTAAATGGCAAACTGTAGTATAAAATCAACAAAGTCTGCATTCTTGTTTTTTTTAGAGCTGGAACTAGCAACTAATGTTTAAACTACTACAACGTTGATTTCATTCTCTGATGTAAATTGAGATTTTGTTAGAATTTTAATTATTCTCCTTCTTTCGTGGCGAGTTGGCGAGGAAACTGCTATTTAGTCTCTATGGGAGGCTGCCTGTGATTAGGTTAAGAATATAAAGAGGAAGTGATAATTACATTTTACTTGTCTGTGATAACACAAACTCATCATTAACAAACAAACGATTCGAGAAAATTATTGGTATCAGTGATTACTCACCTGTAGAAAGGTTTCTATTCAGTCGTGACCTTCCAGGTACCGGAGAACACTTTTATTCTGAGAAGTTTAGCCATTCTGCACACAGTAAGATATTCTTCTTCGTAATTTAGCATTTACATAACAAAAACTAAACAATAGTTTTATAAACACAATTTTGTATTCTATCTAGCACAGAAATTTGACTTCATCTGATGTTTACCTTGAGAAAAACACTTCAGTTTTTGCAGATCAGATCAAACACTGTCACAAACACAAACACTGTCGGATCAATGTCAATGATGAAAGAATATAATATATAACTAACCAATTGAATAATTTGATATGTTTATTGAACGGAACGCATAGTAAAAGAGCAAAGTTTAAATTTTCCCTGTTGCTACTGTAAGATTTTCTTCTGTCATTCTCATACGAGATGAATAGTTTACCAAAGGTGTTGAGCAATGTGAGCAGAGATGCCAGATGTTTTAAAAAAATTTCAGTAACTGCTCGAAACATCGAAACAAAATCAACTCACAGCTTGAAAAAATGGAAAAAAAATATTGCGTTTTTTTCCTAAAATCCGCAGACCATTGGCCCTGACACAAGTAAAAGAGATTTTTAAGGCTGTTCATAAGATTATTCAGTCTCTAGATAAGTAATGTCGCTGGGTCGCTGGATTTTTACAGGTTATGTTTTTTTTTCCCTGTATGGACTTCCTCACTGCGACCTGAGTCGTTGATCTATTGTGAGATATGCCTGGGTGTCTGCTGTATCCCGCACTTCTATTATTAGCAATACACTGGGGTCGCTTTTTACGCGGTTGGTTGTACCGCATTTAAAAGATTAGATCACATATATTCATACTAAACTTATTGGATACCGCGTGCAAACAATCTTCGAGCAAAAATAATCCGCGTTATTGTAAAAATATCACGTTTAACGAAACGCATAAAAACAACCCGCGTAAAAAGCGACCCCAGTGTACCGCTATTGAGAAGTGGCATGCTTATTATTATTATTTTTTATTAGTGCTTGTGTGTAATGTGCTACCCTTCCTTTTACACGCTTACTGTTCTCCTATACCGAGCCTCGTTCCTCCTGCCAAATATCTCCAATTTTAATTCCCTGGAGAAGTTTCGTTGTGCGTCCTTCTGGCCAGTTATATTGATAAGCCCTATTTAGAGTTCCAAGCGAAGTGAAAATCTGATACAATATGTCCATTTTTTCACGCTCGTGAAAAATGCAACCAATAAAAATTTCACTTCGCTTAAAACTGTAAACAAATTCGATCCAGCGAAATCGAAGGTTTTGAATTAATCTTTTTCACTTGGGTTTACTTTTTTCACGCATGCAAACGCTAGTGAAAAAAAGCAGCAGCAAGCGAAAAATTGCGTGCATTTATATTCTGTCAGTTGCAGCCAATTTTCACTTCGCTCGGAGTGTAAACTCGTGAATTTCGCCTTACTTAAACTGTAAACTGCAGGCTGGTGAAATACTTGCGTGTTCCACAAACGGGTTTTCACGACAGATTTCGCAAGCGCTTTTTCGCTTGTCAATTTTTTCACTTCGCTTGGAATGGAACTGTAAACTATGCTATAAGAGGGACTTATTTTTGTTAAGAGGAAGTCACGCAAAGGTATTGTAGATTTCAGCGTTTAGGAAGGGTAACTGGTGGGGAGCCTGAGAATAAACCACCCATGCTTAAAGTCCTTTTTGACATCAAATGGCCTGATTCTACTAAGATTCGAACCCACGACCATCCGCTTAACGAAGCGGACTCTGTAACCTTGCGGCTACGCAGCTCCCCTCAGGTTATGTATAGAGTTGATCTGCTTGGGAACGTACGTCAAACGTCGTTACACTGAACGAAATCGTCGAGTCCTTATTAGAGAATTTATTATTCAGAAGTATCAGACGGGTGAAATTAAAAAAGTCATGAATTACTCGATGCACTAATAATTCACATTAAATATGATTCGCTATGCACACTTGTAAAAAAATATCATCAATGAAAAATTTGCGTATATATTTTCAGTGATAGTTGTCGATAATTTACAACATGAATTTAAGCGCATATGTGAAAGAAAATCATCCATGTCAGCACCATCAACCCATTCCCGGCGGGTGATGCCGTATGATATCTGAACTTGGATTACAACTTAACAATTAAACCTGATATTTTGAACGATTAAACTATTAAATACGGTTTGAGAACGGATCAATCTACAATACGCAACCCAGTTTATGTTAATTGTACGCGCAGTTGCTGAGTAATAAGAGTTTGAAGGTAATTTTTCGAGGTAAAATCTGATAACCCTCCGCTGGGAATGAGTTAAGGAAATCATATACAAACATGAACTGTTTTACGATTCAGTTTCACACCGTTTCATTTTAGATGTGCTAATCCATAATCTTTTCCATAGGTAATAACAATCATTTTAACTGTTTCGTGTTGCCCTCATTTGTTTGAACTGTGCAAGCAAAGGGTGATAATCAGTTTTAAAATGATATACAATCGTTTAAAGCTAAAGTCAAGCAATGATAACACATTTATGTGCGAGCAATTTGGTTCAGTGTAGTCTGCTTTTTCTTTTGGCAGTTTTTGCCCATAACAAGGCTCAAAATAGAGGTTGGTCTACTAGATGATGATTCTCAAAGCAGTTTTGAAGTCGAATCGCGACAAATCGACTCTAGTGCTTGGGATCTTTTTTGCAACATGATTTGCCTCAAATACAATGGGCACACTAGCGACATTACTTATCTAGGGACTAAATCTCGCGTAATTTTTCAAAACGACCTATCTAACATTGAGAGACTCTCTTTGTTTACTTTCTCTTTGATCAATAATAATGTTTTTTTTATCATATTTCAAACACTCAATGCATAGTAAGCAAGACAGTATTACCACATACATAAGACATACGTAACACTGGCGTTTTTTCCTGGTACACGTTGCCCCATAGTACTCCGTACCTCGCCCTGTCAAACTGCTCGATAAATAATGAACATAATGAATTTTCTTTTTCTCGACCTTATCGAGCCCCAAAGAAAAACCCATAAGAAACTGTCAAAAAGTTATTTACAAAATCAATGCAGCATTTTTCGAGTAGAAACGAGACAAATGCAGGGCTGCGCAGGTACACTGCCTTCAAAAACAACTCAAACAGAGGTTTTTTTTACAGAGGTTGGTAATTTCGAGTAGTTCATTTTGTACCAACTTTTTTGGAAGATTTCTTCCTGAGTGTTACGTATGTCTTATGTATGTGGTATTACCACATACATAAGACATACATATTACCACATACATATTACCACATACATATTACCACATACATAAGACATACGTAACACTGGCGTCTGCTATGCCATTGTGATATTTTTAAATAAACTGCGTCGCAAATCTAGTTTTCTAGTTTTATTAAATTATTTATTCCAGGTCGCACTAGTTTGACGTATTTAATTTTATTGCAATATTGCATAAGAAACTATAGTGAATCTTACAATTTTTCACGGAACTCGGGAATCCCGGGATCCCGGGAATCAATATTTCTGTTCCCGGGATCCGGGAGTCTCGGGAAAAGCTGTTTCCCGGGAAATCGTTCGACAATTGAGCCGTTGCGAACCAGAGTGGTCTAAAGACCATTTTTTTCGAAAATGAGTTTTTGGGATATTCCGCATCTACACAAAAAACTGTACTTGGGATATCAAAAATTTTTCAAAAAATCAAACTTTGAAGGTGATTTATACCATGTTGAAATTGCGTCCGAAACAGAATGGCCATTCTGTTTCGGAACAGAGTGGTCTATGTACATAAATCGGTGTAATACCACACACATAAGACATACGTAACACTGGCGTTTTTTCCTGGTACACGTTGCCCCATTGTACTCCGTACCTCGCCCTGTCAAACTGCTCGATAAATAATGAACACAATGAATTTTCTTTTTCTCGACCTTATCGAGCCCCAAAGAAAATCCCATAAGAAACTGTCAAAAAGTTATTTACAAAATCAATGCAGCATTTTTCGAGTAGAAACGAGACAAATGCAGGGCTGCGCAGGTACACTGCCTTCAAAAACAACTCAAACAGAGGTTTTTTTTACAGAGGTTGGTACTTTCGAGTAGTTCATTTTGTACCAACTTTTTTGGAAGATTTCTTCCTGAGTGTTACGTATGTCTTATGTATGTGGTAATACTCTCATGTAACACGTAACATGTAGCATATTACATGTGATAAGTAACATGTCACTTGTTCTGTACATGTCACACGTAATATGTAACATGTTACACGTAATGTAACACGAAAAATGTAACATGTAAAATATTATGTAATATGTAACATTTTATTCATTTAAATTTTTTTTATTTAATTTTTATTCATTTAATTTATTCATTGATTTTGCCTGTGAGCTTTTAGCTCGTAGAGACTGACTAATTTGTACACAATGTCGTTATTAGTACTTATTCTAAAATATAAATAACATAAAACATAAAACACAATTTGCAATAAGGAACAATGAAAGCAAATAGAACAAACAGCGTATTAAAATTGGGTGTTACATAAAATGACTTTAAGTTGTCTTTTGAAGTTTTCTAGCGGTAATGCTTTTATGGCTTCTCCAAGAGAGTTGTAGAGAGTAGTCTGTCTTCTCCCCTAGTAAGATCGGTGTTGGTATGGATACTTCTTCCCAGTATCTGATGGATATGGGTACATGCCGCAACTGTGTGGATACTTTTAACCGTGAGTAAGCGTTGACTATCATGAATGAAGGCTGTTGGTGCTCGATGGTGAAAACCAAATAAATTTTTAATGGCTTTGTTTTGTGTAGTTTGCAGGTTTTTTATTGCCGTAGCGTTTGCTGCTCCCCATGTAGCTATGCCGTAGATCAGATGGCTATGAAAAAGTAAAGATTCCGTTTTGTCTCAATAGGTATACAATCCGATATCTTTTTAAAGACTCCTGCTACTTGAGAGAGCTTTTTATTTAGTTCTCTAATGTGGTAAGTCCATTTCAGTTCACTGTCAAACCACACACCTAAGTATTTGAAGTTTTGAACTAGTTCGATTTGTTCACCATTATATAAAATATTCAGTGTGGATCCCATGTTGTCATTGAACAACATATATTTTGTTTTCGCAGCGTTGAGTGTTAATTTATGTTGATTCATCCACCGCAGCAGTCGCTCCAGATCCTCATTAATCAACGTTTGCAGTTGTTCAGTAGAGGTTGTGGCATTTACGAGTACGATGTCATCTGCGTACATGAAAAGGGTGCCATGTAGAGGAATATCCTTCAAGTTAACGTAACAGTTGAACAATGTTGGCCCAAGGATGCTGCCTTGCACCACGCCGTATTCCACTGAGTGCAAAACACTGTCGAAGCCTTTATCACTTACGTACTGCTGGCGTTGATTCAAAAAACTTTTGAACCACCGTTGACTACTTCCATTGATGCCAAGTTCGCTAAATCGTCGTAGTAATATTCTTTTATCGCAGGTGTCGAATGCTTTGGATAAGTCTAGAAATACTGCCGCTACTTTTTCCTTTTTATCACAATGCGTTTGAATTTCTGTCACAACATCAAAAAGGGCCGTTTGTGTGTTGGATCGTGGCCGAAAACCATACTGTCGCGACGAAAGAAAGTCGTATTTTTCGAGGTACTCAGTTAGCTGTGTGTTTACTGTTTTTTGCAGAATTTTATCAGTTGCACTGGGAATATTTATAGGTCTATAATCGCAGAAGTTAACAGGTGTCGATGTTTTCGGTATAGGTACAACTTTAGAAATTTTCAATTCGCTGGGGACGTGCGATTGGTTAATCGATGAGTTAACAACACTTGTAATGTTGCTTATTAGAATATCACTACATTGCTTAAGAACATTGGGTTGAACGTAATCATATCCCGCTGCTTTGGATGTAGACATATTGTTAATCGCATGTTGGATCGTTGATTCAGGCGCAGCCTGCAGCGTAAACTGATAACCTGTTTGCATCCTTATGGGCGGTAGGGACGTATACACAATGTTGTTTGCCAGATTTTTGCCCACTGTTGCAAAGTACTCATTTGCATCACTAACGGCGCGTCTCTTATCTTCATGTTTGGTAAACCGATCTGACAAGGTATTAGTAGATCTAGTTTTAGATTTGCCCAGAATCTCCCTTATAACTCCCCAGGTGCCAGCTACATTATTTCGTTGACGTTCAAAGCAGTTAGCACAGTACAGCCTGATTTTTTTTCGTTTCAATTTAGTCACTCTATCCACTCAGTGGCGATAAATGTTATGAGTGTATTCATCTCTGGAATTCATGCGATGTTTTGCATACCAGTAATTTTTTGTACGGATGCAGTCACTCATCTCTTTATCTACCCATGGCTTCGACTGTTTTATAGGACTATCTCTCGCTTCCTTAATCTTCGTTGAGGCTCTTATCGCGTCAACTGAGCTTCGTGCATTTGTGTCAGGAAGATTCTGCAATAGACACTCACGAACTAAATGGACATTAGTCTTTGTGTGTGTTATTCTCTCGGCTGGCGTTCGATCAATTGCGCACTCAACTTCGATAAACATTGTGTCATGATCAAATAGGCTATACTGAAAGTGCTGAGTATTGATCAGTAGGTCGATATTGTTCGTGATAACGTGATTCAGGCAAGCTCCTTGGCGCGTCGGTGTGTTATCGCAGAAATAAAATCCGTTGGATAGGACCAGATTGAAATAGCGTTGCACAATGGTACTCGTCGACAGAAGATCGAAGTTGAAATCGCCAGCGATGATCGTTGAACCAAATGTTTGTGTTGTTAGAAAATCCTCGAGCAAATCTAAAAATGTGTTAGTGGGTGATGTTGGACTATCTGGTGGTCGATAAATGCAGGCCAGTACTGTTTTTTCGCGATCTCCAATCTCAACGGCCACAATACTGTTATATTCATCACAAAAAGTGTACAGTAACTTGCTAGGGATTTTTTTATGTGCAAAGATTGCGGAACCACCGCCTCGTCTTGTTGACCTAGAGGCGACGAAACACTGGTAGTTGTTAAGTGACGTGGAGGTTTCAGACTCTGCATGCAACCACATTTCCGTGATCATTAGGGCATCAATTGGAACACGGGTTTCATCCAGAAGGAAGCATAGTTCGGTAAGTTTGTTGGAGAGACTTCTGGCATTACAATAAAACAACTCTAAACTGTTGGTACTGTGAAATCTGAGATGTTTGATTGAGCTGATAGTGTTGGTGCTTGGTTGAAAAGGAATTTGCAGGTTTGGATCATTGTCTATATTCATCTAGTGTGTTGATGGATGTAACCTCTCTCACCTTTCCTCTCTCCGTTTGTCTAATCAAAAGCCTGCCATCCTTGAACCAAGCAAATTTTATTTTGTTGTTGCGCCTCAGATCCCTCGCTATCTTATACAAGTATCGATTTCGTTTAGTCAGTACTTCATTAAGATAAATGTTAACTTTACTGTTGTTCGAAGTCATGTTTAAAATTGTAGTTGTGAGTTCCTTTTTTGCTCTCTTTTTTGCCAGTATTTCGTCTTCGAGGATTGGTAGCTCGGAGCTCTAAAAATTTCCTTCACATCTTTGCATTCCAGAACAACTCCTACTTCTTGACAAACCTGAATTGCAATGTCGAGAAGATTTTCACCTTCTGTCTCGGGAACATTTGAGATTTCAAAGGTTTTTCTCAGCTTTTCTTGCTTGAGCTTGTCGATCTCGGTTTCGTTCCACTCCAATTGCTTCCTTAACTCGTAGTTGTCGGTGCGAAGTTGCTGTTGTTCAACCGCCAGAGTATCTGCAGTTAACCGTAGTTGTTCCAGTGTGTTTGCCATACCACGAATCTCATCGACAACTTCCTTTTGCCAGGAAATTACCTGGTCCAGCTTGGATTCCAGTCGTTCAATTGTAGTTTCCAAGGTGGACGTAGCGGCCATTGCTGTCTCAGATTGTGCTTTACTGTTCGGTGAGCGTTCAGCTATGTTCACTGTACTTATTCTGCTTCGATTTCGGTTTTCCTTGCACGGAACACAAAACCAGAATTTATCAGGATAATTATGCAGTTCCTGATATTCTGCATCAGTCACAGTTGTACAAGCTTTGTGCCACCACTTTCTACACTTTCCATCGCACTGTATCGGTTTTCCGGTACGTAAATTTATGTTTTTTTTACACTTCGCGCACGATTGAACCGTTTGATTCTCCATCTTGAATGTAACGATAATATGTAACATTTTGTGTTACATGTAATGTTACACGTTACAACTTACATGTGACATGCTATATGTATCATATAAGATGTGACACTAGCCATTTTATACGATTTACCGTCATTTTCATTGTCATTTACCAGGTTTGTGTACATAGACCACTATGTTCCGAAACGATTCGAGGTTTCCAGTGAATATACATATGAAGTCAGAGTGGTCGATGTACATTGGTAAGATAAAATCACCGATTTCGCGAAAAAACTGTTAATTTTATGTATCCCAATGTTAAACCATTTCATAACCTTTATATTAGAACATTTTGTTTGAAAGAATCCGTTGAACAGAATTTTATTCCGAGATTTTTCGAAAATTGCTTCTCCTGAACCTATTGACACTAACGATCTCTCCCAGCCGAGATTCAAACATGCGACAACTGGCTTGTTAGGCCAGTATCGTATCTCGAGACCAACTGGGAGGTCTGTTGAAAATAGGGTTTATCATAGTAAAGCTACCACACATTTTTTAATCAGTTATATATATTAAGTGTTCATATGAAACTATCTAATTTCAAAAAAGCTTCATGTCCATTTGTTGAAAATGATGACAAACCAAAAAAACAGTAACTTTGTATGCATAAATAATATAATCAAATAAAATCTGCTATCGCTTGTACTAGGGGGTCCACTACTGGACAATTTATCCTAGGTCAATTTCGAAAAGCATAGACCATTTTACGAACTGACAGGTGTCACGGATCTTGCTGATGTTAATGATGCTTTTACGTGTGTTATATCAGTTGTTCCGAGCTTTCTGTCAAAACTTCATTCATGAATCAAGTCCAGAAACGTCTCGTGAAATGGTTTATTGGGTTAAAAAACCCCTTTCGACTGCATCGAAGATAAATCAAAAATTTACCTTTCGGTACTGTCAAATGACGTCATCGTGCAATTATCTATTGTTTGTTAGTTTGTGCAACGGGCTTCCAGCCAGCATCAGAGTATGTAGTAATTATTGATTACACAGAGAAAATGATTTTTATAAATAACTAGCTGACCCGGCAAACTTCGTCTCGCCCATTTTAGTGTTTAATTTAATAATTTTAAAAATTCCAAATTCATTAATTCCTTTCGATTTGTTTTTAGTCTGAAAATGCACGACGAATCGGCCATAGGATATGATCAAAGTCAAAGGGCAAATCGTTTGAAAAAAAGCAAAGCAAAGCCTTGGTGCTACATTCCGACGCGGAACTGGACCTTCTGTTTATTCATACACAGACTTCGCAGCCGACTGTTCAGTGTACAGGACAATTGCGGGGCTAGCGCTACGATCCTACTGACAGTCCCTCCCGAGCCGAGACTCGAACCTACGACGACTGGCTTGTTAGGCCAGCATCGTACCTCGAGACCATCTGGGAGACAAATCGTTTGAAATGAATGGTTTTATCGAATGACAACATCCTCGACTTTTGGCTTCTGTACATCGACTCTATTCTGAAAATATTCATATTGAGTGGTATTGGATCATTTTCAGCTGTTTTTCTGGCATCAATCTGATTCCGCAAATAGCCATATTGGGTGGTGTTCAGTAATTTTGTTGTTTTCCAGAAACTAAAAGTGGTCATCTATGAATTCTAAATAGTATCCAGGGTCAACGCTTGGCTTCTATGCATCATCTCGATTAAGGAAATATTTATATTAAGCAATATTCGGTCTTTTTCGGTAGTTTTTTCGAATCCGGAGGTCGCTATATTGGATGTCAAAATGGCATTTGGAGACAAATTCTGGCCCCTGAGCTTCATTCTGGTTTAAGAAACACCCATATTGGGTGTTAGTTGGTCTTTTTCGGCTGTTTTTCAGAAACCAAAAGTCGCCATCTTACAATTCATAATGGTGTATGTGGTAAATTTTTAGCTTCTGATTCCGGAGATACTCATAGTGGGTAATATTTGGTCATTTTCGGCTGTTTTCCAGAAATCGGAAGTCGCCATCTTGGATTTCAAAATGGCATTTGAAGAGAATTTCTGGCCTCTGAACGTCATACTGGTTAGAGAAACACTCATATTGGGCGGTTTTTGGTCATTTTCGGCTGTTTCAGACATCGGAAGTTGCCATCTTAAAATTCAAAATGGTGTATGTGATCGACTTCTAGTTTCTGTGCATCATTCTGGTTCCGGAGGTACTCATATTGGATGGAAATCGGCCATTTTCGGCTGTTTTCCAAAAACCGGAAGTTGCCATCTTACAATTCAAAATATTGTCTGAGGTCGACTTGTGGCTTCAGAGCACCATTGCGATTCCGGAAATACCCATATTAGAAACCGGAAGTTTCCATCTTAAATTTATAAATGGCGTATGGAGTCAAGTTTTGACTCCTGTGCATCGATCCGATCATTGTAGGCTGTTTTCAGGAAAACCTGGTTGAAATATCTGTTTAGCTTGTATGGGAGACCTGCCTCTCCTTCCAAAGTACGGAGGAGTATCAAAGCACAATAGAAATTTATGTTTGATTTGTATAAAAGCCCTCCCATCCAGAAGTGGAAGAGATGTTGAACCACCTTTAATATATTTTTTGCCCCCAAAAACCTCCACATGCTAAATTTGGTTTCATTTACTCTAATCGCGAAAAAAGTTCTGGAGTTGTGAAAAAATTTGAGTTTCATTTGTAAGAAACCCTATCCTTCCAGAAGAAGAAGGGGTGTCAATTTATTATGGACATATTTGTTACCCCTAAATATATTCACCTGCCAAATTTTGTTCCATTTAGTTGGTTAGTTCTCGAGATGTGCAGAAATTTGTGTTCAATTTGTATGGAACCCCTTTCTTTCAGAAAAGGATGGGCTGTCGAACCATTATGGACATATTTGTTACCTAAAAAAAATTCATTGCTTGATTGGTTCTCGAGCTGTGCGAAATCTGTGTTTCATTTGTATGGGACCCCTCCCTTCCAGAAAAGGGAGGGGTCTCGAAGTATCTTAGTCACCTTTCTCGGCCCCCAAAAGCCTTATATACAAAATTTCACGTCGATCGGTTCGGTTTCCAAGCCTATATGGATCAGACAGACAGACAAAGCTGCATTTTTATATGTTTAGATAGTTGAACCGATCACCGTGACGGTAGCCACCAGTCGAGCGTGCTTCTATTTGTATTTATTTTTCGGTGGTAGCTTTTAAAGGATGATTTCAAAATATCTGTCGAGAGTCACCTATTTTAAATTGCTGTCATATTATTGTTGTTCATTGCGCCTTCTGCGATCTCATTTCTTCGTTGTCTGGAAATTCTATTTTAGTGAATTCCACCATTTTCCTGTAAATTTTCCTAGTTTTCTCGCCGTAACAATTTGCCTTGGATGAAGACGAACACAACAAAACAAAGCCAGCTCAAATCAGACGCTCCGTTGTAAAGTTATGGGCGGTCGCACATATATGTAAGTTTATTTTATATTTAAGATATAAATAAATCTTTTTTACGGGAGCGAAGAGTTCTACCTGGCCTGGGTCCGAACTTATTGTAGCCTGCGTAACAAAACGACTAAAAGAGATACCCGATTCAATTTTTGCAAATGAACAGTTTGGATTTCGCCATGGGCATTCCACAACTCATCAATTGCTCAGAGTTACTAATATGATACGAGCTAACAAATCTGAAGGTTATTCCACTGGAGCTGCTCTTTTAGACATAGAAAAAGCATTCGACAGTGTTTGGCATAAAGGTTTGATTGCGAAATTGCAAACTTTTAATTTTCCAATTTTCCTAATCAAAATTTTAAAAAATTATCTTACTGATCGAACTCTGCAGGTTGTCTATCAGAATTCAAAATCTGATAGATTTCATGTCAGAGCAGGTGTACCTCAAGGTTCAGTCTTGGGTCCAGTCCTGTACAACATATTCACTTCAGATCTTCCTGATTTGCCTCCAGGATGCACAAAGCCATTGTTCTGCGATGACACAAGCATTTCCGTAAAAGGAAAAAGTCTTCGTGTCATATGCAGTCGATTGCAGAAAAGTTCAGATATTTTCTCTTCCTACTTGCAAAAGTGGAAAATCTCTCCCAATGCTTCTAAAACCCAAATGATAATTTTTCCGCATAAGCCTAGGGCTTCTTTCCTCAAGCCAAACAATAATCACGTTGTCAAGATGAATGGGGTTATTTTAAGTTGGTCCGACAAGGTTAAGTACTTGGGACTAATTTATGATAAAAAACTTATTTTCAAAGACCACATTGAGAGTATACAAGCCAAGTGCATCAAATAAACGAGATGTTTATATCCTCTCATTAACAGGAATTCTAAACTTTGTTTAAAGAACAAACTTTTGATTTACAAACAAATTTTTAGACCAGCAATGCTTTATGCTGTACCGATCTGGTTAAGTTGCTGTTCAACAAGGAAGAAAACGCTCCAAAGGATTCAGAATAAAATTCTGAAAATGATTTTGAAGCGTCCTCCTTGGTTTGGTACACTCGAATTACATAGACTTACTGGTGTTGAACCATTAGAAGCTATGTCAAATAAAATTATTAATAATTTTCGACAAAAATCGTTGCAATCCTCAATTGCTACGATAAGCTCTCTTTATAGCCAATGAGTTAGCAATTAAGTTAGTTGTAAGTTCACTTCCCCTTTTCTGACAAGTAGGTTTAAATCCCTACGAATGATAAGTCCTAATTGCGAAAGCAAACAAATCCTAACAATTAAAATTACAAATTTCTAACAGTGTTGAGAAGTCACCATTTGTGATTGGACACACATACTCATTATTTACTAATATTTATCATAAATACTTAAGCTTCTAACAAATCCCCCCTTAAAAAAAAAAAAAAAGAGATACCCGATAGCTAGTAGTGCCGACATGAAGAGACCCCAGCTCAACTGAAGTTTATTCACATACTGAAGACACACTTAAGGGTCCGTCAAATGTTACGTAAAGCGAAAATAGTCATTTTTACGAAGCCCCACTCCTTACTTTTGTAACAATTCATCTCAATACCATCCCCACCCCTAGGTAACGGGTAACTGTAGAGTTTACACAAACAAAAAACTTGAAGCAAAAATAAATGAGTTTGAAATAAATCAAAAAGGCAATAAACAATACAAATTGATGGAATTTTTTCTGTTTGTTTAAACTATTTCATAAAACACATGAGTAATGGTAGGTGGTCCCAACAGAAAAAAAATACTCGACAAATAATAAACAAAACTCATTTTCTTCTTTTAGGCTCTACTCAGAGCCGTTTTTCGCTGTGTGGACTCATCATCACTGCGACCAGAGACATTTGATTTGTTGTGATAATGCCCAGGTGTTTTCTGTACTCCGCACTTCATATAATTGGCAGTATTACTATTGAAGTAAATGATTCGCTTGTTATTCATATCCGTGCTTGTGTGTAAGTATTAATACCCTTTCTGTTTCAAGCTTACTGCTCTACTATACCGAGCCTCTGGCTATCCTAACAATATCGCCAAATTACAATACGCTGGAGTGAGACTACACCTAACGTTTCTTCCTGGCCAGGTGATTTTTAAGAGGGAATTTATTATGTCAAGAGGAAATAATCTTTTCGAAACCTCGTTCCTCCAGCCAAGACCGCGCCATAATTACAATTCCCTGAAGAGAACTATTATACGTTACTCAGACTGGTTTTATTAAAAGAGGGACTTATTTTTGTTAGGTAGGTATATATGTAGTAGAGAGCCTGAGATAAACCTTTGAAAACCCAATTGGCTGATTCTACTAAGATTCGAACCCCCGACCACCAGCTTATCAAAGCGGACTCTGTAACCTTGCGACTACGAAGCTCCCCAACGTAATCGAGCCTTAACAAGATACTTTGAGAAACTGTCGAAAGATCGTTTTTCAAATTTATGCAGCATTCTTCAAAAGATCTTTTATAATGTTAAGATCATTCCAGTAATTTATTCCGTACCACAATTTTTGGATGACTTCTTCACCAGAGTAACGGAGTAACGTAACAGGCTGAATAACCTTGAATACATACATTATCCGATAGCAGTGCAGAAACAAAAATTGCAAAAATAATTTAAATTTGGAAGAACTTATTTGGCGAATAGGTTAATGGCTGTGATATATAGCTCAGTACGAACAGTGATATCATATTTACTCGAAACAGTTTTAAAAACAATTGATTTTATTATACTTCTTTAACATTTTCCTATAGAAAAATAATTTTGTATAGTTCTCATGGCCTATTAGTCACCATGTAGGTGTATGATAATCTACTGAGCAAAAGGAGTGATAATAATAACGGTATACCAAAATATCTCAAGAAAATTAATCTATCATCAACCTATAATCGCTATCCTCAAAAAATCTAAGGCTTCATAAAGCGTGGTAGAAAACATATTGTAAAAAATAAACAAATAATAATAAACTACCGTAAGGCGCCCTCCTTATTCCGTGCGTCTCGTATCAAAATGTGAAAAAAATATCAAATATAAGAAGATGTTTCAAAAAGTATGTTTGGAAGTATACAAAAATCATCTTCACTATTTTTAATTTTTATATATTTTTTTTAAATTTTGATACGAAGTGCTCGGAATAAGGAGCCGCACGGAATGAGGGCGCCTCACGGTACTAGCAACCCGTTTCTATAATCGTCATTTTTAATCATTCTTAAACTGTGGCTTGAAGAACATAGCAGAAAACACGTTGTAAACAACGGTTACTATTTCCCAAAACCGCCACATTATGAGAATGCATCTATTGTTGTTAGTATTTTTCGGTAAATTTGAAATATCTATTTCCTAAATATCAAATGATTGCGCAACTTCTAATTTGTTATTACTCTAGTAGCAATTATTGATGTCTTCAATCTCTCATTTTTCTAGGATTCAATCGATAATCAAACAGAATTCGTTGCACAAAAACTGCCAAGAGAAACATCCGTTATATCTGCTTTCATCATAGTTCTGCTCTGGTCAAGTGATTCTTGATGCGTAATTTGCTCGTGGCGGTTTTCTACATCAATTTGCTGTAAAATTGCAGCTTGGGACTCACGAGCACCAACTAAAAATACACTTTCCTACAAAAAATAATAAACATATACGTTTTAATAACTTTTGAATGTACATTTTTTAAGAAAATAAATAACTTATGCAATGAAATGTGTCAAATAGATCTTACAAAATGTGTGGAATTTATCAACAACCTATTCGCGTTAAAAAATAGGTGGTGAGTATTCAACTTGTAGTGTTGTAATTTAGACACGATATTGAAGTCTGAAGTTTATTAAACTCATTCTTCTCTAAGTGAAAAGTGTAGAGCATTTCCACGTTGAATAGATCACGGTTTACAAACCCGATCAATCAACTTAATTAGATCTAGAACATAGTTGTAGCACAGAATTGTAGATAATTGGGCCTTGTATTGTTTGAGAATATTAGAATAATGTATATTGTCTACTTCTGATTGATGAAATGAATAAATAAACTTATTCAAGCCATTTGATCAAAATGATTAAGTCTGACTATTTGGATTGCAAGTTACATGAGAAAAATGCGATTTCTCTGTTTTCTGTGCTAACATTGTTTTGACTCTTAAACGTAGTTTGCTAAAGACGATGTAAAAATTTAGTATAAAACGTGCGTGTACTCATTAAGCAAGTGCTTTTAAGTTGTTTTATTATGGTTGTATTAAAAGAAGTGTCGTCTAAAAATGTTAATAACGAGTATTCTGAAAATAATATCCAATATTTGTTTAAATAACAAACATGCGCGTTTTGTTTGCAGAGCTGGCAACACGACTAACCGATAATACGTGCCCCGAAAGCAATTCGTTAAAGTTATTGATTTATAAGTGAAATGAGGGACCAAACTTGCTAAAAAGTGTACAGTTGTGATCTGTGATGCTTTGTTTAAGTGAGAAAAGTGAAGGTTTTGTGAAAAACACAGTGTTCTATGCGTGGAAGTTATAATTTATCCACGAAATCAAATTGAAAATTGTTAGGCCAGTTAGGTTGCGTGAGTGTGAGTGCCTACTTCGTGCGTCGCGCTAACAAGCGGTTCATTATTAACGTGCGATAATGGAGTGCATATGGTGGTGTGAACGAAGAGAACGACACTTCCTGGAGAGCGGAGAGAATAGCGTTGCGCTGTGCTAGTCGGCGTTTGTTTCGCTGGCATAGGCATAACCAAACTAAAACAGATGAGTATATGTTTTTTGTATCAAACATTTCATGAATGTAAGGCTATGTGTGTAGTGGTTTTTAGCGGGCTTTGGACTTTGGCAGAAGCGTGAATGTGTGATCTGTTGGGTGTACGAGGTGTGGTAGCTTTTCGGCTGCGAGTAGGGTTTTTTTTGTTTGCGCGATGAGTCTTGAAATGTTTTACTTTTTTTCTCCCACAAGAATCGTCAGGTGAGGTAGGTTATCTTCTTATCAACGGGCTCGATACGACATACACGATTCGCTTTTGGAATTTTATTTTTTTTCTAATTGGTCCGCGTTCGAATATGGTTTACATCATGTGATGATCCACCGGATACCACGTAGTTGCCAGTTTGAGGAACGACGTTGCCGTGCCGTTGCCGTTTGATTGTGGCCGTTATGAATGTTTAACTGTTGCAGTTTCGATTGTCCATATAGAAAACAGAGTGCAATTAAGATGTTTTTCTGGAGACTTTTTTCGTGTGGTTTTGTGTAATAGTGTTGTTTATTAGAATTTATGGTAGAATAGATTAATTAAGTTGTATTTACTGATGTGTCGTGTGCCATGAATTTTTAAACGCACTGACTCTCGCATGACAGGTAATAGAAAATTCAATGGAGTCGAGTTTGACTTTCGAGGATTATTTAGTCAGCCTGAAATAATCATGATTGGTTTGGTCCTGTCAATAATTTCAAGACTTTTGATTAGTATGTACATCTACACCTGATGTTTGCACTTAATGTTTTAGATGCACCAAACTTTGCCATTTTTCTATCTTTCCAACAGTATCACACCCATTATAAGGTAATGGGTAGCTACACTTAGTAATGAGCCAATATGACGCATAGTATACTTTGAATCCGTCATCTACCACGGTTTTGCACGGTCAGGCTTCAAGTAGGGTTTTATTAGCAAACATGTTCTCACCTCGAGAGCAATGGTGTGGTTTATGAAAGCTGGGAGTATGGTGCAGTGATAATACATGAAATCTTATGCTTCACTTTTCCGATTTTTCTAGCTTTTGGGCTGTTTATGTTTTGTATACAATGTTCCAAACATGACTAGGTCGGCATTTTGTTAACAAACTTAAGACCATATATTGGTCAATATGGAAATTTGCATTTTTAAATTATTAAGGCTTTGCATGCATGAAACTTTGCCAATTTTTTTTTATTTAATAGGCAACATTCGCATCGACAACTAAGATAGAATCGGCGTGAAAAGTCGTGTCCCCGAGTTTCTGCGTCGGTAGGAGGGAATAGAGCGGTCGTGCATAGTGCTTCGATGTAAACTGCGTTTCCGGCTCGGGAGCATTTTACTTATATGAACGTTTTTAGAATATAGTGATTTCGAGGGCTATACCCAGATACTTGTTCATGTCTCACTGTGACTGTTTAACCGAAGATTTCGTCCGGTCGATAAATATCGCGATTAACGAAAACACAATGTATACCTTCTAAAGAATCGCGTCGGCCGACGTGCAGTCGTTTCTTCGAAAGTACTCGGGATTGACAAATAGCTGATGGCTACGAGTAGCAAAGGCTACATCGCGGACCGTTTGGCAAGAAATATACTCATGGTTCGTTTTCGTAATAAGCGCGCATCATTGTTATATTCTGTTTTTCAGGTGTGTTTTTCGCGGGATCGTATCGTTTTTTTAGAGCAGACAAAGTGTATACGAGAAACGTCGTTGGTCGATTTGTTAGGTAGAAATGTCCGGTTGAACGAACCCCTAGAACGAACCCCATGAGGTCGAATTATCTAAAGATAGATCAACAACGCGCCCTTGATTTCGGTGTAAAAAGGGACAGGGGATCACCTTACGAGGAGATACCATATCATTTGAAGTTGTCCCAATTTGATCAAAGGTCTAGTATTCTCGCGTACGATTTATTGTTGCGGTGTTACATTGTCAAACTGAATAAGTTCGAATCGCATTATGAATATCGTGGCGGATATGATGAACTTGTTCGCGCGATACTTGTTCTAAAGAACCCGACACTCGAAACCAGCGCATCGTTTACCAAAACGAACCCTGCTGTGTACCTTGCCCTTTCTCCAGCATCCCAGTGATTTCTCGTGGAAGTGCAGAGGTATTTTCGGCTTCCAATAAGCGAGTATCATGTCAACATTTTCCTATACAAATTCCTTCTTTGACCTGCATTCGGATGCGGCCGGCGCTGGTATTGCCTAATACAAATATTAAGGTCACCAGTTTTTACACATTGAGGATGCATGTTGGTCCCAAACATCATCTATTGGTTCTCTGTGTAATTACAGCTGATCTGGCAATAACGGAGTAGCAACCGCGGGCGGTCAATCATGCTCATGCTCATGCTCAAACATGCGCGTTTTGTTTGCATATCTAAGCAAAAATATTATTTTAAAAAAATTCAGAATTGATGAAAGAGTATATTTTATTATCAAACTTTATAGAATTATTTGCTTATTAGAGTGTTTACCACGTTTTATCCCTATCTGCAAAAAAAAATTAAAGATGGAAACGCTTGACGTGGAATGCTCATCAAATGAAATATATACAGTTAATGCATAATTCATTAAATAGGAATAAGGGCTAGTAACTGGAAAATACACACATTTTTTCATCGTATATTGCTTACTATCTTTAAAGATTACACAAACCAGACATGGGAACAGCTCAAGGATCTGGGGGCGGATGTGCGGAGTATCCGCCGATCTCGCACTGGCGAGATGATACTTGAGCCCCGGAAGGACGCCAAGAACAAGGGGGCTACCTACAAAACGGTAGCTGAAAAGGTCCTAGGGAAGGAGGTGCAAGTGCGGGCACTCACCTCAGAAGTGACTCTCCAGCTTAAAAACCTGGACGAAATCACTGAGGGGTGCGACATTGCACAAGCCCTAAAAGCGAAGTGCGGGGTGGAGGTGGCTAAGGAGTCAATCCGCCTCCGCAAAGGTCCGGCGGGGACCCAGATAGCTACCTTCCGACTACCGTCGGCGGACGCTAACCTGGCCCTGAAAGAGGGCAAGTTGAAGGTCGGCTGGTCTGTATGTCCTCTGGGCATACTACAGCAACCAGACATTTGCTTCCGGTGCTTCGAGGGCGGACATAAGTCCTGGACCTGCAAGGGGCCCGATAGGAGCCAGCTGTGCAGGCGATGTGGAGGTGCAGGCCATAAAGCAAAGGACTGTGTGGAGTCTCCCAAGTGCATGGTATGTTCCGGGAAACGGAACGCCAAACACTTTATGGGAGGCCCCAGGTGCCCAGCCGGTAAGCCGGCTGTGAAACCACGGGCGTAAGGGTGACGCAACTGAACCTGAACCATTGCTTCGCGGCTCAGCAGCTGCTACACCAAGCAGCCACTGAGTCGTTGTCGGACATCGTCGTCATATCGGATCCCTACCGCATCCCTCCCGGAAACGGTAACTGGGTTGCGGATAAGTCCAGTTTGGCGGCCATATGTACGACGAGCAAGTTCCCGGTTCAGGAGGTTGTCTCAACCTCAGAAGAAGGGGAGTAGTTGCTAAGGTAAACGGAGTGTTCTACTGCAGTTGCTATGCTCCGCCACGTTGGTCTACCGAAAGGTTCACCCAGATGGTCGACCTCCTATCCATGGAGCTAACGGGCCTAACGCCGTTGGTGGTGGCGGGCGACTTCAACGCTTGGGCTGTTGAGTGGGGAAGTCGCTTCACGAACCAGAGGGGCCAGATCCTGTTGGGGGCTTTTGCAAAGCTCAACCTAGATCTGGCCAACGTTGGGAACAAAAGTACATTTAGCAGAAATGGTGCGGAGTCGATCCTCGACGTGACGTTCTCCAGCCCAGGACTGATCAAGAACTGGAGGGTAGACGATGGCTACACTAATAGCGACCACCAGGCGGTCTGTTTTAGTGTAGACAACAACGAGAGGCGGCAAGCGACGGGTAGAGCCAACACTCCGACCGTTTACGGGTGGAAGACATCGCACTTTGATGCCGAGTTATTCGAAGGGGCAATGAGAAGGGAGCGCGAGGGGGGCAGTTTTTTTTTTTTAAGGTGGCGGGGAAATCTGCAAACAGACACCTGAGAAGAGTACTCAGGGTGTGGGGATGAGACTAGGGGAGAGATGCTGGGGTAGTTACACTCGCCCAGACACCTACTGATCCCTGTCCCGACCCACTAAAACCCCTCCAGTCTCCAGCCCTGGTCTTCCCGGAACGACGGTTAAGTATTACGTCGGGGAGTGGCTTTTGTGCGTGATGCACCCTCTTTACTCTTATAACCTCCTAGCTAACTACCTGGAGACTGGTAATTAGCTACCACTGGCGTGTTGGTGGTTGACCCGCCACACACGTTGCAGCTCCAGAACAATCTGAGAGGCGGCCGCACAGACCGCGTTCCAGATGTCCGGGTCGTCGCACATCCTCCGGACTAGATTGTCCGGAGTAGTGCCAGGCCCGCTCACAGCCATCATGTTGCTCCTCGCTCTTGCGAAACGGGGGCATACGAAGAAGACATGCTCAGCAGTCTCCTCCTCCTCCACGCACTCGGGACACATGGGGGACACCGCGTGTCCGAACCTGTGCAGATATTGCCTGAAACTACCATGGCCTGACAGGATTTGTGTCAGGTGGAAGTTTACTTCACCATGTCGTCTCCCGACCCAGCCGGATATCTCCGGTATGAGTCGGTGCGTCCATCTGCCCTTTGTGGAGTTGGACCATTCCCGCTGCCAGCGGAGCATCGAGAATGACCTTCTGGTACCTCGTATGCCCCTTGTGTCACGTTGGTCGAAACACTCTCTGTCCTCCTTGATGGCGATGCTGATAGGCATCATGCCGGACAAGACACAGATTGCATCGTATGACACCGTACGATACGCACTCGCAACTCTCAGGCACATGAGCCTGTAGGTACTTTCCAGTTTACCACGGTAACTGTTAGTACCTAGCGCTCTGGACCACACTGGCCCACCATACCTAAGTATGGACGAAACCACGCTGGCAAGAAGTCTTCGCTTGCTGCCATAAACCGCTGAGCTATTGGACATCATATGAGATAGTGCTGCAATAGCCGATGAGGCCCTCTTACAGGCATAGTCGACGTGACTCCCGAACGTGAGCTTGTCGTCCACCATAACCCCCAAGAGCTTCAGGGATCGCTTCGAGGTGATGGTGCAGTCTCCGACTCTGACCACCGCCTGTTGCTCCGATTTACGGTTGTTCACAACCGTGACCTCCGTCTTATGATGCGCGAGCTCCAGTTTCCTGGAGCGCATCCAGTCCTCGACCTTGCGTATAAAGTGCGCGGCCGTCAACTCGACCTCCTCGATAGACTCGCCGTAAACCTCCAGCGTTATGTCGTCTGCAAAGCCGACGATCACAACCCCTACAGGGAACTTGA
Organism: Wyeomyia smithii; assembly: GCF_029784165.1. Classification (NCBI taxonomy): domain Eukaryota; kingdom Metazoa; phylum Arthropoda; class Insecta; order Diptera; family Culicidae; genus Wyeomyia; species Wyeomyia smithii. The sequence goes on along the minus strand of NC_073696.1, from coordinate 128,338,127 downwards.
GTTTCAACACTCCGTCATACATGACATTCCACAACACCGGGCCCAGGATAGAACCTTGCGGAACTCCTGCGGTAATTGGGACGCACTTCTGACCCTCCTCCGTGTCGTAAACAAGTACTCGATTCTGGAAATAATTTTCCAGAATCTTGTACAGCGACACCGGTACATGGATGCTCCTGAGCGCGAGCGCTATGGAGTCCCAACTGGCACTATTGAACGCATTCTTCACGTCGAGCGTGACGATTGCGCAGTAGCGTATTCCCCTTCTCTTGCGCTGGATTGCTACCTCCGCCGTCTTGATGACGGAAGAGATTGCGTCCAGCGTGGACCTGCCCTTCCGGAAGCCGAACTGGTTACTTGCCAGACCGTGTACACCCTCCGTGTACCTCACCAGTCTGTTGAGGATGATCCTCTCAAGCACCTTGCCCGCGGTGTCCAGCAGGCAGATAGGCCTATATGCCGATGGGTCCCCTGGCGGTTTCCCAGCCTTCGGCAATAAGACCAGTATCTGCCGCTTCCACCTGTCCGGAAAGAGACAGTCATCCAGGCACCTCTGCATGACTGCTCTGAACAGCCCGGGGGCCGTTTTTATCGCCAGCCTGATCGCCAGGTTAGGGATACCATCCGGTCCCGGTGCCTTGCTCACCTTTAGGGATTTGGCGATCACGATGAGTTCCTCATTCGTAACCCTTGCCTCCTCCCCTGCCTCGACACGGCTGTCGTCGCTCACGGATTGGATGCTCGGCAGGTTGGCCGACCATCTCTGGTCTATGTCTGAGATACTGGAACGTCGGACGTGAGACTCGACTGCCGGAGGCCAAGGACTTGGCTCGTGGCGTGGAAAAAGTCCCTCGATGATACGCTCCAGCATCGCTGGTGATCGCTCTGCAGGCGCCAGCGCGCCTTTGGTCTTGGCCATTACGATCCTGTAGGCGTCACCCCACGGATTTGTATTGGCACTCGCACATAGCCTATCGAAGCAGGCCCTCTTGCTGGCCTTTATCGCACTCTTTAGCATCGATCTTGCCGAACTGAATGCTGCGCGGCGCTCTGTCCTCTCTTCTTCGTTTCGTGCACGCTGCATCCTCCGTCTTGCACGGAGGCACGCACTGCGAAGGTCGGCTATCGCGTCCGTCCACCAGTAAACCGGTGGCTTTCCATTCCTAGGTTGGCGAGTCCTAGGCATGGTGGCGTCGCACGCCCGCGATAGCATAGCAACTAGTTGGTCAGCAGTCGGGCGGAGCCAACTGCCCCCCTCGCGCTCCCTTCTCATTGCCTCTTCGAATACCTCGGCATCAAAGTGCGATGTCTTCCACCCGCGAACGGTCGGAGTGTTGGCTCTACCCGTCGCTTGCCGCTTCTCGTTGTTGTCTACACTATAACAGACCGCCTGGTGGTCGCTATTAGTGTAGCCATCGTCTACCCTCCAGTTCTTGATCAGTCCTGGGCTGGAGAACGTCACGTCGATGATCGACTCCGCACCATTTCTGCTAAATGTACTTTTGTTCCCAACGTTGGCCAGATCTAAGTTGAGCTTTGCAAAAGCACCCAACAGGATCTGGCCCCTCTAGTTCGTGAAGCGACTTCCCCACTCAACAGCCCAAGCGTTGAAGTCGCCCGCCACCACCAACGGCGTTAGGCCCATTAGCTCCATGGATAGGAGGTCGACCATCTGGGTGAACCTTTCGGTAGACCAATGGGCGGAGCATAGCAACTGCAGTAGAACACTCCGTTTACCTTAGCAACTACGTACCCTTCTTCTGAGGTTGAGACAACCTCCTGAACCGGGAACTTGCTCGTCGTACATATGGCCGCCAAACTGGACTTATCCGCAACCCAGTTACCGTTTCCGGGAGGGATGCGGTAGGGATCCGATATGACGGCGATGTCCGACAACGACTCAGTGGCTGCTTGGTGTAGCAGCTGCTGAGCCGCGAAGCAATGGTTCAGGTTCAGTTGCGTCACCCTTACGCCCGTGGTTTCACAGCCGGCTTACCGGCTGGGCACCTGGGGCCTCCCATAAAGTGTTTGGCGTTCCGTTTCCCGGAACATACCATGCACTTGGGAGACTCCACACAGTCCTTTGCTTTATGGCCTGCACCTCCACATCGCCTGCACAGCTGGCTCCTATCGGGCCCCTTGCAGGTCCAGGACTTATGTCCGCCCTCAAAGCACCGGAAGCAAATGTCTGGTTGCTGTAGTATGCCCAGAGGACATACAGACCAGCCGACCTTCAACTTGCCCTCTTTCAGGGCCAGGTTAGCGTCCGCCGACGGTAGTCGGAAGGTAGCTATCTGGGTCCCCGCCGGACCTTTGCGGAGGCGGATTGACTCCTTAGCCACCTCCACCCCGCACTTCGCTTTTAGGGCTTGTGCAATGTCGCACCCCTCAGTGATTTCGTCCAGGTTTTTAAGCTGGAGAGTCACTTCTGAGGTGAGTGCCCGCACTTGCACCTCCTTCCCTAGGACCTTTTCAGCTACCGTTTTGTAGGTAGCCCCCTTGTTCTTGGCGTCCTTCCGGAGCTCAAGTATCATCTCGCCAGTGCGAGATCGGCGGATACTCCGCACATCCGCCCCCAGATCCTTGAGCTGGGTTTCCCCCCTCATCCTCTTCAAGACCTCTGAGTACTTCGACCCATCCGTCTTGAGTATGAGGGCATCACCCCTACTCCGCGCCTTTTTGACCTTTTTTGGTCCTCTGGCCGCTCCGCCATCATGTCGCGTCGCACCTTCCCGACGCTTCCTACCCTCTACGGTAGTCCAAGGGTTGCCCGTAGCCTCCACCTGTGCCTTTTCCGCGGTGGACCTTGAACCGGTTGGCGTGTGTTCCCGTGTGAGTAGCACGACCAATCGTTTCTTGGTGTTCCCGGGGGCCGTTTCCCCCGGGGACTGCCTCGTTCGCTTAGCGACCTGCCCCGTGGAGCAGACCGACGCGAACGAGGGGGCGTCTGTCTGCACCTCTTTAGATGCAGTCGCCCTCCCGGTCCTGGCCGCTTTCTCGGCCGCCTTCACCCGAGCTACGAGTTCTTCGTGCTCCTTTCTGGCTTCATCAATGGTGCTCCGAAGCAGGAGGAGGCTCTGCTTCAGGTCGCCAGCGATGTTTCACCTGTTCGCCAAACACTCGATTATGGCATCGAGTTGTTCAGACAGCGCCGCCACTCTTGGCCGCGTGTCCATACACCTTTCGACGGCCTTGACTAGCAAGGGACCGTCTACCGAGATGTCTGGTGTGGACACCGACGGATTCGCCGTTTTTCCACCTCCAGACTTCGCCGCATCCGTCTCCTCCTTCTTCTGCGGAGACCGTTGGATGCCACCTCGTGCGAAGGGATTTGGTAACCCCTCCGCACCCGTCTCTTTTGTTTTTGAGTTAAACATTTTTGTTTATTGGGTCCCCCTACCAGCCGCTATCCTTATCCATAATGGAGTAGTCGCCTAAATGGTCCCAAGGTAGTCTATGCCGGAGCAGTGAGGCCATGGCTAGGGGCGGCTGCCATAGCGCCTTATGGGCAACTATGACACCCCCGACCGGCGCAAGTCAGGGAAAGACATCTGATCCTACTCCTGCCGGGTTCCCACCCGGCAATGGACTCGGAACGTACTGGAAGGCCTGCCAGGTTTTACGGGACGGAGACCCCTGCACCGGTTGTAATCTCGCCGTTTCAAGCCGTTATCACACGACATTACTAAGGGAGCTCGGCGCAGGTGCCAGCCCAAAATCATGGTACGAAAACGAGATCCGACTCTTATCCTATAGTGATGCGACCAGTTGCCGTAATTGGGAACATTACTGGCATCAGTCCCAATGGGCGGTATAGTGCATTTGGGTGGTGGGAGCGGCACTACTCGCTCCGTCGGAGCTGCTTCCGGCCAGTGTGGCTTTTGCGAGAATCTAGCGGCCCAGTGCCTGAATCTCGCCACGACCTAGGCTAGCTCCCGCTGATGGTCCGGGACTGCTTGCTAGCAGTGAGCACTTCCGTGGCCTTCGGTAATCGCCAATTACCGACCCGTGGTGGCATTCAGCTCTGCCATAGGGGGGCAGTTGGCTCCGCCCGACTGCTGACCAACTAGTTGCTATGCTATCGCGGGCGTGCGACGCCACCATGCCTAGGACTCGCCAACCTAGGAATGGAAAGCCACCGGTTTACTGGTGGACGGACGCGATAGCCGACCTTCGCAGTGCGTGCCTCCGTGCAAGACGGAGGATGCAGCGTGCGCGAAACGAAGAAGAGAGGACAGAGCGCCGCGCAGCATTCAGTTCGGCAAGATCGATGCTAAAGAGTGCGATAAAGGCCAGCAAGAGGGCCTGCTTCGATAGGCTATGTGCGAGTGCCAATACAAATCCGTGGGGTGACGCCTACAGGATCGTAATGGCCAAGACTAAAGGCGCGCTGGCGCCTGCAGAGCGATCACCAGCGATGCTGGAGCGTATCATCAAGGGACTCTTTCCACGCCACGAGCCAAGTCCTTGGCCTCCGGCGGTCGAGTCTCACGTCCGACGTTCCAGTATCTCAGACATAGACCAGAGATGGTCGGCCAACCTGCCGAGCATCCAATCCGTGAGCGACGACAGCCGTGTCGAGGCAGGGGAGGAGGCAAGGGTTACGAATGAGGAACTCATCGTGATCGCCAAATCCCTAAAGGTGAGCAAGGCACCGGGACCGGATGGTATCCCTAACCTGGCGATCAGGCTGGCGATAAAAACGGCCCCCGGGCTGTTCAGAGCAGTCATGCAGAGGTGCCTGGATGACTGTCTCTTTCCGGACAGGTGGAAGCGGCAGATACTGGTCTTATTGCCGAAGGCTGGGAAACCGCCAGGGGACCCATCGGCATATAGGCCTATCTGCCTGCTGGACACCGCGGGCAAGGTGCTTGAGAGGATCATCCTCAACAGACTGGTGAGGTACACGGAGGGTGTACACGGTCTGGTAAGTAACCAGTTCGGCTTCCGGAAGGGCAGGTCCACGCTGGACGCAATCTCTTCCGTCATCAAGACGGCGGAGGTAGCAATCCAGCGCAAGAGAAGGGGAATACGCTACTGCGCAATCGTCACGCTCGACGTGAAGAATGCGTTCAACAGTGCCAGTTGGGACTCCATAGCGCTCGCGCTCAGGAGCATCCATGTACCGGTGTCCCTGTACAAGATTCTGGAAAATTATTTCCAGAATCGAATACTTGTTTACGACACGGAGGAGGGTCAGAAGTGCGTCCCAATTACCGCAGGAGTTCCGCAAGGTTTTATCCTGGGCCCGGTGTTGTGGAATGTCATGTATGACGGAGTGTTGAAACTCAAGTTCCCTGTAGGGGTTGTGATCGTCGGCTTTGCAGACGACATAACGCTGGAGGTTTACGGCGAGTCTATCGAGGAGGTCGAGTTGACGGCCGCGCACTGTATACGCAAGGTCGAGGTCGAGGACTGGATGCGCTCCAGGAAACTGGAGCTCGCGCATCATAAGACGGAGGTCACGGTTGTGAACAACCGTAAATCGGAGCAACAGGCGGTGGTCAGAGTCGGAGACTGCACCATCACCTCGAAGCGATCCCTGAAGCTCTTGGGGGTTATGGTGGACGACAAGCTCACGTTCGGGAGTCACGTCGACTATGCCTGTAAGAGGGCCTCATCGGCTATTGCAGCACTATCTCGTATGGTGTCCAATAGCTCAGCGGTTTATGGCAGCAAGCGAAGACTTCTTGCCAGCGTGGTTTCGTCCATACTTAGGTATGGTCCAGAGCGCTAGGTACTAACAGTTACCGTGGTAAACTGGAAAGTACCTACAGGCTCATGTGCCTGAGAGTTGCGAGTGCGTATCGTACGGTGTCATACGATGCAATCTGTGTCTTGTCCGGCATGATGCCTATCAGCATCGCCATCAAGGAAGACAGAGAGTGTTTCGACCAACGTGACACAAGGGGCATACGAGGTACCAGAAGGTCATTCTCGATGCTCCGCTGGCAGCGGGAATGGTCCAACTCCACAAAAGGCAGATGGACGCACCGACTCATACCGGAGATATCCGGCTGGGTCGGGAGACGACATGGTGAAGTGAACTTCCACCTGACACAAATCCTGTCAGGCCATGGTTGTTTCAGGCAATATCTGCACAGGTTCGGACACGCGGTGTCCCCCATGTGTCCCGGGTGCGTGGAGGAGGAGGAGACTGCTGAGCATGTCTTCTTCGTATGCCCCCGTTTCGTAAGAGCGAGGAGCAACATGATGGCTGTGAGCGGGCCTGGCACTACTCCGGACAATCTAGTCCGGAGGATGTGCGACGACCCGGACATCTGGAACGCGGTCTGTGCGGCCGCCTCTCAGATTGTTCTGGAGCTGCAACGTGTGTGGCGGGTCAACCACCAACACGCCAGTGGTAGCTAATTACCAGTCTCCAGGTAGTTAGCTAGGAGGTTATAAGAGTAAAGAGGGTGCATCACGCACAAAAGCCACTCCCCGACGTAATACTTAACCGTCGTTCCGGGAAAACCAGGGCTGGAGACTGGAGGGGTTTTAGTGGGTCGGGACAGGGATCAGTAGGTGCCTGGGCGAGTGTAACTACCCCAGCATCTCTCCCCTAGTCTCATCCCCACACCCTGAGTTCTCTTCTCAGGTGTCTGTTTGCAGATTTCCCCGCCACCTTTAAAAAAAAAAAAAGACATGGGAACATTAAAGTTACCCTTTTATTTATTGTTCTCCGATCTTTTTTCCTCCCATAAGACAATCACAGCAACAAACTAGGACACAGGACACAAACATCAACATCATTAGACATTTAAGTTAACCGGATGCTGTCGAGAGGTTCCAGCGTCACTCTCTACCTAGAATGACAAATGTCAGAAAACGGTCAAAATTTGCGATTTAAATATAACTCCTGAAACCAATCAAACGGCCTGTAACCAACCAAAATCAAAGGTTGAAATGCATCATGGGTGTTGGCAATTCAGGATGTGTTTCAAAATTGCGACGCATGAAAGATGTCGGAAGAAATAAATTAATTATGTACAAGCAGTCCACAAGAATTAAGGCTATTTCAAAATATTAAGTGCAGGCAAGCGGAATTTTTTCGTGTAATGGTTGTGTATGTATTCTTTCTCTAAACAAAGTTTATTGTTTGAAAAATCTTTCTTAATATGCTTGAATAGTGAGAAATGCTTTAGTCATGCGGCCTTTCATAACACTTAATTATTAAAATTATTGTAAATTATGCACGTTCTCCGCTTATGGCATAATTTTTTTAATTGTCTGAAAATGTGTTTGGCGAAGAAATGAAGTCCTAATGACGAAAGTAATAGAACAATCTTGTTTTTTTTTGTCATTTTTCTATTTATATGGGACTATTTGATCTGAGCAAATCCATGACACATAACCTATCGTCTAATTTCTACTAAATAAAACCTTTTTTTTACTGAAAACAATACCAAACAAACAATGAATTTTCACTGAAAAAAAAATTTGAATCGTTTTTCAACAAATTTAATGTTATGACAAAGCTTTTAGTAAAAAGGCCAGAATTGAGAAATGCGAGATAATTTTTCGAGGTAAAGTTTCATAGTTGTTTGTTAACTACAAGGTTCTCAGCTCGTAGTCGGCAGCGTGGATAAAAAATTTGCTTAAAGATTTTAAGTCATCAGATATAATGTATGTATGTATGATCTAATCAGATATTTTGTGCCGTGTCAAATAAACGATAGGTGAAGAAAAAAAAACTACAAGGTTTTTAGAGATAATTGTATTCCATTGACGCAAAATGATTTTGGCATTGAGTTATAATTGAAATGTTTTAAAGATCAACGTCCTCAACGCATCCATATTCAAGTTATTTCGAATTTAAGCTTAAAAAATGAAAATAAAAAAATTAAAAAAAAACAAAGCAGAGTCGATTTTTCGCTAGAAATTTGTTTTTAATTGACATTTGACGTTATTCTGATACCTTTGGTAAATAGTTTGGGATGGAGTAATGTCAGACAGTTTTTTCCTAAAAGTTAAGTTGTGGGCATTTTTTCTAAACATTTTTAAAAATAATCATATGATAATATAATAGTAATAGTAATAGAAGTATACAAGGTTTCCCTTTCGGTTTATTCTCATTGATTCGAATCAATCACGGAGTAGTAAACATTGAGATGTGTAATCAAGCTAAAATATTTCAAAACTAAGTTTGGAAAATTTGAGTTTTTTAGATCATTTGGCATGGACTTGTTCATATCAAATCATGTACGAAAAGAATACCATCGTTTGGTAAGTTGTTTACAGAGCGTCCTGGTATTGATTTTATTACCATATTCGGTTTAAAAATACAACTTTTAAATATAACTTTTCAGAATCACTTAGCACCGTGGGAAAACACTTGCCATTGACCAAATTGAAAGCTATAGATAATTTCTAATAGTTCTTCATCATCCTATATGCATAAACTGTTGACGCGTTAAAAAAATTCCAAATGACGCTACAAAATGTCAGTAAACGAGTTCTACACTGTTTCAAAGAATTTAGATAGCGTTTTATGGTACCGTAAGTCGGAGTGATATTGTGCCATACAAACCCATTGTTTGTCAGTCATCCCATGGCGATCACAAGACAAATCTTTCTTGAATAAGTTTCCTCGAATACCTAACCAAGAAAGACTAGTCTTCTAACCCGGAAGAGATGGCTGACAAGCCACGGGTTAAATGGCTCAATCTCACCCCCACTGCAAGTATTTTCATTACCCTTCAGTGCTAATACAAAACGAAAACCCACAGTGTTCTAAATGTAACATCACTTTGGCAGTTTTGGGTACCACCGGGTCGAATGTTTTCGACTTCGTGAATACACATACACTGCCGTTCCAATCATAGTAGTCCCATGTTCTACACAAACCTTATGCACGCTGGGACAAATATGCTTGGAACGGCAGAACATTCGTTATATTTCAGGTCGCTTCATGCAATGGTTGCCATCAAAGCTTGCGGGTTTGCTGACAGCGCTGCGTGCTTTGTCAGAAATGTAAGCTATTATTGCTTACTACCGTCAATCTTTAGTATGATTACAGCACGTTTTCAAAATATTTAAGTTTCATTTGTTTTGTATGTGTTCAGAGCGATTAAGCAGGCAAGATTTGTACAGGTGGCTCCTAGATACTAATAAGCTAATGTGCAATTCCATTAAAACGGGCAACCATTTCAATCGACCAGCTTTGATCTACTTGAAACTTTGCACAGATCTTATAGACTAAAGAAGTCACTTTGGGCTACTGATATTGTTTTTGAATGACGCGACTAATTTGTGAAAAGAAGTTTATGTAAACGGGGTATTGATGACTACAAATATTTGTAGAGCCAACTTTGACGTTTCAGCAGAATTGTGAATATTTTTTTCTTTCTGAAAAAATATAGAAGTTTATTTTTATTTAAATTCCGTTTCTTATAAAAAAACTGCAAAAGAGAAATGACATGCAAAATGAATTCAATTTTTATAAAACCAAGAGAAATATTTCTAGAGCCACGACGGTTTGTTTGATCAGTATAGTGTCTTGGTCGAAGTTGTAGATATTAATTTTGTGCTTTCAGAACGCACCGCTGGACATTTTGAAGCAAAAAACATTTTTTTAAGCAAATACCTACATAATCAAAAACACAAATCTCAGAAACATTACTATTAAAGAATCTGATTTTTTTTCTACGAAAATTACAAACTGTTAGCTAAACAATGATAGCTGACTGTACTTGGAGATAGAAAAATCAAGTTTTTTCGAAAACAACAAAAAAATAGTTTTTCACGCATTCTTTACAGCGAACACACTATACCGATCAAACAAACCGTTTCTACTCGATTATTACGATTTAGCCACGAGGGTCGGTCAATCAGGTTTTTAGAAAGTGTTTTTTCAAGATGTTGAATTTATAATTATGTCTTCATTTCCCAAAAAATTAACATTGTAAAATTGTTTTTTTATTTTTTGACATTTTTTTATTGTGTTTGCTTATAATGTGTTTAGTTTTTTTATAGAGAAAAACCAGGGGTAGCATTGCGCAGCTCGATTCAAACGATTTTCGCTATTTTCGAGTAGGTCACATAACGCCAGTTATGCTTTAAGCTTAAAAGGAGCTGTCATTTTCATTTGTCCTGCGGCTCATCTAACCCGCAAAATCGAAACAAATACGAAAAACTAAACATAACGCCCCCCAGCGATCATTTAGTTTTGTTCGAGTTGCTCGAAACGAAATGCGCAATGTCACCCCAGATTAAAAAAGGGAGTTTTTTTCAGCAGTTGAAACTTTAATTTATATTTATATTTTTGGTACTCTATCGGATGGCTTCATAGAAGCTTGGATTCGTTTGCGCCTTTTCGAGTTTCAACTCAAATAAAAAAAAGCCTTTAAAAACACTTTTTTTCCAGTTTTCATTCATGAATACTGTATATAATAACCAATATATCACTAGATATTATTCATCTTGATTTACCACGTCACTCTCAATTATATACAGTCATGTTTTAGGCCTTAGAGTTGAACATATGGATGAAAAACTGGTTTTAAAAAGCCTTTTTAGAAAACGTCTTGTAGCTCTGAAATCTCAATTTCTAGAGGTTTGAGGTATTCAGCAAACATTTTTGTAATCAAATTTTACACAACTTTGCAGAAGAAACCATTCGTCTAGTAAGTCACGTTTAAAAGTTAGATATGGCGCCCTCTATACAGTGAAATTTGTAACTAATTCCATTAGAGCATATGAAGGACAGCAGTAAACGAAGCAACTTTCTAGAAGATATGGATAACATAGGACTTGAAAAAATAGTTTTGCCGTCCGTTTCTCGATTTGGACACACTGTGCGGTGTATATGTTTTCTGGGAGGGCAAAATCACTGTCTAAAACTTTGCCGAAATACCAATCGAACAAAAAGTTCTGGCTTTAACCTTTTTTCATGTTTGTAAAATTTCAACTTTCTTGTTTCTCCAATCTCATTCAACCTCCAATAATCCAAAAATTATTCAACCATCAATATTTAGCTAATCTTTTGCAGTTTAAAACAATAAAAAAAGAGCTTTTTGAGAAAAGTAATTTTAATTTTTTTGTTAAAAAAAAAATTCGCGGTGTATTTTTTTAAGAAAAACAAAACCTCTATCTACAACTATGCCATCAAACAAACCGTAGTCGCTCATCAATTCTCTTTTCACATGAACCCTTTTCACAACTTAGTCGTGATTCAAAAAAAAAAATAATAATAATAACAGCAGCACAAAATGTCATCTTTAACAGCATTCAAAGTTTCAGCCAAATCAAAAATGGCGATTGAAAAAATATTAAAATTGACACAATTTTATGCTCGAAACAAGGAACAGCAGTTAAAACTTTATTCACTCATGAGAAATGGTAACGCTAATTATAAAAACAAATAAATATGCCAGAAATATCAGTTTACTAGTTTCGCTATTAATGCAATGTACAAAAATTTCTGCCACGAAAAAAAAACACAACAATAAGTTTTGGTACACAAAGCTTTAAAGGTATGAACAATAATACAACACACTTCGTCCAACAAACGGCTTACCTTAACAGCCTTATCTGAGTAGATGTCCATCTTGTCATAGATAATAGCATGAATTTCTAGGCTTTTCAAGTGCTTAATCGTATCTTTACAATTGTTGTCATCGCCCCAGCAGAAAATAATTAACCCTTTTTCGGTTGCCAAGTTGACCTGCGAGAGATATAATAAAAGTGAAATGTTTCAGGTGAAATTAAATTTGACTATCACCAACCTGAGAGTGGTCTCGCAACAAGTCTTCTGTGTGAGCCACAATTCCCAGCAGTTCAGTGGCACAGGCATTTATTACGGCCATTTCAATCGAATTACATCGCGGATCGTGATAACTAGGATAACGGCTGGTCACACCGAGAGTGAGGAACATCACGGGATACAGATTTTGCTTCAGTCGTAGCATAGTGCAGATATCCGCATCGAAACAGGAAAACACAATACGACGACTACCAGCCTTTTCTAGAACGACTTTTAAAATACAATCAACGTATAAATTGGAATCAAAGTGTAAATCGGACTCCATCCTGCCGTCTTTCAGTTTTTGCGACCACTTTATCTCGATGTTGAAGCCGCAGTGTGGGTCAATTAACTCCAGCGCATCGGCAAGCTGCGGAAAGGGCTGATGCTCATCAAGATCTTCATCAAAGAACTTTGCTTCACGATTTCTACCTTCTACGACATGGTAGACCTGCGCTCAAGGGAGCAATAATATTATATGTGCACATAAAACAATCATGTTTGATATGGGTTCAATTGATGCGACAATTTGTTTGATAAGTTATAATTTACCTTCAAGTTTTTGAGCTGCTCTAATGTCAATTCACGCATTGGTAGTTCCAACATATCGTTCGTCTCGAGAGTTGTTTTGCGTTTGAGTGAGACATAAATATCAAAATCATGATAGATGACAGGTACCAAATCTTTACTCAGTTGAACATCAAACTCAACCATATCGGCTCCGTGAGCTACGGCTTTTTTCAGAGAGGCGATAGTGTTTTCACGGATCACACTACCTTCACTCGTCTTAAAGCTAGTTCCGGATCCACGATGTCCTACATCTAACCCAGTCCATCTTTTGTTCCAGTAGCGAATGTAAGATTTTTCCAGATTACATGTGGATGATAATAACGGTGTAACTTTTAGATACTCGATACGCATCATGCCTAAAGGTCGATGTTTAGTGGCGCAAGTCACTGGAAGTTCTAATATTCCTTCAGAATTCTTTAGAAAGTTTGGTAAAATATAATGATAGCCTAGGTGGTATGGAGGATCATCCTTTGTCGATCTAGAACTATAGGCGTAAAGGTCCACGAGATAAGCAACATTCTCCGGCTCAGCTACTGTCACGTTAAAAACTATAAAATCATCAGGGTGATACGGGCAACCAAACTGCGATTGTTGCTCGAATAGCGAATTGGGATTTCGAAAAGAAACCAATTCGATAAAAGCGTAGGCCTGGTGTTCGATTCCGTTCTCTCGAGTATCATTGGATAATGACTCTTCTAGGCTCGTTAAATGATGTGATTCTGCGTTTATGCGCAAGTTCATTGGTGTTATCTAAAGCAGCATTAAACGTTATAAATTATGATTGAATTTGTTCAATTGCTCATACCTTTACGTAAAGTAATCGATTCTTAATTCGTTCCTTAACCGAAAAAGGATTGTTGAAGAACTTGAACTGTATAATTGTTTCGGTTGTTAACCAACCCTTGTCTAGTTTGACCGAACCTTCGATATCACCAAGTGTGTCTATTCTAGTTTCCTGTATCGTTGTACTGTCGTTCGGAACAGATCGTGGAGTAATATGAGTTTCAAAACGGCGCACGTGCACGTTTTCGCTACTGGGGTCAATTGAACATATCAAATATCTGTAACTAACAGCAGTATTCTGAGGTAAATTGATCTCTATGCACCAGACGTTCTCGCTGTCTGCGAAAAAATAGAATAAAAAATAATTTATCAAAAAGCTTAAAACAGGATTTAGTATCTTTCACGTAAAATTTAAACATACAGAACTTCTTTTTCCTACACGTAATCGATTGGCAATGTTGGACAAGTACGACAATTGTTTTGAGATTAAATTGCAGCCTGTTTTCGACAAGTGAGTTCAGTGCAATCAATTACAGTACAAATTGTGAAGCCCTTGTCGAAAGTATATAGTCATTTTGCATTTATGTATTGCTGCAAAGTGGTTCTGTAATTCAGTATATTGTATGTCAAAACAGTGGCAATGAAGTGAGCAGTTAAGTGGACTGCGTTCAAGCAAATTTATCCAATTTAACGAATGTTTGCAAGCGTCGGTAGACGGATCATGTCTGGCTGGTCAAACTTTTTTTTAATGGGGCATCACATACTTAGAGAATACTGGGGTAAATCGCATAACAAGAAACAGATGATCCTAAGAAACAACATTTAATGATTCAACTTTTTATACCCTAAATATGTATGTCGTCGCAGTTTACTTAAAAAAAAGTTCAAGGATTGTCAGAATACGAAAAATAACGGTAGCAAAGTTAAGTGTTTTAATTGTGTTGAGAAAACTATTTATTTGACGCTATCCCTGTGGCTTTATCATACATAAAGAGTGTCTTCACGTAGCACTCGTATACAAATACCCAACCGTAAATTTTTACACGTCAATAGGGCTGAGTATTTTTACGGCTTGATATCTATATACGAGCTCTGCATGAATCCACCAAACATTTATCATCATTCCATGCTCACTGGGAGCTCCAAATAACACTTTGAAAATTAACTCAAATTGTCACAAAGGGTGCGGAAAAGATCTACTAAGTGTCGTGAAATGGGGTACCATTGTTCACCTGTAATATGTAAAGTTCTATTATGTTTTTCTGTTGTTAATAGTTGAAACTAAGTTTGCTTTCGTTATTTCATAGTTTTCAGCCTGCGAATGGTTCGTTTCATAGTGGTAGATATTAAAAAACAAGTTCTACATCTGAAACTGCTCAAAAGTTATTATAGTTTAGTTATAAGACCAGATACAAATATCACAACACTGAAAAAAAATTTGCATGTTGCATATAGTAAATCTTTCAAACAGGATCAATACGAAACATAAATAAATTAATTGAATTATTTTGCTTATACCTTATAATGGCCCTCTGCCTCAAAGGTAAGCGAATTACAAGTGATTGTTATCGATAGCGTTTATTGTCATACATTAAAGTAGCAGAAGTTCTTAAATTTTTAAACTACGTGAAGCACTACAAACAAATAAAAAAAACTACTGATTTATCAAACTTCTTGTTCTAGATCTTATCTTTCGATTTTTAAAATTAACTAGCAGACCCGGCAAACCTCGTAAACGCTATTGTCTTACGTTACATATGTCAATAAATGAACAATAATAATAATTATTATTATTCCGTGGATAAATTTGTCTTATTTTTTTTTAATGTATTGCTGTGACCGGAAAACGAATAATAATGAAATAATTTTGCAATCTGAAAAAGTGTAAATGCCGTCTGTGCTAGTAATCGTTTTAGGCATTTATAACCTTTAATATAATTTTATTTCAATGAATAAAAACGCTAGATCAAATTCAAGAATGATGATTTCCATTGAATAAAGGAAGATTACTATATTACAAATCACATTTCAATTTTCAATGTTTCATCACAAGGCGTAGTAAGAGCAAGAACACTTGAAATAGATGTGACATTCATTTATCGTTACAAATAGTTAAGAAACTAGTTTACATGAGCGGTCGCAGAACTATTACAACTCGCTAGTGTTTCTAGTGCATATAGATGATACAATATAAATACCTAGGCCCTGGCTTGATGCTATCGAAACTTCATCATCTTCAGTGATCTTTATTACCTCGCCTTTGATGGTATTTTGATCGGATATTTAGTTTTAAACAATAAATGTTTTTTATTTCCCAAAACGAATCTTTCTGAGGAGAACAAGTCATTTTCAAAGACAAATGAGACCTCCTGTAACAGTCAACATATCAATCAACTTTGATTTAAATGTAAGAAGATCAAGAAAAAAATAGCGACCTTTTGTATTTCGAGC
The DNA here is from genome assembly GCF_029784165.1 of Wyeomyia smithii. NCBI lineage: Eukaryota > Metazoa > Arthropoda > Insecta > Diptera > Culicidae > Wyeomyia > Wyeomyia smithii. Next base: position 128,322,577 of record NC_073696.1, on the reverse strand, counting down.
AATTTGACCATTGCGGAGTAAACTGAGTAATTTTATGCGTCGAACTGTTTCCAGTACTTAAATAATTTAGATTTGAAACTTTGTGAAATAGTCTACAGGAAAATAAAAACAGAGAGAAAACAAACGATCTCCAGCATGCACTATGAATATAAATTCAATAATACACAACGTTACTAAGTTCGAATTACAAACGTTAACTAGTTTTTTTACATTTCTTTGTCTTTTTAATCAATTTGAATTCGGTCAATTTTTCGCATCTTTGTCGCAAGTCGCAAAATAATTTGATTCTTCGTACAGTCAAGCGACCTACAGCATGATTGTTAGTGGTAATCAAAATGTATTGTATTGGGGATTCCCAGATTTCCTGCACAGCATCGGTAGAACACATATTGCGGACATGGATAAGGATTGTAATTCGAATAAAATACTTTACTGATGTTACATACGCGAGTAACGTTATACATTTGTTTGCCTTCATAAATGTTAATATTAGATGAATTGATCCCAGCATCCTGTACATAGAGTTTTAATCAGTTTCTGCTTCGTTCGTATAGCAATCATCGACAGTAAGCACGAACACCAGTTGTTGGTGATCTGCTGAGCAATCTGTTGGATGTGTGTGAAATAGTTTAATATATAAAGATCATGAAGGCAATAGTTTTATTACTGGTTTGCTGTATTAACTTTTCTGTAAACTTGGAGGTTAACGAAACCTGTACTACCCCATGTAACTCGCCTGGTATATGCATTCCAGTTCGAAACTGCAAATATGCTATCAAACTTCTTAGAAACCCTGCAGCGACCTACAAAGAATCACAATACTTAGATAAGAGCAGATGTGGTAAGCTGTCAGGGCCTCGAGAAATTCCATTGGTAATATTGCATGTTATTACTACATTCAGTATATTTGAACATTACAATTGCGTATAAAATCAACAGGTATGCTGCCCAAGTTTACTAAATCCAGAAGGATGTGGGGCTCTGGATTTTGCAAACCGTATTATCGGGGGAGTTGAAACTCCGCTCGGGGAGCATCCATGGGCAGCTCTGCTTCTTTACGATATTGGAAACAATAGGATTATTCCTAAATGTGGCGGTTCATTGATACACTCAAAGTTTGTTTTAACGGCTGCTCATTGTATCGTAGATATTCCGAAAAAATGGACATTGTACGACATTCTAAGCCATGTTTCTCCAACTGAAGAGGTATTTATTGTTTCGATTTTTTTTGGTTCTAGGCACAGAGTACGGTTTAGCGAATGGAATACATTAGAAAAAGAAAACTGTACTATCATAGGTACCGATGAAGTTTGTCGACAAGATTTTGAAGTAGAGAGCATTACTGTTCATCCTGATTATGACATTAAAGTGAGAAACAAACAGCACGATATCACGATACTTAAGCTCAAGAAAGAAGTTGCATTTGGAAAGTACGTTAGACCTGTTTGTTTGCCATTAGATCTAACAATACGAGAATTACCTATTGACAAAGAAGACTTCACCGTCACTGGTTGGGGTCAAACTTCTACAGGTAAAATAAATAGTAAAATTGTATATTTCAAAAATATAGAACCCATTTTCAGAAATTCGAAGTGCCGTGCAATTACATGTAGATTTAATAGGACGAACTAATGATGTTTGCGACAGATCGTTTGCAGTAGCTAATATTTCGTTGACTGAAACCCAACTCTGCGTAGGAGGCGATAAAGGAAAAGACTCATGTAAAGGAGATTCTGGGGGACCGTTACTTAGGCAAGTTGGCGTCGTGTGGTATCAAATTGGTATAGTAAGTTTTGGATCTCGAATCTGCGGCTCGGAAAACTATCCTGGAATTTACACTAACGTGGAGAAATATATCGAATGGATACAAGAAATTGTAGATGAGAGCCATTGCAGAGCGAAGTCTGGTGAGCTTTAGTCAGCTCAATTTCCATTGAAAGGGTTTTTGAAAAGATACGAACATCGTGTTAATAAGTATGTAATCCTATACCGTTGCTGAACATAGACTATAAAACAGTTAAACCTATGATGTAATTCAGGATCTAATGAGGATCTCCTCATCAGTTGCCTCCAAAAGGTAATTTTCTACTTAAATTGTTAGATTTAGCACCAGAAAATATTGTATGAAAATTCAAAAGCCTATTACAAAATGGTTTTTGAGGTACAGGCCCGAGAACCGACTTTTTTATATGTTTTTAATGCCTTTTGTTGCAAAAAAGTAGCGGAAACGAAGCACTCTATTCATTGAGTTGTTTTGTATTCAGTTTTGAACATTTTTCGCAAAAGTGCATGATTATATACAGAAGATTCTTCCGATTATGAAAATATTTTTCTTATATATGCTATAGGCAGAGCTAGATTTTAAGGACCTCCACGAAATTAAGAAAAAAAAAACTATTCGGTTGCATTGCGTATATTTTTAATGTAATGATTTCGAACGCAACTGGCGAAAAGCCTTTATCGAAGATGAATCTGATTGAAAATAGATTTTCAATCAACCAATAGATTTTCAACCAAATTTGTCATTTTTATGTTGCGAGTATAATATACTGGAGGAATCGAGTGCTGATGATATAATTGATGAGTTTTTAGCGTGAAACCTTGTAAAGAGATGTATTAAAAAAAATTGACCAATATTTGTTAAGGACAAATAAAGGTTTTATAGACGTACGATTGAAAAAAGGATTTGTTTTATTATGGAGCCCCCACACAAGACTTGGGCCCCGGGACCCCACAATCGTACATCCGACTCTGGTTACAGGTGAAAAGGAAGGCTAAAACTATGCACGTCGTTCGAGTTGTTAGTGACGAGCCACCGTGCGAGATTGTTAATAAGTTTACCGTTTTGTTTTTTTATCGAATTTTTTTTTTCATGTCCAAATAAATGCAAAATATTATTCTTATGTGTCACTTTTTTCACTTCGGAAAAAAATTTGTGAAACGACCTTTTTGAACCATATTTTTTATATACACTAAAGTCGCTTTTTACGCGGGGATACGTGCCGCGTAAAAAGAAACCGCGTAAATTTCGGAATCCGCGTAAAAACGCGAAAACTCCGGAATCCGCGTAAACTCCGGAATCCGCCTAAAAAACCGCGTAAATTCCGGAATCCGCGTAAAAAACGCGTGAATTCCGGAATGCGAGTGAAGAAAGACCGAAATCCGCGTAAGAAAAAAAAAAACCGCGTAAATTCTGGAAACCCGCGTAAAAAGCGACCTTAGTATATATAGAAAAGGTGTATCGTATGGATTACTTTTAGACGAATAAACAAAGCTCGTTTAATGTACAAACTAAAGACAAAAGGGCTAATAAAAAGACTTTGTGTTTTGTGCCAGAAAAAGTGCAGTTTTCGTTTTTGGCACGGTTTAATTTTGGCAACATAAACACTTTGAACGTGTTACCACCAGCAACCATTCAAGCGTTGAATTGAATTTTCGCTGCAGACCGGTGAGCATCGGACAACACTGTTCGGACTGGCTATTGAATTTTCTCTTTAGTCCGGTAGGCATCATAAAAAGTTTGAATTTGGACGTGTTGCCAAAATCTAACATGGCCTGTAATTGGTGAATTTTTCTATGATACACTCTAAGTCAATCTTTTGAGAAATTATTCATCATATGATATCAGACAATACAACCACACGATGATCAAGCCGAAACAATGTGTTACAATATTTCATTCAGGATCAAAAAAAAATCAAATGAAAAAGATGGTTATTACAATACATAGTGTTTCATCATTAAAAAATGGACTGCACGAGTGAAATGGATTATTTATATAAATATTTTAGTTCTTACGAAAAAAACAACAATTTTTCTGTAAAACTTCCGGAGCTTTCTTTCCAGTGTTGTATTTCCTGGAGTGATTTATTCGGAGGATACTAGCGAACCTATACATTAGAGAAATGACAAGACACTCACCGTTAAGGCAACTGTCAACATCAAAACGGCGAGCTGTATAAATTTGCACTGCCGTTATCCGTTTTGATGTTGACAGTTGCCTTAACGGTGAGTGTCTTGTCATTTCTCTAATGTATAGGTTCGCTAGAGGATACAGAGGTGAAATAGTCACAAAATTGCGATGTTTTTGCAATGCTTAATATTGACGTAGGACTACGTCTTTGTTTTCTATACTAGATTACACTTTGTGAAAATGAAAATGAAACTGGCAAATGTTGCGTCAGATTTCAAACGGTTATAGCAAGCGAACGACTTAATGCATCTTAGTCAATTATATTTCGGAGGATAGATAAAATGTGTAACAATTTTTTGATATTATGTTCAACATTGTTGCTTTACTGCTTAATGGTGGAAAAAGGTGAAAAGTTCCAAGGTCAAGCTTTCCCATACATTTCCCTTGTTCTTGGCTTGCTTCCCAAGCACAGATAACAATAACATGGACGAAATAAATTCCACTGCCTACATATTTTGACTCAACAAAGTGTTTTGGTTTGTTTGTCTTTGTCTAAGCTGCGTTGCCACGCCTTAATGGTAAAAATCTACGCTGAACTCGATACACAAGACTGCGTGTGGAAAATTCAGCTTCAGTTTAGTTTGTTCCACAATATCGAGTGCGGTGCAGCCGTTAAAGCTTTGCGACATTGAGAAACGAGAGCTGCATACGAGTCAACTTCCAGGCACCGCGGAGCATGTTACCTGTATTCTGCACACGGCAGCAATAATAACCATTGTACGCTGCAGGATATTTTGCTGGCACAGCTGCTGGAGGGCACAGCGGAGAGCAAATTTTATATTTTATCGTTGCTACCGGTGGTGGTGTGATTATCAGCATTCTGTAGCATCAGCATACATTTCGAGCTGAAGATTATCGAATCGGTTCTTTTTAGAACTATAAATGCTTGAAGATAAGAGTTACGAGAATTTTCACAACTACTCCTAATGTGAAATGTCCATCTATTTCTCAATAATCATTTTTACAATAACGACCAGGGCGCACCAAAAATAAACGGTAGTGTTGCCTATGAATAGTTTATCACAACAAGACATAACCCTCATTTCAAGAATTTTCACTGCTAAATTGAGTGATTTTCCGGTTTAATTGTATGTTTGTGCCCACTCGAACACCGTTATCAGTCAAACATTAGCAACGAAAATTAGTTAATCTAAGAACCAGAGTGATTTTCGCAGCGGGAAAGCAAAAACTTTCTTTTGATGCTTATGAAAATCACACAGTAGTATTAAAGATGTATTGGTTTGTTTCTCTTTCTTTCTATAAGCTACGTGGCCACGCCTTAATGGTAAAAATCGACGCTGAACTCGATACAAAAGATTGTGTGTGGAAAATTCAGCTTCAGTTTAGTTTGTTCCACAATAGCGAGTGCGGTGCAGCTGTTAAAGCATTGCGACATTGAGAAACGAGAGCTGCATACGAGTCAACTTCCAGGCACCGCGGAGCATGTTACCTGTATTCTGCACACGGCAGCAATAATAACCATTGTACGCTGCAGGATATTTTGCTGGCACAGCTGCTGGAGGACACAGCGGAGAGCAAATTTTATACGCGGCCAACAAAATAATCGATGCTACCGGTGGTGGTGTGATTATCAGCATTCTGTAGCATACATTTCGAGCTGAAGATTATCGAATCGGTTCTTTTTAGAACTATAAATGCTTGAAGATAAGAGTTACGAGAATTTTCACAACTACTCCTAGTGTGAAATGTCCATCTATTTCTCAATAATCATTTTTACAATAACGACCAGGACGCACCAAAGATAAACGGTAGTGTTGCCTATGAATAGTTTATCACAACAAGACATAACCCTCATTTCAAGAATTTTCACTGCTAAATTGAGTGATTTTCCGCTTTAATTGTTCGTTTGTGTTCACTCGAACACCGTTATCAGTCAAACATAAGAAACGAAAATTAGTTAATCCAAGAACCAGAGTGATTTTCGCAGCGGGAAAGCAAAAACTTTCTTTTGATGCTTATGAAAATCACTCAGTAGTATTGAAGATGTATTGGTTTGTTTCTCTTTCTTTCTATAAGCTACGTGGCCACGCCTTAATGGTAAAAATCGACGCTGAACTCGATACAAAAGATTGTGTGTGGAAAATTCAGCTTCAGTTTAGTTTGTTCCACAATAGCGAGTGCGGTGCAGCTGTTAAAGCATTGCGACATTGAGAAACGAGAGCTGCATACGAGTCAACTTCCAGGCACCGCGGAGCATGTTACCTGTATTCTGCACACGGCAGCAATAATAACCATTGTACGCTGCAGGATATTTTGCTGGCACAGCTGCTGGAGGGCACAGCGGAGAGCAAATTTTATACGCGGCCAACAAAATAATCGATGCTACCGGTGGTGGTGTGATTATCAGCATTCTGTAGCATACATTTCGAGCTGAAGATTATCGAATCGGTTCTTTTTAGAACTATTAATGCTTGAAGATAAGAGTTACGAGAATTTTCACAACTACTCCTAGTGTGAAATGTCCATCTATTTCTCAATAATCAGTTTTACAATAACGACCAGGGCGCACCAAAGATAAACGGTAGTGTTGCCTATGAATAGTTTATCACAACAAGACATAACCCTCATTTCAAGAATTTTCACTGCTAAATTGAGTGATTTTCCGGTTTAATTGTTCGTTTGTGTTCACTCGAACACCGTTATCAGTCAAACATAAGAAACGAAAATTAGTTAATCTAAGAACCAGAGTGATTTTCGCAGCGGGAAAGCAAAAACTTTCTTTTGATGCTTATGAAAATCACTCAGTAGTATTGAAGATGTATTGGTTTGTTTCTCTTTCTTTCTATAAGCTACGTGGCCACGCCTTAATGGTAAAAATCTACGCTGAGCTCGATACAAAAGATTGCGTGTGGGAAATTCAGCTTCAGTTTAGTTTGTTCCACAATAGCGAGTGCGGTGCAGCTGTTAAAGCTTTGCGACATTGAGAAACGAGAGCTGCATACGAGTCAACTTCCAGGCACCGCGGAGCATGTTACCTGTATTCTGCACACGGCAGCAACAATAACCATCGTACGCTGCAGGATATTTTGCTGGCACAGCTGCTGGAGGGCACAGCGGAGAGCAAATTTTATACGCGGCCAACAAAATAATCGATGCCACCGGTGCACAGTGGTCCAATAAGGCAAAAAGTGGTACTTAATTCCATAGCGCCTTTCAACTTCATCCTAGCTTTATAGTGTCTTCGGAGCAATTGTTTGTATGAATGACCCGCATAATTGCAAATTGTCAAAAAATATGAAAAGTTTACTATACTTAAAATAAAAAAATTAACTTTTTTGTGTTAAGAGATAGAAGAATAGTTTATTCAGCAAAGTTGTAGAAAATTCAAAAATATGAAACTTCGTTGAACAAATGAAAATCCTATCTTTTTTCGGTACAAAGTTATAAAGTACACTACATGGAACTTATTTAAAAGTTAGTTTTTTGTACTTAACTTTTGTTAGATGCATTTTACACGAAAGTGTAGTTCGGAGGAGTTGTTATGGCACACAAACACACATTTTTGCCAAAGACCATATATCTCCAGGACTTTTCCTTACAAAGTTATATCATATTTTAGCTTATTTTTTCGATAACTTCAAGAACGTATAGGTTAAAAAGGGGCAAGTGGAATCATGATGTCAATACTTTTCTTGAAGTTAAGCTGAAGTACTATAAACTCCTTTAGGTTCCATTTGTCCCAATCCACCCATTTTAGAGTACGGCGAGCATATGTCACAGTAGGTTTTCATATATCAAAAATACTAACTTTTTTGTGTTAAGAGATAGAGGAATAGTTTATTCGGCAAAGTTTTAGAACGTATAAAAATATGAAACTTTGTTGAACAAACAAAATTTCTATCTTCATTGGGAACAGAGTTACAGAATATTTCATGTAAAAGTTACTTAAAAGTTAGTTTTTTGTATTTAACTTTTGTTAGTTAGATTTTACAAGAAAACGTTGTTCTAAAGAAGCATTTGGGCATACAAAACACACGTTTTTGTTGAAGGCCACACATCTCCACGACTTTTCCTTACAAAGTTATGGCGCATTTCAGCATAGTTGAAGGCCACACATCTCCACGACTTTTCCTTACAAAGTTATGGCGCATTTCAGCATATTTTTTCGATAACTTCAACAACGTATAGAATAAAGATTAGGTGGATTGGGACGGATGAAACTTATAGTAGTTTCGAGCACTTGAGCTAAACTTTGAGAAAAAGAATTGACATCATGATTCCACTTGCCCCTTTTTCTTTATACGTTCTTAAAATTATCAAAAAAATATGCTGAAATGTGCTATATCTTTGTAAGGATAAGTCCTGGAGATGTGTGGCCTTCAACAAAAACGTGTATTTTGTATGCCCAAATGCTTCTTTAGAACAACGTTTTCTTGTGAAATGTAACTAACAAAAGTTAAATACAAAAAACTAACTTTTAAGTAACTTTTACATGAAATACTCTGTAACTCTGTTCCCAATGAAGATAGAAATTTTGTTTGTTCAACAAAGTTTCATATTTTTGTACGTTCTAAAACTTTGCCGAATAAACTATTCCTCTATCTCCCAACACAAAAAAGTTAGTATTTTTGATATATGAAAACCTACTGTGACATATGCTCGCCGTACTCTAGAATGGGTGGATTGGGACAAATGGAATCTAAAGAAGTTTATAGTACTTCAGCTTAACTTCAAGAAAAGTATTGACATCATGATTCCACTTGCCCCTTTTTAACCTATACGTTCTTGAAGTTATCGAAAAAATAAGCTAAAATATGATATAACTTTGTAAGGAAAAGTCCTGGAGATATATGGTCTTTGGCAAAAATGTGTGTTTGTGTGCCATAACAACTCCTCCGAACTACACTTTCGTGTAAAATGCATCTAACAAAAGTTAAGTACAAAAAACTAACTTTTAAATAAGTTCCATGTAGTGTACTTTATAACTTTGTACCGAAAAGAGATAGGATTTTCATTTGTTCAACAAAGTTTCATATTTTTGAATTTTCTACAACTTTGCTGAATAAACTATTCTTCTATCTCTTAACACAAAAAAGTTAATTTTTTTATTGACGTTGACTAACGTCTATATCGAAGTTAGGCGCCTGAATTTGAAAATCTAGTAATTCAACCAGGGAAAAGTGGTCAGGTTTTGAGCGCTTATTTTTCAGTCATCTATAATCAGGTTTTCGAGGTTTTGGCATCAATCGATCAGAAATTCTTTTACGGTTAAATTTATGTAACAAAAACAAACTATTGTTCGAGATACACTATTGAAAAATTGGTAATTAATATCGATTGTCTAAATCATACCGCGCAGCCAATCACTACCTCTCTTCCCAAGCACAGTCGACACTAACGAATACAATCGATCTGACTTTGTTGTTATCGTTGTTGTCACTTTCTGTTTCCGATGTTTATTTGCGTTCCTTGTCAATCCATTCTCTACGTAGCCCCTCCTTCTTTCTACCTAACTGACGAAGCCTTGATAAAAAAAGGTACCATTCGAATATTTTACCCCATCAGTTTCATTACTAAACCATACCGGTGACATACGGACGCTAGGTGTTAGCAACTGAAAGAAGGAAAGACAAAATGGTACCGGTCATCTCATGCCGGTTTCACCCGTAACGCTGGTGACTGTTAGTAGTACATGGCTGCTGCAAGAGTACTTAAATGGCTGGAATTCGAGACTGACTAACCAGAAAACAAGAATAATCGGCAACTGGCACCTTTTGGTGCCTCGAAGTTTTGTAATAGAAGCGTTGCAATTCCCTCTACTATTTGTTTTAATGGAATATTAGAATACGGTAGTCAACGTCATGCGGTCGTGTCTTGAATACCACCCTCCTACTATTTTTTTAAGTATAGTAAACTTTTCATATTTTTTGACAATTTGCAATTATGCGGGTCATTCATACAAACAATTGCTCCGAAGACACTATTAAGCTAGGATGAAGTTGAAAGGCGCTATGGAATTAAGTACCACTTTTTGCCTTATTGGACCACTGTGCGGTGGTGGTGTGATCATCAGCATTCTGTAGCTACATTTCGAGCTGAAGATTATGAAATCGGTTCTTTTCAGAGCTATAAGATGATGAAGATAAGAGTAATGAGAATTTTCACAACTACTACTAGTGTGAAATTTTTATCTATTTCTAAATAATCATTTTTACAATAATAACGACCAGGACGCACCAAATATAAACGGTAGTGTTACCTATGAATAGTTTATCACAACAAGATATAACCCTCATTTCAAGAATTTGCACTGCTAAATTGAGTGATTTTCCGGTTTAATTGTTTGTTTGTGTTCACTCGAACACCGTTATCAGTCAAATGTTAGAAACGAAAATTAGTTAATCTAAAAACCAGAGTGATTTGCGCATCGGGAAAGCAAAACCTTTCTTTTGATGCTTATGAAAATCACTCAGTAGTATCGAAGGTGTTTTGGTTTGTTCCTCTTTCTCGAAGCTACGTAGCCACGCCTTAATTGCAAAAATCTGCTCTGAACTCGATACAAAAGACTGCGTGTAGCAAATTCGGCTTCAGTTTAGTTTGTTTCACATAAGCGAGAGCAGTGCAGCTGTTAAAGGTACGCGACATTGAGAAACGAGAGCTGCATACGAGTCAACTCAAAATATTCATGGTGCGATTATCAGCGTTCGGTAGCACGAATTTTTAACTGAATATTATGGAATCGGTTCTTTTCAGAACTATAGATGCTTGAAGATAAGAGTTATGAGAATTTTCGCAACTACTACTAGTGTAAAATTTTCATGTATTCATGCATCGTTAGTTTTAAAATAACGACTATCAAAAATAAGCGGTAGTGTTACCTATGAACAGTTAAGCGCAGCATATAATAATATTTAGTTTAGCATATATTAAATATTTAGTCCTACGTCACCATTCCATACAACCCCTAGGGCTGTATACCTTGTAGTATTTTTCAGAATTTATCGCTGCAAGTTGCATATTCAATTTTAGGGTACTTTTTCGCCACCGATGCCGATAGCTCACTTCACAAGTACAATTTAGAAATATGATGTATGACAAACTTGTAGTTCCTAAGTAGTACTACAAGTTTGCCGAATAGTGCAATACTTCAACTCTTATGCCTGAAGCGTAAGAGCCCATATTCAGTGCAATATTCAGTCAATATTCGCGGTGAATATTATAATATTCACCGCGAATATTGACTGAATATCCCACTAAATTTGGGCTCTCACACTTTAGGCATAAGAGTTAGAGCATTACTTTCTTCGACAAACTTGTAGCATTACTTAAGGACTGCAAAGTTGTCATCATGTTTCAAAATTGTACTTGTGGAGCGAGCTATCGGCACGTGGCCAATTGTGAATTGAATTGAATTGACACCCCAAAATTGAATATGCAACCTTGGCTGCAACCGTGTACATGTTTTTGTTTTTCGTTCACAATATTGCATATTATTGATGATTTAGGTTTACGTTAGAGCAATTGAAAAAGCAAAATGTTTAAGTCCATTTCTGTATTGTTTTTTTTTTCTTCACATAACATTTATTTGACACGGCACAAATACAATTAAATGTTTAACGGCGCCAATTATATCTGATGACTTTAAACTAAAGCAATTTTTTTATCCTCGCTGCCGACTACGAGCTGAAATTAAGTCTAACTTAAAACTAGCATGGATTTTCCAATCAGTGTTTTGTTGTTCAATGGTCGTCTGATAATCGTCGAATGGCATGTATGGATTCGTTCTGCTGAGCCACGATGTCGTGAGTTGGGACAGAGGCTCGTAGTCCTTGGGTCCTGGTTCTATTGTGCGGGGTCTGGTTGCTGGTTTTGTGCTTAAGGTTCTAACGTGTTCTTGTCGTTTTGTTGGGTGTAGACGGAGGGGAACGGGACTAGACTAGGGCATGGATGGATTTCAGGAAAACATATATAAGGGTCATGTAGGGTAGGTCAAGGCTCGCCAAGACATCACGAACAGGAACAGCTGGCCGTCTACCTCCGGCCTGAAGGGAAGCTACAAGTTTAGACCTGGCGTCACGGTGAACAAGGCATGACCAAACAACGTGCTCTATGTCGTGATAACCTTCACCACAGGCACAGATACCGCTTTCTTCGAGCCCAATACGACGGAGATGCGCGTCAAATCTATAGTGGTTGGACATAAGCCGAGACATCACGCAAATGAAATCTCGACCTACATCCAACCCCTTGAACCACGGGTTCGTCGATACCTTGGCAATTATGGAATGCAACCACCTTCCCAGTTCCCCCTTGGTCCAAGAATTTTGCCAACTGATGATCGTATTCTGACGTACAAATGCGAAAAATTCATTGAAGGCAATTGGTCGTTCATAAATATCGCCGTTAATTGCACCCACCTTAGCCAAAGAGTCCGCTTTCTCATTGCCCGGTATCGAGCAGTGAGAAGGGACCCACGCTAAGGTAATCTGAAACGATTTTTCGGATAAAGCACTCAAATGTTCCCGTATTTTCCCCAGGAAATACGGAGAGTGCTTAGCATCTTTCATCGATCGGAGAGCCTCAATAGAACTGAGACTGTCCGTAAAGATGAAATAATGGTCCGTGGGCATTTTTTCAATAATCCCTAGGGTGTACTGAATTGCAGCTAATTCTGCGACGTAAACAGAAGCAGGATTATCGAGCTTATAGGAGACGGCTAAATGATTATTGAAGATACCGAAGCCAGTGGACCCATTAAGAAGTGATCCGTCAGTGTAGAACATATTGTCGCAGTTGATGTTTCGATATTTATTGGAAAAAATTTTAGGGATCTGCTGCACGCGTAAATGATCCGGGATTCCACGAATTTCTTCTATCATGGATGTATCGAAGAACACAGTAGAATCAGAAGTATTTAATAAGTTGACACGATTTGGAATATTCGGAGAAGGGTTAATATTTTGGGACATGTGATTGAAATACAATGTCATAAAACGGGTTTGAGAATTAAGTTCGATTAACCTTTCAAAATTTTCAATCACGGTACGGTTCAAGACCTCACATTTGATAAGAATACGAGAAGACAGGCTCCAGAAGCGGGTTTTCAATGGTAGTACCCCAGCTAAGATCTCCAAACTCATCGTATGGGTCGATTGCATGCAACCTAAGGCGATACGCAAACAACGATATTGTATTCGCTCCAGTTTGATCAAATGTGTGTTTGCTACGGAGCGGAAGCAGAAACACCCGTACTCAATAACAGACAGTATCGTTGTTTTGTAAAGCCTTAGAAGGTCTCCTGGGTGGGCTCCCCACCATTGTCCGGTTATTGTACGAAGAAAATTCACTCTTTGTTGACATTTTTCCATCAGATACCTCACGTGACAGCCCCAGGTGCCTTTAGAGTCGAACCAGACACCAAGATATTTGTGTACCAAAACCTGAGAAATCGTTTTACCCATTAATTGTGTTTGAAGCTGAGCAGGTTCATGCTTCCTAGAAAAAACTACTATCTCAGTCTTCTCCGGAGAGAATTCGATACCTAGCTGTAAAGCCCAAGCAGACAAATTGTCCAAGGTATCTTGCAATGGTCCTTGCAAATCGGCAGCTTTGGCTCCTGTAACAGAGATTACACTGTCGTCTGCAAGTTGTCTTATCGTGCATGAATTTGCCAGACATTCGTCGATGTCATTTACATAAAAGATGTAAAGAAGGGGGCTTAAACATGAGCCCTGGGGAAGACCCATGTAGCTAATGCGAAAAGTTGCCAAATCGCCATACGTAAAATGCATGTGCTTTTCGGACAACAAATTGTGAAAAAATTGTTCAAAATTGGACAAATCCTTGTCGGTGAAGTTTACCCGAAAGAATGTCAATAGAAACGGAATCAAAAGTCCCCTTAATGTCCAAGAACGCAGACGCCATTTGTTCTTTGCGAGCATACGCCAACTAAATATCTGTTGAAAGCAACGCAAGACAATCATTCGTCCCTTTGGCACGGCGGAAGCCAAACTGAGTATCTGATAGTAGACCATTTGATTCGACCCAGTGGTCTAAACGACGGAGTATCATTTTTTCCATAAATTTCCGGATACAAGATAGCATTGCAATCGGCCTATAAGAGTTGTGAGCAGAAACTGGTTTTCCCGGTTTTTGGATGGCGATCACCTTCACTTGCCTCCAATCCTGCGGTACAATGTTTTGCTCCAGGAACTTATTGAACAAATTCAACAAGCGCCTCTTGGCATTGCCGGGTAGATTCTTCAACGAGTTGAATTTGATTCTATCTAACCCAGGCGCGTTATTGTTACAGGAAAGGAGGGCAACTGACAATTCTGCCATCGTAAAAGGTGATTCTATCGCATCGTGGCCTGGAGACGCATCGCGAACAATGTTTTGCTCAGGAACAGAGTCCGGACATACTTTCCCGGCAAAATCAAATACCCACCGACTTGAAGACTCCTCGCTTTCGTTGACCGTTACGCGATTCCGCATTCTTCGATGATGTTGAATCGACTCGACCGCTTTTGAAATCATTTCCTCGTATAACTTCCAATCAACATTCCGTGTGAGGTCATACGGAATGTCAATTGGTCGCATGCGAGTTGACCCGTTAGTAATTGAAATAAGAATAGGCAAATGGTCGCTCCCGTGAGGATCGAGGATTACCTTCCATGTGCAATCCAACCGTAGCGACGTCGAACATAAGGATAGATCCAAAGCGCTTGGGCGCGCTGGAGGTTTCGGGATACGTGTCATTTCACCGTTGTTTAAAATAGTCATGTCGAAGTCATCGCAAAGGTTATAGATTAAAGAGGAGCGGTTATCATTGTAAGGGAAACCCCAAGCCACACCGTGAGAGTTGAAGTCTCCCAAAATCAAACGTGGCGAGGGAAGAAGTTCTATTAAATCAAAGAGCAGCCGTTGCCCAACCTGTGCTCTGGGAGGAATATATATTGAGGCAATACAAAGCTCTTTACCTTGTATTGTCATTTGACATGCGACAACTTCGATGCCTGGAATCGAGGGGAGGTTAATACGATAGAAAGAATAGCACTTTTTAATCCCTAAAACTACTCCTCCATATGGGGTGTCTCGATCAAGGCGAATAATATTAAAATCATGGAAGTTAAGATCAGTATTCGAAGTAAGCCAAGTTTCGCAAAGGGAAAATGCATCGCATTTGTTTTTATTTATCAAAACTTTGAATGAATCAATTTTTGGTAAAATACTTCTGCAATTCCACTGTAAAACAGATATAGAATCCTTCAAATTAGCGGTTGAATTAGCCATCGAAGGATACGATCGCTGCAAGGAGGGGCCATTGGGCAGTCAACTGCTTCAAAAATGATCTAACTGTTGGGAGGAGCGCTGTAAGAAAGTTTTTAATTGGATCAGGTACATTGAAATTTTCGAAAATCCAGTCCACAATATTAGAAAAATTCACCAATCCAGCATTTGTTTTGTCAACTGGATGTGCAAAAGGAGCAACTGGGGTTTTAGATGTTCCTGGAAGTGCTGGGAACTCCTTCTGAGACTTTAAATTGCCAAGCCCAGGAGGGGTTTGCTTCGGTTTTTCCGTAGCACCTTTAGTTTTGGTTGTACTGTTCTTTCCACTTTGGGAAATCTTAGGACCTTTTCTGGGAAGCTTAGGGGAGGAAAGATTTTTCATCTTTCTAGACTCCCCAAGAATGGCAAAAGAAGTTCCCTCTAGTGGTTCGTCAGAGTCGGTTTCATCTGAAGACAACAGATCAAAGGGGTTCGCTGTTATGGTAGAAGTGGTCGTGGTCTTCTTGAGCATATCAGCGTAAAAACGCTTTGAACGCTCTTTGAGAGACCGTTTTAATTTATCCTTGCGCTGCATGTACACCGCGCATGTGGAGAGCTCATGCTGATTCTCCCCGCAGTGGATACATTTTTCAGCATTCGCACTACAGGAATCGTCGGCAAGGTTCTCTCCACACTTACCGCACCGTGCCTTATTGCAACAGTAGGCGGCTGTGTGACCTAACTGCTTGCAATTGGTGCAGTTCATTAAACGGGGCACAAATAAGCGCACAGGAAGACGAACCCGGTGGATCAAGACGTGGCTCGGCAATGCAGACCCGGCGAACGTGACACGAAACGAGTCTGACGGAGTGTAAACTTTTTTGTCGCCGACGAGCGACACAGATCGCAGTTGTTTTACTTCTAATACTTTAACCTCAGGAAGGCTGCTGTTTTTAAAACAGCCTACAGCATCCTTCAAGAGGCACTCGCCGGACAAACTCGGATCGGTCACGACGCCGTCACGACTGTTTCAGGTCATCGACCACAACACGGAGCTTGTTTGGTCTAACCTTGATTATTTCAGTCACGGCCTTGAAGCGTGACGTCAGGTCTTTCGAAATTTGTATAATGTTCAGGGATTTCGACTTAGGTCCTGCTTTTGGCCGGAAATATACAACGAAACGTGAACCTGCTGTTTCGTCAAGGTAGAGCCTGGCACGAGGGGGAACTGAAGAGTGGACAGCGGGGGAAGGAGCAGGAGGGACAGAGTCAGGAGGGTTCGGTGTCGGGGGATCGGGGATTGAGGTATCCTCTTCCATTGTGCTAAGGCTAGCGCCCTAACACCGACAAGAAACACGTACCTTTTCTTTGATTTCAAGCGATGCTTTGTCTTCGACAATGTGGTCACGCAATCGTTGGGTGCAGCCGCCGGCAGCCGGCAGCTGTGCAGATTTACACTTTCCTCTATGTAGCTCTGGTTGTCTTCAACACAGCTAAACACCGAAACGTTCGGTTCGGCAGCGGCGGCGCAGCTTCGCAGCAACAAAGCAAACAATAGCGGTTGACCTTCAAGCGGATTTATTTTGCACTGCACAGCACTCGTTAGACCGGACCGGGCAAGCGATGTCTTTTGTTCGCGTATTTTTTGCGAATATATCGAGACGACTGATAAACACAACCGATGCGCTTGGTTGTTCGACTCGGAATGCTTTCTGTATTGTTCAATCTAATAAAATTTAATCAATCGCCTACAATTGTTTTATTTCGCTTTCGGACACAAAGGCTATCGAATGTATAGAGGTATAGAGCGCTTTCACAAGAAACCAGTTTTGCCGATTTAAGATGGCGTCAGGTGACTCTTTTGTTCATTAGTTCAGAGATTCAATCCCGACGAATCCGGACAAAATTACTAACATGTCCTGACATATTCAGCAATGCTTTACAGTGCTGCAGGTAATTTTCCGCATCTTGGTGGACGCATAGCTACTTTCCAAGAGATTGCTTTAAGAATAAACAAAATCCTTTGGAAACTAACTTGCCGTAAGACGTAATTCTACGTCGGAATGCAAACAATATCAGTAAGAGAAAAACTTTTAATGTTTTTAATAGTTAATGGTGTTTTTCCTTACTGAGTTACTGATAGTTTTTCCATCCCTACATCAACGAAACAATTCAATTTTAGAGCATTCTCAATTTATTGTTCAGCAATAGATAACGAAAATCGTATCAAAATCAACACGCTGTTTATTGTACCTGATTACAATACCCGCCAATGTGGTGTTACAATTTTTGTTCGTTTCCTCAGATTTTAATAGTTCTTTTGACTCACAACATTCTCTCCGCTCATACATGCTTCTGAGAATTGCTAGGTTTTACCAGCTATTAAAAAACGCAAACGTAACCGATAATTGTTCTTTTCATTGTGGAAGTTTTGTTGTGTTGATTTGTATACAAACAATCTGATAGTAAACAAAATGAGGCGAATATTAACCCTCTAGTGCCCAATGCCGCCTCTAGACGGTCTCCATTTGAACCTCTAAAAAGCTTCAATAAGAACTTAAAAAAGGTTTATAAAGCGTCATAGTGATTTTTTCGGAGTCCGTCTAAAAATTTATTTGGACACTACAGGGTTAATTACTGTTTTTGATCAGTGGTTTATTATATAGAATTCAGTTTCGGTTGCACAAAGTTGCACTAGAAATAAAAGTAAGTTTTTTTTTCAATGTGTTTCACCAAATCCACTGATAAACACTTTTATGCGCATGTTTTAATATGTTGATGAATGAACAACCAAAACAAAGGCAATTTTTGTCCCCGAAATCACTGGTGCTACACATTTCACTTCTCATGCTGTTCATTTTAATCAGTTAACACAACCATGTTTTGCGAGGAGAGCTCATTAATCTGCGCACAAATGAAAAGTGAAGAATCAGTACGTGTTGGAGGATTCTGCAAAGCACACACGCTGGTGAATATGTTACGGTGGTCAGCTTTTTTAGTTATATTAGCTCTACAAACAGTTATGATAGAAGCGGAACTTAATGAAGATTGTATAACCACATCTCATCAAATTGGACAGTGCCGGCTTGTTAAAAACTGCGAATATGTTCTAAATATATTGCGTAATCCAAATCAGACACCCGAAGAGTTGTATTTCATAGATCATAACAAATGCGGAAGTACAACAGCCAATCCTCGACCATTACCATTAGTATTATATTTTTTGCATCACAGAGAGCAACTGCAACACTAAAGAAAACAATTTCAGATTTGCTGCCCATTGTTTTATAATGTGGAAAAATGTGGTATTTCAAAAATTAGTACTCGTGTTTTCGGAGGAACCGAAACCATCTACGGGGAAATACCATGGGCTGGAGTGATTGTTTATAAAATAAATAAAAAACGATCGTCAGTAAACTGCGGATGTACTCTAATTAATTCAAGATGGGTAATAACTGCAGCTCATTGCTATAGTAACGTCCCTAGTAGCTGGAAAATGTAAGTAAATGTAGCTATCGATAACAAATCACATAAAATGCACTTCTCGCATTACTTTGTAGACATAGTGTACGATTTAGTGAATATAATACAAAACAACAATCACCCTGTACCTTCTCGAATAATGTGCGACGATGTAGAGTTGAATATGAAGTGAATGAACTCATAGTTCATCCTTCATATCAAAGAAAATCTATGGATATGCAACACGATATAGCTTTAATCAGCACGAAGGAGAACATTAAATTTAGTGACTATGTCATTCCAATTTGTTTGCCGTTTGATGATAAAATACGCGAACTACGTATTGATAAGCAAAGTTTTACCGTTACCGGATGGGGACAAACTGAGAAAGGTGCAACTATTAGATACTGTCGCGTTATTGCTAAAATATAGAGTTAATCCATTTATTATTTTGTATAGAAAACGAAGCTGGCCTGCAACGTCATGTAACTATTCCAGGCCGAAATAACAGTGTTTGTGATGAAGCATTCTCGTATCTCAACATAAAACTGACAGAACAACAAATTTGCGCTGGAGGAGAATCTGGCCAGGATTCATGTCGCGGTGATTCGGGTGGGTCGTTAACAGTGCAGCTGGGACTTGTCAATTACCTTGTAGGAATAGTAAGCTTCGGCCCCCAAGAATGTGGAACTGCAAACCATCCAGGAATTTATACTAACGTAATGCAATATCTCGATTGGATTGAAGACATTTTTAACGAATAACAAAACTAATGATTACAATGTGAAAATTTAAAATAGTGGTTGTTTCGGCTGCCACTAATGACAAGTCCATGCCATTAAATATACATATTAGCGTGCCTAGAAAAATTCACTTGAATTTACACTAACGTCGCTTTTACGTTTTTTTGAGGGCCCACGGCACCATTCGGAACGCGACTAGCAAAAGCAACACTTAGATTACTCGTCTATTATTGTTCCAGTTGAAAATCGAAATATTGACTCGCGACTTTCGATTTTTTTGCCTTATGCCCAATGCGCATAATGTCGCATCTAGTGCGCGCGCTGTATAGCGCATCAGATAAGCTGAACAGCGCACTAGATGCGAGATTATTCGCATTGTACATATTGTCGATTGCGGGAGAAATTATCTCGCAAGATGCATGAAAAACGCAGTAGAAGTGCGCGGGTAAAACCAATCATGTTGGTGTCTCTACAAAAAGTGCGCAAATCCAATTTCCGCACTTTTCGTAGAAGATAATACCGCGATTAGACGTACCCGCGCACTCCTACAAGAATTTTTCGCGAGAAAATTTGTCGCAATCAACAATAAGGTAAAAGATCGAATGTCGCAAGTCGTTTTTTCGATTTTCAGCTGGAACGGCAATATTAATATTCAACACTCCGGCGTGAAAAATATCACGCACCTATCTGAGCGAACACCAGAAGTAACTCGATTGCTATGATTAAATTTAGGCGCGAAATACCTTTATGTTACCATTGCACAGTGATAGGAAAAGGCAATTTGACGAACTTATAGTTCTTTTGTGTTTAAACGGTTCATGTTAGCCAAAGACAACGTTCAAAAGAATTGTTCTCAAAAATATAACGGAAATGGTGATAAGAATTTTTTTGATCATGGCCTACTATCATAAAAATAAAATATCTAACTTTTGATACAGCGAAGATACATGAATGGTTTCTTTAGCAAAGTTGTAGAACTTTTCACAATATGAAACTTTGCAGAAGATATTGAATTTCTATGACGTCTATTTACTGAAATACGAAGCATATTCGCTGTCAACCCCCTAAAATTTAGATTTTCTAGCATAACTTTTTAAATATTTGTTTCTCAAGAAAAAATGTTCTAGACAAAAATGACCAACATAAAAATACAGGTTTCTTTCGAAGACAACATTTTGCTATAATCCTTCTATACTGAGTTAGAGTGTTTTTTCATTAAATTATTTCGTGGATTTGAATGCATATAGGGGAGAAAGAGGCAAACCGGTACACATCATCAAATATTTTTTTTATAGCTTAGACCTTGTAAGTAATAAAGCTTAGACCTTGGAGCAATAAACATTGTTGGATTTTGATTTGAAAATGATTGAAAATTTTGGATATTGGATATTTTTCAATGAATTGCATTGTTGAATGATGTATGTCAAAATATTCTAAAATTCTACGAAGTACTGAAAACATACTTTGAACCACCAACCTCTATATTTAGAGCCGTTTGCGGAAATGTTTCGGATTAATTATATTTTGGATCATCATAGATCTGTTTAGAGTAGAAATAGGGGATTTCAGGAAGACATCTTTTTGCCGTGAATTTTTGGCATTTGAAAACTAAAAAATCCAGTTTATAGCGGTTTACAAGCATTCTCAGTCAATTTAATATCGTTAAATGTAATAAATTAAAAAATAATCAACTGTAAATTACTACAGCTTCTTCGCTCAGCAAGCAACGGCCGAATGGTAAACAGAGCTCAAAACTTGGCATGGTCAAAATCTGTCCGCTCTAGTCAGAGATAAACATATTTCGGCCATGCCTTAAACTACTATTTCAACTTTTTCCAACTTGTTACAGAATAAAACTGTTTCTATGGTATTTTATAGATGTTACTAAAACAATGAATTGTTTTAAAAGCATACCTATTTGTTACAACAGCTTTTGGAAGATGACTTAAATATTACCACTTCCTTTTGACTTTGGGTTGACTCAGGCATAGTTTTGAATATGTGTAAACTAATTCCAAAATAATGCTAGCAAGAATCAATGTTTTACCGTAAACTATAATGTAGTATGATTCCTAAGTATATTATTTCAATGATGCATCCATAGTTTTCTAATATTCATTGAATTTATCAGATAAAATACACCAGCGAAACAAAAAAAAGGTAGCAATAGGGTCACCATGCGGCACTAGTGTACAAGTGATTTATAACGCAATTCTCTTTAAAAGTTTACACGGAATTCTCGATCAATATCGTTCTTACTTGGACGTCTGTCTGTGCTTTTATTGTTTTCATAAAAAATTTAGATTTTGAAAAAATACTAACAGAACAAAATGACATCTTTAAGTTCAAAGAAACGTATGTGTACAGTTCAGGCTAAATAAAAAATGTCATTAAAAAAATATTTTTAATTATTTTGAATTTATGTACACAAAATTTCAAAATACACACGAAATTTTATATACTTACAAAAAAACCGAATTAATCCACCTAGTGGTGAGACCCAGCCTTTCTCATTCGAACTTATTATTTGTTCAAATAGAATTACACAACACTCCCATTTAAAAAAAAACACCTTGAAAGTTTCTGCTGGATTTATTTTTCACTTTAAATAACGAATTTCTGGTAGCCAACAGCACAAATATAACGAACATTCAAAACCTAACATTCACACACATATGAGCATACATTAACACTTACACATGCAAATATCATGAAATAAATATGTTTCAAATACATTACGCGAAAAATCCACTGCCGACTTATTCTGTTGCTCACCCCTAGCTACACACCCTGCTGTGCAGGCGTTGTTTATGCGACTGAAAGGAATGTCTCATCACATACAGGAGAGTCAGCTGACGCTGGTAACTCTTATAGACCTGTGTGATCGAGACCAAAGCCAGTCTGAGTCATACCTGCGAGTGCAACACGACAACGGAAGGTGCTCCGTAGGGCTAAATTTTTTCGAATTGATTTCTATCTTCAACAACGGCTTCTACATTCAAGTTTATTAAAGGCAGACAGTGTGTGCAGCCGGGGAAGCGAAAAATAAGCGAACTGAAAATGTGTTTTAGATTTGGAAAAACATACCGCATTCAGACGGGACATGAACTCGCAGTCTCCCTGACTACTTCACTGGTTGCCGGAATACTTCCTAAAATGGCCAAATTCTGCCTAATCTGGTTATAGTACAACATCAAATTTGAAAAATGTTGAGGCCACATATTTTGATCGTTGCTATAGTTTTAAACAGTCTCCGAGCCACTTTTCTTTCCATAACTTTTGAACCACATGCTTAAACATTATGATGGTTTTAAAGACAAGTTCATTTGGTCCATTGAATCCAACTATGTTCAGATCGGTTGTGTAGTTTCTGTGGTACCCTATTAAGTTTTGTGATTTTTACAATTGGATACATAACGGACAAAGTTAAAGTCCGATAACAGTGTAATTAAATAGGATTTTATTGCGCAACTAGATCTTTTATTTGAGACTAATTCAGTGAAAATCGGTCCAACCATTCTGAACAAATTGAGTGAGCTTAAACAGTCTTTGGAATATGTTTCTTTTCAAACCGTGAGTTCCTCTTTTATACTTAAGTTTGAACCACATGTTATATAATTAGTTAAAGATTTTCAAGACAGGCCGTTCATTTGGCACCTTACTTACTTTACTTTTTTGGCTTACGGACCGTTCACCGGTCTAGGGCCGAACGAATTAGAGATGTCCAGCTTCTTCTGTCTTGGGCAGTCGTTCGGGGAGACTGTACACCAGCAGATCGTGCATCTTCTTCCACCCCACACATCCACCGCGTGCGAGGCCTACCACGGAGTCGACGGCCTCTCCCTGGTTCTCTAATGAAGATAGTTCTGGCGGCTCTCTCGTCAGGCATCCTGGCTACATGTCCAGCCCACTGAAGCCTGCCCCGCTGTATTACCTTCGCTATATCAGCATGTTTGTATACCTGGTACAACTCGTGATTCATTCGTCTGCGCCACACTCCATCTTCCAGTTTACCGCCAAGTATCGATCGCAGAGCTTTACGCTCAAAAACTCCGAGCACTCGTCGATTGGCTTCCTTCAGCGTCCATGCTTCATGTCCGTAAAGGGCCACCGGGAGTATCAGCGTCTTATACAGCGCTAGTTTTGTGCGAGTTTGCAAACTACGGGACCTTAGCTGGTTACGCAGACCGTAGAAAGCCTTGTTCGCAGCTGCAACTCGTCGTTTCACTTCACGGCTCATATCGTTGTCACATGTCACAAGCGTACCAAGATAAACGAATTCGTCAACCACTTCAAATCGTTCCCCATCTATCTCCACCTCAGCACCAACACCACGGGGACTCCCACGCTCTCTGCCAGCTACCATGTACTTCGTTTTGGCAGAGTTAATGACAAGTCCCAATCTCGCTGCTTCTCTCTTAAAAGGTACGAAGGCCTCATCCACGGCCTTACGGTTGATACCGATGATATCGATGTCGTCCGCAAAGCCAAGAAGCATGTGAGATTTCGTGATGATCGTGTTGTTTCTTTCGACGTTTGCTCTTCGTACTGCACCCTCAAGAGCGATGTTAAACAGTAGGTTGGAGATCCCCCTGCTTCAGTCCATTCAACGTTACGAACGCGGCTGATGTCTCGCCAGCTCCGCACGCACGATTTTGATCCCTCCAGTGTCATACGACTCAGCTTTATTAGTTTCGTAGGGAAACCGTGTTCCAGCATGATCTGCCACAGCTCGTTTCTTTTCACTGAGTCGTATGCCGCCCTGAAGTCCACAAACAGATGGTGAGTCGATAAGTTGTACTCCAGGAACTTATCGAGTATCTGTCGCAGGGTGAAAATTTGATCCGTCGTGGAACGCCCTTGTCGAAAACCAGCTTGGTATTCGCCAACAAAGGATTCCGTTAACGGTCTCAATCTGAAGAACAGGATACGGGAGAGCACTTTATATGCGGAGTTGAGCAACGTTATCCTCGATAGTTGCCACAATCCAATCGATGGCCCTTCTTATAGATAGGGCATATGAGGTCTTCCAACCACTCGTTCGGCATTTGTTCATCCACCCAGATCCTTAGTATTATCTGGTGGATCGCATAGTACAGCCGCTCGCTTCCCGCTTTTAGAAGTTCGGCCGGGATACCGTCCTTCCCAGCGGCCTTGCCGTTTTTCAGCTCACTAATCGCCTTTTTCACCTCCTCCTGTGTTGGTGGCTCCACAGCTTGTTCGTCACTCATAATCATCCTGTTCCTGCTCTGCTCATCCGGCTCCTCACCGTTCAATAGCGCCTGAAAATGCTCTTTCCACCTGGCGGCAACCGTCGGTTTATCAGTAAGCAGGTTGCCGTCCTTGTCATTACACATGACCGGCACCGGGAAATTCCTGCTTCTGACTCTGTTGACAGTTCTATAGAATCTCCGCACATCGTTTTGAGCATAGCTGTCCTCTGCGCTGGCGAGCACCTGCTCCTCGTACTCGCGCTTCTTCCGACGGTGGGTTCTATTTTCAGCAGCTCTTGCCACCCTGTACCTCTCTCTGTTCTGACGCGTAGCCGCAGTGAGCATGCGGCTCCTGGCACGGTTCTTCTCATCTGTCGCTCTCTGGCACTCGGCATCGAACCAGACGTTAGGCTGTCTTCCACGCGTCGTACCTACCACCTCTCTCGCAGTCGTTTCGATGGCGCCGTGAATACTGCTCCACAGCCCATTTATGTCTTCCACTCCTTCCGTATTCTGCTGCCACGCCATCAGCTTTCAACCGCTGAATGTTGAAACGCGTCGTCCTCTCTGTGCGAGATTTCAGCACGTTCGACAACCGATCGAGAACGGATCTTACAAACGACGAGATAATGGTCAGAGTCAATGTTTGGTCCCCGAAAAGACCTAACATCAGTAACATCCGAAAAGTGCCGACCGTCAATCAGTACGTGATCGATCTGGGAGCAGGCTTCCCCATTTGGATGCCTCCAGGTGTATTTCCGAATATTCAAACGTGGAAAATAGGATCATTTGGCACCAGTTTTGTTTAAATTAGTTATTTAGTTTCTGAGATAATGAAATTTCGTTATTTTCACATTTTGATACATGCCTAAACTAAAAATCCGATTACAATAAAGTTCACTAGGGTGTTATGAGGCCACTAAACCTTTCATTTTTAAATAATTTCGTAAAAACCGGTCTAGCCATTTCTGAGAAAAGTAAGTGAGTTTAAGCAGTCTTTGGTGTATGCTTTGCTTTTATAACGTGATTTGACATTTTTATAAATAACGGACAAAGTTACAAACCATTTACAATGAACTCAAAAGCAACCTATGGGACAACTAGGCCTTTCATTCGAGACTAATTTTGTGAAAATCGGTCCAGCCACCTCTGAGAAAAGTGAGTGAGTTTAAACAGCCTCTGGAAAACATTTCTGCACATAACTTTTGAACCATATGTTTAATCTTTATGAAATTTATAAGTGAAGAGCTCTGAAGATAGCCCGTTCATTTGACATCAGACACACATACATACATACATACAGAAAATACTCAGTTCGTCGAACTGAGTCGAGTGATATACGACATTCGGCCCTCTGGTGCACTTTCATACCTTTAGTTTTTTCAGTGATTGCTACACCTTTCTAGGAGAAAGGCAAAAAGAGTACAATTTCCCTTGATTTTTTTTTTGAAACTTGATAACTTAACGAGAGCGGTGTACGGCCTTCACGTTGACTGTTCAAATCCATTTCTTAACTCTATTAATCTGTTTGCAGTGCTCTTCAGTTATTCTTGTACTTTAGAAGCTCATAGATTAAAAAAAACGACCACTCGAAACTCTCAGGAATGATTCAAAATTATGTCAAAATTTGATTTGATTTTGTGATTTTTTCCCAACATTTTCAATGTGCTATTACATTACTTTTAAGGATAGTGTTTTGAACAGTTACTTGTGAAAGAAAAATCCTCAAAAAACCTAAGATCTGTGAGAATTTCATCAAAATCGATGCAATATTTCTTAAGATACCCCTATTCAACAACATGAAAACTTCTTTAGAGAATTGGAAGAATCGGAATCTAAACCGAACGAAACTTACTACTTTGCTCATTTTTGCAAAGCTGTTACTAATGCGTATCCATACTAAATGTTTTAAATTATTATTCGTAAAATGCAGAGGCGTTGCGTACCTTATTTCGGCACATGTGCACAAACCGTATTCGAAGTTCTTTTCCGTAAATAGAGAAGAAAATCAAACCAATGTGTTTGACGCTTCATTAGAAGAGATCCCGCTGACATGCTTACTTGTTATATATGTTATTATATTTCAATAATTGCATATGTTCTGATATTGAGGAATAAAGTACCTGGGAAGTGCACATGTTGCACAGGCGGACCCGGCGCCACTAGAAAAATGGCATTTCGTACAAAAGTTAACTTTCAGGTGTAAATGGAAAAAAGAGCAGAGGTTTTAATGTCATTTCCCAAAAGTGAAAAAGGCGTTTTTTTTGGAAGTGTAGCTGGGAAGTAGTGCTTAACACTTGGAGCCGGAACGTGAATTTTGACAAAATCGGTCGATCAATATACTTTGCTAATGATATGACAATTACACGTGGACTTGAAAAAATAGTATGTACGTATATTACATTTTTTAAAGCCGGAAAACACAATCACATACCATTCTCCGGTTGCATCTGGATGCATCGTTCTGCTTCCCAATTGCCTAAAGCGTCGCAGTTTCCGGTAACGGCAATCGTTTCATCTTTCAGCAACTCATAGTTAACTAAAACACGGAAGTTGTATTTCCGATCTCCAGCTGTTTCTAAAGGTTTAGTTTTTTTCACATTTGAAGATAAAGATGTTACGCTATTAGCAGCGGTATCTTTTTCTTCGAGGAACCACCAGCGCTGCATGTTTAGTTGTGCTGAAAAATAAAAAAATACTGAAATCTTAAAGTGTATGTATATGATACGTGTGTTTTATTATTTGAAAATTTTTATTTATCGAAATTGATAATGTTACCATATCAAAGCAAAGCCTAGGTGCTACATTCTGCTATTGAAACTTAAAATTTTGCTGTTTATTAGACACAGACTTCACGGTCAACCATAATTGTATCGGACAATTGTAGGGTTAGCGGTTACGAGCGTGTCTATCCCGAGTCTCGGGATTTGAACGCACAACGAGTAGCTTACTCAAGACCAATTAGGAAATGAATTCCTTATCATTTACATTACAGAACAATACTCGGTGTTTTCGAATCATATGAATATGCAGAAACTTGGAAACAATAAATCCTGGTCACTAATAAAAGAAGAGCAGTGATTAGGTAAAGAGATGATAAAATTGGCACCCTAAAATACTGTAATTGTTTTTATGCTTATTTCTAAAATCATGCACAATTCCTTCAACAGGCGGTAAATTTCCCGTCTCAAGGTTACCAGATAATTTGCGTCGATTCTGTTTTCAATATACCGAATGTGCCATCTATCGACGATTATGGCAAGTTTATTGAAATTGATCAAGCGAAAAAAAGTGTGGTTTCATCATATTTGCTAAGTTTTAAAAAGGATGGTGCGTATGCCTCTGCTCTGCATTGCGTTACAAAAATGCTCGTTTTTAGAGTAAAACTACTAATATAAACACGAGGCATTTGAAATATTTTTGGAAATTTACACTGTTCATTGTACCATCACCATGTGTTGTTTATTTTACCCGTATAGTATGCATGATAAAAATTCCTTCAACTTTTTGGATATGAAACTTTTAATTAAACTATTAAATGTCCCTTAGGGTGGCAATGAAAATCGACTTTTCGAATTCCGCTTTGAAGTAGTGGTCAAAAGTTTTTTCTCGAATATAGCCTCCCTGCAAAATCCCTGATCAATCGGACTTGCGGAACATGTGCCTCAAAGCGGTCAAAGTTTTACTTTTTTGACTAATGAAGAGAAGCACAGGCGGTGTAGTTCATGAAATTGTCGATATCGAAAATTTGTTTTTTTGATTCCAAAAATCTTAGAAACGTTGAGATCTGGTGTTATCTCGGAAAAAAAATCGAAACAAAACTCAACTCTTTATGTGCGGTTTTTGTATTTGTGCGGTTTATTTGTGCAAAAACGATCATTTCCGACGAGATTTTCATCCATTTAGTTATTTCGATCCTTGAAATGAATTTTAACGCATTAGAGGAATTCCACAAATAATGTCCCAGTTTTATAATTTTTTTATTTTTGATTTGGCCTTAACTTTGCATAGACGTTTCTATAGGCAAAAGATGACATTTTGTGCAATTTTGAGAAGCTGTTGAAAAATGCTATTTTGGGAAGGTATTGATTATTACAAATACTTTTAGGGCCAAAACGGTTTGATGATGGGTACACATATCTGCACAAAAAATGTTTACAAACAGCTGTTTTGAAATAAAAAAAAAATCGTTAATTTTTGTAGGTCAACAATATCATCACCACCTCGATTTGCTACTATTTTTCAACGATTTAATCGAGATTCAAATACACCGATTCATTCTACTCACTATTCCTCTACGAAATTTTTTGAGATACGAAAGAATAAAAATAGTTTCGACTGGTCCTTAATACCACTATCCTATTCGACATTGTTTAATAATACACAAATTACAATGAGTTTCTCAATATGCAATGTTGCATAAACCGCTTCACTCACTGTTCACATAAGAACATTTGTATTATTGAACAAGTTTGTTAAGCAGATATGATTGTAGCATGTAGCAAATCGGGAAAATATTATCTGTACAAAATCTGTGCGGTAAGAGTAGATTAACAAGAAGAATTATAAACAGATTACACTATACTATTATGGGTATCTATGTAGAATATTACATAAAACGGTCAAATAGAAAGTTTAACAGATTCGAATGTTCTAAATAGAAATCGAAATAAAAGCAATAACGATATATTGCTGAAAATTATACACTGAAAATTATACACTGGTGGAAATATTTATAACGCCACCATCATTTTTGGCGTTAGTTTTTTGCTCAGTGTAATTGCCGATTTCAATGGTTTTTTATCTTACTCACACTAGTATACCCAGCCAACGAATAGAAACATTTTGAGGTATTACTGTGTTTGTGAGCATGGAATACTTGTTTTGTGTATTAAGAGATGGAAATAATTATAACGCCATCATTTTAGTTTCTAAGTTCAGTTCACTAGTGTGTGTCTGACTTCAACATTATTCAAAATAACTGTTAGCCAGGTTAACTGAAGGCTGTATGACATTTCTTAAGGCATACGTACTTTAAAATAATGCAATTTTCTAGACTTTCATGGACCATGCTACAGGGAACGGTTATAACGGAAAACGAGCGAAGTGAAATCGATGTTTAAAATGAAGAAGGGTTTTCTACTCCCGAGGTGGCTCGTAGACTTGATAGGAGTACGAATGTCGTATAAAGTTATGCCTGCTTGGTGCTCAATATGCTACAAGGAAACGTTTTAGCGGACGCACATAGGAGTAAATCAAGTAAAATCCTGATCAAAAGTCAAAAAAGCAAAAGTTCATTAACAATGTTCTGCATAGTCTCATTTTGAAGTGTGATGCCTACTGAATCTTTTGACAGCTCATGAGCATCCAGAAGTATTGTTGACCTATGTTACAGCTGGTTTTTCAACCAATAAAATTTTATTATATATTCGATAAAATTTTTATATATATTATATATAAAATATTTATATATATTTTATTATATATTATATTCGATAAAATTTTAGCTTTCAGTTGTTGCATTCGATGCTTCCTAACCGTTCACTTATTTTCAAAACAATCAAGTGCAACGTAGTGATTTATTATCAAACCAACTATGGAGATTGTCAAAGAAGCTTATTTTATTCAATTTATAAACTCAAAAGACTAATAAATAGTCTCGATATTGCCAGGGAACATTCTAATAAACACAAAAAATCTGTAAGTGAGATTTTCATATGTCATATTATATGAAGTAGGTTAAGTATCAATGAGTTTCAATGTAAACAGTCAATTGCAAATCAAAGCCTGTATGTTTCTGGTCAAACTGGTGGTTTTAGATCATCCGAACCAATCCGAACTCATGAGTTACATCACAGTGAAAATCATCGAAAAATTTCAACTTTTCAGCTTCCGGCAGTGTTGTTGCCTTAGTATCAAGAATACACATACCTCTGTCATGTAATAGATGAGTGCTCTGAGACATTCTAAACAGGTTGCTATTGAATTCGGATCCTATGACCAAAATTCAAGAAAAACAGTCAAACGTTTTCGTCCTAAGCAATGCAAATATTGCGAGTGAAATGTTCGTACACGGACAATGACAGTAACTTTTCAGATTCTTCTGAACTAGTGACTCTTCAGATTCTTCTGAATGCTCAGATTGATTAATGAACAAAACAGTGTTAATCCCGACTCTCACTGATCTAAAAAATAGTTATGTTTCATTCATAAAGGCTCAGTCATTTATTGTAGAAAAGAGACTCCATTGAATCCAAACGACATCATCAGAAAAGTAACAAAACACTCAAAGGTAGATTATTCCATGAAACTTTTAGTCACAACTAATTAGTATACTATAAAACTATATTTTCGATCCATGATACGTTTCCAGTCCAAAAATACTTAAAAACAATTTTGATCAGGTTTGATGTTCTAAGTGCTCCACTGTGGGACGTCTATGCTAAACAGGTATAAAATAATGACAGTCTAGCGCCTTGCTGTTGAATCCAAGCTTTCATCAGCTGAAATAAAAGCAGAAATGAACATTCTAGTCGACAGTCGACATCCTACAAGTTTCAAAATCCGACTCGAACTTTTCATTCAAGTAGGGCAGTCGCTATATCACGACTTCTTCCGCGGCATACAAAAAAACACGCTTGAATTTCGAAGGAGGAAGGAGGTGCCATAATTGTTTGGGCAAACATTAATAACACTAGAAACTCTCCAATATACTTAATATAAAGCAGAAAAAATAGAAATTCCGAGAAGAACTTGGTATGGCTAAAGGAAGCTTTGAATTCTTTCACGGAAAAAGTTCTGAACGAAAATGTTATTTTTCAGCAATATATTGCTTTATTTTAGACAGCCGGTAACACCAAAAAAATTCTGGAGGCCCATATATTTGCTCTAATGGTTGGTCATCGTGTAGTTCGGGCTTGAATCCTTTTAAGAATAAATGGAGAACGTTTATCAGTGAATTTATTCGCACAGAGCATGAAATTTGAAACTGCTAAACTACTGAAAAAAGCTATCATCCACGAATTATGCTAAAATTATTCCCAATACGCTGAAATCTCCTACACATTCTATGCCAAGGCGGCTCCAACCTGACCTCATACAGAATAAAGGCGAAACAACACATTGCTAATCATATTTGCTTTTGAGTTTTGTCGCTAATTATTTCATTAGAAATGGTTTTTTCAAGCTGGTGTTATATATATTTCCATCTTGAAATAACGAAATGATCCCACACTTTATACATAGACTCAATATTCGAATGATTAACTAGCACAAAAAATCGTAGGTTATCGTACACAGATTATATAAATACAACAACAAAATATTCTTGTTTAAGGACTTTATGAAAAAGTACTATATTAGAGGTGGCGTTATAATTATTTCCACCAGTGTATAAAACAATATGTACATATATGTGAAAAGTAATCTTAATTTTAATTTGCCTAATAAGGACCTGGGAACTTAAAAACTTATTACTTTACATAAAATTTCTCGATTCAATGCATAATAGACGCACCGTAGAGATAAAAAGTCACAATTATTTTTAATTGGCGATCATTTCATGATCGCAAGCTTAATTAAATTCAATTCATCAACAAGGTCAATTACAGAACTATGTTAATCCGTTATTGACCAGGACTATTGTTGATTAAGAAACGATTATGCAAGAGTGAATCTGGTATTTATCGCTATTATGATTATTCATTTTTGTTGGAGTTGTGATGATTATTTCTATTTCGTGATTCTATTTTCTGATCAACGTACTTATATAAACGTCAACGTATTTATATCAACACTAGTTGGTCTGTTCTGACAAGTCACTTGCAAAATGCGTTTGAATCAAAAATCCCAATACAAATATATTGTAGCATACCAACCAATTTAATTTTTTAAAATTAGTATCAATATCAAAATATCTGAAATTATGATATATTTTTCAATTGTCAATTGTTATTTTTGATTTGGTTGAAGATGTCATTTTATGCTATTGGTAATTTTTCTTGGATCACGACTAATTTGTGAAAAGAATCTATGCTGAAAGAGTACTGATGATTACAAACCATTTAAGAGCCAGAACGGTTTGTTTGATCGGTATGACGTCTTAGAAAAAGCTGTAGATAATAATTTCGTCTTTCCGAAAAAAAATATGACACCATGAAAAAAACACTTAGAATTAATTATCGCGAAAGCTCATTTTTCATGTCCCTTAAGCTGGAAGTACAAAGTCAGCAGAACAAAGAGTTAATAGTGTGAAAATTTAGTGCTCATTCGATGCTCATTTAATGCCATACCGCCGAATTTAATGCTCCATCATTTCTTTGAAAAATGTATTTGTTTGCTAGCTTAAGAAAATAGCTAGCAGACACTATACGAAAATAGCATTTTTAGTCACAAAACGGTTCTATAACGGTCAAAAACATTTAATGCTCATTTAATGCTCTTATAAAAACCTGATTTTCATGATAATTTTATAGATTTTGTATAAAATTTTCAAAAATATGACATTATATGAATAGCTTCAATTTTTTCAAACATTTTCTTCTGAAAACAATCAGAATCCTTTTGATACGATTAGATACCAATTAAATGCTCCCATATGCGAGCAGTTTCAATAACTTAGGTGCATTTTTCATTAAATATATTTTTTTTTTAATATTGTTCTGCTAGCTTAAGAAAAAAGTTAGCAGAACATTGGCCAGAAACAGCATTTTCAAGCAATAAACTGTTGTAGAATGGTCAAAATAATTTAATGCTCATTAAATGCTCTTGAGATTACCTGATATGATATGATAATGATAATTTTATTGATTTTGTATAATTTTTTCAGAAATATGATATTATATGAATAGCCTCAATTTTTTCGAACATTTTCCTCTGAAAACAATCAGAAACCTTTTGGTACGATTAGATACCAATTAAATGCTCCCATATGCGAGCAGTTTCAATAACTTAGGTGCATTTTTCATTAAATATATTTTTTTCAAAAATATTGCTCTGCTAGCTTAAGAAAAAAGTTAGCAGAACATTGGCCAGAAACAGCATTTTCAAGCAAAAAACTGTTGTAGAATGGTCAAAATAGTTTAATGCTCATGAAATGCTTTTTAAATAACCTGATCTTCATGATGATTTTATTGATTTTGCATAGATTTTTCAAAAATATGATTTATATGAATAGCATCAATTTTTTCGAACATTTTCCTCTGAAAACAATCAGAATTCTTTTGATACGATTAGATAACAATTAAATGCTCCCATATGCGAGCAGTTTCAATAACTTAGGTGAATTTTTCATCAAATATATTTTTTTCAAAAATATTGTTCTGCTAGCTTAAGAAAAAAGTTAGCAGAACATTGGCCAGATACAGCATTTTCAAGCAATAAACTGTTGTAGAATGCTCAAAATAATTTAATGCTTATTAAATGCTCTTGAAAAAACCTGATTTTCATGATAATTTCATTGATGTTGCATAAATTTTTCAATAATATTATAATAATATGATAATACATGAATAGCTTCAATTTTTTCGAACATTTTCCTCTGAAAACAATCAGAATCCTTTTTATACGATTAGATACCAATTAAATGCTCCCATATGCGAGCAGTTTCAATAACTTAGGTGAATTTTTCATCAAATATATTTTTTTCAAAAATATTGTTCTGCTAGCTTAAGAAAAAAGTTAGCAGAACATTGGCCAGAAACAGCATTTTTAAGCAATAAACTGTTGTAGAATGGTCATAATAATTTAATGCTCATTTAATGCTCTTGAAAAAACATGATTTTCATGATAATTTTATTGATTTTGTATAAATTTTTCAATAATATGATAGGGTGATTGATCGTGGTTCGCACTATGCAAACCCTGATCCTGGTTCGTGCTATTAACTGAATCATCGATAAACCATTGAACAGTCAAAGATTTTTAATTGAAAAATTTTTTAAAGCTGCTGCTATTTGTTAACAATACATACCTTTGATTTTTTCCTAAAGGAAACTGCTTCAACTAACCCTGACAGCCGAGCTAATGAAAGATGTAAATTAGGCTGCCAATGTCTTCACCGAAGCAGTCTGTTTAAAGTTCTCTACAGTATTTTAGCTCGTGATGTAAAACTTCAAATCAAGTTTAAAAAGACGATCCATCTATATTTTACCAGTACTGAAACTTTAATTATAGAAAAAAGTCTCCGATTGTGATTTTTCTTTAATAATACAATATTAGTTTTTTGATCCTGATTCGCGCTGCAAATGTTCGTGGTTCGTCCTGATAGTTTCACCAAATCACCGCTAGGGGCAATGCGTATTATTTATTTTTAACCTGAGAGTTTCAGTCAACCGCTCTGGAAAAACATCGCTAAAAATCTAAACAAACAGACGGACTTTTCTATAAAACACAGGAATTGGATAAAAAAAAAAAATTTAACTAACAAGGCAAGTTAACATTGATTTTCTGGCCATTAAAATAAATAAGTCCTTCTAATAATGAAACTGGCCAGAAAGTCGTCCTACGAAACTTCTCCAGAAAATTATTAGTGGGGATATTTGGCAGGAGGAACAAAACTAAATGTGAAATAGGATGAATAACATCATATTAAACACCACCATGAATAAAATAATTAAAAGCATCCCACTTCTTAATAGCGGTATTGCTAATAATAGAAACGCGGGTAAAGCAGACACCCGGGCATATCTCACGATAGATCAAGGATTCGGCGCAGTGAGGAAGTCCGTATAGAAAAAAGTGTGAAACTCTCAAAGTAAATTTCCGTTTAAAAAAAATGTCTGAATTCATATTGTTCGAAATAATCTGAATACTAATTATGTACAAGTTTCTTCCACACTGATAAGTAGATATATTGAGAATATAACTGTATTTGACACAAAAGTACGTTTATATTACGTGTATTCCGTCAATTTCCAATGCAGAACTTCTATTTTTTATTAGAACGAACCAAGATCATAAATGACGCGAACCACGATCAACATGGCACGAACCAGGATCAAAATTTCGCTTGCATTAAAACTCATACCAATGATATTTACTAGACATCAGGTGTTTTTAAAGGCAACTAATTTAATCGTCTATAGTTGCTCTTTCTATTCAATCAAAATTTTAGTTGAAAAGTATTGCAATTTTAGGAAAATTTTTCATTCATTCCTAGGGTGCCATAAAAAACAATGAGACAAACGCGAACCACGATCAATGTTCCTAATATATGAATAGCTTCAATTTTTTCGAACATTTTCCTCTGAAAACAATCAGAATCCTTTTGATACGATTAGATACCAATTAAATGCTCCCATATGCGAGCAGTTTCAATAACTTAGGTGCATTTTTCATTAAATATATTTTTTTTTCAAAAATATTGTTCTGCTAGCTCAAGAAAAAAGTTAGCAGAACATTGGCCAGAAACAGCATTTTTAAGCAATAAACTGTTGTAGAATGGTCATAATAATTTAATGCTCATTAAATGATTTTGAAAAAACCTGATTTTTATGATAATTTTATTGATTTTGTATAAATTTTTCAACAATATTATAATAATATGATTATACATGAATAGCTTCAATTTTTTCAAACATTTTCCTCTGAAAACAATCAGAATCCTTTTGATACGATTAGATACCAATTAAATGCTCCCATTTACAAGCAGTTTCAATAACTTAAAAAATCAAATTAAAATAAAATTTAAATTAAATTTAAAAAATGTAATTTAATTTATTGAGATTTGTTTCAATTAGGACTTATCATTCGTAGGGAGTTAAACCTACTTATCAAAAAAAAAATAATATAAACTGACAACTAACTCAATTCAAAACTTATTGACTAAAAAGAGAGCTCATCGTAGCAATTAAGGATTGCAACGATTTTTGTCGAAAATTGTTAATAATTTTATTTGACATAGCTTCATGTTTCAACACCAGTAAGTCTATGTTATTCGAGTGTACCAAACCAAGACGCTTCAAAATCATTTTCACAATTTTATTCCGAACCTGTTATCTGTGCAAAAGAGTAAAAAAATGGGCGGTACAGCGGAATTTTGTTTTGATTGTGAAATTGAACTTTGTTTACCTTGCCGTGCCTTAACAATTGCTAGACGGACTGGGCATTAATAAAAATTTGACATATGGTTGCCGTTACAATTCGCACAGCGAAAATTTTTACTCTCTTTCACAGGACATATAGCCTTTTTGTGAGAAGAGTCTCCACAAATGAGGCATTTTTGGTCCAAGTTACAGATTTTTGAACCATGGCCATAACGTTGGAAAATTCGCAATTGGGCTTTTCTCCTCCCCCAAACTTTCTATAGTGGGAGTTACACTTTACCTGAACATTATTGATGGCATGTGGTTTGTCAAAAAATTTCAAATTTTTAACCTCAGTGCGGTTAGTAAAGCAAAGCCTGGGTGCTACATTCCGATTCGGAAACTGACATTCTGTTTACTATACAAAGACTTCGCAGCCGACTGTTTTAGTTTTGCGGGGCTAGCGCTACGATCCTACAGACACTAACAGTCTCTCCCAAACCGAGACTCAAACTTACGACGACTGGCTTGTTAGGCTTTCATCGTACGACGAGACCATCTGGGAGATAAATCCGGTTAAAATGAATTAAATAATTAACAAGGGAAATTCCAGCTCTCTGACTTTTCTCGCCTCATGATTTTCGTTTTATTAGATATGCCAATTAATTCTGTTGGGGTAAGTTTGATGATCGGTGGTTGAGCGGTGATGATGATCTCATCAACGGTTTGATCACTGGTGAGACCTTTCAAGACAACCTCGACCGGCTTGGCGTTCTTGATGTCATAGGTTAAAAATTTGTATATCTTATCAGTTTAATACTGAACAAGACGATTATGGCCTTTAATTGACTCAGCTAATAAGCATTCGCCGCTAATAAGTATAAGCAGTTGATCAAACAAGTGATCAAATAGTACCCAACAAATCGAAAAAAGGGACCAACAGTTGTTAGAAAATAGCCAGAGAAGTTATTGCTATTGAAAAGGATACGGGATAAGGGATTGGGCGATCTACAGGGAAAGATCAATCTTCAGGATCGATTCAGCTGAGCGGTCCCAGATCGATTCATCTAAAAAATCGGAGCTGCAGGATCGATCTCTGTTGAAACGATCTTTCAAAGCATTTTTTTTTTGGCACCCCTTGGGGGTAACACCGGCACCTAAGTTTGTTCATGAATTAACTCGAATTAACTGAACCAATTTTAATTCGGAAACCACCGAATGAGAGATCTTACATTTCTGTATGTTACTGTTGAATTTGGTTGTTGTCGGTTAACTGGTTCTGGGCAGATTACCGGAACAAGTTCCGGTGAACGTTATGTATAAACAATAAAAGGATTTTGATACTCGGTAAGCCTATCATGTGGCACTCTAAATCATATTATTAACTAGTTTCATTGAAACCATGATCACATTGACCACACCGGAGCATATTTCAAATACCACCGGAAAAGCCGTCAGTTTTGTGACTTGATTCAGTACATTTGGCACCTCTAATAACCCTTGGAATCATTCATAAATCACAGAAGAGCTTGAGTGCATGCTTCTAAGTCGATTAATTAATTTATTTATCAGCGAGATATCGGTAATAGATGAGAAATATGAGTCAGTAACATCCAACTAGCCTCAGACCATGTCGGGCTTACCCCACTCACTGGGTGACGGTGTTACCCCGACAGCACACATTTTTTTAAAAAAGAGTATTTCTACAAATTTATCGCTTCAATTTACCTCAGATCGAATTCCTGTGATTGCTAACAATACAGACAATAAATTGCAGGGCAACGAAAAATTATTTTAGTCTTTTCAAATGAATAAAAGCTTAAGTTCCACTCACAAAAAATTACATCCGGTTACGCATCAGCTGCAGTAGCGTATGTTTTGTCTATTATTTTGACGTTTGACGTTTCACGGTGGCTTCGATGGGTCTTAAAATATCTAAAATATTAAATACCAACACTTCACATATTCCAAAACACAGTGATTTAGCGTTTTCTAGTAAAATCCTAGGGGTGACGGTCTCACCCTCAGTGCCGGGCTTACCCCCAGTAACCCTACGTGAGAATGAATAATCTATCATTCATGAAGAACAGAAATCATTTAAATAGTTCATAATGATATGGCCTCACCTCCAGTCACTGACGGACGAGCAAAATGTTGTATTAGAGAATGCGAGTGAAACATGTTTGGTGACAGCTGAGTCGAACAGTTTCGCAGACCAGCTTGTCCAAATCCAGCCATCTGCAATATCAAAATTGGTCAGGCGAGTAACTCGCCGGTCGCCTCGTTTTCTGTAATAAGCCCCAATTACAAAAAATCCCCAGAACATTGAACACCGATGACTCGAAATCATGTTTTTGGAGATTGGTTCGATCTGGTTGTACTCCGATTTTTTTTTTTTTTTAAGGGGGGATTTGTTAGTAGCTTAAGTATTTATGATAAATATTAGTAAATAATGAGTATGTGTGTCCAGTCACAAATGGTGACTTCTCAACACTGTTAGTAATTTGTAATTTTAATTGTTAGGATTTGTTTGCTTTCGCAATTAGGACTTATCATTCGTAGGGATTTAAACCTACTTGTCAGGAAAGGGGAAGTAAACTTACAACTAACTTAATTGCTAACTTATTGGCTATAAAGAGAGCTTATCGTAGCAATTGAGGATTGCAACGATTTTTGTCGAAAATTGTTAATAATTTTATTTGACATAGCTTCTAATGGTTCCACACCAGTAAGTCTATGTAATTCGAGTGTACCAAACCAAGGAGGACGCTTCAAAATCATTTTCAGAATTTTATTCTGAATCCTTTGGAGCGTTTTCTTCCTTGTTGAACAGCAACTTGACCAGATCGGTACAGCATAAAGCATTGCTGGTCTAAAAATTTGTTTGTAAATCAAAAGTTTGTTCTTTAAACAAAGTTTAGAATTCCTGTTAATGAGAGGATATAAACATCTCGTATATTTGATGCACTTGGCTTGTATACTCTCAATGTGCTCTTTGAAAATAAGTTTTTTATCATAAATTAGTCCCAAGTACTTAACCTTGTCGGACCAACTTAAAATAACCCCATTCATCTTGACAACGTGATTATTGTTTGGCTTGAGGAAAGAAGCCCTAGGCTTATGCGGAAAAATTATCATTTGAGTTTTAGAAGCATTGGGAGAGATTTTCCACTTTTGCAAGTAGGAAGAAAAAATATCTAAACTTTTCTGCAATCGACTGCATATGACACGAAGACTTTTTCCTTTTACGGAAATGCTTGTGTCATCGCAGAACAATGACTTTGTGCATCCTGGAGGCAAATCAGGAAGATCTGAAGTGAATATGTTGTACAGGACTGGACCCAAGACTGAACCTTGAGGTACACCTGCTCTGACAGGAAATCTATCAGATTTTGAATTCTGATAGACAACCTGCAGAGTTCGATCAGTAAGATAATTTTTTAAAATTTTGATTAGGAAAATTGGAAAATTAAAAGTTTGCAATTTCGCAATCAAACCTTTATGCCAAACACTGTCGAATGCTTTTTCTATGTCTAAAAGAGCAGCTCCAGTGGAATAACCTTCAGATTTGTTAGCTCGTATCATATTAGTAACTCTGAGCAATTGATGAGTTGTGGAATGCCCATGGCGAAATCCAAACTGTTCATTTGCAAAAATTGAATTTTCGTTGATGTGTGACATCATTCTGTTAAGAATAATTCTCTCAAACAGTTTACTTATTGAAGAAAGCAAACTGATTGGTCGATAACTTGAAACTTCAGCTGGGTTCTTATCCGGTTTTAAAATGGGAGTAATTTTTGCATTTTTCCATAATTTGGGAAAGTATGCAATTTTGAAGCAGCAATTGAAAATTTTCACTAAAAATTCCATTGTGCTCTCAGGGAGATGTTTGATTAGTAAATTAAAGATTCCATCGTCACCAGGTGCTTTCATATTTTTGAAATTTTTAATAATTGATTTAATCTCATTCAAGTTAGTTTCAATTATTTCTGCAGGTAAAAAATTCTGGGAAGAAATTAAATCAAATTGACGTGTGACTTCATTTTCAATTGGACTCACAAAATTCAAATTAGAGTTATGAACACTCTCAAACTGCTGAGCAAGTCTTTGAGCCTTTTGTTCATTGGATACAAGAAAACGTTCACCATCTTTTAAAACTGGAATAGGCTTTGAAGGTTTCTTAAGAATCTTCGACAGCTTCCAAAATGGTTTTGAATATGGTTTCTATTTTTCAACTTTAGTCTCAAAATTTTGATTTCTCAGAAGAGTAAATCTATGCTTAATCTCTTTCTGTAAATCTTTATAAATAGTTTTAAAAACAGGGTCACGAGAACGTTGATACTGACGTCTGCGGACATTTTTCAAACGAATTAGAAGTTGAAGATTTTCGTCAATTATTGATGAATCAAATTGCACTTGAGCCTTTGGAACAGAATAATTCCTGGCATCAACAATTGCACATTTTAATGCTTCCAAAGCGGAATCAATACTCACTTCGTTTTGCAAATCAAGCTCATTATTGAAATTTCTCTCAATATGAGTTTTGTATCTTTCCCAATTAGCCTTGTTATAATTAAAAACAGAGCTCATAGGGTTTAAAACTGATTCATGTGATAAAGAAAAAGTTATAGGAAGATGGTCAGAATCAAAGTCAGCATGTGTGATCAAATCACTACATACATGACTTTGATCTGTTAGCACCAAAACAATTGTTGAAGGGTTATAGAATAGTATCCTGAAGAACAATCATTGAATAAAATTTTGCCATTGGAATTACTTTGAGAATTATTCCATGAACGATGTTTAGCGTTAAAATCGCCGATTATGAAAAATTTCGAACGATTTCTGGTGAGTTTTTGCAAATCACCTTTAAAATAATTTTTGAGCTCGCGTGTGCATTGAAATGGTAAATATGCTGCGGCGATAAATAAAATCCCAAGTTCAGTTTGAACTTCAATTCCCAAAGTTTCAATAACTTTCGTCTCAAGATGGGGAAGAGCACTTTCGTCTCAAGATGGGGAAGAGCACGATGTTTGATTCGGCGATGAATAAAAACTGTAACTCCACCGCCGGAACCCTGAATCCTATCATATCTATGAACCACGTAATTGGGATCATATTTTAATTTTATGTTAGGTTTCAAAAATGTTTCAGTAATAATTGCAATATGCACATTATTTACTGTTAAAAAATTAAAAAGCTCATTCTCATTGGCCTTCAATGAGCGAGCATTCCAATTTAATATTTTAATTGTTTTATTTAAAATCATTGCTAAATTTTAAATTAGAAACAATTTTAATAGTAAAATTTGTGCCTATTTGAATGGCTTCAAACATTGATTTTGCCTGCAACATGGCGTTCATAAGATCGAACATTGCCTGTTGCAAAAAAGAAAGTTTACCTGCCGTAATAGGCCCCAGGCAGTTGACATTAGAAAAAATATTTTCGGTAGCAATATTAGCTGGAGTGATAGGTGTACAATTATTTTCTAGCGTGTTTTGCTTACCCATATTAACGGTCATTTTCGAACTACCAACACTAGGCGGTATAATGTTCGAACTACCTGTAACCTGTGCATATGTTAAACGGGTATGCAAAGGAGTAGGTAAACTATGCGTCACTGGTACGCTTGGAGAATTTTGTTTTGAAGTTGGTTTTAATTGAGAAATTGAATTTTGTTTACCTTGCCTTGCCTTAACAATTGCTAAACGGACTGGGCATTGATAAAAATTTGACATATGGTTGCCGTTACAATTCGCACAGCGAAAATTTTTACTCTCTTTCACAGGACATGTGTCCTTTTTGTGAGAAGAGTCTCCACAATTAAGACATTTTTGGTCCATGTTACAGAATTTGGAACCATGGCCATAACGTTGGCAAGTACGGCATTGGGTGATATGCTTTTCACCTCCGCCATACTTCCTATACATTTCCCACTTTACACGCACATTATACAAAGCATGTGCTTTTTCAAAAAATTTTAAGTTGTTAACCTCATTGCGGGTAAAATGAATTAAATAATTAACAAGGGAAATTCCAGTTCTCTGACTGTTTTCGCCTCGTGATTTTTGTTTCATTAGAATTACTTGGGTAGGGGCTATGCCAAGTAATTCTGTTAAAGTAAGTTTGATCTCATCAACGGTTTGATCGTTGGTGAGACCTTTCAATACAACCTTGAACGGCTTGGCGTTCTTGGTGTCATATGTAAAAAATTTGTACATCTTGTCAGTTAAATACTGAACAAGACGATCACGACCCTT
This sequence comes from Wyeomyia smithii, assembly GCF_029784165.1. Classification (NCBI taxonomy): domain Eukaryota; kingdom Metazoa; phylum Arthropoda; class Insecta; order Diptera; family Culicidae; genus Wyeomyia; species Wyeomyia smithii. Next base: position 128,279,674 of record NC_073696.1, on the reverse strand, counting down.
TACTGAGTCGGCTAATAAGCGGCACCTCTACGGCCAATTTGATAGGTAACTTTAACGTCAGAAACAAACGTTGAAAGTTCCTTTTTGAATATATTAAATTCAGAAGAAATAGTTACCACAATAGGTGGAACTTTCTCCTTTTTTAAAGATTTTATATTTTGTATAGTTTCATTATTAATAACTTCCATTTCACCAGCTTCTTGCTCAGGCAAAATATCAAAAGGATTGTCACTACACACACTCGAAGTGTCAGAAAGAGATGCCTCTCTTTTCCTCCCCGCAGCGCTGCGAGGTTTCTTTTTCCGTCCAGCCATTTCAGGTGATACGAAAAAAGTTAAAACAAATGTTAAATTCAAAAGTAGGTAGTCTTGAGAAAGACTGATGGGAAATAACTTTCAGGTAGTCTTTAAAAGACACACTGACAAAACACAAACTTTGAAGCTATAGGCAGTCAAAGACCAGTCCACAAGCAAACGAAAAAACGTCTGATCTGTAGGACAGTTCAAGACGCACTGAGGTTGTACTCCGATCATTTCATTATTGCTAGTCCATCACCAGTTGCATTATGGGCAGGAATGAAATGAACTATATGGAGGCATGATGATGTCATAATCGCACGTTACCATTCAAAAGCCGCTAAGACAATATTAGAAATGCTAACTTTTTTCTTAAGCTAGCAGAACAATATTTAAAAAAATATATTTAATGAAAAATGCACATAAGTTATTGAAACTGCTCGCATATGGGAGCATTTAATTGGTATCTAATCGTATCAAAAGGACTCTGATTGTTTTCAGAGGAAAATGTTCGAAAAAATTGAAGCTATTCATGTATTATCATATTATTATAATATTATTGAAAAATTTATGCAACATCAATGAAATTATCATAAAAATCAGGTTTTTTCAAGAGCATTTAATGAGCATTAAATTATTATGACCATTCTACAACAGTTTGTTGCTTGAAAATGCTGTTTCTGGCCAATGTTCTGCTAACTTTTTTCTTAAGCTAGCAGAACAATATTTTTGACAAAAATATATTTAATGAAAAATGCACCTAAGTTATTGAAACTGCTCGCATATGGGAGCATTTAATTGGTATCTAATCGCATCAAAAGGATTCTGATTGTTTTCAGAGGAAAATGTTCGAAAAAATTGAAGCTATTCATGTATTATCATATTATTATAATATTATTGAAAAATTTATGCAACATCAATGAAATTATCATAAAAATCAGGTTTTTTCAAGAGCATTTAATGAGCATTAAACTATTTTGACCATTCTACAACAGTTTATTGCTTGAAAATGCTGTTTCTGGCCAATGTTCTGCTAACTTTTTTCTTAAGCTAGCAGAACAATATTTAAAAAAAAATATATTTAATGAAAAATGCACATAAGTTATTGAAACTGCTCGCATATGGGAGCATTTAATTGGTATCTAATCGTATCAAAAGGACTCTGATTGTTTTCAGAGGAAAATGTTCGAAAAAATTGAAGCTATTCATGTATTATCATATTATTATAATATTGTTGAAAAATTTATGCAACATCAATGAAATTATCATAAAAATCAGGTTTTTTCAAGAGCATTTAATGAGCATTAAACTATTTTGACCATTCTACAACAGTTTATTGCTTGAAAATGCTGTTTCTGGCCAATGTTCTGCTAACTTTTTTCTTAAGCTAGCAGAACAATATTTAAAAAAATATATATTTAATGAAAAATGCACCTAAGTTATTGAAACTGCTCGCATATGGGAGCATTTAATTGGTATCTAATCGTATCAAAAGGATTCTGATTGTTTTCAGAGGAAAATGTTCGACAAAATTAAAGCTATTCATGTATTATCATATTATTATAATATTATTGAAAAATTCATGCAGCATCAATGAAATTATCATGAAAATCAGGTTTTTTCAAGAGCATTCAATGAGCATTAAACTATTTTGACCATTCTATAACAGTTTATTGCTTGAAAATGCTGTTTCTGGCCAATGTTCTGCTAACTTTTTTCTTAAGCTAGCAGAACAATATTTAAAAAAAAATATATTTAATGAAAAATGCACATAAGTTATTGAAACTGCTCGCATATGGGAGCATTTAATTGGTATCTAATCGTATCAAAAGGACTCTGATTGTTTTCAGAGGAAAATGTTCGAAAAAATTGAAGCTATTCATGTATTATCATATTTTTATAAATTATTGAAAAATTTATGCAACATCAATGAAATTATCATAAAAATCAGGTTTTTTCAAGAGCATTTAATGAGCATTAAATTATTATGACCATTCTACAACAGTTTATTGCTTGAAAATGCTGTTTCTGGCCAATGTTCTGCTAACTTTTTTCTTAAGCTAGCAGAACAATATTTTTGACAAAAATATATTCAATGAAAAATGCACCTAAGTTATTGAAACTGCTCGCATATGGGAGCATTTAATTGGTATCTAATCGTATCAAAAGGATTCTGATCGTTTTCAGAGGAAAATGTTCGAAAAAATTGAAGCTATTCATGTATTATCATATTATTATAATAGTATTGAAAAATTTATGCAACATCAATGAAATTATCATGAAAATCAGGTTTTTTCAAGAGCATTTAATGAGCATTGAACTATTTTGACCATTTTATAACAGTTTATTGCTTGAAAATGCTGTTTCTGGCCAATGTTATGCTAACTTTTTTCTTAAGCTAGCAGAACAATATTTAAAAAAAATATATTTAATGAAAAATGCACATAAGTTATTGAAACTGCTCGCGTATGGGAGCATTTAATTGGTATCTAATCGTATCAAAAGGACTCTGATTGTTTTCAGAGGAAAATGTTCGAAAAAATTGAAGCTATTCATATATTATCATATTTTTGAAAAATTTATACAAAATCAATAAAATTATCATGAAAATCATGTTTTTTCAAGAGCATTTAATGAGCATTAAATTATTATGACCATTCTACAACAGTTTATTGCTTGAAAATGCTGTTTCTGGCCAATGTTCTGCTAACTTTTTTCTTAAACTAGCAGAACAATATTTAAAAAAAATATATTTAATGAAAAATGCACATAAGTTATTGAAACTGCTCGCGTATGGGAGCATTTAATTGGTATCTAATCGTATCAAAAGGACTCTGATTGTTTTCAGAGGAAAATGTTCGAAAAAATTGAAGCTATTCATATATTATCATATTTTTGAAAAATTTATACAAAATCAATAAAATTATCATGAAAATCATGTTTTTTCAAGAGCATTTAATGAGCATTAAATTATTATGACCATTCTACAACAGTTTATTGCTTAAAATGCTGTTTCTGGCCAATGTTCTGCTAACTTTTTTCTTAAGCTAGCAGAACAATATTTAAAAAAAATATATTTAATGAAAAATGCACATAAGTTATTGAAACTGCTCGCATATGGGAGCATTTAATTGGTATCTAATCGTATCAAAAGGATTCTGATTGTTTTCAGAGGAAAATGTTTGAAAAAATTGAAGCTATTTATGTATTATCATATTATTATATTATTGAAAAATTTATACAAAATCAATAAAATTATCATGAAAATCAGGTTTTTTCAAGAGCATTAAATGAGCATTATATGTTCTTGACCGTTATAGAACCGTTTTGTGACCAAAAATGCTATTTTCGTATATTGTCTGCTAGCTATTTCCTTAAGCTAGCAAACAAATGCAATTTTCAAAGAAACGATGGAGCATTAAATTCGGCGATATGGCATTAAATGAGCATCGAATGAGCACTTAATTTTCATGCTATTAACTCTTTGTTCTGCTGACTTTGTACTTCCAGCTTAAGGGACATTCATTTTTCAAAATTTTTATTTTATTTTCATAGAAACTACAAAAGGTCAACTATACATTGATGGTTGTCTGATCGTAGAAAAATGAGAAACAAAGAAGTAAAGTTCAAGAGTAACCCGAATGACAAGATTAAAAATGAAAAGTAGTCGTAAACTCTGCTCAATAATTTACTCGCATTTTTTTTTTCAATAAACAACCTTACATATCAGACTATTTAATGCCGTGTCAAAAAGTTGTGAAAAGAAGAAAACTGGTCGAAAACGGCCCTTGGGCTTGTAATTTCAAAATGCTCATCGCTAAATCTATACCACAAAATTAAAACTTGAAATTGATTTTGCATGCCGGTTTTTTTCAATACTTCAAATGCAAGAAGTAGGAAAAAAATGATATCGATGAAATCTATTGTTATTTAGAAAAACTACATTTGAATACATTGACATAAAACAAAAATAAAATATGTAACTGATCAAAATAGGGCAATAATATACTGCGATTATCAGGTACAGACATGTTCCTACCTCATTCTGTAGTTATAATTTCGTTATTGGTTGCTAATATTTTGACGTATCGGCAAGATATCGCTGGTAAAGAAAAATTGTTATTGTATCTTTGTGTATCGCGTACACTCTTGATATTACATTGAACAAATTTCACATAAGTTAATCTAACGTCGAGAGAACCTATTTTAGTATTGTAGGGGAATTGGGGCAAAGTTTATATGTTGCTGGCATTTTACGTCAATCAGACACCAACCAATCGACTTGAGACTTTTTTACTCGATATAAGGCATAATTTGACTACCACTTTTAGATATTAGCGCATTACCATTGATGCTCATACATACTCGATATTATTTCACTTTGTGAAATATACTAAAACCATGCCAAAACCGGATTCGTAGAATCACCGTTTTGAGCTCAGTTTCTGTCCGATTTAAGATCTGTTTTTTTTTAAAGATGGAAAGAAGATGCACAAACTCTGGACAAACTCTTAGAAGTTTGATATTTGGTCTTAAAACAAAATGGCGTCGAAAAAACATCGCAAATTTCCGGTTTCTCAAAAATTTAAAATGGCGCCATTGTTGCCCCTTAAGTTGAAATATGTTCAAACTCGGGGAAATTTATCCTCGCATCAAACTTCATCAAAAAATCATGCATAGATACTAAGGCAAAAAAAATGTTGCAATGTGTAATCAGTGGTGGGCACCGCTAACTGAAACCTTAGCGACGCTAATCGCGAATTCGCTAACTAAAAAATTTAGCTCGATAATCGCTTAATGCTAAACTCATATTAGCGGAACTTTCGGTAGTCGCATAACTTATTGTACGTAGATTGTCATATAGTTATGTTTATTGCTCATAAAAACGAATGAAAATAATTACTTTCGAGCGCTATTTACAATAAGAGGTTCAAGATTCACAAAACGGTCATACTTGCGGATTATGTGAAAATATGGAGCAACAAAAGTGATTCTGCTTGTATGTAAAATAAATACTTTTAGGAATGTTTTTAAAAACTCAAATATTAACTGAATCGAAAAAGTAGAACCGAAGTTGCCGTAAGTTATACCGCATTGCAATATGCAGAAATTTTTGGCGTTCCAAAAGTTCAATCTAGATCACCTTGTTATCCAGAATGCTCCTGTGGCTTATACGAGAATGGAACTCCATTCTAGTTCTCAACCTTTATCCGCGTATCCCTTGGCGATATTTTCCAAATCAATAGTACCTAATTGTTATTGTTCTCGCAGAGTGGGAGAGAGCAGCAGTAGCTCATGTTGTGATAGTCTAATTCAGGTTGCAAATTAAACTATGATAGCAATCAATGCTACAGTCATGTTTAAGAGCAAGATTGAAAAACAAAGGAAGTATTATGAAGAAAAAATATTTTGTCCGCCATTACAATTCTTTTTTCTTCGCGTACCCCCTGGAGACTTTCGCGAACCCTTAGAGGTACGCGTACTAGAGATGGTCGGGTACGGGTATTTTTACCCGAAACCCGTACCCGACCCGTACCCGACGGGTTCGGGTCGGGTACGGGTGAAGCAAAAAAAAAATTTTCGGGTTCGGGTCGGGTACGGGTATTTTAAAAACCCAGGCTTCGGGTTCGGGTCGGGTACGGGTTCGGAAAAATCTGATTAGGGCGGGTACGGGTCGGGTACGGGTAACTTTATTTTCGTGCATTATTAAAATTTAATTTTTAACATTGCAAGCCTAGTTTTTTTCTCAGTGTGGCTAATCGGAAGGTTCGAAGAAGAAATCGCCCATTCTCACATGAAGAGGAATCGTCCAATTGCTATTCTGACAGTTGTCTGCAGCGTTTGCATCGTGGCCAGGGATGCCGTAAAAAAATATCTGTGTTTAACCGATTTTAAAGTGAATCGATGACACGGAATTTATACACACAAATTACAGATTTTTGGCAAATACATTAATTTAAATTAATATTTTTAAGTTCTAAGATATATCAACTTTGATCTTATATATTACTCAGATTTCGGGTAGCTGCGATGTTCATATAAATATCGTCGCTTGTTTCAAACTATATCATACTTGCAAGTTACTATGAATCTTTAAAAAAATACAATTGAATTTTCATTATTCATTTAAAAACAAATAAAAATATTCATAAATTCATCTGAAACATACATTTTTTAATATAAATTCTTAAGCACAATACAGATGGTTTTTTTTCTGTTAAATAAATCAAATTATTTATGGCAACTCTTGTCATAGCTCGTCACCCTCATTGTTTCATTGGTTACGATTAATTGTTTGTCAGAATGGAAGGTCCGTCTAAAATAAATACCAAATCATCAATTGAAACGTTAATCAAATTGAAAAGTGCGCGCGTGAAATATATAGATAAAACTGATCAGAAGTCAGATGTGTGGAAAGTGTTTAAAGTGCTGGAGGTGGACTCGAAGCAAGTTGACTTTGTCTGGTGCGAAATTTGTGGTGCTGTTCTTGCCTGGCATAGCCAAAAAACAGGTACAAAATCCCTTAAAAGTCATGCCGACTCTCATTCGCGGAAGCGTGGTGAAAGTGCATCAGGTTCAGGTTTACAACCTAAAATAACAGCTTTCAACAAGCCGGCCAACATCCCGAAAAAAGAAGTCGTACGAGTTAACCAGGTTATTGCTCGAGGGCTAGCGGGTGATTTACTACCGTTTCGTTCTGTAGAAGGAATCGGTTTCCAAAGTATTTGCCAAGAAATGTTAAACCTCGGAGCGAAATTTGGACCACTGCAAGTAAGTTTCCATGGTATTGTTTTCATAGCAGCATTTTTTGTTTCTAATTTAATGTTTTTAATTTAATGATTAAAACCCTAAAAAACACCACTTAAATTTTACTAAATTGGGGTGTGATGATAGTTTTGTAGAAAGTTTTCTGCGAGGTTACAATTCTTTAATCTACTTTACTTTCTAAATTAATTATTGACATTCAATTCAATAACATTGACAGAAAATCCTTCCCACGCAAATTTTTAGGTGTAAATTATATTTTAGTTACGTTTTTAATTTTTTTTTTTAATTGACATGTTTGATTTGACTGAAATTTTGCATAGACGTTTCTATGGGCGAAAAATGTTATTTTGTGCTATTGATTTATAATTTCAAAACACGACTTATTTTTAAGAAGCTATTAAAAATGCTATATTACAAGGTATTGATGATAACAAATTTTTTAAGAGCCAGAACGGTTTGTTGGTCGGTGTGACGTCTTCGACAAAGTTGTAGATGATAATTTTGTCTCTCCGAAAAAATATACACCCTGAAAAATTTTTTTTTTGCAATTTTTTCTAAATTATCCTAAAAAGATTTTCGATTGACTTTTTTTATTAGAAGTGCTATTGTATAGACTACTCAATACTCATTCTCAGGTGTCGGATGTTATTCAAAGCCGCCATACCATAAAAAGAACCCGGCTTGTGGAGGTCAGCGATGAAATTTTGGCTAATTTGAAGCATAACATCGCGGAAGCTGCATCATTTCCAAGAATTTGCTTTACCTTCGACTTATGGGCAGATAAATACAAGCAGCAGAACTTCATGTCAATAACCGCCCAGTATTTCGATGTCAAGGGTATACTACAATCGCCGTGCCTTGCAGTACCGGAGTTCGAGACAAATAAGAAGAAAAGTATTGAGAATATTCGGGCAAAAATCGATGGAGTGCTAGAAACAGTTTTCGGTTCCGCAGAAATAGCTCAGACAGTTTTTCTCAATTCAACTAGTGTCACTGATGGTGGCAGCAACGTTAAAACTGTTTTTCCAGAGCGTTACGAATGTCAGTGCCACACCTTCAACTTGATAGTTTCCCATCTTTTAGAAGACAAAGATGTTAAGGATCAATGCTCCAATGTTCTCGAAACATTAGAAACACTAAAAAAACTTGTGCAATACATGAAAAGATCTGGCCTGAACAACAAGCTGAGTAAGTCTTTGAAGCAGTCCGTTCCAACCAGATGGAACTCCACATTGAATATGTTGGTGTCATATCAAAACGTTTCTCGTGAAATTCATGACCTTCTGGTGTCAATTAAACAACAGACTCGGCTATATGGCATAGAAGAAACTATAATAAATTCGCTAACCGAACTTCTTCTTCCTTTTGAAGAACACACGAAGCTTTTGAGTCGAGCGCAATCACCTACATTCCATTTAATATCGATGGTACACAGAAAAATATTCAAACATATCGCAAAAATTAAAGAGGAAACCAACTCTACGTTGCCAGATATTTTTATAAATAAATGTGAGGTTTTATGCAACCGATACCTAAACACTAGGATCATTCACTACTGTGCAACGTTGCTTATTCCAGTGTGAGTATGAAAATTTTTGCAATGTCTATGTGAGCGTTATTGTTCTAATTGAAATTTTGTATATGGCTGAAACTTTGCACAGATTTTCCCATTGGTTGAAGATGTCAAACTGTGCTTTTAGTATTTTTCGTTGAATACAAACTAATTTGTGAAAGACGATGATGTAAAAAAGAGTTTTTTCTCTTATTTGTTTTATAAAAACTATATAACGATTATGAAGAAATAAGGAACAAAAATATTAAAAGACCAGAACAGTTTGTTTGATTAGTATAATGTCTTCAGTGAAGTTGTAAACAGTTATTTCGTCCTTTTTAGAAAAAAATATACACCGTAAGAGAAAATGAAAAACAAAATAATAAAAATGAACAAAAATATGATCATAAATTTCATATTAAAAACCCAATTTTTAAAAATCGAATTTTTGTTTAAACTTTACCAAATAAATTATACTTATCACAACAAATGTTTTAGTAAATGGGGTTTATGTAGCTTTTCAAACTAATGAATCATATATATATGGTGTTAGATAGATCAAAAAATTACTTTTAGTTACCGAAAACTGAAGATTACTGATGAATCTACCAGATCAAGCGTCTACGACGAGCTCCGGAGAATGATCGATCGAATTGACTTGGATCTGGAGAATACAACAGATGCTTCTTTTCATCAAACACAGCCACCATTGAAGAAAAAAAACTGCTGACGAAGATATCGATTCCGATAGTGAAGATGAGACAGAAAAAATTCTTCCAGTGCACGAGCTAGATCGATATTTGAAGCACCATTTCACATGTAATTGTTTTTTTTCCAAACTTGCTTGACAGATAAACTAAATAAAAATCCTTTTTACCACTTTTTAGGGGCTGAACTGGGGGTACAGCAGCTGAATGATTTCGATGCCGAAAAATTTGACATTGCTACTTTTTGGCGCAAGAAAAGCTTTGCATTTCCGCGGATTTCTAAGTTGGCATCGTGGTTACTTGCAATACCAGCCTCATCAACATCAGACGAGCGGACATTCTCAGTGACAGGTGCTACGCTGGACGCTAGGAGAACCAATTTATCGGCTGGAACTCTGGGATCGTTAACTTTCGTTCACATGAACACTCGGTTCTGGCCTAACTCCGGTCATCATCTCGATGAACCACATTAAACTTTCTATTTTAAACATAGATTCGTGTCTTTATTACACTAAGTACGGGTATCAAAACTCGACAATTAGTGCATGAAATGTGCGAGTTAGGTATTCTGAAAAAAAAAAAAAATCCGGTACGGGTCGGGTATCGACGACTGGGCCTTTTTTTCTTACGGGTTCGGGTCGGGTACGGGTAGTTGAAAAAATATTTTTTCGGGTTCGGGTCGGGTACGGGTATTTTGAAAAACCAGACTTCGGGTTCGGGTCGGGTACGGGTTTTGAAAACTCTCGATGAGTCGGATACGGGTCGGGTACGGGTAACAAATTTCCCATACCCGACCATCTCTAACGCGTACCTCAGGACGAGAAACGCTGTTCTAGAGTAAAAAGACTGATCTGTACTTGTGTCGTAAAGAGAGGAATTCTTGACAATTAAGACTATTGAACGTTTTTGGATGAAACATATGTTCCAAAAGTAACTTCCGCAGTATGGTATGTTCATTCATTCGAAGCAATTCATGTACACCATCAGCGTGTCACAGTTTTTGAAAATAGTTTTTATTGTCTCTTCTCTGCAAAATTAGCGAATTGGCGATTAGCGTTTCGAAAGCCAAAGTTTTAGCGACGCTAACAGTCCGCTAAACAGCTCAAAAATTAGCGAAATCACTAAATCGCTAACTGAATATTAGTGATTAGCGGAATGGTGCTCACCACTGGAAATAATTGATTGAAATGCTTGCCCTATGTTGCGTGGAATTGCACAGGTTTTTCAGTTGATCCACCAAGGGCATTGCAGCGGCAAAAGTACCGGGCAAATCCGCCTGCATCAACTAGCTTGGAGTATTGGAACCGACTTTTGACAATTTTTTTTTTAATATGACTTTTTCGATTTATGTCTTATTAACAAAAAAAAGCCTAATGAGCATTCAAAGAGCAAAAGAGCGAACCCAACCATGCGCAGCACTCCACAAGCATGGTACACTATTCTATGCATAGCTTAACATCACTGCACTGTAAATAAAAATCACGTCAAGTAAAATGATTTGCTGTTGAATTCGAACTACTTGCCCAACATTTCAGAGTTGAATGAAAATCTTTTGAAATATATTAATGCAAAGAATGATGAAATCAACAGCAAATCACTTTACTTCTGTTGTTATGTTCATCTTTGTTTATATGCTTATGTATGAGATACGGAATGACGGTCAATATAATTATCCAATTATATAAATTCATAATAAATACAAGAGACTTTTTTTAAGTTAGATTTATCATTTTAGTTTATTTTAGATTTTCAATTTAATAACAAGATGATCCTAAAGATGATCCCTGTCACTGCATCGATGCAATCGATTTGAGGATATGTAAAAGAGTCGTTTTATTGTTATTTTATTTTAAAGATTCAACAAAACTTACGATAAAATAAATTTTCGATCTCTAGGTGAATGTGCTGCTTGCGCCGTTCGCCATCGTCACTATTTTTGTTTCGCTTTATGGTTTTGACGTTTGCCAACTGGAATTGCAGCGGTAATTTAATTGATTTAAACAGTGGTGATAATACAAGAGATATTCATTATAATACATCAGCATCGAGAAATCAACACTAAATTACTCCCACTTGCAGTGTGATGTGACGAATTGAGTTAAGCGCAAAAACACTTGAAGTAATCATGACATTTTTTTATATTGTACTATGCAAAATGGCTCTAACGTCACTTCTTATTTTTGATATTTCTCTACTAATTTTCAATATTTTTGAAAACAGCAACGAGCATCTTAAAGGAGACTGCCCAAACTATTTTTTTTCACTTATATTTGACACGGCACAACTGCCCATACTATAGTAATACGTGAAAAATGAAATTTAAAAATTTGGCGCTTACGTCGAAATGCCAACCCACGGCAGAGATGGTTAACACCAATCGTGAAAAAATTACTGAATCAGCGCAGAAGCACTTTGCGGAGGGTAAAAGGAAGATGGTTTTTAAATAACGACATTGTAATTGTTATCTTTCTACGGTACCTAGGTTTAGTGTAAATTAAATTGCAGTTTAGTTAAGTGTTAAAAAAAATAAAATTAAGTGTTGATTACTAAGTAGTATTTAATTCTATTTTACAAAATACCATTTTTTACTTCTAAAATTTCGAAGAACTTGAAAGACCCACTCCCCCCCCCCCCCTATTTGAAATTCAGGCTACGCCCATGTAGCTGTCTTCTTCGTTCTATTTATGTTGAGGAATATTAGAGGAAGAAGAAGACAACTATATATTTACAAGCCTGCATGTAAGACGTTAATAAAATTAGTCATTATCTTCTTGGCAAGTCCGTGCATCCGAGTGCACGTACGAGACGACACATTGTTTTTTTCTATGATCAATATATCACGTCTTGGAAGCCTCCGGCTCCAGCGTGTTGCTAGCCTTCGAAGAATAGTGGTTGGAAAGATTTTTATGTTTAAAAAAAGTCAGATGTTATTTTTATTTTTTTTTTATTCTCGCTTATTTTCCGTCGGTCTATTTCCGCCACTGGTGTGGCCAATTAACGACGCCCAGGGAAGGCGACTCCACACCCAGGTCCCTAACTCACGATCCGTTTATTAACGGACCGGCGCCAACGGCTTTACTTCCTCATGCGATGGAAGGCGTGATCCCAGAGATTTTTCGCCTCAGAAAATCTCCTGGTGTCGGCTAGGATTGAATCTAGACCAGTTGGGTTGGTTGTGAGTGGATCACGCCACCTCACAACCATCGACACCTATGTCGGCGGTGGGATTCGAACCCAGGCGTCGAGCGTGGTTGGCGGAGACGTTACCAACCACACTAGGCCTCCGCTCATATCAGATGTTATTGTCTGATGTTAATTTGTCTCAAATCTCAAACTACAACTATTTTGGATGTCACACAATTCCAGGAAGATCTACATTCATTGAAAACTATAAAGCTGCTTCAAGACCATATCAAAAAACAATATTTCACCTCTTATCAAAATATAGCTTAATCACTTTGCCAAGACGAGAATAAATAACAGCAACCAATCTAGATAAGAACACGTTGCTACGAATGTTATTCAATTGATGTACATACCTAGTAATAATTCAGAATCGCAAACTGATTTAAAAAGCATACAAATGCTCAAAATTTTGCTAAACTATTATAACTTATTCACTTATTTATTTCGTTTATATCATTGAGTAATAGGGCAGTTGCACAAGGCATATGTATTAGTCATCCGTAGAGCAGGCAAAAGTGGCAGCTCCATATGATTAATAAGATAAATGACTTTTCACCTACGCACAGTACCAAACGTAAAGAGCCGTGTAAAGTTGGTCTTGCTTTTAACAAGTAAAAAATCGCATCCCGTTACTCCGATTTTTGCACTTTTTGCCATTTTATGCTAATTACATTCAGCAGCTTCTCTTGATTCCTGGTCACGGCTAAAAAGTATATTCAAAACCGAACTTAAAACATTCAATAAATGTTCTGTTTGTTTCGTCTAACTTTCGAAAGTTGCATCAAATTTCGTTTTTTTTTTCGAAGAATATTTGATGAACCAACAATTTATTCGTTGTGCCGCAAAACCCAATGATCAAAAATCATGACTGTTTCCTTCTGTCGGGAATATTTATATTCTTAGAAATGCTATTTAGTTCTTTGATTAGAAGTAATATTAAAGGAAAGATTAAGATTTCATTTTGCATTTGAATGAGGAAAAATAGAAAAGTGGATTATGAGATTACCATGAATTATTTTGTTATATTGTTACATTTACATTTGTTACATTTAACGTGCGAATAAAGTGGGAAAATTTCAAGAAACATGGAGGAATCCATAATCTTACGCAATGTCGGAATTGTCAAGCCTATGGTCATGGAACTCGAAACTGCCATATGGCTGCAAAATGTATGATTTGTGGTGACACTATTTACACGAAAGATGTCTGCCCCGTGAAAGAGACCACTTATAGTTTCAAATGTGTAAATTGTGGGGGAAATCACAAATCTAATTTCTTTAATTGTCCTGTATGGTCCAAAATTATTGCTTCCAGACAACGTAGGAATTCTAAACAACCTGTTGTCAATGTGGGTAATCAAAAGACTTTCAATACTGTTCAGGCATCACCAGCACTTTCATTAGCAGGTGTGTCTGTAGGTAATAATTTAAATTCAGATAACAAATTTCAGAAAAATAATCCTGTTCAGGCAACACCAGGCTGTTCATATGCCAGTGTCCTTTCAGGTAATATTTCAAATTCAAACAGTAACAAACCATTCGTATTTGGTGCTAAAAAGTCAGCCAGTATTAATTTAGGTATTCCAACACCCAAAAATCATTCTGTGCCGAACACGCATCAGTACTGGACGTGTTTGGTGATCGGTCCGATAGAGTATAAAACAAAAGACGTGTGAACAAGTGTTGGCATTGTTTGCCTGGTCGAGTGAAATAAATCCGGGTTCAAGGTCGTTCCTTTGTGCAACTGTTTCGCATCGTGACTGCCAGCTGGTGCGTAAGCCGATTTGGCTGCTGGCTGGATTGTGCTACAGCAGTGGACGAGACACAAACGAGGAAAAAGAAGAAGCCATCAGTGTCAGCGAGTCGTATCGCTGTGTGGAGTGATCTCACACCTGGCTCGCTGCTGGTGGCTGTTTGGTGCTGCTGTATTGGTGCTGCTGGCTGTAACGGCTGCTACTTCGAACGATCGGACAACCAACCTTACTGGAAGGGAGAAATAAAAAGGTACGTGTTCTTGTCAGCGCTAGTGCGCTAGACTTAAGATGGATGTAGATCCCTCGCCTCCCGCGCCACCATCCCCGAACCCCTCTGACCCTGACCCTTCTGTTACCCCCTCCCCTGTTCATTCTTCAGTCCCCCCTCGCCCCAGGCTTTACCCAGACGGAGCCCAGGGCAGCTATACTGTTTATTTTCGGCCAAAGGCAGGACCGAAATCGAAAAAGTTGAACCTCTTGCAGATTTCTAAAGACCTGACGAAGGAGTACAAGGGCGTGACCGAAATTTCCAAGGTCCGGCCTAACAAGCTCCGTGTCGTGGTCGGTAACCTGAAAGAGGCCAACGATATAGCTTGCTCTGAGCTCTTCACACGCGAGTATCGCGTTTACATACCCGCACGAGACGTGGAGATCGACGGTGTCATAACCGATTCGAGTCTGTCCGTCGAGTGTATACTGCAAAGTGCCAAAGGGTGCTTTAAGAACAAAACGTGTCCCGAAGTAAAGGTGCTCGACTGCAAGCAATTGCGGTCAGCATCGATCATCGGTGGCAAAACAGTATACACTCCGTCAGACTCGTTTCGAGTTACGTTCGCCGGGTCTGCACTACCAAGCCACGTCTCGATCCACCGGGTTCGTCTCCCTGTGAGGCTCTACGTGCCCCGCGTCATGAACTGCCTGAATTGCAAGCAGTTAGGCCATACAGCCGCCTACTGCTGCAATAAGGCACGTTGTGGCAAGTGTGGGGAGTCTCATGCGGAAGATTCTTGCAGTGTTAACGCTGAAAAGTGTATTCACTGCGGAGAAAATCTGCATGAGCTCTCGACATGTGCGGTGTACATGCAGCGCAGGGATAAAATAAAACGGTCTCTCAAAGAGCGTTCAAAGCGTTCCTACGCTGACATGCTGAAGAAGACCGTTACCACTTCTCCCGTTACTTCGAACCCCTTCGATCTGTTGCCCTCTGAGGAAACCGATTCTGACGATTCACCAGCGGGAGCATCTTACGCCAATCCTGGGGAGTCTAGAAAGAGGAAAAGTGTTTCCTCTCCTAAACTTCCCAGAAAAGGTCCTAAGATTTCTCAAAGTGAAATGAAGGTTACAAACAAACCAAACAGTGCTGCGGAAAAACCGAAGCAAACTCCTCCTGGGCTGGCAAATTTAAAGTCCCAGAAGGAGTTCCCAGCACTGCCAGGAACATCTAAAACCCCAGTTGCTCCTTTTACACTCCCAGTTGATGAAACAAACTCTGGATTAGTGAAATTTTCTGACATTGTGGACTGGATTTTTGAAACTTTCAATGTACCCGATCCAATTAAAATTTTTCTTACAGCATTCCTCCCAACAGTTAGATCATTTTTGAAGCAGTTGACTGCCCAATGGCCTCTCCTTGCAGCGATTGTATCCTTCGATGCCTAATTCAACTGCGTATATGAAGGATTCTATCTCTGTCTTACAGTGGAATTGTAGAAGTATTTTACCAAAAATTGATTCGTTTAAAGTTTTGATAAATAAAAACAAATGCGATGCATTTTCCCTTTGTGAAACTTGGCTTACTTCAAATATTGATCTCAACTTCCATGATTTTAATATTATTCGCCTTGATCGAGACACCCCATATGGAGGAGTACTTTTAGGGATTAAAAAGTGCTATTCTTTCTATCGTATTAACCTCCCCTCGATTCCAGGCATCGAAGTTGTCGCATGTCAAATGACAATACAAGGTAAAGAGCTTTGTATTGCCTCAATATATATTCCCCCCAGAGCACAGGTTGGGCAACGGCTGCTCTTTGATTTAATAGAACTTCTTCCCTCGCCACGTTTGATTTTGGGAGACTTCAACTCTCATGGCGTGGCTTGGGGTTCCCCATACAATGATAACCGCTCCTCTTTAATCTATAACCTTTGCGATGACTTCGACATGACTATTTTAAACAACGGTGAAATGACACGTATCCCGAAACCTCCAGCGCGCCCAAGCGCTTTGGATCTATCCTTATGTTCGACGTCGCTACGGTTGGATTGCACATGGAAGGTAATCCTCGATCCTCACGGTAGCGACCATCTGCCTATTCTTATTTCAATTACTAACGGGTCAACTCGCATGCGACCAATTGACATTCCGTATGACCTCACACGAAATGTCGATTGGAAGTTATACGAGGAAATGATTTCAAAAGCGGTCGAGTCGATTCAACATCATTCACCACTTGAAGAATACAACCTCCTCGCGGGCTTGATTCTCGACGCCGCGTTGCAAGCCAAAACGAAGAAATATCCCGGCGTAACGATCAAAGAACGGCCTCCCACTCCGTGGTGGGACCAAGAGTGCTCCGATGTCTACACGCAAAGATCCGACGCGTTTAAGGCCTACCAGACGGGAGGTATACCTGGCGACTATTTACGGTATTCGGAGCTTGATACCAAGCTTAAAAGCTTGGCTAAAGCAAAGAAACGTGGATATTGGCGTCGGTTCGTGAACGAGACGTCGAGGGAGACATCGATGAGCACTCTTTGGAACACAGCCCGAAGAATGCGGAATCGCGTAACGGTCAACGAAAGCGAGGAGTCTTCAAGTAGGTGGATATTTGATTTTGCCAGGAAAGTATGTCCGGACTCTGTTCCTGAGCAAAATATTGTTCGCGATGCGTCTCCGGGCCACGACGCGATAGAATCACCTTTTACGATGGCAGAACTTTCAGTTGCCCTCCTGTCCTGTAACAATAACGCGCCTGGATTAGATAGAATCAAATTCAACTTGTTGAAGAATCTACCCGGCAATGCCAAGAGGCGCTTGTTGAACTTGTTCAATAAGTTCCTGGAGCAAAACATTGTACCGCAGGATTGGAGGCAAGTGAAGGTGATCGCCATCCAAAAACCAGGGAAACCAGCTTCTAATCACAACTCTTATAGGCCGATTGCAATGCTATCCTGTATCCGGAAATTGATGGAAAAAATGATACTCCGTCGTTTAGACCACTGGGTCGAATCAAATGGTCTACTATCAGAAACTCAATTTGGCTTCCGCCGTGCCAAAGGGACGAATGATTGTCTTGCGTTGCTTTCAACAGATATTCAGCTGGCGTATGCTCGTAAAGAACAAATGGCGTCTGCGTTCTTGGACATTAAGGGGGCTTTTGATTCCGTTTCTATTGACATTCTTTCGGGTAAACTTCACCGACAAGGATTTTCTCCAATTTTGAACAATTTTTTGCACAACTTGTTGTCCGAAAAGCACATGCATTTTACGCATGGCGATTTGGCAACTTTTCGCATTAGCTACATGGGTCTTCCCCAGGGCTCATGTTTAAGCCCCCTTCTTTACAACTTTTATGTAAATGACATCGACGAATGTCTGGCAAATTCATGCACGATAAGACAACTTGCAGACGACAGTGTAATCTCTGTTACAGGAGCCAAAGCTGCCGATTTGCAAGGACCATTGCAAGATACCTTGGACAATTTGTCTGCTTGGGCTTTACAGCTAGGTATCGAATTCTCTCCGGAGAAGACTGAGATAGTAGTTTTTTCTAGGAAGCATGAACCTGCTCAGCTTCAAACACAATTAATGGGTAAAACGATTTCTCAGGTTTTGGTACACAAATATCTTGGTGTCTGGTTCGACTCTAAAGGCACCTGGGGTTGTCACGTGAGGTATCTGATGAAAAAATGTCAACAAAGAGTGAATTTTCTTCGTACAATAACCGGACAATGGTGGGGAGCCCACCCAGGAGACCTTATAAGGCTTTACCAAACAACGATATTGTCTGTTATTGAATACGGGTGTTTCTGCTTCCGCTCCGCAGCAAACACACATTTGATCAAACTGGAGCGAATACAATATCGTTGTTTGCGTATCGCCTTAGGTTGCATGCAGTCGACCCATACGATGAGTTTGGAGGTTTTAGCTGGAGTACTACCATTGAAAAACCGCTTCTGGAGCCTGTCTTCTCGTATTCTAATCAAATGTGAGGTCTTGAACCGTCCCGTGATTGAAAATTTTGAAAGGTTAATCGAACTTAATTCTCAAACCCGTTTTATGACATTGTATTTCAATCACATGTCCCAAAATATTAACCCTTCTTCGAATATTCCAAATCGTGTCGACTTATCAAATACTTCTGATTCTACTGTGTTTTTCGATACATCCATGATAGAAGAAACTCGTGGAATCCCGGATCATTTACGCGTGCAGCAGATCCCTAAAATTTTTTCCAATAAATATCGAAACATCAACTGCGACAATATGTACTACACTGACGGATCACTTCTTGATGGGTCCACTGGCTTCGGTATCTTCAATAACAATTTAACCGTCTCCCATAAGCTCGATAATCCTGCTTCTGTTTACGTCGCAGAATTAGCTGCAATTCAGTACACCCTAGGGATTATCGAAAAAATGCCCACGGACCATTATTTCATCTTTACGGACAGTCTCAGTTCCATTGAGGCTCTCCGATCGATGAAAGATGTTAAGCACTCTCCGTATTTCCTGGGGAAAATACGGGAACATCTGAGTGCTTTATCCGAAAAATCTACTCAGATTACCTTAGCGTGGGTCCCTTCTCACTGCTCGATACCGGGTAATGAGAAAGCGGACTCTTTGGCTAAGGTGGGCGCAACAAACGGTGATATTTATGAAAGACCAATTGCCTTTAATGAATTTTTTGCACTTGTACGTCAGAATACGATCATCAGTTGGCAAAATGCTTGGACCAGAGGGGAATTGGGAAGGTGGTTACATTCCATAATCCCCAAAGTATCGACGAACCCGTGGTTCAAGGGGTTGGATGTAGGTCGGGATTTCATTTGCGTGATGTCCCGGCTTATGTCCAATCACTATAGATTTGACGCGCTCCTCCGTCGTGTTGGGCTCGGGGAAAGTGGTATCTGTGCCTGTGGTGAAGGTTATCACGACATAGAGCATGTGGTTTGGTCATGCCCTGTACACCGTGACGCCAGGTCTAAATTAATAGCTTCCCTGCAGGCCGAGGGTAGACAGCCGGCTGTTCCTGTTCGTGATGTCTTGGCGAGCCGTGACCTATCCTACATGTCCCTTATATACGTTTTCCTGAAATCCATCCACGCCCCAGTCTAGTCCCGTTCCCCTCCGTCTACACCCAACAAAACGACAAGAACACGTTTGAACCTTAAGCACAAAACCAGCAACCAGACCCCGCACAACAGAACCAGGACCCAAGGACTACGAGCCTCTGTCCCAACTCACGACATCGTGGCTCAGCAGAACGAATCCATACATGCCATTCGACGAGTATCAGACGACCATTGAACAACAAAACACTGATTGGAAATCCCATGCTAGTTTTAAGTCAGACTTAATTTCAGCTCGTAGTCGGCAGCGAGGATAAAAAATTTGCTTTAGTTTTTAAGTCATCAGATATAATTGGCGCCGTTAAACATTAAATTGTATTTGTGCCGTGTCAAATAAATGTTATGTGAAGAAGAAAAAAAAAAAAAAACACCCAAAAAGATTGATTACCTACAACAATCCATGCTGCAGTTAATGTCCGCTTTGTTGAACTGTAACTCGATGTATGAGGCTGTTCAAGTAGGTATGAAATTTACAACTGATATTGTCCTTAAAGATGGTGATTGCATTTTTTTAACGAATGAACAAAAATCTCAAAAACTTGCTCAGCAGTTTGAGAGTGTTCATAACTCCAATTTGAACGTAGTAAGTCCTTTTGAAAATGAAGTGAACCAAAAGTATGATCAGATCACCACCCAAGAATTTCTTTCTGAAGAGGTATTGGAAACAAACTTGAATGAGGTGCGAACTATTCTCAAAAAATTCAAAAACATGAAAGCACCAGGAGATGATGGGATTTTCTATATCCTCATCAAAAGACTTCCAAAAACTTTTTATATTTCTTGGTAAAAATTTTTAACAGATGCTTTGCACTAGCACATTTTCCTACGAAATGGAAAAATGCCAACAAACAATATCGCACGCTTAGCCTTGAGGCTAATAGCGGTCTCGATCAACTAGATTAGTTGAGAGAATTCGTTATCGATATTGTTTTTGGCACATTTTGTATGTGTAAGTACAACGATACACCGTGCCCCAGTGCTGAGTCGAGAAAATTTCCAGCTCGAAAAGATCCTCGACTCGATCGGGAATCGGAACCGACATCTCAACCGTGTGGGAGAGCTAGCCGACCGACATCGCTAACCACAGAGCCACGGGGACCACATGCCAAAGTCACTCCAATTTTAAAACCCGAAAAGAATCCAGCTGAGGCATCAAGTTATCGACCAATTAGTTTACTTTCCTAGAGGAAAGTAAACTAATTGGTCGATAACTTGATGCCTCAGCATCTTTTTGAAAGAATAATTCTTAATAGAATGTTAACACATATTAATGAGAACTCAATTTTTGCAAATGAGCAGTTTGGTTTTCGCCATGGGCATTCCACTACTCATCAGTTACTTAGAGTAACAAATATGATTCGAACTAATAAATCTGGAGGCTATTCGACTGGAGCTGCTCTTCTAGATATAGAAAAGGCATTCGACAGTGTTTGGCATAAAGGTTTAATAGCTAAAATGTCAAATTTCAGTTTTCCGCTTTACCTCACAAAAATGATACAAAGTTATTTAACTGACCGCACTCTTCAGGTTAACTATCTAAATGGTAAATCTAATAGATTGCCTGTTAGAGCTGGTGTGTCTCAGGGGAGTATCTTAGGCCCAATCTTATATAACATTTTTACTTCTGATCTTCCTGATTTACCACCAGATTGTGAGAAATCTCTGTTTTGTGACGATACAAGCATTTCCGCAAAAGGAAAAGCCTTCGTGTTATATGCAGTCGGCTACAAAAAAGTTTAAATATATTTCCTTCATACTTGCAAAAATGGAAGATTTCCCCTAATGCTTCTAAAACACAGTTAATTATTTTTCCTCATAAGCCAAGAGTTTCATTTCTCAAACCCACAAATAACCACGTTATTAAGATGAACGGTGTGGTCTTAAATTGGTCTGATCAAGTTTAATACTTAATGTTATATGCAGTTCCCATCTGGACAAGTTGTTGTGCAACCAGGAAGAAGACAATTCAAAGGATTCAGAATAAACTTTTGAAAATGATTTTAAAACGTCCTCCCTGGTTTAGCACGAACGAGCTACATAGGCTCACTAATGTAGAAACATTAGAAAATATGTCAAGCCAAATTATCAACAAATTCCGACAAAAATCGTTGCAATCCTCAATTGCAACGATTAGCTCACTTCATAGTCAGTAAGATACTTTTACACACCAAAATTTCTCTTTATGGTTCAGCAAGGTACATTGCTGAAAGTGTATCAGCAAACCATTTGTTTACTGAATCACAGCATTTTTTTCGAAAGTTTGCCGTAATTCAGTTCTACAATTTACTGAATTTCGTTCAGTAATTTTATTTTTGCTGTAAACCAGTATTTCATTGATAAATTTACTGGAAACCAGTAATCGATTCAGTGATTCGCGAAAATACAGCAAAACTATTTGCTGAACAAAAAACAGTAAATGTTTACTGGAATCCAGCGAAAAAATTGATATGTCAAAAAATTTTACGTCAAGCTGTCATTAGTAAAACGCGCCAAATCGCTGTGCAGCTGGTACGGGATCATCGCTATGCTCCTGATAGCGGATATGAAACCATAGCTAAGTCACTATTGGAGTAGATAAACTTAAAAGTTGACATGATAATCATATATCTCTAGTTCAACAGTAATTTGGCTATGATCCGATGGGCGTATGGTAGCTGGTGGCTGAGGGAAACATGGTTCCCTTGAACTAACTGGTTAACCAGTAAAATGTCACTTTTATGCAATTGGGCATTACTGAATAATCAGCAAATTTCATTTTGCTGAACAGTTTGCTGGAAACACAGCACACCAAAAATCAGCAAAATTTTGCTGGTTTCCAGCAATGAAAATTTGGTGTGTAAGTTTATTTTTAGTTTTGTTTTATTCCTTTTTTTTTCCTTGACAAGTAGGTTTAATAACTTTCCTACGTATGTCTTATGTATGTGGTGATACCACATACATAAGACATACGTAACACTGGCGATTTTTTCGGTACACGTTGCCCCACAGTACTCCGTACCTCGTTCTGTCTAACTGCTCGACAAATAATGAACAAAATAAATTTTCTCTTTTTCGGCTTTATCGAGCTCCAAAGAAAAATTTTTGGAAGATTTATTCCTGAGTGTTACGTATGTCTTATGTATGTGGTGATACACTCAATACAAAAGTTGACGACAAAAAACCTTAAAATGCGTTTTTCTCGAATTGATGCCTATGTGACGTCACACCCTGCGAAGAACCCAATGCTCCGTCACGAGCCTTATAATTAAAGTTTAATTTTGTTCCTAGGAGGGCATAGCCTTCTGCTATGCTTTAGTCAGGCGAAACATTTGGTTCCCTTGACAGAGGACCGCGAACGTCTCTGTCAACACTCTATGTATCAACAGATTATGCCACAGGTGGCAAAGAACTTCGCGCAGCCTTCTGCTGTGCTACAGGCAAACAAACTCGAATAAAATAAACAAGTTTTGTGTTATAAACAAAACAGAAGTCGCCGGTTCAACGGTGTTGATGCTCTCGCATGCGTTCTATCGTACATGCGGTACTAGATTATAGGTTAAGAGATTAGTAAGGTAAACAGAGAGTGGAGAAAGTCTCTCTCTCTGAGTTACCGGTAGGGTATATTTAAGTAGTGATGTACGAAAATAAAGTTAGTTAGTTAAGGCCATTCAAAGCCTTAAGCCACCCACAAACGTAAAAGGTATAAGGTCATTTCTGGGAACAGTAAATTTTTACGGGAAGTTTATCCCCAACATCACGGAGAAGCGCAAGCCGCTGAATGATTTGTTGAAGAAAGACGCTAGATTTGTGTGGGGAAAAGAATGTCAGGAAGCGTTCGAATTCCTTAGAAACGCGCTGATTACAGAGCCGGTTTTAGTCCGGCCAGATTATCAAGACACTTTCGTTATTACGACAGACGCTAGCAATTATGCTATTGGAGCCGTCCTGTCGAATGAAAAATCCATGCACCGGCCGATCGCGTTCGCGAGTCGTGCACTTGTAGGTGCAGAGACCAGATATCATATCATAGAAAAGGAACTATTGGCTATTGTATGGGCCATAGAATACTTCAGACATTACATTTTTGGTCAAAGGTTTATCGTTTACACAGACCACAGACCACTTATAGCGATTTGGAGGCTCAAAGAGACATCTCCAACGCTGACAAGATTGAGACTAAAGTTGCAGGGTTTGGAATGCAGCATCAGGTATAAACAGGGTAGCGAAAATATAGTCGCCGATTTTTTGTCACGTTTATCAGATGGGACGTGTCAGGGGCAGGAAAGTTCACCCCACAGGCAGATAGCCATGATTACGCGCCAGCAGAAACGCCTGCTAGAGCAGCAGAAGAACGCTTCGGATGATTTGAACGGCACAATACAAGATTTGAGTGCCATAGACATTGCGGACATCGCTGAGGACGAGGATGAGCAACAACTCGTCAACATTTCATATGATGACTTTTCACAGGCATTATCAAATGGCCTGATACCAAGTGAGACGGTGGAAGTCTCGAAGAGAATATTGGACGAGAGGAATATCGAAGCTCGTCTTATCATTTTGAACAGTCGGACGGCGTACAGAGAACTTCAGACACTGTATCAGCTGTCACAAGGACTGAAAGACTACGTAGAGGATGGGGTACTCAAATTTAAAGACAAGAAAGTAGGCGGTTTCATAGTAGACGGCAGCGAAAATTCGTTAATCGATTGCCGGAAATTTTTTTCACAATTTTTAGATAGCTTCAATAAGAGCCCCACGGCAGTAAAGGGAGCCGGGGTCATTCACCTAATATCATTCAAAAAAAACCAAGCAACAGGAAGTTCTGCAGATGATTCAGTTCCTAGCGGGTAAGCTAGAAAAACAAATAGTATTATATAATGCTAATAGCGAGCGTACAGTAATTGCGCCAGATCAAGTGGAAACAATTTTAAAGGAGTTTCACGATGCACCCTTAGGAGGGCACGTAGGAGCGCGACGAATGCGCCAGAGAATTGGCACACTTTTTACGTGGGCTACGATGAAACGGGATATCGAGAACTACGTTCGGCAGTGTGATTCCTGCCAAAAGAACAAAATTGGAAGATCAAACAAGATACCGATGCAGATCACCACGACCGCATCGGAGCCATTTGAAAAATTATACATGGATATAGTAGTATTACCCGAGTCCGACTTAGGAAATCGTTATGGTCTGGTCATGCAAGACGACCTAACTAGATATTTAACTGTCGCACCTATGGAAAACCAAGAAAGCCAGACGGTAGCGAGGACTTTTGTAGAGAATTATATTTGCAAATTTGGCGTACCGTTGGAGTTAGTTACAGATAACGGTGCGAATTTTGTAAGCACACTCATGAAAGATGTGTGCAAAATTTTGAAAATTAAGAAAATAACGACGAGTCCGTACCACCCACAAGCAAATTTGGTGGAACGATCTAATCGGGAGTTAAAAACTTACCTAAGGCAATTTATTGGCGGAAAACCGCACACGTGGGATAACTTACTCCCATTTTTTACGTTTCAGTATAATACTTCAGTAAACTCATCAACGGGGTACACCCCTTTCGAATTGTTGTATGGACGTACAGCACGCATTCCCACCTCCATTTACAAGCGGAATGGAGTGGACAATTTGACATATGAAACATATACACAAGAGATGAAAAAAATATTTTTTGACCTCCATGCGAACGCGAAGGCCAACCTAAAGGATTCAAAAGAAAAGCGCAAGCAAGTTTATGACAGAAAGGCAAATGAATGGCAGCCCATGTATGGCGATTTAGTTTTAGTGAAATCAGTCCCGACAGGATCAGGTCAAAAGCTCCAGAATATGTGGAGAGGACCTTATGAAGTAGTGGACATTCCAAGCGAAATGACCACAGTAATTAGAAACGGAAATCGTTTAGAAAAAGTTCATAATAACCGGCTTAAGCGTTATTATGACTGAATATATGAACTTAAACTATGCTTTCAAGGTTAACGGACAGAATATATTTAATGAAATACGATATTGGAGGGCATGAGTTATAATAGCAAGCACCTAAAACTGTATGAAAAAGGTGGAAGTAAAATATAGGCGTGAAAAAAATACGAAAAGTCGCCGAGAAAGATGAATGATTTTATTGAAGAAGCAGAACCAAACGAAAAAAATATACTGAAGTTAAGGCGTGAAGAAATAGAAAAAGTCGCCGAAAATATCAAGAGCCTTTCAATGACAGGAATCAAAAGGCGTAACAAGGTTTAAAAAAGGAAATGACGTGAAAAAATACGAAAAGTCGCCGATAGAGATATACAGCCTTTGAGGATACCGGTCAAATGGCATAACACAATTGAAAAAATTAAAATACGAATGGAGGCGTGAGGGACGAGTAACCCAGCCGATAACAGTTAAATAAATAGAAAACTTGGGGAATTTGAATGACTAGAATGACCTGGAATGTGGTGATGAAAAATTAAAGAGTTAATAGAAATTAAAACAGCATTTGTTTGTTTTTTGTAAAATGCAAATGTAAACATGGGAAAATTATATAGTGAACAAAGACCTCATGAAAACGAGGTTTGATTAATTTAAAATAGCTAATGGCCCAATAAGAAATAGAAGAAGAAAATCGATTGATGATGTATTGGGAAATTTTGTGTGATGGAGATAACTTAAATGACGGAAAACAATAGAACTAGGAGAGACTTTGGACAAGAAGGCTAAACCTACCGGACAAGGAGACTGCTGACTTTAAGAGATTCAGACTATTCTAATTTTAGTTAAGGACGAGCGAATGTAGACAACGGGGGTGGTTACCCAAAATGATTGACGGGAGTGCAAATTGAGTGAGAGAAAAACAAGGGAATAACCGGCCCAGGATGATTGAGTGTGCGAGTTTTCGTTTATTTCCTAACCTTCTTATCTTTCAGGAATCTCTAAAGCGGGCGGTCGCACCTTCGGACGGAAGGGGGAGAGGTATTATGCAGGCAACTGCATACTAAGGTGAAGTGTAAGTAAAGTAAGTATGTAAGTATGACAGTAGCAAGAGACAAATCGAAAATTAAATAATTACAGATTCAAAAAGAGATGCAAAAAAATTAAAGAATAAAGCAGATGAGAAAGTGACGGGTCATTTTAGGTGCAAATAGAAGATGATATGAGGTGTTAAGAACACGCCAGTTATTAGATGAACATTGTAAACGAAGACAGAAGAAAACGCTAAATATTTAATCAACGCGGTTTGTACAATGAAAAGAGTTATTTATGAATCAGACAGGAAATACTTGACAAAGGAAAAGAAAAGATTGAACCAATGCGGTTTGTTCGATGAAAACATGATGAAACAAAAATAGAGAAATGAAAAAATAATACATTGTGCGGAAACAGATTTATTTTATTGAAAACTGTTATAAGAAGAAGGAGGAAAATATTTGGAAAGAACGCAAAATGAAGAAAATATGTAACCAAAGCAACGAATTGATGCTATTTTTTTTAAATTGAAGAAAGTTATTTGAACTCTTTTTGATGAAAAACAAAAGCGTTAATAATGGACAACGAGACGAGTTCCTGATCATCGAAGACGACCGAGGTGATTACAACGGATGTCGAGATGGGGCATACCATGATGCCCAGTACAGCGCGAAAAGGAAAGCAGACGGTTGCGAGGGGAGTTGAACGGCGGGTGTCTATGGTCGAGATGGAGGTAAAGCCAAACGATATTACCAAGAGGAGACGAGCAGTATCCAGTTTTTGACCCCTGAAGAGGCCAGATGTGTAACAGAACTCAATCAATGCGGCTCATGGTCGAGCCAGAATCGAGACTTCAGCGCGAAGAAGAATACAGCAAACTACACAGCAAAGGGCGTAATAATTTGTTTCAAATATATATTACTCATTGAGAGTTATTGACTTCTACAAATGAGGATTCGAGGTCAAAGCCAAACAAGCAAAATGACGCTATAAAATTTTGCTCGTGTTTAATCAACTATGGTCTTTACGCACTACGCTATGAAAATGTGCACACATGCTAGCAGGTAATTGGACACCCCGCGCAGACAGTTAAAGATGATAAACCAAGTGACTGCATTATGCAACAGAGCCAGTGGCAATCGCAAATCTTTTCGCCACACGGCGCGTAACAATACTATCAGCCAAACAAAAATACAGCCGATCTATGTCAAAGGGACACGGCTAACCCAACATTAAAGTTCAACAACACATTCTGAACAATCGTAAAACAACCAGCTGAACTGCAGCCTTAAATTAAAGTGCAATGATAACCATTGAACTATTGCAAATAACCCGATGAAGCCTTAAAGATGAGTTCGCGAGGATTACATCACAAACAACCGATGAGAACCTCTACTGCCAGACGCACCCTCCCGTTTCAAACCCCCTGTAACCCGTCGCTTGAATCCGACAGCCAAGCAGCGGATATCTACAAGGCGCAGCGCACCAGGCGAGCGAACATTTGTCAATTTGTTATGAAGAAAATCCATGTCTGAAAACGTTAATTTATGTAGAAATGATATGTACCACTATTGTAATTAATTGAATTTTACGTGCAAAGGAAAGAAGGAACATCATGAAAACGAATATGTATATAGTAGCATAAAAACGCGAAAAATAATTGTTATGAAAAACACACCTATCGGCCGTCAGAACGGACCATGTGACCATCATCTCTTCTAGATAATGGCCAACTAGGCGGGGTGGCAGATGTGACGTCACACCCTGCGAAGAACCCAATGCTCCGTCACGAGCCTTATAATTAAAGTTTAATTTTGTTCCTAGGAGGGCATAGCCTTCTGCTATGCTTTAGTCAGGCGAAACATTTGGTTCCCTTGACAGAGGACCGCGAACGTCTCTGTCAACACTCTATGTATCAACAGATTATGCCACAGGTGGCAAAGAACTTCGCGCAGCCTTCTGCTGTGCTACAGGCAAACAAACTCGAATAAAATAAACAAGTTTTGTGTTATAAACAAAACAGAAGTCGCCGGTTCAACGGTGTTGATGCTCTCGCATGCGTTCTATCGTACATGCGGTACTAGATTATAGGTTAAGAGATTAGTAAGGTAAACAGAGAGTGGAGAAAGTCTCTCTCTCTGAGTTACCGGTAGGGTATATTTAAGTAGTGATGTACGAAAATAAAGTTAGTTAGTCCACCGTTATCTTGTGTATTAATTCCGCGCCAAAGGCGCGTACAGGGATATCTAGTAGAAGAATTCCCTGGTAGGTTATAACCTACACACCTATCAGCTAATTTTTGAAGTATGGGCAGAGTAGCTCAGGCATCTCCTCATCCATCAGTGTTTCTGGGTGTCCGCGAAAATTTTTGCCTTTTTGCTTCTATCGTTTTAATAGCACGGGCTGTGGCATTCTTCTTTCGGGCTTCTTTATCATGATCTGAGTGTTCCTTCTTCTTTGTCTTCAACAATTCAACATATCGGCTTTGTGAAATGCGAGCGTAATGGATCAACGACTTGGTGATATCAATTTCGTCTTCTCCACCGGTATCCTGTACTGCATCGTACACCAAGCGCTGTGCAACAAGTCTCTCCTCTTCCAGATTCATGACTACGCACTCCTTGTTCACAGAGAAACCTCGCTCCAACGTGGCATTGCCATGCGATAGAATCGAAATCTTCTTAATTAACACGGTAAAGTTGGAAAGGTTCTTGCCTGAACCAGCTATCAGATCTCTACAAAAAGTATCAAAACGTTTCTCGCTACGGCGGTAGAAAGTCACCAATGTCTTTGTCGAATGCATACTCAATAGTTGTGAGTATTCTTGGTGTCATCTGTCAGCCCTGTACTGTACAATTCAGCAGTATGTGTGTAATGGAGTGTCTGAGAATAAACCCATATTAATGTTCTTCGCCAATCAAAAGACCTGATTCTACTGAGTTTCGAACCCACCGCCACCCGCTTGTCAAAGCGGACTGTATAACCCTGCAGCTACAAAATCCCTTGCTTAAGTCATAAGTTATTTTTATTTAACTTAGGCTCCGATGTTCACTAAATGCTCGTAAAAGGTACAATATGGAAAGAGTAAAATCCTAAAAATACAAATTTATAGAAAAGCAAGAGCCGACGAATACGAACCACCCCTACGCCCCCACCACGATACGAATTGATTCTTTTTGCGGACTGTGTAACCTTTGTAACTGACAATCAATTTAAATAACAGTGTTTAGTCCCACGTCACCATTTTAGAAAACCCCTAGGGCTGTATAGGTAGTACATACGGTGTATATCTTTTTCAAAAAAAACACAATTATTATTTACAGCTTTGCCGAATATGTCACGCCGATCACACAAACCATTCTGGATCTGGAAATATTTGTAATCATAAATATTTTTTTACATAAACCTTTTTCACAAATTAGTTGTGATTCAAAAAATACCAACAGCAATAAATGACATGTTCAGTCCATAGGAACATCTATGCAAATCTTCAACCAGATCAAAAAAGGGCGAATAAAATGGTTGCTCCTTTTTGTGAAATTGTACTCAACGTATGTTGATTTTGAGATATAATTATTCAGTTCAGCAGTTATCATTATTTAAGACTTACGAATGTTTTATTTTTTACACAAACTGGTGTGATGTAATGGGATATTAAAAGAACGTATCACTGCTAGGTGGATTAACTTTGTGTAAACTCTCCCAAAGCAGAAGATCAAAGCAGAGAACTTTAAAAAATGAAATTCAAGCAGAAACTAACATGAATAAGTTTTAATTTTCATTGAAATGAATATTTTTCTTACTACTTTGAGGAACCTATCCCTCTGTGCAGCAATTAAACTAAACATGTATCGATAACAAAATATTTATGACAGAAACTATGAGAATTACATAAGTGTTGCTTCTAACCTTAATCGAAAGTTGATCCGTTTAGCTCCAAAAAATGTTTCTACACAAATGATCGAAATATGAAATTTATAACAACCTATTTTAGCAGTTTTTATTTTCACGATCAGATTGTGCAGATAGAGCAGTATTATTGATCACAACATATTTGTTTTAGCCACATCACACGTCGTAGTGCTTCAACTATTAACAAAATGATACCATATATTCAAAAAATATATAACTTCACGATTTGTTCTCGTTCAAAGAATGCCAAACACACCTTTCACGACAAAGTAAAAACGAAAACTGAACAATAATAATATTCACGTTTGATTCTCAATAACAAATATGACACCGATTTCACGAATACTCTCTAAAAAGTTCGTAATTCGCATACTAAATTCAAATCAAAGTAAATTGTGTCCAGGCGGCATGTGTACCCAAATAATTGGGTTGTTTAACTGTATCAGTTTTTTATATTGTGATTTCAGAGAAAAATTAGAATTTTGCGCTCTAACTGACAACCGCAACTGACAACCGAAAATGACAATCTCAGACAGCACCGATAAAAATGCGACTCATGAACTTGTTTGTCAAAGCGTATGCACTCTTCATTTACTTCAATTGAAATTGAATAGCATTGAAGCCCCCTTGATTCCTTGCCCTCGACTATGCAGCAGAGCCGCATTGATATGGTTTGCAATTAGAATGTTCTAGGAATAAACTAGTTATAATCCATTATTTGATGTTGCTTAAACAGTATGCAATACACACTTAAAATTTTTTGCCGGGTCTCGGTAATTTTATTGCCGAGAACGGCACCACTGAGTGCTCGGTTAAGAAAAAAATGACAGCTGTCACATTTTTCGTAAATCTCGGTTCAGCCTAACTGAAATCTCGGAATTCGGGTATTTTGTGCCGAAATTTCAGTTTGGTGAACCGAGATTTACGAAATAATGTGACAGCTGTCATTATTTTTTTAACCGAGCACACAGTGGTGCCGTTCTCGGCAATAAACTACCGAGACCCGGCAAAAAATTTTAAGTGTGTATAACAAAGTTTTCATTGACTGGTGAATGACCGCCGGTTAAAACCTCAACAAAAAAATGTGTCGAAGAGATATATGGGAAAAAGACCTCTGATGTTCGTTCAGAGATTTAGAGGTACGGCTCAAGAGTTTCGTCTTCTCGAAAAAAGTCACTATTCTAAATTTCAGCACAATCGGACTTCGGGAAGTCGTGCGGGTAAAATTTTACTTTTTTACCAATGAAAAAATATTCGATAAAAAAATTGCGATGCCAAATTCCGTAGAGATGCAATAAACGTTCAAATCTAGTGTTGTTTTTGTAAGATTTGGACCACTGCGACCATTATTTGATCTTTTGTGGTAAAAAAAATATTTATATATTTTTCAGCTGGGAACTCTCTCAGCTTTAATTTATTTTTACCATTGAGGACATTTTTCGAAAAACCGAAGCTTCTGAGCCCTACCGCTAAACGAAATTCGAAGGCCTAGTTTCCCCTTAACTTCTGTTGGTTCCAGCTTGAGAATTCCTATGCTTCTGAAAGTCTTTTTTTTTCGAAAATTTGTTGCCTGAGATAACATAAATGTTTTCCAGTACCGCAAAAGTCTACAGCGCATCATTTCTATGTCTGTCTCCTGCATCTTCAAAATTGAGCTTTATAGACATAGTTGTCCCACGACTTTTATTTTATATATCATGGCATTGTTGTGATAAATACATCAAATCACCAAAAGCATGCGAACTTTAACAAACCCGTACCCGATGTTGTCGTATCATATTCACTAACCGATCTAAAAATAGGCGAAATGGTGCCCATCGCTGATGGCAATAAATCGTTCATGCCTTTGATGATGAATATGATATTCTTTGCTCGATCAAGACAAACGAAAACCTAAGAAACAAATAAAAAGACTCTTATTAACTAATGAGGTGTAGAGAATAAAACTCATTCGGATATTTTTATATTTCAATTACGAACATTTCACTATCTCCAGTTGAACGTGTATCGAGTGCTATTCCTTACAGCACTTTTTTACCAGTGTTTGAGATGTCTGTCAGTTGCGGGTGTTGCTTCTTCTTTTTCTTAAAAATACCCTGCATTCTAATTTTTTTGTGAAAGGACAATATCATCTGAAAGATCTGCGTTTTCTAAGTAAAACGTGATTTAAAAAAATTCTATCGTTCTCTTTGCTTTTTAAATCATATTTAGTACATTCTCGTAGGCACAATTACCCGATTGCGATTCCAACGAATCAACTAATTGTGACAACAACTCTTACGGGAGTTTAACGAGTTCAACACGGGAATGACCATCCGTTAAAAAATTTTGACAGATGATATTATACGCATGTATCAACTAAATTGGGTGTTTGTGCAATCGACATATTGATCAGTCAATTTCGTCAAACCACGTATGTTGATTGTTTTTGTTACCCGATTTTTTTGACAACTAAATCAGTTCTCGTAAGATGTGAACTTAATCGGTTATAAAATCGCTTTATTATGTAAAGTAAAATCGGATCATATTTTGTGTTTTGATTAATTAGCAAACGAAATATGATTTTGTAGTGTTTTTCAAAATGGTTCCGAAAGTAGAACTGCATATAATTTTTCGTCGTATAATTTTGTATATTCAAGGTAAGTAATATCGCATTCTTGAGTATTTCACAATTACTCACAATTGCATGAATCATTAATGTGACTTCTGTAATCATTAACAGATGGTAGCAACTGTTTTTAACTTTCAGACAAATTTCCTGTGGCACTTCTACATTTCGTAGAAGATTTATTTTGTCTTTCATCTCAGGTAAGAGAATTCATACTACAGTCGCCGTTCGATAACTGCAAGTCTTTTAACTGCAACGCTTTTTTTACTGCAAGACCGATAACTGCAACAACTTTGCAGTTTTCGGACCGCAATCCGTCAAATCTTAAGTCAAAGTCATATTTGACATTGAAGTGACAAATCTCGCGGGGGATTCTAAATGCATTCGAAAAAAAAAAGTTGAATCTCTAGAAACATTTCAAAAGGACTTTTCATTTTTGTCGATTTTTTTCGATTCCGTTTACTTGTTGTCTCTTTATTCTAGATGGGAGATTATAGATCTCCACTATTAATCAATGAAGCCAAATCACCATGTTATGTGGTTCACTTTCCGTAATTATTATAAGAGAAAAAAAATCCTTGTGCATTGTTTGGCTAGCTTTCACGTCACGGATCCTGCTGACATTGATGTTGCTTTTACTTGCGTTATGTCAGCGGTTCCGAGCTTTCTGTCAAAATTTCATTCATGAATTGAGTTCAGAAACGTCTCGTAAAATGGTCTTCTGTAGTGATGAACATTATCTTCGCCTACACACTTAAAAAATTTCGCCGAATCTCGGCATTGTTTGTGCCGAGATTTGGACAGCCGAGTGCTCGGCAACCATCTCGGCTGAATCTCTTTGGCCGAGAATCTCGGAAAACCAATATTTGACAGATGTCATTTTTATGCCGAGAATCGCGGTACACAGTTGACTGTGCTCTCGGCAAATCCAGCCGAGAAGCGGCAAACCAGTCTAACGACCTTTCGGTTATATAAGCTGAATGTTCGGCACAGTAAAGAGCCGTTTTTTCAGTGGAATCCAATCGCAGAAAACAGTTTTGCTGTGAATCAGGTAGTTTTCTTTCAAAAGATAAATTATAAGCTCGATGAGTTTTAGTAAGTAAAGAAATTTATTCATACTAAATCTTGAATACTTATCTTTATCTTGCTCGCCAGTAGGGCATTGAGCTAAACATCTAATCTAAAATTACGTCTAATGCCTATCCCTAAAACAAATAAAATATTGTATTCACACGATTTGAAACTACACTTTTTAAGTTCCAGCCACTTCCCCCCAAACTGTACTAAATTTTTTTCTGCTACCGGATTGTAAACACTTGTAATTTGCACAAATTTCAGCCAAACTTGTATCCGATTCCTGTTTGCTCACCCATAACACGCATAAATTTGCACTAAGAAAAACGGCGGCAACTCGTTCATGAGAATGACAGCTGTATTGCCGAAACACGGCAACGAGTAAAATTTGTGCCGAGATACCAGTAATGTTTTTGCTGACCTCGGCATCAATAGTGTTTAACGATAAATTCGGCAAAAAATAGAGACGAGGTTCGTCAAGCTTAGTTTTTTGGACGAAGTCTCGGCAAAATGATCTGACAACAGTCGGTGTTACGTCAGAGACGAAACGCCCCTAGAAGTCACAACACCTCTGGAGCCGCTGTCTGCATTATCGACGGCTGATCGGACGTGGCCTGTCATCGGATGGGATCAAGGGAACTTGCGTGTCATTCTAGCAAGGGATCTGAGCGAGTTTCATCTTGGTGAGTTAGGAGGATCCAGCGAGTTTGTGCGCAACTTTCAAAATTATTTGCAATTTTTCTACTTTATAAAATTAAAATACATTCACTTAATAATTAAAGTTCGGGTGAGGAATTGTACTTAAAATTAATATTACAAATTATCTAGTAGTTAATGCGATTGCTTATTACTAGGAACGGCAAAGCTTAACCTAAAGCTGAAATATAACCAGGTATAAAACGTGGTGAACAGAATTGGAGGCACTAAATGTAAGCGAAATTTGTAATTTTAAGAAAATTATCATCAAAAGTTTTTTTGTACTAAAGGATATTTTAACCAACCAAAAATCCCTGTGGTGGTTTAAAATTCAGAAACATCCATTCAGCTGGTTCAAGCAACAAATTAAAATATCATTTACCGGTGGTGATGTCGGAGCCAATCATGAGCAAAACCAAAAAAAGTGGAGCGAAAGCTAGCTCAGGTAAGCACCTGGAGTCTTTCCCCAGTGCTCAGCCAGGAGAGCAAAACCCCTCTCGAGATGCCCTTGAACAAATGTTAATCCCACTGAAACAAATGTTTAATAATAAAAAACCTCAAAGTGACAAAGTAATTAGTTCGACCCCTAACCCCTTTAACCTTGAGCAAAAAACTACACCTGTGGCCCAAAGCAGTTGTGGCGTATGTGATAAGCCAGATAATATGCGTATGGTCCAATGTGACATCTGCGACGTTTGGCACCACTTTTCGTGCGTGGGCGTATCAGAAGATATTGCTCACAGCAGCTGGGATTGTTTAAAATGCGGTAATGCGAAAACAACCAGAGGCAAATCGAAATCCAATCGGAAGGTTACAACGCGAGTAAGATCATCCCCCGTGAAACGTAGAAAGGCTGTGCGAGTCACTAATGCGAAAGGTAATAAAAAAGTTTCGGCGAGTAAAAAACTAGGCAATGCTACCGATGAAGTCGATGTAATACGCAATGATATTTCGGTTGTGATGAATAATAGAAATACAGCACCAGCAGCAACGTCGATTCCCAAGGCCGAGTCTATTGTATCAGCCACCTCATTCAAGTCAACCAAGGCACGTTTGGATCTAGAACTGAGGCAAATTGAAGCCGAGGAGAAATTAATGCTAGAAGAAATGAAACGTAAGCGCGATTTAGTAAAGAAGAAATTTGCTATTATGAAAGATATTACCGATTTGGATTGTCGTGCTGAGTCTACCTCTGATCATCAGAAGGGCCGGATTAGAGTGCAGGACTGGTTAAATAATCGTGAGAATTGCCGGAGTGAACGGAGCTCGGTGGTGAAAGATCACAGCATTTACAGATCCAAAAGCAAACAAGAATCCGAATGCTCGAGAGAAGAGGATCTGTGCGACGATATACCGTATGATGAGAATCTCAGCGGAGAGAAATCATCCAACCGATCTGATAGTGAAGAGAGCGATATGGATTTAGACTCTTTTAATTGGAACAGTGCGTCACAGCGCAAATCATCAAAACAACAATCCTCGATAATGTCAGAAGGCGGGTGCAAACAGCGTTCTGTGGCAGAACGGCAAGGCTCCCTACGCTGCAACAAGCGATTATCAAGAGATGAAATTGCAGCGCGCCAAGAAGTTACACGAGAGTTACCAAAATTTAACGGTAATCCGGAGGATTGGCCGATGTTTTTGTCAACATATGAAGATACCACTGTGATGTGTGGCTACACTGAGGTAGAAAATATGATCCGATTAAGAACCAGCCTAAAAGGTGACGCTTATAACGCCGTTCGAAATTTTCTACTGCGACCCGAGACAGTAAAAAAGGCAGTGGATGCATTGAAATTGCGTTTTGGTAGACCAGAAGTCATAATCGAACACTTGAAGGAGAAAATTGTGGCGATGCCTAGCATAAAGCCAGACGCGCTGGAAAAGCTCGTTGAATTTGCACTCGAGGTGCAAAATCTTTGCGCCACAATTGAGGCTGATGATGAGGCCGAATATATGTGGGATACCACCCTTATCAGAGAATTCGTGAGTAAGTTGCCACCGCAAATTAAACTCGATTGGGCACGGTACAAAAGAAAGTTGCCGACGGTAAAGCTAGCTACTTTCAGTAGATGGATATATCGATTAGCAGAAGATGTGAATGTAGTTTTCAGCTCTCAGAGTCGAGTAAGCAAACACCAGGAGTGTCGTGCAGGTCGTAAGGAACGGTATATGAACACTCATTCAGATATAACATCCCAATATGAAAACAAGCCCACACCGATAGCACAGAGCAATCCTTCGGTAGGCGTATCAAAGAGTGAAGGAAAACCTTGCCCAGTTTGCAAAGGTACATGCAGGAACCTTGGAAAATGTCCACGATTCCAGGAGCTGTCATACGAAGCCAGATGGACGACTGTTCGTGGCTTCAACTATTGCCGGAAATGCTTGCAGCAACACAAGGGTGGCTGTAATCCTGGAGTTTGCGGTAAAAACGGGTGCACCTTTAAACATCATGTTCTGCTTCATAAGGATTTGATTGTTTCCGCAAGTACGAGTAGCGGTGTGGTAAATCGCAATGAGGAACGCAATATTCACACACATCAGTCTTGTACCACTCCGGGATCGTTCCGTTACCTGCCAGTAACGTTGTTTGGGAATGGAAAGCAGGTGCAATGCCATGCATTTTTAGATGATGGATCGGAACTGACGCTCATAGATCAAGATCTAGCCAGAGAATTAAAAGTAGGTGGAGATATTCGCCCACTTTGTCTTAAATGGACGGGAGGTACGCACCGTTACGAGTCTGACTCTCAAAGTGTTAACTTTTAGGTGTGTGGGCGCGAAGGTAAGAGGTGGTTCCTTCAGGATGTACGAACGGTAGCGGAATTACAATTACCTTATCAATCTTTGAACATGGATGAACTGTGCGCAAAATATAAATATTTGCAAGGAATACCCGTTGATTCTTATTCAGACGTTCGTCCACGAATATTGATTGGCCTGAGGCACGCTAATCTCATGTTAGTACGCAAAAGTCGAGAGGGAAAAATCGGTGACCCAATCGCTGTTAAAACCAATCTTGGCTGGACGGTGTATGGTGGTTGGACAACGGAGAACGCATCAAATATAGTTAGTCACACTTACCACATTTTCACTTGTACTGGGGATAACGTGCGAGATTTAAATCAAACAGTGAAAGATTATTTTTCTTTGGACAGTTTGGTTGTCAAACCGAGTCAGACCAGATTGTCGAAAAACGATGAACGCGCGATGCTTCTCCTCGAATCCCGTACCCGCTTTGATGGACAACATTATGAAACCGGATTGTTGTGGTGCTCTGATAAGACCCGTCTACCGGATAATAAACCAGTTGCAGTCCGGCGTTTGAAATGTCTTGAGAAGAGAATGGAAAAGGATGAAGAGTTGGCTAACATTATGAGAAACAAGATTGCGGAGTACATGTCGAAAAATTATATTCGTAAACTGTCGCAACAAGAACTCTCAGAAAAATACGAGCGCGTTTGGTATTTGCCAATTTTTCCGGTTTACAACGTGAACAAGCCAGGAAAAGTAAGAATGGTATGGGATGCAGCTGCTGAGGCCTACGGAACATCTTTGAACTCAGTGCTTCTTACTGGACCCGACCAGCTGGCTTCTTTGGTGGGCATTCTCTATCAGTTTCGGGAGCACCAAATAGGAATTTGTGCCGATATCCGCGAAATGTTCCACCAGGTGAAAATTGTTCCTGAAGACCAACACTGCCAGGGTTTTTTTGTGGCGCGATCACGCCAGTCAGAGCGAGCCGGATACCTACATCATGCAGGTGATGACTTTCGGAGCATGCTGTTCACCAGCCACGGCGCAATTCGTGAAGAATAAAAACGCCGACCGATTAGCTGAAGAATATCCAGAAGCAGTTGCCGTCATCAAGAATAATCATTATGTAGACGACATGGTTGTGAGCGTGGAAACGGAAGATGAAGCAGTCAGCCTAGCGGAAGCGGTTCAGTTTATTCACAAGCAGGGCGGATTCGAAATCCGCAATTGGGTGTCAAACTCACCGCTAGTGCTTACGAAGATGAATGAAAGGGCATCAACAGAAAAGGATTTAAATATTCCTTGAGAGCTGGCGAGTCAAAAGATCCTTGGAATGTGGTGGGATACATATGATGATGTTTTTAAGCATAAAATAGGCTGGACGAGGTTCGATCAACCCCTACTAAATGGAAGTTGTTGTCCCACTAAAAGGAAGATTCTACGGACATTAATGTCGATTTACGACCCAGTTGGTCTCATAGATCATTTCCTGATTATGTTGAAAATTCTTCTCCAAGAAGTGTGGCGCGCTGGTGTCCAGTGGGATGAAAAGATTCCAGCAAACTTGTTCGACAGATGGCGCAATTGGCTACGTTTACTTCCAACATTAGAACAGCTGCGTATTCCTAGACGCTATCAGCAAGTACTACCATTACGGAAAGCTGATGCTATCGATTTGCACGTATTCGTTGATGCTAGTGAAAACGCCATGTCAGCAGTCGTGTTCTTGCGGTTTGTGATAGATACAAAAGTAGACTGTTCTCTGGTTGCGGCCAAGACTCGCGTTGCTCCGCTCAAATACATCTCCATCCCACGTTTGGAACTTGAAGCGGCAGTTTATGGTTGCAGATTAGCGAAAACTGTTTCACAAAATCTTTCGCTGGAGGTGTCGAAGCGGACGTTCTGGACGGACTCTCGAAATGTTTTATGTTGGTTGCGGTCTGATCACAAAAGATACAGCGCTTATGTTGGATCGCGTGTGGGTGAATTGTTAGAATCAACAGATATTTGTGAATGGAGATGGGTACCGAGCAAGCTCAATGTAGCGGACGACGGAACAAGATGGCGAGACCAGCCTGACTTATCTACAAGCAGGTGGTTTAAAGGAACTGAATTTTTAACGCAAGAAGAAGGAACATGGCCGTGTCTACCGTTAAAGTCTATTTCGACAGAAGCAGAGATGAGATCCAATGTGTTGTTTCATTGCCACGCGTCTGAGCAGATAATCAACATAAGCAGGTTTTCTAACTGGCGATGTCTGTTGGGGGCCACCGCATATGTCATCCGATTTTGTTCAAAACTGCTTCGTCGTGTCAGCAAAGATTTTCCAGTTTCTGGGCCATTATCGCGTGAAGAGTTACGAAGAGCCGAGGAATATCATTACCGCCAAGCTCAGCAAGACTCATATCAAGACGAAGTTGCAACGTTGAGAGCGGCAAGCACAACAACCAAGCAAGTTTCGAAGTCTAGTGCCTTGTACAAACTAAGCCTATTCATAGATAACGTCGGTGTAATGAGGATGAAGGGCAGAACAGGTGTATGTGCCTATCTTCACAGTGATGCGAAAAACCCAGTGATTTTACCGCCAAACCATCAAATTACATCGCTGCTGTTAATTTACTACCACGAGAAATATATGCATCGTAATTATGAGATCGTAGTCAATGAAGTACGCCAAAAATATAGCATTTTTCGCCTGAGACAAACACTCTCAAAAATCCGTCGCAACTGCCAATGGTGCAAAAACAGAGATGGCAATTAAAAACTTTATGGCACGAAGGGGTACGCCTGTTAGCTTCTACAGCGACCAAGGCACCAATTTTGAGGGTGCTAATCGAACGCTACAACAGATATATCAGGCTGTTAACCAAGAACAGTTAATGCGTGAATTCACCACCCCTTCAACAGCGTGGCAATTTAACCCACCGGCTTCCCCCCACATGGGTGGGTGCTGGGAGAGACTCGTGGGATCAGTAAAACGCAATTTGACTGAAATTTTCACTTGCGGCGACCAACAGATGAAGAGCTTAGAAATGCATTAACGGAAATAGAAGGTGTTCTTAACAGCCGACCTCTAACTCATGTTCCTATTGACGACGAGGCAGCTCCTGCATTAACGCCCAACCACTTCCTGTTAGGATCTACCGATGGATCCAAACCGTTGACAACGATCGAATCTGACACTGCAGCGCTACGACGTGGCTGGCCGACTTCTCAGTGGCTAGCTAATCTCTTTAGGAAGCGTTGGATCAAAGACTATCTGCCTGAAATAACTCGGCGTTCTAAGTGGCATAAAAAGGTGAAACCTCTGCAAGAAGGGGACATAGTGGTCATCGTGGATCATGAGCATCCTAGAAATTGTTGGCCAAAAGGAAAAGTCATTGGGGTATCAAGCAGCGGAGGTCAAACCCGCAAGGCAACTGTTCAGACTGCTAACGGAGTGTACGAGCGACCGACCGTTAAACTGGCGGTGTTGGACGTACGGCGCGAGTAGAAGTAAGCTGGAGCCGGAAGACCTGGTCCGCATACCGGAGGGGAGTGTTACGTCAGAGACGAAACGCCCCTAGAAGTCACAACACCTCTGGAGCCGCTGTCTACATTATCGACGGCTGATCGGACGTGGCCTGTCATCGGATGGGATCAAGGGAACTTGCGTGTCATTCTAGCAAGGGATCTGAGCGAGTTTCATCTTGGTGAGTTAGGAGGATCCAGCGAGTTTGTGCGCAACTTTAAAATTATTTGCAATTTTTCTACTTTATAAAATTAAAATACATTCACTTAATAATTAAAGTTCGGGTGAGGAATTGTACTTAAAATTAATATTACAAATTATCTAGTAGTTAATGCGATTGCTTATTACTAGGAACGGCAAAGCTTAACCTAAAGCTGAAATATAACCAGGTATAAAACGTGGTGAACAGAATTGGAGGCACTAAATGTAAGCGAAATTTGTAATTTTAAGAAAATTATCATCAAGAGTTTTTTTGTATTAAAGGATATTTTAACCAACCAAAAATCCCTGTGGTGGTTTAAAATTCAGAAACATCCATTCAGCTGGTTCAAGCAACAGTCGGCAACCGGCATTTTTTTGCTGAAATACCGGTTGAATCCAAAGTTGCCGAGTGAACTCGGATGTTTTTTTGCCGAGCTCGAGATCCAGTTTTAAGTGTGTACATATTGGTTATGTAAAGTACAGCACTCGTTCGCTAATTGCACGCGATTTAGTTGCACTGCGTTTTAATTGCACGTCCGCTAGTTGCACGAAAGTGCAATTAAAAAGCAGTTTTGCGTCAAACTACACGTGGTTTTTGAAGCTACCGTCTGTCTGTCAAGTTTTGTGAGGGGATACTGAAC
The DNA here is from genome assembly GCF_029784165.1 of Wyeomyia smithii. Classification (NCBI taxonomy): domain Eukaryota; kingdom Metazoa; phylum Arthropoda; class Insecta; order Diptera; family Culicidae; genus Wyeomyia; species Wyeomyia smithii. Next base: position 128,237,726 of record NC_073696.1, on the reverse strand, counting down.
GCACGAAATATTTAGTTAACTGAAAGTAAATTTAATACTTTTTAATTTTGTTATTTTAGATTCCGATTGTATGTACTAAATAACATTTATACATAATCACATTGCACGTTTGCCCCGTTTGTTTTCAATTATAGTCGATCTTTTTGATTTAAATTTGATCACTTGTGTCGCACACTCACTGAAATGTCGCGTTAAGCTGCCCACATACTTTACAGCTTCTGAAAACGTGGGATTCTCTGAAATACAGGTATGTTCATTACACTTTAATTAAGTTGCAATGCATGGAAAAATCTGACTGGTTCAAAATTGATTCGTGAACGGATACACGAAAACGAACCTTTAGCGCACCCCTAAAATTTTTTGACAGTTTTGAGTTCATGCAATTAAAAAGCCCATCCGCTAGTCACACTGCAACTTCCGTGCAATTAGCGCACGAGTGCTGTAGTTACTAAAACGCAATAAATTATGATGCGGAAATATGACTATCAAATTGATTAATCAAAAAGCTTACCTATTTTAGTTTTCTGCTGTTTTTGCTACTATGTACTTATAAAAAAAATACATTTCGACATAATTGAAAACAAAAATTGTAGTGACGGACCCCCCTCTAAATTTCGGCATGTGTCAAGTGTTGCAGTTATCGAACGGCATTCGATAACTGCAATGTAAACATGTTGCAGTTAGCGAACGACGACTGTATTATATAATAATAATGAATAGTATACTAGGAAGATTGTGATTTATCAATTCAAAACAAGAACCATCTGAATATTGGGAAACCTCTGATGAAAATGCTCAATTTTTTTTAACCGAATAAATTGTTATTTAATAATTTTAATCGAACAAATCGTTAAAAATAAAGTTAAAAATTAAGTCCACGTGCGTTGTGGATGGCCCCTTTCTGGTGTAATAGGCTGACTAGTTATTCGAGTTATTAATTTTGGTGTGACAGTTCTCATAACGGTGAGCGCCATGTCATTCCTCTGGATATAGTGTTCTCTAAAAGCGAATTTCTTTATTCCAACTGTGGCAAATCTGCCAAGGAATAAAGCAGCGACATTGCAATTTACGACGCATGTGAGAAAGAGATGCCGGATAATTGTTTACGAACCGATGTCATGACAACTGTTTCCTGAAGCTGCCGCTGATGATGATGGCGCTAGTGTTGAAAACATGATATAAGCTCCGTTCATTGTGCCGCATGTGTTGCTGTACGAATTTTTTTTTTGCGTGTTCCTAGCTATATTGAATGTAGGGCTCTCAAGAACGCGTTGAAACATGTTTGAACGTGACCATTTATGTCCTGCATAAAATCACATCTGTTCAACTGAAGAACCAAAAACGAGACAAAATATCTTTATTTTAAGTATCGACATCTAGCGGTGGAGAGAACGCATTCTACACTCGAAATTTCATTACGCTTATATTCCCTTCATTCAACAAAAGGACTGTATGAGCTCTCGCCGCTTTTTCGTCGAGAGAATCCTTTGTTCTCCCCGGTACCTAAGACAAGACGTGACAGCTGGTCACCGTTACATTCAACCAATTTGAACCGGCTGCTGATTGGCTGAATTCGATAACGCAATCGTCACGTAGAAAATACAACGAGGTTACTTTTCACTGTAAAGCAGTGATGCTGGAGAGTCATAATTTAGCTATTATAATTGTTCATAAATAATGATGCAAAAGTATGCAAGGTACATGATATTACCGAGTAATGTATTTCACTGTTATAACTTTAAAAATGTATTGATTATTCGTTTATTACTATTTCGGTTGAAGTCCAAGAAACTTAGAAAGAAGAAATTTGGGTAGCAAGAAACTTAGGAAGAAAAAATTTTATAGTAGAAGTATGCTTTATTGAACATAAAATAATAAATAAGAATTGAGTATTATTCGCCTATATATTGCAATTTAAATTTGTTTTATTTTCATTGACCTGCAGAAGTTGTTAAAAATAATCATTCTGGCATCAACGGTATGGAACGTTCAAAAAAATTTCGACGGGGTTGACGGCCGTTACGAGAAGAAAAATAAGAAGCCAGCTGTCGGGTCTTGTCTTAGCCCGGTACTGGTATGGCGAGGGTGCCTTTTCATGATAAACGTACAGTACCACCCGCATACGTGCAACGGTTTTTATATAGATATATTTTTAATGAATTTCATTGTTGCCCAAGTTAGAAAATGAATATCTTGACTAACGACAATCATTTTTTTACATTGTACCTAATGTCGTAACTTGTAAGCAGTGCTGGTACAGCGCGTCTGATATACATTTCTAGCAATGTTAGGTATGAAAAACGGTACGAGGAAGAAATATTGTCGTTGATGGAGAAATTCGGTTTCCAAGTCCAACGAAAATGTTCAAGTAAATCAAGTTTCAACAGTCGTGAGGTGTACGATCCAGGAAAATTTGTTAGACAATATTTGAATGGTTGAAAGGTTTTTAGTTTAATTTGTTATATTGACGTTGATTGTGAATTGTTACTGAATTTCCACTCTAAAGATCTCTTGAACGCGGTCCTGTCTTAACTTGATTTTGATAGATTCATTTATTCAAGATCTGGTCATTAAAGCAAAAAAATAGTTTTTTGGTGCATGTCCAAACTATTGGAGCGAACTGTTCGAACGATGCACTGTAAAATCAATGTAGGATGGAACAGCCAAAAATGAATGCGAAAGCTTGGGCACCGATTTGCTGCAGAGTTTTGTTCGAAGTTGCATATCTGTTCTGTGATAAAATCCATAAAACGTTATAAACGAAACAGTCGTTCTTCGCTTTTGCATTTCTACACACAACTTGCAGCAACAGTTTATCTCGCATGGACGGAGCTTATTCGGCTGTTTCGCAAGCACTCACAGCCTTTTGACGTATAATCGAGCCAGAGAAAAACGGCTTCAAGCGAAATGTATGGGGATGACGTTCGTGACAGGGATGTGGTTAAAACTGACAAATTTTACGGTGCGCTACGGGCAGCACGCCAGGTCAATACTAGGTCAAAGTCGAGCGAATAAAGAAGGGTTTTGACAGCAGTTAGGTTGCTTCCAGGTCAAAACGAGGTGAGCTGGTGGAATAAAGAAATTCGCTATATGTCATCCCCCTGATGACTACAAACAGTCCGTAATGGGACGGTGTAGTACTGTCGCAAAACCGAATTCGACAATATTAATCCTAATCGACCAGGTATCAAATTCAATATACATTAGATTTTACGCTCTTTATTATTGATATGTACATCTTAAAAGTTGTATTACAATAATAATCAAAATTAGCTATAAACTATACAAAAATCACCATCTAACTTCTATCGTTTTGATTTACCTTGGTCACAAGGAAAATGTTTTCTTGGCTTTTTCTGTTATTGTTTGTTGATCTGTGTCACATATGGCACACGCTTCATTGACTATTTTATTAAACATTTTGGCATCATCCGCGTACACATGATGACCAGCATTAGGTATAGAATGCACTTTAACATATTCATGGTGTCGCAGCTGCTTCACTATGTCGCCAGCCGTATTATCTAGCCATGATTTTTCACCGTACACAAAAGTAATAGGCACATTGTGTTTAAGATCCTGTATCCGATTGATCATGGGATTTTTGGCCCACCCCAAGTTTTTCATCATGCTATGGAAAGCGCTTTCACCACTGAAAAAGACGGAGTATCAGAAAGTAAATACCAGTTTTATATTATATATTAGTACCTCGGTTTTTGTGCGTTGCACTGATGAATATAGTTGGGAATATCATCTCGATTTGATACCACATTAGAGAATTTTCTCAATATATCTGGCCTCATTTTTTCTACCATCCAGGATCCCATTGGACCAAAAAATCGCAAAATCGATAAAGGATTCAAGGATTTGGCAGCAGCAACCAATGGCTTTCCCCACCAGGGTATTTTGTATCTACTATCAACGTCTGTGGGCATTTCTGGAAATCCCCATGGATCAGCTAGTATTAAGTGTTTAACACTGAAATTTTAAATAGCGTAACGATGTGAACATCGGGTACAAAATATTGTTTTTGTTGTTTAGTATCTATAAATGCGGCATAGTTTATACATACTAGATAACATGGCGAAGAATAATTAATATAAATATATTACCGTTCAGGGTAGGACAAAGCATAGCTGGCAGCCAAAAATCCGCCCATTGAGTGGCCAAGAACGATCATTTCCTTCAAACCTGCTTCTTTGCGCCATACGTCTATAGATTTCACTAGTTGTTTTTCAGCGATTAATGCATCGTCAGAGAAATCTGGTCTCGAACTTCTGGCGAACCCCAAAATATCAATGGCATAAAGAGGACGATGCTCTGCAATCTGGTCGAGATTTAAAATCCAAAGGGCAACTCCAGCCCCCAGTCCATGAAGCATGAGAATCGGCGTACGTTTAGCCTCAGTATTCATAGCTATTGTCCATATTTTGTCGGACTCTCCAACACACGGGCCAATATCAACAAACATTCCCCGGTAAGAAAGTTTCAAATCTGCAAAACAGTATGGTAAAAAATACTTCGATAATATCACTATTAAGATAATTGAGATTATCAAGAGATGTTAACCTGCTATCACTACCAGTCGAAAATTCATCAAGTGTTATGAATCAATATATATTAAACATGATTTTGCTATGATCTGGGATATGATTTCTGTATCAACAATAACCAAATGAAACATTTGAACCATAGCTACGTAACATTCACGTGTTAACAAATTGTGCCTAGTTTCATTTCTAAACTGAAAAATATACGAGCATTCCTTTTCTCAACAACTACAGAAACATTTATTAACACTTTCGATAAAATGATTTGAGAATTTTGTGTGTCTTTAGCTTCGGAGCAGAATTTATGCTATGATTTTTTGCATGTATGCTTCAAGATTTCAGCACGTGTAGTACACATTGAGTTCATTCGTTCATTCGTAGAAACCGCCCACAAATACAAGTCCGACGATAGATAAGAAAGTAAATGACGAAGCAAATTATAAACAATTATGCTGATTTCAAATACTCATACTTAACAGGCACTAAACCGTGTCGGCGTAGAATATTTTGCCAGGTTGATACAAAAATCGAAATAAATCAAACTATCATTCAAGTTAATTGTACCATAATGAGTCATGCAATATCGAAATTTAATGTAGATGTTGATTTCTCACTTCCAGTTTTAAAAATAACTAATTTCTTGAAAAATGCTCAAATCTATTGCTTCTTAGTTCACGAAAAAGTAAATTACTCGCAATTTTCCAAATAGGAACCTACTTACGTGATAAAATAGATTTTTCAATTGCCCGCAGCATGCTACCGGAGTATTTGGTCCAATTGAACCAGCTGTGAAGTAATTTGTTTGGTTAATTTCAACAAAAACTATGTATGGGTATAAAACCTACCTTCTTTCTTTTTCAGATATTTCTACCTCTGACATATTTTGTTATTTGTGAAATTGAAACGTACGAATCCAAAATCTCATTACGCAAACTGCTTTGCTCGTATTCTATGATACGCGAAATTAGCGCCGATTGTTATGAAATAGAAAACTCACTTCAGCAAGATCAATTCACTACACCAGTCGTTTGATGAAAGTTACTTAAAAATATATTCATTCGACACACCTGGCGCACTGACTCTTAAATAAAATCGTTTGATAGGTACTTACAGTTTTTATATACATACCTAGCTATTCATTTGGATGGTGTTGTAAAGGTATTTGTGAGTTTTGTTTTGTATGAAAGAGTAGTGATGTCCGGCAGAGCTGCCGGATTTTATTTTGAAAAATCTGTAGGCTCCCGTAAAAAAAATCTGTATTTTTCTGTATTTTGCCTACAAGTGCTCTGGTTTAGGGTAACTGGGCTTGGCTTCCAACCTTAAACTTTGCCTGAAACCGTAATAAGGTTGGGTAGAATTCCTGAAAGCCTCCGAAGGAAGAAGCGCCAACAAGAGGACCGAGATCGCGTAGCGATGGAAGAGCTGTCCCAAGATAACGACACTAGGAAGTTCTACGAGAAGCTGAACAGCTCCCGCTTTGTGCCGCAAGCCGATTTGTGCAGGAGCCTGGACGGCAACCTTCTAACAGACGAGTGTGAGGTGATCGAAAGGTGCAGGCAGCACTTCGACGAGCATCTAATCGGCGATGCAGTAGAGCGCGAGGACGGTATGGCAATTGATCTTGGTGCACGAGCAGAAGACATCAGAATTCCAGCCCCCGATCTTCTGGAGGTGGAGGAGGAGATTGGCCGGCTGAAAAACAATAAAGCTGCTGGAGTGGACCAACTTCCCAGCGAGCTATTGAAATACGGTGGAGAAACACTGGCTAGAGCCGTGCACTGGGTCATTGTCAAGGTTTGGGAGGAAGAACGAGTACCGGAGGAGTGGATGGAGGGTATTGTGTGTCCCATCTACAAAAAGGGCGACAAACTGGAGTGCTGCAATTACCGGGCAGTCACTCTGTTGAACGCCGCCTACAAGGTACTCTCCCAAATACTTTGCCGTCGACTATCACCATTTGCGAAGCAGTTCGTGGGGCACTACCAGGCGGGATTTATGGGTGCCCGCGCCACCAAGGATCAGATATTCGCGGTTCGGCAGGTTATGCAGAACTGCCGCGAATATAATGTGCCCACACATCATTTGTTCATCGATTTTAAATCGGCGTACGACACAATCGATCGGGACAAGCTATGGCAAATTATGCACGACTACGGATTTCCGGACAAACTGACGCGGTTGGTCAAAGCGACGATGGTTTGAGTGATGTGTGTAGTTCGAGTTTCGAGGGCACTCTCGAGCCCCTTCGAAACCCGAAGAGGTCTAAGGCAAGGTGATGGTCTCTCGCGCCTACTGTTTAACATTGTCCTGGAAGGTGTCATTAGAAGAGCGAGGATCGACACGAGTGGCACGTTATTCCAAAAGTCGGTTCAACTGTTTGGTTTCGCCGACGATATTGACATTGTGGCTCGGACCTTTGTGAAGATGGCGGATACGTACATCGGACTAAAGGCTGAAGCCAAACGGATTGGACTGGTCATCAATGCATCGAAGACGAAGTACATGAAAGGAAGGGGTTCACGAGAGGACAGTGCTAACCTCCCACCTCGAGTTCAAATTGGTGGAAATCGAGGTGGTTGATGAGTTCGTGTATCTGGGCTCACTGGTAACTGCCGACAACGATACCAGCAGAGAAATCCAACGGCGTATTATGGCAGGAAATCGTGCATACTTTGGTCTCCGGTGGACGCTCCGATCGAGTAGAATTCGTCGCCGCACCAAGTTAACCATCTACAAGACGCTGATCAGACCGGTAGTCCTCTACGGGCATGAGACATGGACTATGCTTGTGGAGGACCAACGCGCCCTTGCGGTAGGTGTTGCGTACCATCTTCGGTGGACTGCAGATGGAAAACAGAGTGTAGAGAAGGCGAATGAACCACGAACTGCAGGAGCTGCTTTGGGAGCCATCTATCGTCCAAATCGCTAAGATAGGCAGGTTGCGGTGGTCTAGGCATGTTGTAAGGATGTCAGACGACAGCCCGGTAAAGATGGTTCTTGAAACCAATCCGTCAGGGACGAGACGGAGAGGTGCACAGCGGGCAAGGTGGATCGATCAGGTGGAAGACGACCTGCGGACCCTACGCAGACTGCAGAGCTGGCGAACTGCAGCCATGGACCGAGTGGAATGGAGACGACTCTTACGTACAGCAAAGGCCACACCACGGCTTGGGACTGTTTGGTAAGTAGGTAAGAATTCCTGAAAGAAAGCTTAGGTGTATAACCGTTTTTTTTTTTTCTATGAAAGCAATCGAATCGGGTATATCCGGAGTGATTCGCGTTTAGGGCGCAACTAACAAAATGTAAACAAATCGTTTTATTACACCATTGGTTTCGAAAAGACTCACACAATTCAAGGCAAGAATCCTTTCTTTTGTATAAATCGATAAAATTATTTAAATCAAGTTTTTAGTAAAGGGCGATAAAACAGTTTACCCAAAACAAAAGATACTTTGGAACTAGGCCCTTTACATTGTTTGGAAGCAACGGGCTTATTTGCGAAATATTTCGTAAACAGGCGACAGTGAAGGGCGGATCAACTTTTGTTTTCAAAATAAAGGCGCATTTTAAGGGGCGCAACTGAAGAAAAAATAAAAACAAGGCGAAAGAAAGATGGGCGTATCTCGTTGTCAGAATGCTTTGAGGCGAAATAGAGGTGGGCGAATCTCGTTGTCAGAATACTTCAAGGCTCATTAGGAAAAGGTTAGAAGAAAAGCGCAGATTTAAGCCATAAACGCACAAATTGAATGTAGTATTGTTAGGAAACTATAATCCAGGTTTATTTTACGTCGATTTTTGGTATTGATGTTAATGTTAGTCACTTCCTTTGAAATTACGATTTGAAAATGTACTTGCAAATTTTCAAACTGATATTCTCAGTTGCGCCCTTATCGCAAATCACTCCGGATATTTGTTCCAAGGCTTTACCGCTCGACGCCTGGGTTTGAATCCCAACGCCGACATAGGTTTCGATGGTTGTGAGGTGGCGTGATCTACTCACAACCAACCCAGATGGTCTAGGTTTAGTCCTAGCCGACACCGGGAGATTTTCTGGGGGGGAAAAATCTCTGGGATCACGCCTTCCATCGCATGTGGAAGTAAAGCCGTTGACGCCGGTCCGTTAAACAACGGGTCGTAGGTTAGGGTCCTGGGTGGAGTCCCCTCCTTAAGCGTCAGTGATTGGCACAACAACAGTGGCGGAACCAGACCGACGAAAAATAAGCAAGAATAAAAAAAAAATCGCTTGCTGAAATTCTGTACAAATCTGTATTAAAAATCAAAATTCTGTATGAATTCTGTATTCTGTATCATTTCTGTATCGTGGTCAAAAAATCTGTACAAGACAGAAAAATCTGTATACTTGGCAGCCCTGATGTCCGGTTACATCTCGATTAATCGAGGTAATCGATTATCTGTAAAAATAATCGAATAAATTTTAATCGATTAAGCGAAGTAAGGATGGGAAATATCGACTAAAATGGCTATCGATAATTATCAATAAATTCCCTAATACCATCGATAATTATCGATAGTTTGATAGCTAGAACCAGATGAAGAAAAACAACAAAGTGTTGCTCCCGTTGTGGACAGGAACAATATTTAAAAGTTTATTCGCACACATAATTCGCACTTAAGCGAAGTCTCGTCGGTGTCCGTGTAAGGTAGAGTGAGCGAAAATGAGTATCCTTCAATTTTCTAACAATTTTAAAGAGGATTTCATGTGAGAGCGAACAATCATCGAATTCTCTTTAAACAAAGGCAAGGCCGATATATTTTTTCAGTTCTGGCATCATTGTGGAGTATAAATCCCAATGCGAGGAAAATATCAATAACTATCGATAACGTGGAAAGCTTAACGATTCTGTCGATAGCCGGCAGCTATCGATACGATCGATAATTATCGATAGCTTTCCCATCCCTAAAGCGAAGCACCGATTATTGAATCCGGAGTGATTCGCGATTACGGCGCAACTAACAAAATGTAAACAAATGGTTTTATTACACTATTGGTTTCGAAAAGACTTACGAAATTTATGGCCAGAATCCTTTCTTTTGTGTAAATCGATAAAATTATTTAAATCAAGCTTTTAGTGAAGGGCGATAAAGCAGTTCACCCAAAACAAAAGATACTTTGGAACTAGGCCCTTCACATTGTTTTGAAGCAACGGGCTTATTTGCGAAATATTTCGTAAACAGGCGACAGTGAAGGGCGGATCAACTTTTGTTTTCAAAATAAAGGCGCATTTTAAGGGGCGCAACTGAAGAAAAAATAAAAACAAAGCGAAAGAAAGATGGGCGTATCTCATTGTCAGAATGCTTTAAGGCGAAATAGAGGTGGGCGAATCTCGTCAGAATGCTTCAAGGCGAAATAGAGGTGGGCGAATCTCGTCAGAATGCTTTAAGGCTCATTAGAGAAAGGTTAGAAGAAAAGCGCAGATTTAGGCCATAAATGCACAAATTGAATGTAGTATTGTTAGGAAACTATAAGCCAGGTTTATTTTACGACGATTTATGGTATTGATGTTAATGTTGGTCACTTCCTTTGAAATTACGATTTGAAAATGTGCTGATATTCCCCAATGTTTATCTTTTGCCAGTTGCGCCCTTATCTCAAACCACTCCGGAGATGACCTCAATTAATGTCCGATTGGTGAAAGAATTTATGCAATAAAACTAGTAAAACAATAGAGCTCTCCAAGCGAAAACACACGAACACTACGACACGGCCCGCTTTACACTGTATATTGAAATTTGTAAGAGTGTGAATCAAACTCGGTAGTTTTTTATTCTCGTTTAGATGACAGTTCTCACAGGTGACAAAAAATTCTTACAGCTAACAAAGAAAAATCGAATACATCGCACTAATACAAAGGCGCCCGGAGAACTCTATAAGAGCCAAGTGAAGCCCAGGTACTATATTTCAATCCTGAATACGACCTTTTGTTTTTTTTTCCGACCCAAACATACATGCGACACATGTGCGAAAGTCGTGAATGTATAAGGGCATCCTTAACAGTGCGCTTCTATACCCCGTTTGGAGCGCTCTATCATCACTTCATGCCGTACCGGTCGCTGCTAAACGCGCTAGAGAAATAGTAGCCGGGCCTCCGGGAAGCATCGCACTCTCAAATTTGGCAGCCCGGTAACAGCGCTGCTAAAGGTTTATGCTGGATGAAACGTCAAACAGAGACGATGGCAACGACCGGTGTGAAAACGGGTGAGTGCGTAAAATAGCCGCGCAGTACACAGTCGCCATAACAATTTAAATAGTAGCGCACTGTTAAGGATGCCCTAAGGTAAATACGATGCTACTTTTCAATTTCATTGACTCAAACGTTTCATCAACTGCTTGTGCTTGTGAAGAACAAGGGATATAACCACATACATAAGACATACAGGTACACTGCCTTCAAAAACAACTCAAACAGAGGTTTTTTACAGAGGTTGGTACTTTCGAGTAGTTCATTTTGTACCAACTTTTTTGGAAGATTTCTTCCTGAGTGTTACGTATGTCTTATGTATGTGATATAACTCTCATGCGTTTTGTTTACGTTTAGACATACACGCTCGTCAAATTTAACTCTAAACTGAGTGAGATGTCACTCACTTTCGTTAAAAGTGAACCTACCACATACATAAGACATACGTAACACTCAGGAAGAAATCTTCCAAAGAGTTGGTACAAAATGAACTACTCGAAAGTACCAACCTCTGTAAAAAAAAACCTCTGTTTGAGTAGTTCATAGAGGTTGTGTACCTGCGCAGCCCTGCTTTTGTCTCGTTCCCCCTCGAAAAATGCAGCATTGATTTTGTAAACAACTTTTTGTTAGTTTTTTAAGGGATTTTGTTATGGGCTCGAGTACAGCCGCGATGAAGAAAATTCATTCCGTTCATTTTTGTCGAGCAGTTCCAACTGGTGTTAGTACCGGGTGATGTGGGGCAAAGAGGACCAAAAAAAATCGCCAGTGTTACGTATGTCTAAAGCCTGTAGTAACTCTTTGTCTAACGGTCAAATATTTGACCCTCCGACATAATGGTCAAATTTATTTGACATCATGGTTTTTGTTTGCCCGTGTTTGCCCCATGTTAAAATCGGAGAGTGACAAATTATTATCTTTGACCAAATTTTTATCTGTCAAAAAGAGACAAATATTTGACGCTCGGTCGAAGAGTGTACTACAGGCTTAAGTATGTGGAACCTACTCTGAACAGAGTTTTTATGATATTACTCATTTATGGGTAGGGTCACCATGTGTCAGAAATTGAGTAGGAATCACCCTCTTCTTAAAAAACCGCTTTGAAATGAAACTGAGTGAAAGCTACACAGTTTGCTCGTTTTGACTTTTGATCCCTTTAATGAATGAAACTGCCAGAGGATTGTTCCATGAAATTATAACAAAATCACAAGTTTTTTTTTCAAATCTGTGTTTTGCATATACATATATGTAATAAAAAACAAACCTTATCAAATCATTAGTGTATCTTCTGCAGCAGCTTCATTAAAAACCGCAGCAATACGGTTCACTGTTACCCAGGAACTGTGACTTGAGGTTTTTAACAGTACACATGCCAAAAAATCCATAACCATTCTCATATCTGGAGGAACTCTAATACACAAATAAAAAACACTTTTTTCAAACCACAATACAACACGTTTTTCCAAACAACAACTTATTTTTAGCGAAACGTTTTTAAATGTTTTCAATACCACTCAAAAAAAAAGAGTAAAGCAGAAAATTATGACAATCTGAGTAACTGTTACTCAGTTCGGTAAACGAAACTTACTCAATTTTTGACGTTTTAATAGACAATGTAAAACTGAGTCAAAGTTGCTCAATTTAGAGTAAAATTAAAGGAGCGTGTACGACCTTATCACAAAGTAGTCGAGAAACCATCTCTCACTCGTTTTGTTTACGTTTAGACATACGACCTTATCACAAAGTAGTCGAGATTTTATCTTCTATTTACGCAAATTCAGGACTACCCAGAAATGGATAAAGATCATCTCAGCCGTGTTAGGTGTTAAACGCCTAAACCATGCTCCAGAACGAAAGTATATACATGGTAAGACGAAAAAACAATGACCGGGTAAATTTCGCCAAAGAGGGAACCAACCCATTTAGTTGGTAAGTTTAATTAACCAATTAATGGGTATAAAGATCATTGCATGATGACGTCACAAACCAAGAAGAATAAAGAGATTTGACAGTTGTCGCGGGTTTGTTTACACAGAAAAGTTTTCGGCTCGAATAAAGAAGCGGAAGTTTCTTGTTAAAAATTGCGTTTCCAAGAATAAACCAAAAGATCACAGTAACGAATTCGCATAGGCGGAGAGTTTTCACATCTTCTTCGTACTCGTATCATTCATTTTCACTCCGATCACATAAAAAGTGAATAGAACACCTTGCAAACAAACCTGTGGAAAGTGTCTGAAAAGTGAGGTTATTTTTCGTGTGTAATGATCTATTGTTTGCGTACGGCAGGGATGCCAGGTCATTTATCCAAATGTCTTCACGTTCCAATAAAAATTTCTTTACATGTCTTTCAACCCGAGATGCGAGATGGCCCGTTAGGACCGACCAAAGACTGAAAAAGTTATCGGCAAATCGGAAAACTGTCGAGCAAAAAAATAGGTCACCACCTCGGCGAAATGTGGGTCACATCATGATTTGACATTTGCTTTGGTAATTGAAAAGAGAAGAAATCAAAAACAGGTTAAAGCTAAAACAAGACAACTAGAGAAATGGGATTAGGATAGAGATGTCAGTTAGTTGGCTCGCACCAACGCGAACTCCCATATGCAATTGTCAACATGTGCGGGATGAAAATAGCAAAAATATTTCCTTCTCTTTTTCTCGCATGCAACGCGAAGTGCGAAATTTGTAGGGTTGCGTCAAATGTCTGTTGGCCGTGTTGCCAACTGCTTGAAATGTGGTTATTATTGGTTTTCGGACATGATATCCGCGATAGCATGTAGCCGAGGTGATATCCGTTGACAGCTCGATTGTATGGGATATCAGGTAATATGGATGGTGATATGGCCTCGATAGTACGAATCGCCTGATATTAGGTGATGTGCGGTGTAGTGTGAACGGGGTATAAATGTCTTCCATTTGAAGTCGTCCAATCTGGCATCGCTGGCGTACGGTAGCGAAGCGACAAGTGCAATTTGTAAGTGGGTACGCGAAACTAAAGGGTCAAATACTTACACGGTATAATGATGCATTCTCCATACAAAATAGAAGGCGTGATCGTCATCACGCCTTCTATTTTGTATGGAGAAGGCGTTATTACGCCGTATGTGCATCTAGGCCTTAAGAGAATCTGTCAAGTTGTGGGAAGGTAGCATAGATAATGCAAAATGACAGAAAATGAACAAGTGTAGGAGCTTTCATGTAACAATGAAGTGAAAAATAAATATTTTGAGCGTGTACTCTGCGCAGGGCCAAATCCCGTTTTACATAATATTTAAATGTTCCATTCGACAGTTTGACAGTTTGTGCTATTCAGCAACTGTCAGATTTTCTACAGGGTTTCATTCAGGGATACCAAATGTGCAGATTTGTCTGCAAAACGCAGATTTTTTGAGTCCGTGTGCAGATATTTATTGTTTTGCAGATATTTGCAGTTTTCCACGGTTTCTGCAGATTTTTGCCAGAATCTCCTTATATTTGCGCAGATATTCTTAAAATGTGTGCAGATTTTTACAGACTTTTGCATGCGCGAGCGAAATTTTTTCGGATCACGGGTAGATTTTTTTAGATTTCGAGCACATTTTTCCGGTTTTTCGAGCAGTTGCAGACATTTTTCAAAAACATCTGGCATCTCTGGTTTCATTATTCGTCATTCGATAATAATAAAACTGTGTAGTTTTTGACTGTATGTTTTAATCCTCAAAAACAATATTTTTAATAACGTTTCGTACTCAAAGCAGTAGAGAAATTGCAACATTCAGAGAGTAGGATGGTTGTATTCTGTTTTTTGATGTTTCATTACACAATGATCTGACAAAAGTAATATTTGTTAATGTAAATCAGCTGATTATACTCCAGCTGCATTAAGCATATAAATATAAAAGTGTTAAATGCGACTCAACAAGATATCTTTCGTATGTAGAGCAACAGTTTTGTGTTTTTTCGGCTGATTAGCGCATTTAAGCAAAATAATACTTGCGAATATCAAGTGCTGGATTACTGTTAAGTTGAAAATTGTAAGCTTGATTTGCGAAGTAAGCCACAGAAAACATTTAAATTAAAAAGCGTACAAAATGACGAACATGAGACCACCCAGTAAAAACGTACTGTTGAAAGTGGTTATATTAGGTGAGTACATATTCCAAAAATTGGAATCCTATCATTTGTTTTTTTTGAAATAAGCACTATTTTAAATATGTACAACTTTGCTAAATCAAGTTTTCTTCCTAGCATTGTTTTTCACTGTTATTTTCGAATGTTAATAACGACGCAGCCGCGCTTACAAAATTAGAAATCAAATCAGGTTTATTTTTTATGATATATGGTTTTGTATTTCGAAAATATATCTGACTGTTTATTATCATGTTTTAAATTTCATTATCCAATAACCAGCATTACTTGCTAAAATAATTTGAAAACTTATTTGTAAAAAGTAAAACTATTTTATTTCTTTTTTTCTTGTATCTGGCACCATTCGTAATTACTACTTGTATGGTACAATTTAGCGCATATCTTGTAAGTTGTAAGAAAACACAAATATCGTCTATCTTTATGTACTTTGTGTACTCCGCCAGATCAATACATGTATTGTCATTCATGTTAGTATTATTTATTCATCAAATGAGTTTTTTGCAGGTGATGGCGGCGTAGGTAAAAGTTGTTTAATGAATCGTTTTGTCTCCAATTTTTTCGATGCCAATAGTTTTCATACTATAGGAGTAGAATTTCTAAACAAAGATATTCAAGTTGGCAAGGAACGGTACACTCTTCAGGTAAGTAAAACCATATAAGTGACAAAAATGTTTTCCAGGCTTTATTTGTTTCTATTTTTTTGGGAATCTTCAATGAAAATCAGCGTGATAACTAGTTTATTGTCAAAGAGGAAGGATTTCGCGACAACTCGACTGAGGGGCTGCCAACACCCTCTCAGAATTCAATAAAACTTTGTGGGTGTGCAGGTCTTACTACCTTTAGCAAATTTGTTTATGTTTATTAAAAATTAATCTGTACTAACATTTCAGAAGGACAGATTTTTTTAATCGATATAGCTATCTGATTTACAGAGCCGGATTTAAGGGGGGCCGGGCCCCGGGCCCCCGCATTTTTGGGGCCCCCACAAATCGAGAAAAAGTTTTTTTCGCTATCAAAAATGAGATCAAAAGTTCGATTTACAGTAAGAAAAATTGAACAGACCATTTCGATCTGTTTAGTGTTATTTTTTCGCGAGCGCCAATATCACAATAACATTCATAAGAGTTCACCTTGGATTCTCTTGGGATATAAATATGATACATATAAGTCAGCTGGCATTGCATTGTCGAGGAATGAGAAGTGGTTTGTGTACAAGTACCAAACTGCCGGTACCCGCATAACTGTCCCATACTGATTTTGGTCACTTTTGAGTTATCATTGGGAATCGACTCAAGTGTTATCATATTTTCTGAAAAAAAAATTAAAATTGATACTTTTGTATGGAAAAATATGAAAAAATACCAAGTTGTTTTTGTCCCATATTGAAAGTACCCGCATTGCAGTCCCACTGCATAGTGGTACAAACTGCAAACATATAATTTTGCTCCAGATTAGTGTATATCGGATTATTTTGACGTAGGACTACGTCTAACCGCACTATATCGAGATACATTCTGAGGAAACTAAAAACCAAGATGTAACGTCGGAATGAAAGATTTCAAACGGTAATACTGATGTAACCACATGATGGATCACAATAATCAATATGTCGTTGGATTGATAAAATGATGGACAATTTTGTGATTCTTCATATATCATTGTTACTTAATTGTTAAACAGTGAAAATTGATGAAAAGTTTCAAGGTCGTATTTTTACGAACAATGTACCAATCACATGCGAGCACTCCTGGCACAGACTTCATGAGTGGACACCAACTGCCTGCTATGACAACCTCTATTCAGTGGCAAAAAAAATTTGACAGAACCTCTCCGTCCCAATAGGTCAACTAATATTTGCTTCTATGAACCTAGACTATTTTGATGTCTTGAAAGTAAAGCTCTTTCGGAAAGTTCATACACGGGCAACAGTACTGCACCGAGCCATGTATGAGAAGACGGTCGCTCGTCGTCAGTGCAGTAGCACTCGATTGCCATTTGTGTGCAGTCAAGCCAAGTGGAAACAATGTAGCTGCTGTCGACGTACAGTGGTGCGTGTTCGCACACTACGCTGTGCGACCGGGGATAAAATAATTCTGTACGCAACAGTATATCACGATATCAGATGTTGCATCCAATATGTGGTTACAACTGAACGGATTTTGACCTTGATCGAACGACGACGGTTGCCAAAGCATGTGATACAATCATTGGCATATCATTGTACATTGTACGATGAACATAAATTAGTAAAAAGTTCAGTTGAACTCCACTTCTTCTAGTTCAGTTTCGCAGCTTTCAACCAATCACGAGCTCGCTTTATATAGCTGCAACAGATGTTTTGTCATCGTTTTAAAGTGCTTATTGTATTACTACCCCTGTACAGATTTCAAACACCGATGTCTTAATCGACAGGTAGAATATTGCGAAAGATTGTTATATAATAATTAAAATATCTCTTCAACAAAAGTTGTGTTAACAATCTACTAATCAGAAGCTTGCTACCCCGTTGCTCGTTTCCTTTTGGTTGTCGTGACGAGTAGATGGCATTTGAACTGCAACCGTAGTGATTTTCTTATCCATGTTTAATGATAAAAACTTCTTTCAAATTCCTAAAATTAGAAGTTGCATTGGGTTGCTGTCTTTTTGAATTCTACACTCTGTTTTTCTCAGATTTATTTAAATGACCAACTACAGTCTATTTGCAAGACAATAGAAAACCAATATGCTTCGTAAAGATTTTTAAACAGATGGTTCAGATAGCTCGTTTAAGCTGTACTGATGGTTATATTTTTCCAGTTAAATAAATTTTATTCAATATGACAATCCTAGTTGCATTACGCGGTTGTGTTATAGAGAAAACCCAAATTATATGCATCTTGACGTTAGGTTTCAAACATTCATATTCGTATTTTTCAATTACAAAAATATTACATCAGCATCTGCAAGAAAATATTACTAAACATATAAAGACAACCTGTCGCACAACACAACATATAAACACAACCGTGTAAAGATAATAAACATATGAACACAACCTGTCATTGCCAGACTTGTAATTGAACAACATTATGCAAACATCAGTTGGAGAGGTTAATGTTGTTTATCAAACCGAGCTAGGTTTATTCTTGAAGGAAACAGCCGAATGACTTTTAAATATGGCATTTTGTTGTTTGTTTTTTCATTGGTATCATAAAACTGATTAATTTTTTTCTGGTTCTGCTTAATGAATAAATGTTTCAATTGGCCAAAAATGAAAAAAAAAATGACTGTTACATGTTACATCCTCATAAATTCCAATGTCAATTTCAAAATTTTTGTGAATATAGATTTTCTACTAAAAACTGCAACTCTTTATCGTCACTTTTCCAACGAACTTGTAAATACAGGATTTTTTTATGTGACTTCTTTGCTAAGCAGTTGTATGAAACTGACAATAATACTGCTTTGAAAACGGTGAGTGAGCTATCTTTTACAGGCGCAATTGAAGATGAAAGTAAGTTTGCTTTCTACTAAATCGTTCCTTATTAAGACCTATATAAAAAATTGCCTTTTCGCGTGTTGAAGAAATTTGACTGCATTAGGATGAAAGGTATTCATCAATGTTAAAAACAGTATTTATTTCTTCTTAAATAGATGTCTGCAAACAAATAATCTAAATTATTTTTAAAAATAAACGCTTTTCTTTTTATGACTTTCTGGTGACATATGACCTTTACAATATGTGGCCACCAATGAACTAGTTTTAGGATTGTAAGTTGTTAGAGGTGTCGTTTGATGGATTAAGGCTCAATAATCTGAAAGTATCCGGAACGCAACGTCCGCATGAAGCCTTCAACGACCTAGACACTTGATATGACCCTTCCGAGTAATTAGAGGTATAGCACGGTATTGCTTTGATCATGTCTATTTTGGTTTCGTTTTCGGCAACATAATGGACAAAATGCCTTTCTCTTGGTGGTTGTTGAGTTTGAATTGTTTAAAAGCAAAACAAGAAAACTATAAATTATGATTAAACATAACCGCTCGTTTTTGGCTTTTGTGTGCCAAAGTCAAACCGTGTCGAAAGTGAAACGTGGTCAAATCGAACAAAGTCTAAATTCTCTAAATAAAATATAAAACTATCGTAGTCCTACGTCAAACATGCGGTCGTGTCTTGGATACCACCCTTGTACTATTTTTTCGCATATAGAAGTATGTCATTTGATTAACTAGACTAATGTTGTTTTTCTGTAGTACAATCTACGTTTCCGGTGATACTGCCGGTTGCTGGTTGAATTTAGTACTAGTACTTTTGAAATGTGCCCGCATATTTTGTCCCATTTTGTCTTTTTTTCAAGCTATATAACGTAAAACCAATTTTATCCATGGTTTTTTGTTCTCAACGATAAACTTGTGGTGCAATGAAACTGTTATGGTCATTGGTTCTGGATGTAATGGCGGGAAATCCGAAAATTCACGGATAATATTAAATCGCCTGTTACAACACCGCAGGCAACACTGGAGTCGTTTTGGATGGCGTTTGACATTTATGCTAAACGTTTGATGAACATGAAAGATAGGTAAAGAATAAGTAACCAGAGAGAAAAAGCAATAGATTTATAGCAAAAACATAGAGGATAGGAAGTAAACAAATCGCCATTACAAGTGAATAGTAGAAGTTAGGAAAATAAAGTGGAAAATTATTATTATTTAAATCGGGTTAGCTACGAGGATCAAAAAAAATCGCGACAGGTGTTACAAAACTGCCTCTGAAAACTTGTGAAAAATTGTGAGTAGAGTGCAGCCTGAAGAAATAGTTATTTAGTGTAAATTCGAAAATAAATTTAATCCATTGTACTTACCCATAGATACAGCGTTCGTCGGTATTTCCTGAAATCTAAATTAATAGATACTTACCCTGGAAGTTTCATTCGTCCTGTAGTAGGTAGCTGAAATAAATAGGTAATAAGAAAAATATCTTTATACTTACCAAAATACCATAGATACAGATTCTGCAAGTGCGGTTCGATCGGTGTAGAGTAACTCCCCACAAATTGGTCCAAAGCACAAATAACATTGGCGATAGAAAACCATTAAGCGGTAGATAGGAAAGCAGGATCGTAAACGGCTAAGGTGAATCCACTTCTTGTAAGTCTTATGTAATTTAACATTTAAACTTAGGCTAATAATAAAAATAAAATTGCAGTTTGAGCTTTACCGAAAATCAATTGGTTGCTACAAAAATTTGGTTCAAATCCGAACATTCTCAAAAAGAAGTGAACCAAAAGGTGTTCATTCGAGATGTCGGACCTGCCCCGTGAATCCGATCCTAGATCTACAGCAGAAAGAGAGATTCTGGACTTGACAGCGACTCCGTGTGGGATCTGTGACCCATCAACATGCGACGAACAAATGATTTGTTGCGACGGCTGCATGAAATGGTTTCATTCACTTTGCGTGGGAGTTGCTGAAGATTCAATTCCGGAGAAATGGTACTGCCAAAGCAAAGCTTGCCAGCAGCAAGCCCAGGAGTACCAAAAACAGTATAAGGAAGCCAGAAAACAGGCTCGTGGCAAAAAGACCCCTGACGAGTCTGAAAAATCCAGCTCAACACTGCGCAAAAGCACCTCGAACAGAGGATGAAGGAATTGGAGGAGAGGCAAAAGCGGCAGAACGAGGAGCTGGAGGCGGAAATGCGACTGCAGCAGATGGAGAAACGGATGCAGTGCGAGTTTGAGAAGAAAAAGTTAGAGATGGAGATCAAACTACGCGCCGAAGAAGAAGAAGAACGTAGAGCCTTGCAAGAAGAGATATTGCAGAAAAAAAAGATGCAGATTGAGCGGATGCGAGCAAATCAGCGCTCGTTTGAGCAGCAGATGGCTGATCTCGATAAAGAGCTTAATGAGCTTTCGGTCATCAAAACTTCCAAGGTGATCCCAGCGCTAGTCGAAGTTGTGGGCGGTGCTTCTATTGAAAGCAAAGAAAAACTTTCACGATTGAGTAGGGCGAATATAAATAAGCCGGCAGAAGAAGAGGACACCGATGACGATTTCGAAGATGATTACGATGAAGACTCGGATCGTATAAGTCAGCGTTCCAATCCGTTCAGTGAAGGGGAAACCAGTACTCCGTCACAAAAAAAAGGAAGAGAGCCTAAGAGCAGCCACCATGGGCTGGGGCAGGAACGATTCGGGCCGACGAAGGCCCAGTTAGCAGCCAGAAGGGGATTAACCACCAAACTTCCCAAGTTTTCGGGCAAGCCTAAGCAGTGGCCATTATTTTTTGCATCCTAAAAAGCATCAAACGAAGCACTAGAGTTGGTATCCGGTCAGCTACTTCTGCCCGAATCGGTTCCGAGGGTAACCGAGAAGCTTCGACGGCATTACGGTCGTCCGGAGCAATTGCTCCAAAAACTCCTGGACCAAGTAAACGAACTAGAGCCACCAAAACCGGACAATCTAAACAGTTTTATCCCGTTTGGAAACACAGTGGAGCAGCTCTGTGAACACTTGGAAGCGGCGAGACTTCGGCAACACCTCGTCAATCCGTTGCTTATCAAAAGCTTAGTGGCGAAGATTCCAGATCGGGAAAAGCGCGACTGGGTTCACTATCAAAGGAGGAATGCCGCAGGAGAGCAAACCCTACGAACACTGACGGATTTTTTAATGGAGATAGTGGACGATGCTTGCGCAGCGGATGTCGATGTACAGCCCAAACTGATACACCAGTCCAAAGGTGGTGCGCAGTTCGGAAGGAAAAAGCCGAAGGAGAAAGGTGCCTTGTTCGTCCACAGCGAAATTAGTAATTCTGGTGCCACTGTAATCGACCGCGGAGAACTAAAGCCTTGCAAAGTTTGCCGCAACACAGGTCATCGATTGCGACATTGTGGGCGCTTCAAACAAATGTCATACGCTGACCGTTTGAGGCTGGTAACTCGCGAAAAGCTGTGTAATGTGTGCCTAAATGAGCACTGTGGCGTGTGCAAATTCCGAATTCGCTGTAATGTTGGCGATTGCAGAGAGCGTCACAATGCATTGATGCACCCCGTTGGAAACGCGATGGAGATGAGTGCGCACATCCAGTCCAATTCTAAAATAATGTTCCTGATGGTACCAGTGCAGCTGTACTACAAAGATAAAGCAATAACGGTGTTGGCGTTCCTTGATGAAGGTGCTTCGGTTACTTCGGTTGAGAAGAAACTAGCAGACCAGCTCGGCATGGTCGGGGTACAAGAGAAGCTGACAATAAAATGGACTGCTGATGTCACACGCGAAGAGAAAGATTCGCGACGAATGAATTTGTGGGCGTCCGGCGTTGGAGTTGATGCAAGCAAGCTGCTGTTGAACGGCGTCCGAACTGTAAGCAAGCTTATGCTACCAAATCAGAAGTTGGACTCGCAAGAGCTAGCTGCGCAGTATGAGTACAGGCGTGGGTTGCCGATAGCCTCTTACGACGGGCAGCCGGAGTTGCTTATCGGGCTGAACAATATCACTCGTTTGCTCCATTGGAAGCAAAGGCGGGTTCCCCTGTAGAACCAATCGCGGTCCGATGCAAGCTTGGGTGGACGGTTTATGGGTCACGACATTCCGCCAACGCATCGTTGGGAGAGTTTTTGGGATACCACCGCGAAATTTCCAACGAGGATCTGCATGAGCTATTGAGACGCCACTACGCTCTTGAAGAATCGGTCGTGATACTTCTCAGGAATCAGCAGAAGATAAACGAGCACGGGCAATACTTGAAGGAACAACAAAACGGATTGGTAACAGGTTCGAAACCGGCCTACTATGGGGAGCAGATGAACAACGGTTTTCCGACAGTTTTCCAATGGCTCTGCGAAGAATGAAGCAGCTAGAGAAGCGATTAGAAAGGAATCCGAAGCTGCATGAAAACGTTTGCAAGCAGATAGAAGAGTATCAGCTAAAAGGATATGCGCATCTTGCTACCGCCGAGGAGTTGACGGAAACTCCGCCCGATAAAGTTTGGTACCTTCCGCTAAACGTTGTGCAAAACCCCAAGAAACCCAGCAAAGTAAAACTCGTGTGGGATGCTGCAGATACTGTGCAGGGAGTTTCCTTGAACTCACAGCTGCTGAAAGGACCGGACATGCTGGTTCCGTTGATCAAAGTAATGATCGGGTTCCGCTAACGACGAATCGCATTCGGAGGAGACTTGAGGGAAATGTTCCACCAAATTGAAATTCGCGATGAGGACAAACAAGCGCAGCGATTTGTTTTCCGGAAAACCTGCGACGTATCTCCGAGCGTTTACGTCATGGATGTTGCGACATTTGGGTCGACTAGCTCTCCATGCTCGGCCCAATTCGTTAAAAACCGGAATGCCGAAGAGTTCGCCGCCCGATATCCCGGAGCAGCTGCAGCGATTATAAATCGACACTATGTCGATGATTATTTCGATAGCGTCGACACGATTACCGAAGCAGTGCGGTTAGCAAAGGAGGTGCGATTCGTCCATTCGAAAGCGGGCTTCGAAATTGGGTGTCAAACTCGCAAGAAGTGCTGCAAGGTTTGGGAGAAGAGAAGCCGTTGGCGCCGGTTCATTTCAGTCCAGACAAGCACACCTCCAATGAGCGAGTGTTGGGAGTGATCTGGGATCCGGTGTTGAACGAATTCGCCTTTTCAACGAAGCACCGCGAAGAGGTTCTGCCGTATCTGTTCCAAGGAAAAAGACCAACGAAAAGACTCGTTGCCAGCTGCGTGATGGGGTTTTTCGATCCACTGGGGCTGCTATCACCGTTTACCATCCACGGCAAAATAATCATCTAGCAACTGTGGCGTTCCAAATGCGATTGGGATCAGGAGATCGATGTCAGGTGCTGGGAATTGTGGCAGCGCTGGACCGGCCTGTTACCGGAAGTGGAAGCAATTCGAGTCCCACGATGCTATTTAGTCTGCGCGTTGACTACCGAAATCGAGTCGTTGGAGGTACACATCTTTACAGATGCTAGCGAACATGCGTATGGTTGTGTGGCGTATTTGCGTGCCGTTGTAAGAGGAGAAGTATTGTGCAGTTTGATGATGTCCAGAGCCAAGGTAGCACCGCTGAAACGACAGTAAATACCTCGTTTGGAGTTGATGGGCGCAGTACTGGGAGCCCGGATGTCTCAGACAATACTAAACACACATTCGCACAAGTTCCTTCGAACCGTTTTCTGGACAGATTCCCGGACCGTATGCAGCTGGCTACATTCGGACCAGCACAAGTATAAACAGTTTGTAGCTTTCCGGGTTGGAGAGATATGGGAGCTAACTAAAGTGGAAGACTGGCGGTGGATTTCGACAAAGCTCAACATCGCTGACGTGCTGACGAAGTGGGGACAGGGTCCTCCATTGAAGAGCGATGGAGCGTGGTTCAAAGGACCAGCCTTTCTTTACCGGTCGCAAGCGGAGTGGCCATCAGACGGGGCAACGCTTGACGAAACGAATGAAGATGCGAGGGGAATAATACTCTTCCATGGAGTGATTTCCGTTGAGAAGATATCCCGCTGGACGAGATTGCTACGAGTGACGGCAAGTGCAGTGCGTTTCGTCGCCAATTGCAGGCGAAAGATGAAAGGAGTCCCAATACTGACTTCGCAGGCCACCACGAAACAACAAAGAGCGATTGAACGAGTCGCAGCAGAACATGTCACAGTAAAAACGCCGCTTACAAAGGAGGAATTGCAACAGGCAGAAACCATCCTGTGGCGACAAGTACAGTGGGATAGTTTTCCGGATGAAATGAGTGCGCTCTCAAACAACTTGAAGCTAGATCCGGGACAGCCGATAGAAGAGGTTAAAAAGAGTAGCCGTATCTACAAATGTTCACCGGTGCTTGACGACGAAGGTGTGCTGCGTATGGATGGTAGGCTAGCAAATGCGGGTGAAATATCTTTCGACAAAAAACATCCAATCATCTTATGTCGTTCGCATGGAATAACCGCGAAGTTGATTCAGCACTACCACGAGGAGTTTGGACATGCGAATTCGGAAACCGTGTTCAACGAGATGAGACAGCGATTTCAAATCCCGAAACTGCGCTCAGCGATTCAACGTGTGGTAAGAGTTTGCGTGTGGTGCAGGGTGAACAGATGTCAGCCACGAATCCCGAGGATGGCTCCTTTACCAGTTGAGCGAGTGACCTCTCACTTGCGACCCTTTAGCTCGGTAGGGATTGATTACCTTGGCCCATTAGAGGTAACGGTTGGTCGTCGAAAGGAGAAAAGGTGAGTAGCAATTTTCACTTGCCTGACTGTTCGGGCGGTTCATTTTTTTTTTTTCGGCCATTAGTCGTTTCCAGAGCAAGTTTGGTAAACCAGCCCACATCTTTTCGGATAACGCAACATGCTTTAGGGGCGCGAACAACGAGATGATGCGAATGGAAAAAATCAACCACAAGTCAGCGGAAAAAATCGTTAGCCCCACCACTGCCTGGCACTTTAATCCACCCAGCTAACCGCATATGGGTGGTATCTGGGAACGCATGGTGCGCTCGGTCAAGGAGGCAATGGCTGCGTTGGACGATGGTCAGAAATTGACGGATGAGATCCTGGTGACGGCATTGGCGAAGATAGCGGACATGATTATTACGCGCCCGTTGACATATTTACCACAAGACGCTGGAGAAACTGAAGCGCTGACTCCAAACCATTTTCTGCGAGGAATGGTAACCGGTGCTGATTTGGAAGGGAACGATGAATCGACGAACCAGGCTGAAGTTTTAAGGAATGTGTACAAACGCTCGCAGTATCTAGCCGACAAGATGTGGGAAAGATGGAGGAAGGAGTACTTGCCCATGGTGAATCAGCGAACAAAGTGGTACTTACGGCTCATATCGTTGTCACATGTCACAAGCATACCAAGATAAACGAATTCGTCAACCACTTCAAATCGTTCCCCATCTATCTCCACCTCAGCACCAACACCACGGGGACTCCCACGCTCTCTGACAGCTACCATGTACTTCGTTTTGGCAGAGTTAATGACAAGTCCCAAGAAGCATGTGAGATTTTGTGATGATCGTACCGTTTCTTTCGACGTTTGCTCTTCGTACTGCACCCTCAAGAGCGATGTTAAACAGTAGGTTGGTGAGTGCATCCCCCTGCTTCAGTCCATCCAACGTCACGAACGCGGCTGATGTCTCGCCAGCTATCCGCACGCACGATTTTGATCCCTCCAGTGTCATGCGACTCAGCTTTATTAGTTTCGCAGGTAAACCGTGTTCCAGCATGATCTGCCACAGCTCGTTTCTTTTCACTGAGTCGTATACTGCCCTGAAGTCCACAAAAAGATGGTGAGTCGATAAGTTGTACTCCCGGAACTTATCGAGGATCTGTCGCAGGGTGAAAATTTGATCCGTCGTGGAACGCCCTTGTCGGAAACCAGCCTGGTATTCGCCAACAAAAGATTCCGCTAGCGGTCTCAATCTGAAGAACAGGATACGGGAGAGCACTTTATATGCGGAGTTGAGCAACGTTATCCCTCGATAGTTGCCACAATCCAATCGATGGCCCTTCTTATAGATAGGGCATATGAGGCCTTCCAACCAGTCGTTCGGCATTTGTTCGTCCGCCCAGATTCTTAGTATTATCTGGTGGACCGCATAGTACAGCCGCTCGCTTCCCGCTTTTAGAAGTTCGGCCGGGATACCGTCCTTCCCAGCGGCCTTGCCGTTTTTCAGCTCACTAATCGCCTTTTTCACCTCCTCCTGTGTTGGTGGCTCCACAGCTTGTTCGTCACTCATAATCGTCATCCTGTTCCTGCTCTGCTCATCCGGCACCTCACCGTTCAATAGCGCCTGAAAATGCTCCTTCCACCTGGCTGCAAACGTCGGTTTATCAGTAAGCAGGTTGCCGTCCTTGTCATTACACATGACCGGCACCGGGAAATTCCTGCTTCTGACTCTGTTGACAGTTCTATAGAATCTCCGCACGTCGTTTTGAGCATAGCTGTCCTCTGCGCCGGCGAGCACCTGCTCCTCGTACTCGCGCTTCTTCCGACGGTGGGTTCTATTTTCAGCAGCTCTTGCCACCCTGTACCTCTCTCTGTTCTGACGCGTAGCCGCAGTGAGCATGCGGCTCCTGGCACGGTTCTTCTCATCTGTCGCTCTCTGGCACTCGGCATCGAACCAGCCGTTAGGCTGCCTTCCACGCGTCGTACCTACCACCTCTCTCGCAGTCGTTTCGATGGCGCCGTGAATACTGCTCCACAGCCCATTTATGTCTTCCACTCCTTCCTCCTGCTGTTCTGCGATCCGTTGATCCAGCTCTCTGGCGTATTCTGCTGCCACGCCATCAGCTTTCAACTGCTGAATGTTGAAACGCGTCGTCCTCTCTGTGCGAGATTTCAGCACGTTCGACAACCGTGCGCGGATCTTACAAACGACGAGATAATGGTCAGAGTCAATGTTTGGTCCCCGAAAAGACCTAACATCAGTAACATCCGAAAAGTGCCGACCGTCAATCAGTACGTGATCGATCTGGGAGCAGGCTTCTCCATTTGGATGCCTCCAGGTGTGTTTCCGAATATTCAAACGTGGAAAATAGGAGCTACATATGGCCATTCCTCTGGCCGCGGCAAAGTTTATCAGCCTCAGGCTGTTTTCATTGGTTGACGAGTGGAGGCTATGCCTTCCAATGACCGGACGGGAGAATTCCTCCCTCCCAACCTGTGCGTTTGCGTCTCCGATGACGACTTTTACGTCGTGTTTTGGGCACTCGTCATAGATTCGCTCAAGCTTGTCATAGAACTCATCTTTGACTTCATCGGATTTGTCGTTTGTCGGTGCGTAGGTGTTGATTAAACTGTAGTTGAAGAATTTGCCCTTAATCCTCAACACGCATATACGGTCATCTACGGGCCTCCACTGGATGACTCTTGTTTTCTGATTTCCCAGCACTACGAAACCGACGCCCCGTTCCGCTGCTTTGCCGCCACTGTAGTAGATGTGGTACTTGAGGGAAGTGCATGCAATAGGGTCTACTGCACGGAATTCCCTTTCTCCGGAATTTGGCCACCGAACCTCCTGAATCGCTGCGATTTCGACTCCCTGCCGCTGTAGTTCTCGAGCAAGCAAGCCAGCCCGCGCCGGTTCATTGAGAGATCGGACGTTCCAAGTACCCAATTTCCAATCGATTACCTTAATCTTTTTCCGTGTTCGTAGCCTAGGTCTTTGCCGATTGATCCGTTCCGTATTTCTAAAATCGTTGTTCGTGGTTGATGAAAGGTTTCGGTATGCTACCCTACCGGGGTCGCGATACCTACATCCTGCTGATGGGGCTGCCATCTTAGGTGTAGCTGGCGGGATACAGCATTCCATAATTCAGCCGCCCGCTCCGGGTCAGACGCTGTTGTACGCCGCCCTTATGGGGATACAGCCGCGTACGACCCCCTTCCCAGTCAGCATACGACCATAGTTTCCACCGGGGTTGGTTACCCGATCTCCGTTAAGGTTACTCGTATTCCGGTCGGCACCACGTGGAGGTTGGGATAGGAGTTGCTGGACAGAGGTGAATGGCCACATTAGGGTCTCAAGTTACACGTGTCCAGCCATTTGCCAACCCGAACAAAGTGGTTCGGTGAACAAAAACCGATCAAAAGGGGTGATCTGGTGTTCGTGGTAGACGGTAAGAACCGCAAAGGCTGGAAAAGAGGAATTGTGGAGGCGACAGTTAAGGGTTCAGATGGACGGATAAGACAGGCGGACGTGAGATACGCTGATGGCAGCATACACAGACGCGGCGTGGTCAACTTGGCGGTGTTGGAGATTCGATAAATCCGGAAGTAGCGGATGTTACGTGCTGGGGTGTTACAACACCGCAGGCAACACTGGAGTCGTTTTGGATGGCGTTTGACATTTATGCTAAACGTTTGATGAACATGAAAGATAGGTAAAGAATAAGTAACCAGAGAGAAAAAGCAATAGATTTATAGCAAAAACATAGAGGATAGGAAGTAAACAAATCGCCATTACAAGTGAATAGTAGAAGTTAGGAAAATAAAGTGGAAAATTATTACTATCTAAATCGAGTTAGCTACGAGGATCAAAAAAAATCGCGACAGGTGTTACAAAACTGCTCCTGAAAACTTGTGAAAAATTGTGAGTAGAGTGCAGCCTGAAGAAATAGTTATTTAGTGTAAATTCGAAAATAAATTTGATCCATTGTACTTACTCATAGATACAGCGTTCGTCGGTATTTCCTGAAATCTAAATTAATAGATACTTACCCTGGAAGTTTTGTTCGTCCTGTAGTAGGTAGCTGAAATAAATAGGTAATAAGAAAAATATCTTTATACTTACCAAAATACCATAGATACAGATTCTGCAAGTGCGGTTCGATCGGTGTAGAGTAACTCCCCACAAATTGGTCCAAAGCACAAATAACATTGGTGATAGAAAACCATTAAGCGGTAGATAGGAAAGCAGGATCGTAAACGGCTAAGGTGAATCCACTTCTTGTAAGTCTTATGTAATTTCATATTTAAACTTAGGCTAATAATCAAAATAAAATTGCAGTTTGAGCTTGAGTTTTCTCAACATGTTGTTTTTCATTATGGGACATTTATTCCGGTACCGGCAGCAAACGTTCGGCTCAACCCCGTTGGTGTTAAGAAAATAACCGCATCGACACAGATTTCTGCAGAGGAGAAATTTAAGAATGAAGGCATGTTCTTAAATGTTCCTAAAGAAAAAATTCACTAAGAGTAAGAACTAAGTGATTATCAACTAAAAATTCAAAGTAAAAATTGACATTATCTTCCATTTAAATTTTGACAATTCATTTGATTTTTTGATGTAGAATACGTCTTATGACACCATATACAGGGTTCCGATTTCAAAAACCGAAAACATCGAGAGCGTCACGAAAATTGTCCATTTTCAAACGCTTTAATCTCAGTCAGTTTCCAACCGTTTTCCTTCATTCTTTCAGCAATCGGTTGGAAAATCATCTATGCACCTGCCTAAAAGAATATCAGGAACACTTGTGTAATTTGAGTTGTCGCCAGTAAAAGAGAGGCCGACTTTTTTATTGGCCCTGACGACTCTGTTGACATTGGATTGGTTTTTACTTGCGAAAGTGAAGGAAGGAAATATTTTTGCTTTTGTTTTCACACATAAATTGACAATTGCATATGAAAATTTGCGTAGGTGCGAACAGCCTTAAAAATCTCTTTTACTTGTGTCAGGGCCAATTGCATCAGCTTTTATAGGTTAAACTTGTATATACTTTTGACTCTTCGTTGTTGTCTTCTCTTATGTAAGCTGCGATGACAGGTAATCGGTAAAGGGGTTTGGACTTTGATGCTGGAGGTATATTAAACCGAAAGGTAATCTTACACTGCCCAACGCAGAAAATCGTGATTTAACTATTGTATTGTTGGAAATTGTCAAACCTCGTCGAAACGCAGATTTCGACCTCTGATTGGTTAACTGAGTTTTGAAGTAGAATACTTCTCTCAGGAAGTTTGGCTACATAGGGATGTGAAATGAAAATCTAAAACCGAAAAAAGTGAAAAATATGTCCAATTTCAAATGCAAATAAATCGGTTAGTATTCGATGGATTTCCTTCGTTCTTGCAGCAATAGATTGGAAAATCTTCTAAGATTTTTCCCAAAAGAAGATAAATGTAATTTTATTATTCACACTATTGTGCTATTGAAAATAGTCAAGCCTTGTCAAAACGAAAAATTCGACCTCTGATTGGTCGTTATATGTTGCTTCCCAAGCACGGTCGACAGAATCATATACCTTGCAATTGAAAACATGTTATTTGGCCTATATAAGAGCCTGTTTCAGCCGAAGCCGCTCATAACAGTTCTAGACAGCGACAACAGCAGTCGTCCTTCCTTAGCAGCAGCACTAGCCCTGTGGTTGGTCACCACGTCTCAGGAGTAGCGCGGTTCTTCTCAGCGTGTGTCGCCAGACTGCCATTATTCCCCCCGTGTTGGGGCAGCATGAAGATTGCCATCAGGAAATCTAATTTTGAAAATCAAAATACCTTTTTTAAGGAAAATAAACAAGTCATTGAAAGTTAATAAATTTTGACAACGCAAGCAAGCATTCGTCGCGCCCGTGTAATTCACTGAATGTGTAATAGCTTCCACAGTGCATGATGTCCGTGTATCCTAATTCCCCCACTGTTAGGGAAGCTCAAAGGTTGCGATCAGCAACCGATTTTGAACCGCAAAATGCCTTTTTCAAGGCGAATAAACAAGTAATTGAAGGTTTATAATTTGCTGGCATCAACACAAGCAGACATTCTGTGCGGGATGCAATCAAATTCTGTTGTAGTTGTCTAATTTTTACTTAATTTAGTTAACCGCCCACTGTAAAGGCTGCGATTAGCATAACCGACTTTGAATTCACAAAGACAGTTAGGTCGACTATGCAGAGCTAATATGAAGTCGATTCAATCAATCAGCATGAACAGAATTTCGTCGTCTCCCAGTTGCCAAGTTGCAACATGATGCAACACGCAGCAGCGAGCAAACGAAATCGCTAGATGTTACAAACCGTAATAAGATACGGGTTAAAACCGTTGCGTGTGTAAGAGCACCATTGGTGTTTATTCGCTGGATACAAAAATCAAATGCGGATTGTGGAATAATTCGTCTAAAGAACATTAGGAAATGTTGAAACTGAACTGAAAGGCGTGGCCTATTACGTAGCACCCTTCGGCTATAAAAGAGTGTTTCTGCGAAAACTAGCTACATTCATTAGTCGGAAGGTGAACTGGATGAACCGTCCACAACGTTGACAGCAGTAGCAGCAGATATCGGCACTCAGCAGTAACAGACCATAGCAGCGGGTCGCGCTGTGGCTGCCTTCAAATTAAACACTTGCCCTGTGGTTGGTCACCACGTTTCAGAAGCAGCGCGGTTCTTCTCAGTGTATGTTGCCGGACTGCCATTATTTCCCCACTGTTGGGGCAACCTGAAGATTGCCATCAGGAAATCCAATTTTGGAAATCAAAATGCCTTTTTCAAGGCAAATAAACAAGTCATTAAAAGTTAATAATTTTTGACAACGCAAGCAAGCATTCTGTGTTGGATCCTAGCAATTTAAATCTGTCGCACCCGTCTAATTTACTGAATGTGAAATAGCTTCCACAGTGCATGTTGTCCGTGTATCTTAATTCCCCCAGTGTTAGAGCAGCTCAAAGGTTGTGTTCAGCAGCCGATTTTGAACCGCAAAATGCCTTTTTCAAGGCAAATAAACAAGTAATTGAAGGTTTATAATTTGCTGGCATCAACGCAAGCAAACATTCTGTGCGGGATGCAATCAAATTCTGTTGTAGTTGTCTAATTTTTACTTTATTGAGTTAACTCCCCACTGTAGGGGCAGCGCCAAGGCTAGTGATAAGCATAACCGACTTTGAATAACAAACTGCCCTGTTAGAACGCGTTCACAAAGACAGTTAGGCCTCTGCCATGGTGAACGCGAACGCGAGCGATGGGGCGAGAAACTTGCCGTAGGAAAATAAACAACTCTCTTTACGGCTGTTCGGCATTCTGGATTTTGGCAATCAAAACTTCTGCTGGCTGTCTGATTTTCAGTGAGAAAACAGCCTTCAACTTTGTTGTCAGAGTGCCTGACTACGGTTTGGTAATACTGTTTGAGTTAAATGTTTACAAAATTTTACAATATTCCTCTTTCTCCCGTTCAATAAAACAGGTAATACGATGCCTTCGTCATACGCAAGTTCACCATAACTCCCGCTTTCGTCGTAACACAGAGATGCAATCAGCGTCATATCCGATTTTAAATTCAACAACAAACTGTCATTTTTAGGACAACCAAACAAATGAATTGAAGATTTAATATTTTCTCGTTCTGAGCTTTAACCAAAAGTTAATTATCTTAATTTGAATTCACATGTACATATACTCTGACTGTTGAAACTTGCTTGCGCCGTAAAGAGTTTGTTCTTTTCCTGTTCAGTGAGGTCGTATTAATATGTGTAAACTGAAATTGAATAGTACTTCAACTTCATTTGCACAGAATTTTCAATACTGCCAATGAGCGGTCAACATTTATTTGATAGGAAAAATGACTGACACGCAAGCAGCCGGGTTATCTTTCTTGTAAAAGTATTCTACTTCAACCTTGCGGTCGTGGCTTTGCATACAACCTTCCTGTGATTTTTTTACCTTGTTAAGTGGGGAGAGTGCATTGCGCTAAATGTATAATTCATTCCAAGGCTATAGCGATTCCATACGGACATTGAATGCTGATCGTGCTAAAGAAAGAAAAGCCTGGTTTCAATTAGTGGCTAGTCGCGCTGGGCTTAAGCACCCGTCTATCTGCCGGCTGTTGTGAAGTTTTTGGTAGGGCTGCAAAATTACTAGAAATTGTAGGAAATTCTGCTAGATTTTTCGAACTAAATTTCTATTTTTATTAACAGCCTTTACCCATTAACACACAAGTTCACAAGTGATGCGGTATATTTTTCCAAATCTATCATATTTCCAGTTCGCTTATTTTTCGCTTTCCCTACTGCACATACTGTCTGCTCAATGAACTCTGCTTAAGTTAACGAGAGAATTATAATCATCGGCGAATGGCAATCCGAAATGACGATGAATTGAACAAACTTGCCGGTGTTGTTACATTTGTGCAATACAACTGCACCTTTTGGTCCCCCAAAATTTTGTAATTGAAGTAGTTGAGATTTATTTGCCATTCGCCAAAACGTTGCTGATAGTGATAAAAATCTTGCAACAAGCGTATAATTGCATTCTCGTTTTTTCGTAAAACACAATGGTACCTCTTGGTGCCCCAAAATTATATAATTGATGTACCGTACAGCATACTTATCACTCTCCTCAGTATGTGGAAAGAGCGGAGAAACAATTCCCTTTCAGTATGGGCCTGCGTGTAGCAAATGCTTTCACCATACTGCTTCTTTCTCCACTCCAAAGTGTCTCAACGAACTTACAGAGAGACAAACACACTTCCAGCTCACCCCACATTTGATAGAAACAAGCGTGGTGAATCACTCTACAGAGAAAACGCAGAAGTACACCTCAGTGTTCACTGGCGAGTAGTCCGGAAAGTGAAAAAAAACCTACCGGGCAAAAATGTAGTCCTCGTGCAGCTACACCGCGAAAACGAATTCGACCAGAGTAAACTCGACCGGTACGAGCAACGCAGTCTTTTTTTTCTACCAATCTCGTTTCCTCTTCTGACATGCACAAGAAACAAACTGTAAAACGCACCGCAGATAGCTCTGCTGTGTAATTTATGTGCGTGATGTCTATACGTGTGAGAAAGTACACCATAGTTCATTGGCTCGCAAGAGTGTGATTTCAGATTTCACCGCGGTGCTTTCAGGAAGCTCACCAGATAAAAATCGTTCGTCGTCCTCTTCTATCATGTGCGTTGATTTGCTCTTTAGTGTGAGAGAAGTAGTTTTCGCAGTGCAAGATGTTCTCCTGCACTCTAGAGGTTTTCTGAGAAGAAAAGACAAGCATACCGGACAGTGCCCATTCACCGTGAGTTTAATTCACCGCTCACTTTTCACTAGGAAGTTACATGATATTCAGCAACGCTTTCCTGAAGGATTGGGAAAAATATTTTTCGTGAAGTGTGTTTTGTTATGGAAAAAAATAACTTCCAACTAAAAAGCGAGTGGTGAATGGAACCCTGACGGTGAATGGGCAATTTACGGTAGTTAAGATTTTTCATACTTGTAACAGAAGTGAAACTGCACATTTCCTCATTTGCAAGACAAGAAAAAATTAAGCACTGCTTTAAGATTGTAACCGATTTTAATTCATACTTGGCTGAAAGAATGAAACAATTCACTTGGAGCTAATGGATTTTGTAACAGCTTAGCTCCTTTGGACACGTGCGTGCTTAGATAGCACTCTTGGCAACAGCAAACGTACGGCGGTCTGAACTTCGTGGGAAGAAATGGTAGAACGACTCATATACTCCAGTGATAACATTCACATTTTTAGTAAAAAACACGTCAAGCTTTAATTTAATGATCGTAATTGGTTCTTCCTCAGGAAAACTATGTTTCTAATTCATGTAATTTATTCTTGAAATCGGACTTCTCACTTTGGTATACGATATAGCACAAGCTTGACTTGTATAATAAGTATATAGCAATCGTTGGTATAACAAAGGTGCCTGCTGTGGTAGGTGGATTAATCAAGTTTTTTTTTCAATATTAATACACTACACTCTAAAAAATAGGCACGTAAAATCCTCCTGAAAAATCACGTAAATGGCTGACTTCTGACTTTCACCTAAATTTCACGTGCGATTCACTGTCAATTCACGTAAATTGGTCAAATTATAATGTAAATAGTTTGAGCGAGTTGGTATTTGTGTGTTTTGACTTTGTTAGTGTTAGTGCGACTGTGGTGTGACGTTTCCGACAACGGAATTTACGTAAATTTTTAGTATGCAAAAAGTCAATATGGCGTACAAAGAACTCCTAGGCTACTTCAGCTAATTCTATATTGGAAAACACGCAATGTAGGTAGCCCGAATAATATTTAGATTAACAGAAGAAACAAATACATTTTTCAAATTTTCAGTTGGTGAATTCTTTTCGGACGATTGGAATCGTGAACGGTCATTTTTAAGCGGAACAGCTCCCGCCGGTTGATCGGTCAACATCTTTCCGGCCATTCCTGTTTTTTTCCTGCCGGAAATCTCGATTTTAAACAAGTAATTATTTTTTAGTATTTGAAAATAAATTATATTTTTTATATGCGCTGTCTAGTCTATTCACTTAAAATTCACGTAGATTCCATCTGAATAACACGTAAAAGTACGTGAAAATCATGCACTGAAAATAAATCGCATGTTAATCTCTGATGCTCATTACATAGGAGTGTCAATAACCGAACCTAATCATTCTTTTATGTCGACCCATATCGATTTTTATTGGAATCCACGGTATTTTAACGTGTTTTGGCATTTGACGTGTGTAGCCATTGAAATCTGAGTGTAAAATGATTGATTTTGGTATGCATGACATGGCAAACCGAAGTGTAAGACACTTGATTTTGTGCTGTGAACTGAAACCCAAGTGTATTCCACGTAGATATGAAATGTTTCATCTATTAGCACAGAAGTAAGTGGAATCCACTTGTCAATAACGTGTCTATTTTTTACAGTGTGTGACGTTTTTCGTTCTGTTTATTGTTTCACCTAAATATCACGTAAAAAGGTACGTGTAAATCAGGTTATAATTACCTGACCAGCACGTAGACTGAATTTACCTGACCAACACGTTGAGACTGAAGTTGACACTAACACACTAACACATGAACGACAGGCATTCACAGGGATTTGAGGGGGGGCAAAGGGGGCAAATGCCCCGGGCCTCCCGGTTCAAGGGGCCCCCTAGTCCTGGGACGACTGGCTTGTTAGGCCAGCGTCGTACCCAATGTTGCCACATTTTCATCTGTAGCTGGGAGCCAGTCGTCGTAGGTTCGAGTCTCGGCTTGGGAGAAGAATGTTAGTGTCAGTAAGATCGTAGCGCTAGCACTGCAATTGTCCTGTACACTAAACAGTTGGCTGCGAAGTCTGTGTATTAATAAACAGAAGGTCGAGTTCCGAATTGAAATGCAGCACCAAGGCTTTGCTTTGCACTTTGGGAGCTGCAAAAATCTTTTTCATCTGTACTATTACGAATGCTAGTACGAATGTGTCGAAACCGACAACTGCATGGTGGTCGAACCGTGCCCCAGTGCTGAGTCGAGAAAATTTCCAGCTCGAAAAGATCCTCGACTCGATCGGGAATCGAACCCGATATCACAACCGTGTGGGAGAGCTAGCCGACAGACATCGCTAACCACAGAACCACGGGGACCACAACTATGGGTGCCGAAGGACAACAACATATTTTTTTTAAATCACGTATTGCTTAAAAAGCGCAGCTATGCAGCGCTTTTCCAGCTACCAGAACTTGCTACCATAATTGAGACAAACCACAATGTCTTGTATGCGAAGCGCGTAGTTACTTAGCCATGCGGAATCACTTCACGTAGCAGAAGATGGTTAACTTATTTATCATCAGTATGGCTTAAATATACCTGAAGGTAACTCCATAGTAAGAGATTATTTCTGATCTTAGGGGTACGCAAATGTCCACGCTTGTCTACGGTAGGGGGGGTGAGGGGGTAATGATAATGTCCACGTGGACAAGATATTTTTCCAAAAAAATGGCAATATGTCAAAAAATTGGCCTGCAATAACAAATCTACAGCTATTCTAATTTTAGAGTTGTTGTCAGCTGTATTTGTGATAAATTTGACTTCCAAGATATGAGTCGTTGCGGAACAGAGGTAACTTTAACGTCAGAAACAAACGTTGAAAGTTTCTTTTTAAAAACATTAAATTCAGAAGAAATAGTTATCGCAATAGGTGAAACTTTCTCCTTTTTAAAAGAATTCACATTTTGTGAAATTTCATTAGTAATAACTTCCATATCGCCGGTTTTTTGCTCAGGCAAAATATCAAATACGTTTTCGCTACAGACACTCGAATTGTCCGAGAGAGAATGCTCTCTCTTTCTCCTCGTAGTGATGCGCGGTTTCTTTTTTCGCCGTGTCATTTCAGGTGATCCGAAAAAAGGTAAAAATAAATGTTAAACTCAAAAGTAGGTAGTCTTGATAAAGATTGATGTGAGATAATTTTCTTTTAAAGACACACTGACAAAACACAAACTTTGAGGCTATAGGCAATCAAAGACCAGTTTAAGACACACTGATCAATTGTTCAGCTGTTTTTCCTGTTTTAGAGGCGTTCTCCGCTGTTTGATGTTTTTAGGCATTTTGGCTGAACTTTTACCTTGTGAATTTTTGACCGTTCTGACTTCTAAAAGTTGAAAATATGTTCGAGATGCTTTTTAGGCCGCGTTTGTTGCGTCAAAGTCTTTCTAGAGTGGGTTTTTAATTCTATTGTGTAGTTTTTTCTGACGTTTAAAAGTGTTTTCAGTCATTCAAAGCACAGGCCACTATTACAGAAAACGAGGCGTGCAAAATGTTGTATTAGGGAACGCGAGCTACTCGTCCAAAATCTAGCCGACTCGCCATCTGCAATACCAAAATAGGTCAGACGAGTAGCTCGCCGCTCGCCTCGTTTTCTGTAATAGGGGCCATAATTTGTGGTTATATATTTTTTCCGGTTTCTTCTGAATTATAAAGGCGTTTACTTCTCCTTCTCTGTTTATTTGGTGCATCATCTCTTGGCTTTCTTAGGCTGAATTTTAATGGGATTCTTGTCATTTATGGCTTTAATGGTCTAGGTTGCTTTGAGGGATGTTTGAAATTATTTTTGTTATTCTTTTGCTGACATTTGTTGTTTGTTTAACCACTAAATAAAACCACAGAAATTAACACTTTTCGATTTTTCGTTACGCGAAAATGTCCACGTGGAAAAAGAGTTGGTAAATGTCCACGCTTGTCCACGAGGGGGGGACGGTAGGGTCTAAAATGACGATTTTCGTGTCCACGTGGCATGTGGACGGCCTTTGCCAACATTTGCATATTAGGAGCGTTCGTCAAGGCGTTTCCTACGTAATTTTTCTTTTCCTATTAACAGGCTGTTCTGATTTAAATAAACACGGCAGAAGACTATTTGCTAGTTTAGAATCCATTTGTTTACTGAGAAGACTGAGCTTCTTTCGGGATAATGCACCGTCTGACTAATGCTTCGTGATGAAACATTGGGTAATCACAGTTCAATTCCGCACTTCAAGTGGACCACAGAGTTCGTCTATTCTTGTGCAATGGTTCGAGTTCTATCTAATGAATTGCGCACGAAAAATGTTATTGTATTTCTTTTTATCTGGCATACAGTTAATCATGTTTTGATATACTATGTCTAGCCTTATTTTTTAGGTTCGTGAAACTTTATCCAGGGTGGCGACAACCTGCAAAATCAGGTATTGTTAGGGCGTTCATTTATCTATCAGGGAACATTGGGGAAAATTGAAAACAATCAAGGAACAATTTCGATCAAGCCCCAATTCTTTTTCAAACGACTCATTAGTAATAAAATAAAATATTTCAGCGTAAAAGTATTATGCAGGGTCTCTACTGTTTAGTTTCTTTTCTTATCTTATCAATATTTCGACGTAGGACTACGTCTAACCGCAATATGTCGAGAATCATTATGCGGAAACTAAAACCAAGGTGTAACGTCGGAGTGAAAGATTTCAAACGGTAATACTGATGTAACCACATGGGTGGATCAAAATAATCAATATGTCGTTGGATTGATAAAATGATGGACAATTTTGTGATTCTTCACTTATCATTTCCACTTCATTGTTGAACAGTGAAAATTTCATAAAAGTTTCAAGGTCGCATTCGCGAGCACGCCTACCACAGACTTCATGAGTAGACACTAACTGCCTGCTGTGATATCCTGTATAGCAGTGGCAAAAAAATTGACAGAATCTCCCCGGCCCAATAGGTCGACCAATGTTTGCTCCCATGAGCCTAGACTATTTTGATGTCTTGAAGGTGAAGCTTTTTCGAAAAGTTCATAACCAACTCCACTATCAGACAGTTCAATGTTCTGCTGTTAAAATGTTATTAAAACTGATGTCTTGAAGGAAAGCAAGCTGGCACAGGCAACAGTACTGCACCGAACAATGCATCAATAGAGCGCTGGTTACTCGTCGTCTATTAGTGCAGAAGAACTCGATATTCATTTGTGTGCAGCCAAGCCAAGGAAAGACATTGTGAAGACATAGTTGCGTAGGTATCGTGTTGCGATCTGTAACACAATCGAATTGCCGTTTGAATTGTCTTCTTCTTGTTTCATATAGTAGCAAATATCAGAAATTAATATGATTGTTCGGGTGCCGCAAAAAAACGCTGCGCCGCCGAGGACAACAAAACTCTGTACGTGTCGATAGAGGTAGATAACAGGGTATATACATACATACATAAGACATACGTAACACTCAGGAAGAAATCTTCCAAAAAAGTTGGTACAAAATGAACTACTCGAAAGTACCAACCTCTGTAAAAAAAACCTCTGTTTGAGTTGTTTTTGAGGCAGTGTACCTGCGCAGCCCTGCATTTGTCTCGTTTCTACTCAAAAAATGCTGCATTGATTTTGTAAATAACTTTTTGACAGTTCCTTATGGGATTTTCTTTGGGGCTCGATAAGGTCGAGAAACAGAAAATTCATTGTGTTCATTATTTATCGAGCAGTTTGACAGGGCGAGGTACGGAGTACTATGGGGCAACGTGTACCAGGAAAAAACGCCAGTGTTACGTATGTCTTATGTATGTGGTATTAGGTAGTTAAACGAGCTGTTCTGATGATCGTATTTTGCTAGCTAAAGGAATTTAGTTCAATTCGACGATCCTAGTTGCATCCTGCGGTGGCGGTATAGAGGAAAACCAAGTTCATTACATCTTGATTTTAGAGTTCCCACATTTGTATTTTATTTTTCAAATAATTTTTTTTCTACATTAGTATCTACAAGAAAATATTACTTTCCATAACCTTACTTGTATTTGAACAACACTATGCAAACATTAATTGCTGAGGCTAATGTTGTTTATCATTCTAACCCGGTTTATTTTTTGAATATAACAGACATATGACTTTCAAATATGGCATCTTCGTTGATTTTTGGATTCCGGATATTCCGGAGACTCGATTCTCCGGAATATCAAAAAAAAAAAATCATTCCGGATAATCGAATTAGCGAAAAATTATTCAAATTTGCGATTAACGAACATTAAATAAATATTTTATTTTGTTATTTTACTTGTATGATGCAGTGGCGTAACCAGAAAGTATTTCTGATGAAAGTGACATAAATGGTAAGGGGCCATCCACATACCACGTGGACAGCTTTGGGGGGTTGGCTAATGTCCACGGTCCATACAATTTTTTCAGAATTTATATGGGCAGTTGTGGCCCCTAACAAATATGCCAGAAGGGATGATAAAGGTAAAATCTCGGAATACAAATCGAAAACCAACACCAAAAAAAAAAATTCCGGATAATGGAATCGCCGAATAATCGAGTCCGACCTGTGTGTTGATCCTGAAACTGATTTTTTTTCTTATTCTGTTTACTGATAAAATGTTTAGATTGACCAGAATTGAATGTTAACATGTTCATTAAATTCTATGTCAATTTTAAATTTTCTGTGAATACACATTTTCGACTAAACACTGTTATTCTTTATCGTTATTTTTTCACGAACTTGTAACTGCAGGAAAAAATTGTTATATGACATCTTTACCGCTTTGCTGTTGGTGAGTGAGCCATCTTTCACAAGACAAATAAAAATAGAAGAAAGTTTAGTTTCTACTAAATCGTACTCAATTCAAATCGGTATAGAAGGTTGCCTTTCTCATATTGACGAAAATTGCCTGTATTAGAATGAAAGGTATTCATCAATGTTGAAGAGAATTTTTTTTCTTCTAAAATAGAATGCTAAATAATCAAAAAACGCCAGATTTTTTTTTCTGTCGCCAAAATCGAACCATGCCAAAAAGGAACGGTTCTCTTTTCATGACTTTTTTTACTTT
This sequence comes from Wyeomyia smithii, assembly GCF_029784165.1. Classification (NCBI taxonomy): domain Eukaryota; kingdom Metazoa; phylum Arthropoda; class Insecta; order Diptera; family Culicidae; genus Wyeomyia; species Wyeomyia smithii. Next base: position 128,196,343 of record NC_073696.1, on the reverse strand, counting down.
TTAGGTGGCCAAAGACGACTTTAACATTTTATATGGCCAATAATGAATAATGTTCCGGTCATATCACAGGAACCATTTTACCAATTTCGATCATCCGCTTCGGCAACATAACGAACCGAAATGGGTCAGAATTCGTGAAACGGATCACTAAAAATCGCGATGTCTAATTTTTTTAAATAAATATTAAAAACTTCAAGAGTTTCGCTCGGGAAGTTTATTTTCCAATTTTTAGTGAATTTGAGTAAGTTTTCAAGTTGTTATTGTCATGTTAATTTCAATTTGGGTCAATATTTTTTTAAATAAATATATCTTTAAGAATATTGCATCGATTTTAATGAAATTTTCACAGCAGATGCATCCTAAGTTGTAGTTTCTAAAAATATTTTTTTGGACAAAAAAATATTTTTTCAATATTAACTATTTAAAACAATATGTTGAAAAACTATGTTCTGGGGCATTGAAAAATCTGAAAAAAATCATAAGGGGACGGAATTTCGAAACTGTCCTGAAAATTTCGAGTTGGTGATATTTTTTTTTTCAGAAGATATGGGGTTTCAAAGTTGGTGCCGCAACGCATTTTCAAGCGAGAAACGCCCATAAACCCAGTTTTCTTCAGTTCTCATATCAAAAAACGCTTCATAATGACTAAAAGTAAAAGCGTGAGCAATCTTAACCCACTGGTGCGTACTGTACGGTTGTCTCCTAACTAAATTTTACATTATTTGTTAGTAAAGTGTGTAGGTAGACTTGTGAGTTGTTTGGGGCATAAAGTTTAATGTCTTCGTCATTAAATCGGGTAACAGACTAAGCATATTCTGACCGTTCTGCGACTAAAAATCATTTCTATCAAACTTAATTTGCAAGCCTTATAGAGTTTTTGCACATAAATAAACTGGGATTGTCAATAGTAACACCGCTTGCTAGCTACTCGTTTGAAAATGGGTTGCGCCACCAACTTTGAAACCCCATATCTTTTGAACAAAAAATATCACCAACTCGAAATTTTCAGGACAATTCCGAAATTTCGTCAAAAATACTTGTGATTTTTTTCAGATTTTTCAGTGCCCCAGAAAATAGTTTTTCAACATATTGTTTTAAATAGTTACTATTGAAAAAATATTTTTTTGTTCAGAAAAAATATTTTCAGAAACTACAGCTTGGGATGCATCTGCCGTAAAAATGTCATTAAAATCGATGCAATATTCTTAAAGATATGTTTATTTACCAAAAAAAATTACCTAAATTTCAAATGACAATAACAACTTGAAAACTTACTCAAATTCAGTAAAGATTAGGAAATCAACTTTCCGAGTGAAACTCTTGAAGTTTTTAATATTTATTTGAAAAAATTAGGCATCGTGATTTTTTGTGATCCGTTTTACGAATTCTGACCCAATACCTTTCTTTTGGAGGATGTTGACCTTAAATTGGTTAAAAAAATCAAGAAAACTAAAAAAATGTGATTAAACATAATCGCTCGTTTTTGGCACATGTGTGCCAAAATCGAACCGTGCCAAAAGTAAAACGAGCTCAAATCAAACAGAGCCTTAAAGGGTTCTATACCTTTTTGGTCGAGAAAAATGAGGGAAGTTTGAATTTATTTTTTAATTGCATACCACCATTTTCATTGCATCAAAGTGGTATTTTTCTGAAAGTACAGTTTATCAACAACAAGAAAATACGTTTGATTTTGAGATATACCAATTATTACTGGAGTAATGGCCGTTTCCCCGAAACTCATTTTTTTTGCAGAGGCTTGCGGTGATACTGATAGAGTCTCAGCGGATCAACCGAAATCAAAAAACTCATATTATTTCATTAGTTCAAAAGTGTGCCGTGTCCTTGAACGATCGCTTTTAAGAGTATTTTATTTTTAGTGGAAACGGTAACATTTTTCCCAAAAAATGCACGTTTTGAGCGCAAAAAATTGCGTAAAAATTTTTTTTTGCGGCAAAATGTAACTGTATGTTTCAAAAAGCGATCGTTCAAGGACCGGCGAATTTTATAACGAAAATTAAAAAAAAAAAGATGAAGGAAATCGGTTCAGTAGTTTTCCCGCAATCAGGATCACGGCAAAGTTATTTTCCGGAAAACACTATTCCGAGATAATCGCGTGTAAAGGTTCAAGTTTAGCTTATGCGGCCGTGGCGAGGCGCGTTGCAAATCGCTCTAGTGCTAGTGCTCACAAATATGAACTGTGATAAAGCAACTGAGTTGTAGTTAGCCCTAACTTGTATTAGTTTTGTTAGGACCTACAAGACTACTTTGAGATGTTTCGAAATGATTTTCTAATGATGTTTTGACATTCGCGATAAATAAGTTAAACTTTTTTTAATATTTGAAAATCTTTATTGAGCGCCTTAGTAGAACGATTTAAGAATTATAAGTTTCCCTTAAATTCTACCAGTCCACATTAGCACTGATGATAACTGTACTGCCGCTCCAAGCATAACTGTCCCATATTCTGTGCAAACCTTATGGACGCTGGGACAGTTATGCTTGGAGCGGCAGTGTATGTCGCAGTCGAAATACGTGTTTGTACGGAGTAAATTCAATATTTACTTCTCATATTTCTAGTAGAGTTTAACGAAAACTTATAATTCTTTTTCCTGAATTCTATTTTCAATACATTTGTAACGATTGCTTCATTTCAACAGATATGGGATACCGCTGGCCAGGAGAGGTTCAAAGCCTTACGTACACCTTTTTATCGTGGATCGGACATTTGTTTGCTAGCGTACGCTGTCGATGATAAGTCAAGTTTTCGAGCGTTAATTCAGTGGAGAGAGGAATTTCTTAAGTACTATGATGTCAAAGCTGATCGTTTTCCGTTTATAGTGGTTGGTACGAAAAATGACATTCCTGCCGCAAAACGCCAGGTTAGTGCTGAGGAGGTATCGGAATGGTGCCAGGAGCACCATGTCGCAGCATTTCTTGAAACATCGGCAAAAACTTCCGAAAATGTGTCGCAAGCTTTCGCTTTAGCAGTGCAACAATGGCAAAAATTGGAAAAGTGTACAGAACGGGAATTACGCGCTCAAGGGCATGATACGATCGATTTGACCAAAGGTGTTAATCTGAACGCAAACACTAACCGCTTCTGTTGCATCGGTGGTAATTCTAGTACACCAGCTGTGTATGATGATGATGACTATCCGCATTGATCGATATGAGCAATTTAGGCAAAAGAATCGGATTTTATAGTGAAGCAGTAACTGTGTACAGTCAGAGGCGTTGGCGCAGAATCGATGATATGTGATAAGTAGTATATACCCAAATGTGGGTAGCAATGGTAAGATTTATACTCCAATATTTTTTATATCAAGGTGATTTTACACTTTCCCAAAGGGGACAAGTATGATTCTCAGTCTAAAACACAATATAATTCTCTAATTAATCAATTTTCACATAAATCAGTATGAATGGCACACAATAATAATGAGTGAAAAAAAAAATCTGTTGAAACTAATGAACTAAATCAATAAAATAATAAATCTCAAACATAGATGCGGATTGGCCATGTTGTACAAATACGGCAGAAACAGTACTAGATAAGTGGTATAGTGGTATAGTTTAAACCACGTACGTAAGGACACTACCACAGACAATAGTACAACATTTTTAATCATTCCCGATTTTTGTTAGATTGGGTACCATATTTTCTGTACAAATAAACACAATGATTTTGTTCAGCTTGAAATTTTTCTATCAGTGTTCAAAATTACAGATATCAAGTAATCATAGTGAAACTTTACGAGTTTTATTTGACGAAATCTACCTATTTTATTAGTAATAACTTTATTCGAACCTTTCCATAGTTTACTTCATTACCAACGTGTGTTGTGAAAGAGGCCGTTGTTAAACCATGTGGTCATTAAATAACGGTGAGAGGGAAGTGAGGTTTACAAATAAACCGTAGAAGTCCGCTAAGGACGACGGGAGTTTAAAATTTTTAAAATTTTCCGTTATATTACTGCTGTGAAAAACCATTCCATTAAGTTAAGAAATACCATTTTAGACGGAATCGTTCGAAAAATGCTGAAATTTGAAACAAAAATGATTGATTTTGATGAATCTTCGTATATAAAAAAAGCCAATAAAATGGATTTTTATCGATTTTGAGTTAAGTACAAAAGTAGTTTAATTTTATTCAAATCTTATTCTATCTGAAAAACAGAAATTTAACCAATTTCGAAAATTACACAGGTCGACAAAACCGGAAAAAACTGTCTCAAAGCATAAACTGAAAAAAAGAAAGATTAGAGCTTTTCAACCATTCCTGTGAATTTTGGTCTGTTCTTCCATTTATTTAGGCGTTCTGCATAGCAAAAATCAAAATATTTTTAAAAAAAAACTCCGTTGGGAGCAGAACATTTAGGGGAAAAAATGAATTAAAGCATTTTTACATACATCAATTTCGTAAAACTATGAAGCTATCACTCAATCGTCATAGATACAAAGTTGCCGAATGTATAGTAAATTCCGATAGTAAATTCAGTGAAATGTTCTACAAGCTTTCGGCAGAATTTTCAAGAACTTCGCTGCCGCTATTCGCATAATAGCCCTATGTAAAAGTTGCGAGTCCTGTGTAAATTTTGCGAAAATGGGTCTATTTTGGCATGTTTTTCAAGAATATCCATTAAAAAAGTGAGGTTTGATTCCCACAACCTCGATTTTAATGGCTACTCTTGTAGAGTATGCCAAAGTGGGCCCATTCCCGCAAAAAAAAACAAGAAAACATAGGACTCATACATAGGACTTTTATGCGAACAGCGGCAGTTCGGCAAACGAAATTTAATACCTGCTGGCTTACGGTAGATCGATATATTTGCTGAATGTTCGTCGAAATATGTTGCTGGATTTGTTAAAAATTTCGCCGAGCTCCATCAGCTGTTGGGAAGCTTGCCGAGATAAATTAAGTGTGTAGGGGCTGGAATAAAATAATAAAACGACATCGCGAAACAGTCGTAATACTCAGCTGGGTCGGTATTTGCATTTTGCTGCTGCCGACCAAATTCTTTGTGAAGTGTACGTATATTTATACACTATTTTGAATATTGTAAAATTTGGTAGAAAAGTGACAAAGTCGATTTCTGCAATCTTCATACATGTACTGATAACGATGTACTCTTCTTAAATAAACTCGTGCATTCGTGCGTTAAATGAAAACTATTTTTTTTTGTTTTGTTTTGTTTGAACTCAAATAGGTATATATGTTTTAGCAGGTAAAATATTGTATCTCAATTGTAGAAAAATTGATTATTAAACCTGGAAGTTCTATTATAATGACGAATTTTTGATAAAAAAATTAAAAAATACACTGTAAAAAAACTGTAATAAAGCTAAAATATATTTTTTGAAAAATTTTAACTTAATTTTTTTTAAGTTTCAATTGTAATTGTGGCTTTTTTTTAACTTTTGGTCTTGCAGTCTATATTTTTTTCTGATGGGATTTAATTGCAGTCTACAACTTTGCCAAGGACATCATACTAATCGAACAAATCGTTTTGGTTTAATTTTTTTTTATTTTTTCGTTAACGTTAACGTTAACTTTTCCATTTCTAATTTCTCTATGTTTGGACAGCCATTATTTTCATAAAAAATGAGATTTCCAAAAAATGAGCTTTTTGAGATAAATAATTTTAACTTTTTTTTTTATTGAAAAAAACTTTTTTGAACGGTGTATGTTTTTTTCAGAAAGACAAAATTATTTTCTACAACTCTGCCAAAGACGTCACACCGATCAAACAAAACCGTTCTGACTCTAAAAATATTTGTGAACGTCAATACATAAACTTTTCAAAAATTAGCCTCGACGTCAAACAGTACATCAAATATTTAAAAAAAAATGAATGTTAATTAGTTTATATAGTTTAAATTTTCGATAACATGACCACATAGCATAGCAACGGCTTCTAAGATGTTTCTGAATCTATTGCTGAATTAAATTTGGGTATGATTCTATCGCCTGCCGTGCTGTCTGTGAAACTAAATGTAATGTCCCTGTTTTTATTTTAAGAATTATTTTCACATAAAAAGGCAGCAATATAATTTTCTAGTTCATACGTTTCGTTCAAGTTACGCATCAGCTATTCAAAATAACGAGCTAGTTTATATAAAATCGAAAAATGATGCTTTTTCTCTTGATAACGATTAAAAAAATATTATCGAAGTAAGAAACCTTCTGCATGGTACTATTATTCATTAGTTTGCTGATTTCTCCACGCTATAATAATATAAATTAACCCTTCTTGTGCAACTTTGAAAAAAAAATGTATTATAGAAACCTTGTATAATTTTAAGTTTGTTCAAAGGATATTAAAAATCATTTTGCAAAATATTCACGTTTGGCTTTGAAATGCAAAAGTGCCTAGATTCCGAAAGGTCCCTTGCAATTGGAAACTTTAAATTGTAAGTTGATAACTATAAGAAGTATTGACGACCAGCCTCAGATGGATGTCAGTTACCCAAACCTTTTTACTGCTTTCGATAAACTGAATTATTAAATAAAGTAATTATCAACTAAGCTATAACCTACAACCAGTGTTGTACCTAATTCCCCAATTTTTCAACTAGAAATTTTAAGTCGATAAATTCGCAAAATTGCTAATTATTCTGGATTGTTTTTGGAAAATTTTTGGAACGCACTTGAACAAAACTTCAATCCACCACATCACATCGCAGACGAAAGAAAAATCGAAACCTTGTATCGAACAGGGATAACCACCTTCAAAGGAAACGAAAAGAGAGGGGCACTGTAATTTTTTATCATTCTTAACATTGTTCCACTTAGCTAGCGAAAAACTGAATTAGGCTGAAGTTATCAATATTGAAAAAAAAAAAAAAAATAGGATAAGTTGAAGTGAAGCAACAACTGAAATAGTAGGTCGATCTCACGCACGATAATCAGAAACGATGTGCACAGTTCCTTATATATTATCCTGTGATAATCACTAGGGACACGAAAGTAAAGATTTGTTTAAATAAATCAAAACATGCACAATGTTTATTAATGAACATTATATTAAATAGAACCAGGATGGCAAAAGGAAAGACTTTCAAATATTTTGACGAAAAATCTAAAAGAAAAAGAAATAATTTTAAAATTTTAGATGCCTAAAAATACTATGTCTGGTTCGAAATATTCAAAACCGACAAATTTGGACTTTTGCCCAGGATGGAAATACCGCATATACCAAACTAAACTACATTTTCTTTTTCTTTCACGGTAATTCATCAAATGATGGTGACATTTTATAGCGAAAAGATTGCTTCCAAATCTCCTACAAACAAACGTACTTTAAGAATTAGAATCATCATTCTAGTTATATTCTACTTATGATATGATGAATTTTACTATATGTTATGCATTTTACAGTACACAACTACACTGTACACATTAAAAGAAATAGTTGAAAGATCGTTTTGCAATCGTAGTTTTAAATCTAAGTAATTTACAGTGATTGATAAATAAAAATAATAAAATAAAGCGTCCTCGATATATTTTTTCTGCGTGCACAATTAACTGGTGGGAGCAATCAGGAAGTTGTTGCTGGTACAAAATGACACTTAAGAAAAATAATAACGTGCTAGAATGTTTAAAGGTTTTTGTGGTATGCTGCAACTGAAACAGTGTATTTTTGAGCATTCGCTGTAAGCTGATTCAACCAATTATGCGTGATTAAATAATAATAATGATGATGAATATGATGGTTCATTTCCAATGCTGTTTCAGATTTCCAATTCGAATCGATGAATCTGTTCAACGTCCCTCTCATCTAGGGGAGGGGGCGAACATATTTTTAACGCAGACTTAGGCTCAGTTAGACTTTCGGTATCATTATTATTATTATTGCTGCTAGTGCTGCTGGTTCTGCTTTTGTTGCTGCTAGTATAGGTAGCATTCGTCGAGTTGAAGGTTTGGCTGAGAGGTGATGGCTGCTGGGTGTTGCTAGTGCTAGGGCTGGATGATTCGTTACTTAGAACAGAACAGGAGTTCAGAACTTTGGCTCGATTGTTACTGCTGCTCGCTAGGTTGCCTGTCAGCCTGTCGAACATGCTGGTCGTTGAAGTCGAGGTAGGGAAGACTGGTGAAACATTTAATTTGGCTCCTGGAAATTAGAGAACATTAGTTTGTTTAGTTCACGCAAAAAATGTTTACAGAGCTTTGAGAAGCATACTTCTGAGCTCTTGTTAGTATGCCTAACAATCAATGAAAATAAGAAAGTGTATGCTTGCCATACACACATACACAGCATATGTAATAGATCATATGATATAAGGAGGTTGCTCTACTTCTTTCATAAACTTCGCACGGGATAAGTAAAACAAACGCTTTCATTAGAGATAACTCTAATTCGATGGAGCAAAACCCTAAATTATAATAGAAAATTTTGTTCCACCATAGTTTCGCAAAAGTGGTTAACCGAAACATCTCAATAAAATAAAAGTAATAGATTTCATCGTGCGTATTAATCTCGTTTTGATTTTGCATTCAAGTTTCAAAACGTAGTAAAAAATGCATGGTGAGAACCCAGAGTCCATTTGAGACGTTTCAAACGTCTTAATAAAGATGGTTGATTTGACTTCACTCACAGTAACACTTCGTTCAAATTGTTTACGGGTTGCTCAAAAAAACACTTCTTCGCAATTTTTGTAATTTGATTCCCATATTTTATCGGGGGGCTGAAATATTGGCATTTTTATATGTGAAAGAAACAAAGCGCTTTAAAAAATATAATACAAATAAATGTTCTGCAAAAATACTATAAATAACCTTATCTTTCAATTTAGGGTTGAGCACCTTGACTTTTTCAATATCAAGTTTCTTTGGGACACCCTAGTGTACACTCTTGCTAAAACGAAGGAATTTATTTCCCATACACTTTTGTTAAACCATAAAGCGCCCTAATTCTGCGCACTTGGTATTAAAATGTTAAAAAATATCAATTAAAAGCAGATTTTCAAAAATGATGTTTGGAAATGATTTGCTATAAATTAACTGACAACTTTCTGCTTATGTTTCCTTTTTTACTAAACGGCATCAACATTTTGATACGAAGTGTACAGAATTAGAACGCCTCGGTATATTGAACAAGCAGGCGTCATTGGTCGGATTTTGCTAAGTTGTCCAATTTTTTTTCTCATCACAATAGCGGTAGTTGACGTGGAACAGCGCAACAATTTAGATTTTTCATATGGTCGGCGTGCGGCCAGACCGCACCAAGCGCCATTTAAAAAAAAATGAGTTACTAACACCAGTCTATCTATCACCTATCACCAGAATAATCTATCTTTCATGAAAAAATGAAATCATTTGAACAATTTATAAAGATATAACAAAAATTCTGTGTAACAGCTTGCAGAAAACAAATGAGGTGGTTAAACTTTGAACACTGATTACTCGAAATAATGTTTTTGGCGCTTGGATCGGTCTGACTGCACGCCGACCATATAGAAGACTGTTTCAGTTACTCGGCGCAGCTGGGAAAAAGTAACTAACGAATCCGTCGTTTCCAATAAACTTTTATGTGACTTTAAATGCTTTAAAAACCATGCATCGATAAACGCTAAATACACTATTTTTTTAATTCTCATTACACTGCTATGTTTGAGAATTGTATTAAAAATTTGCACTCTTAAGGTGAAACAGCGTTAACCACTTCGCATTTTCCAAACCACAACAAACATAAAATAGCGTTAGATACCCGACTCTTGCAGTATGCAGCGAACACGATTGTCGCTGTGCGTGAACGACTGTCGAACTAATTTGTACTGGTAATTAAATGATGACAGCAAGATGGCGAAAGGGGAAGCATTTTTTTAATATTCTTGTATGATCCCAACCACAGTTTTATGCGGATTTGAGTCATCAGATGGCAGCAAACTGGAAGTCAAGTATTTTGTTCATTTCATCTTTGATGGAAGTGAAGTATCGTTAAAACGTAATATATTTTCCCGTACATACATGAGACGTGTGCGCGTTCATAAGTAAAAAACGTGAAAAATGTTAGACATGAGAAAGTTTTTGTCTGAAAATTTTGAAATGTTCAGAAAATTTTTAAATTGTCTAGTCTGAGAATAAACCCATGCTGCATAACAGTCCCGCCAACGTTGACTGGCCTGGTTCTACTATGGTTCGAACTCATGAGCATTTGCTCGTTGCTAACAATGCCTGAGAATACCGAAGATAAATAAACTAATTAAAATCATTTTGGCTGCTAATACAACACGAATGAGACTTTTCCATACATGTTAATTTAAGTAATACTTAGAACAATGAAATACCTTCGCAAAGCTTTAATTTAGGGTGTGACTCTTTTTTATTATTAATTGTGTGGTACTCTTTGTGATGATTTTCAATGCAGTGGCCCATGGATGATAGACTGCTAGTCGCCGTGCTGGCAGACGTTGTAGTTGCCAAACTATTTGTGGTGCTCATAACCGCGGTTACCGTCACTGCAGGAGTTTTCACCGCATTGCTGCTGTTGCTGCTCAAAAAACTTTTGACACTGCGTACATCTTCATGCTGTTAGTTTTGTTTTGGGTTAAAATAGTGGAAAATGAAATAAAACAAAAAACAGTAACGAATGAAACCATAATGTTAAATCTTGGTTGGTTATACGTTGTGCCTAGCATATAATGATTATTGCGATATTATCGAATATTACATGACACAAAAGACAAATTGAAATACATTTGAGGATACATACTGCGCTATCAAAGCTTCCTTTTAAGGAGTAGCTGTTTGATGAAGAGGGTTCACTGGATTCTCCAGATACAAAGTGCGCACGCAATTGCTTATTCCTGTAAGTACGTCAATGTTAACAGTTTAAAGATATCAAACAATAAAAATTGTTTAATGGTTACCTAACATCAAGTTGTTGAATATGCTGTTGGGAGTACTTGAGCTGTTGAGAAGCAATTCGTAATTTTTCTTCCAATGACGCAGTTTCCACGCATTTCATTGAATATTTTTCCGAAAGGGACAATATTTCTTGTCTTACATCCTCAAGTTCTTGCCTTAAACAAATAATCATAAGTTAATCAAAGTTAATGAATTTCTATCTGAAAGTGATGACTACTCTTTCTCCTTATACGCGAGTGGAGGCTGTCCTCCTTTCTGAAACTGCCTCAGAAATTCTTGCTTGAAACGAGCCACCTCGCGTTGCACTTCGTTCTGGTGAGCTTTCCTCATTGCATCTAATGCTGCCAAAGTTGCCTGTGTAAAGAATGATATGAAAATTTGCTCTCCCAACAACATAGCCGTGTGATCGGAGCAGTATTTTGAGTTCAAAAGAAAAATAAACACCTTCGAAAACATTCAACACTTTTAAAATCATTATAAAAATATTTAAATTTAAGTTCAACGAAAATTTAAAAATATTGAAGTTTCATTCCATCTAAATATCAGAACGCTGTCAGTTTGTTTCGGACGTTAGGTGGTGGTCGTGGCAAAGAATGAAGAGGAAAAATAGTATCTCGTGTTGGGTTTCAATTCTTGGCAGCAGGTAGCTGCAGAAGTAATGCAAATGGCAAAAAATTCTGTCAGAGATAACGAGAGAATTAGACCATTGGCGAATGGCAATCCCAAATGACGATGAATTAAGCAAACTTGCTGGTGTTATTACTAGTGTGAAATTTAATGGCACCTTTTGATGCCTTAAAATTATGTAATTGAAGTAGTTATGATTTTTAATCACTTGGAACAAACGTAAACTGTTCCACAAGGCAGTATTCTGAGGCCGCTAATCTTCGTAGTGTCTGTGAATGATTTGTGACCTCGTGTATCATATTTAAATAATCGGAAATAATAAGCGGAAAGGTTGTGTATGAGACATGACCACAGGTTTAACGTAGAATTACGACAGCCATGTATTTATTGCCATAAGCTAGGGCATAGGTGCTGGCCTCTGTGTATTATCCTGATTCCGGAAGTACTCATACTCTATTATATTTAGTCATTTTTGGGCTGTTTTCTAGGCACCGGAAGTCACTATTTTGATTTTTAAAGTGGCGTCGGGGGCTGATTTCTGTCATCAGGGCATCATCTCAAATCCGAAAATACCTGTATTGGGAGCTATGTTGGTATCTTATGCTGGATGCTGGACATCGGAAGGTGCAACCGTGGATTTCAAAATTGCGTTTGGATTCAATTTATGGTCTCTAGCAATCATCCCGACTACAGAATACATATTAGGTGGTATTTGGTCATTTTTGACTGTACAGACACCGGAAGGCCCTCTCTTGAATTTAAAAATGACGCCTGGAAGTAATTTTCGGCTTTTCCATCATTCTGCTTCTGGAAAATCCATATGCTGATATTCGGCTTGTTTTCAACTCGAAAAAAAATCTGCATTTGGTGAACGTTTAGATAATTTTCCAATCGATTGATGTAAGAATGAAAGAAATCCGTTGAAAAATGACTGAGTATTAAGCATTAAATGCTGGACAACTTTCGTGACAATCTCGATGTTCGGAATTTCATTTTGCGCCCTTATCCCAGAGTGCTGCCGTAAGGCGTAACTCTACGTCAAAAAATAGACTTTTATTGGTTTCACTCACCTCCCTGACACCGAAATCTCATTACCTATAACTCAGACATGTCACAAACATACCGAAAGAGACAGAAATGGTAACAAATATGCCGGAAGGGGTTGTAAAGGTAAAATTTCAAAATAAAAATTATAAACAAGTAGCAGAAAAAAAATACTCCGACCTGTACCATTTCATATGAGAATTTTCGGAACTGGGATAATATCCACAGACCGTAAGTCGACCCCAGTTACCCATTTGAATTTTTTAGGGTCACATTATCGTACTATTTCAATCTTAGTGTTAGATAGAGAGAGTTGAAAGAAATATATCACTGAAATTTACTGGTTAAAACCACCGAATTGTTTAACCCCAGTCGATACTGATAAATCCCATCGTGTCGTACACAAATGTAATGCTTTTTAACATTTTTTCTCTAGTTCTGCACCATTTCAGATATTAAGGTGAAACTCAGTGTCCGAACTTTGTCCGAATTTTACAAGATAATTTTCTGGAAAATCATTAAAATTACGTGTGTGAAACTTTGATCGATTGTTTGCACCGCTGACACATGCATTGAGTAGCAACTCGAGCTATTTATTAGCTGGATGCTTAGATTTTTACGCTCAAAATCGTCATATGAAAGGAAAGCTAACCTTAAAGTTGCATGGAAAAATACCTACGTCCAGTTTCTTATCAAGCCGTATGAATAAAAGCGTTTGCTTTAATCATTCCGTGTTAATCTTATAGAAGAAGCAGAGTGGTACCAGTGGTGGATCGCGTTCAGTGAGGTGAATGTAGGTGAGGATATAGTGCGAGAAGAGTTCTAAAACTGCATGTATGTCATTATCGTATTTACGAAGGCAATTAGGTGTGGAACACAAATTTCGTAACGCATGAAAGAGAGGGGGGGGGGGGTTACTTATTGTTTTCTATATGGGAAGGGGCATTTGAAACAGTTACGTAACTGTAACGTTTGCTCAAAATTGAAAATTTGCGCTTTGTTCAGCGTTACGTAATTTTAGGGAGGAGGGGAGTTATATCAAAGGTTACTTATTGTTACTAGTGGTGAGGAGGGGGTCTGAAATCTAGATTTTTAGCGTTACGTAATTTATGTACGACGCCTAATACTCTAGATCGAATCATGTTATTCGATTTACTTTATTCTAAAGTTTATAGTTGCTGAGAAATTGTCGTTGTTTCCTGGTAAATTTTCCGTTTTTCGCATCTTTATATGTCTCATTCAGTTTCATTCCTCCACACACTTAACTGCATTTTGTTTTCTCGGTAAAGTAAAATACCGAACTACTTGAAAACATTTTAGTTTATCATTGTTTGTTAAAAAAATTACTGAGAAATCGGAAACCGTACGTGTTTACTGAAATACCGTAAATTCGTTTACCAAAAAAAACATAAAACCCGGAAATTTCCGAGTTCGGTAAACTAAAATACCGAATCCTGGATCCTTTAACCGAGATTTCGTCGAACAAAAAAATCTCTTGCCGATATTCCAAAAAACTGAACTGTCAAAACAACCAGTGCTTTACTAACAGTTTTTTTTGTGTTTTGGTGTAGAAAGAAAAGGAACATTTTACGGCTGATTATTATTATGAAGAAATCTTCAATGTTCAGATTAATTAAAATATTGAGTGAGTATACACTATTTTTTCTCAAATTTGGTTTTTTGCTGCGAAGAACATTTGAAAAAAAAAATTAATTCTTTATTCACTCAATTTTGTAAGTTATCAACTCACTTCGCAGGACGTAAGTTGCAGAGTGATAGATGTTACTTTATTCCCTGTATGCAATACAACTCTTGACTTTGTAATTAATAAATTAATTTATATATTTAAACGTTTTGATCATATTATGGGTTATCTAAAAAAAATTCGCAAAACACGTATCTCAGATAATTTTACCGAAGTTCTCGTAATAAGTTGACAGTTGAAATTTGCGAGTATCTCAGCAAAACATTACCGAGAACCTCGTTAAAGTTTGACAGGTTTTTGATTTTTTGTTTCTACAGAATCTCGGTGTTTTGATGTATTATCGAGATTTTTACCGAGATTTCAGCTGTTGAAATCTCGGTAATTTATTCTACGTGCTTGGTGATAATATCTAAGTGTGCAGCTTAACAGTAAACATGTCAAAAAAGACAATGTTACCGAAAACTTGTGGTGAGAAATATTATCCAGTGTTACTAGAACGTAGATTTAAAAACTCAACATTCGTACAATATTTAAAAAATATAAAAATATGCAATTTTCAATTTTTCAAATAATAGTAAATTCAATACTCTCAATCTATCAATCTTTGAATACAAAGTATTAAAAAAATAGAAACATAAGGGGTATGGTCGTTTAATACAGTTTAATATGAAATGAAAAAGCTCAGCAATGAAGTGAAACTATATAAACTGCAAACCACACATTCAAACCATTCGAAATTGAGATTATTTAAAATATCAGTATTTCGCCAGCTGTACAATTATTTGCGTTCCCTCCGGCAACTGTTATGGGAAACCGATAATAGTGGTAAACAGCGCTGAATTAGTGATTTTGTCTAATCAGTCACTACAGTGTTGTAATGAAACCATGCATACGTTTCTATCAGCCTTTGATTGAAACCTCCTAGCCTTCTCCCCCTAAAAGAAAATCCTACACACGGCTATGCTCAACAAAGATGCACGTTTCGCTGCAAACCTGAGTTTCTTCGGCTAAAGCTTGTTCTTTCTCCACAATTAATCGAGCAATATCATGCTGGTGTTTTTCTTGCAAATCGTGTATGATGCGCTTATGGGACGCTTCCATTGCTGCCAGCCCCTTTTCACACAAAGCCTAAGAAAACCATTCGTCATTAGGAAGTTCATTTTCATAATAGAAAAACTTGTGATTACTTACTCTCAACTGCTCAATTTCTGCTTGATATTTCAATCGCAAACTATCCTCGTCATCCTTATCTTTCTGTGAATCAATTTCATTTGCCATTTGTTGTTCCCGATAAGCAGCATGCAGGTTGTCGACTTGTTGTGCGTGTTCTGCTTCCAACATTTCAAGATGTCTCTCAAGTTTTTTTACTCGATCTTTCTCCTTTTGAAGTTGCTCAAAAACAAGGTCACGCTCTTTCTCTAGTTCGGTGTACTCCTCCACATTTCGCAGGTAGTTGGTGGAAAGTTCATCGTACTTCTCTCGAAGTACTTTCGATTTTTTTCGTTCTTCATCAAAGTTTTCCAGCAATTCTTCTATTTCTTTGTTTTTATCATGGCACATCGACTCATAATTGCAGATTTTTGCACTTAGTTCGACGAACTCTTTCTCTCGCAATTTTAATGCATTTTTCTCATTGTTGAGCCTTTCTTGAATTTCCCTCTTTTCATTTTCAATGTTCACGATAAGCTGTTTTTGCTCATCAATTTTTCTGTTAAGCTGAGTAACTTTGGCCTCGTTCTGTTGCTTTAAGCCAGCCATGTCGGACTCGTGGCGATCAGAGATTTCGATTAGTGTTTCTTGCAACCGCTCACACTCATTACACTGCAATTGTAATGTTTTTGCGGCCGCAATTAAAGAGGTTATGCGTTTTTGAATATCCAAACAACGTGTATGAATACTTCGCAGGCTGTCAGCGTCAATTGAACTAGCAATGAGAACATTTTCAGGTATCATTGTATTCTGCAGTGAAACTATCATTCGTTCTAGCTCATTGAGCGCTTGTGATATTTCTTTAATATCAGCTTTGTTGTTTAAGTGTTCATTCGTAAAGTATTTATACATAAAATTAAAATCTGCTTCCGCAAGAATGTCATCTGCATTGGCAATTTCCAGGTCGAAAGTGAGATCGGTGTACAAGTTTTCATACTTCTTCAATGCGACAACACTAAAACTGTTCGCATCTTCACTAATAAGTTTTATTTTGGCCGGCACGTAATCACCTTTTAGTACCTGAACACGCGCATCGATCAGCGCTTTATGAGCAATAATGTCAGCAAACTCAGCCAGCAATTGGCGGCCTTCACTTGGTTTTCGTTCTTGTTCGAGATGTAATCGCCACTGGCCTCGTTTCATTTTAGCTAGACTCTCTTCGTAGCACTCGGTTAACTGGGTAACGGCTAGCTCCATTTCACCGCGAAGAACATCTTGAACAGCGTCGGCGAAATTTTCGAAATTTATACGCTCGTTTGTCGAGAGTGCATACCCGAAAGCAGGCGTTAATGCATTCTCATAACGTTGGGCATTACGCATCATTATGTGAGCGATTTCAGACTGGACTAATTCGGCGTTAACTGCTTCTTGAGCTTGTCGCCAAGCCTCCTGAACTGCGCCTTGGATTGTTTCGTTTGAAGATGAAATGTAACTGAGAGTTTCGGCAGCCAATCCATATGCCAAGTTTTCCATTACTGTGGTTTTATACCGTTTGGCTACCATATGTATTTCATTCTGTTGTCGTAAAAGATCTTCCAGCAAGCTATCGCTTAGTGGAGGAAAATTGAATGGCCTTATATTACTTGTCCTGCCTGCTGAGAGCATAAGCTTTCTTGCTAAAACACTAGCAAGCACATCGATACTGCTATTTGGTTTGATGCCACACTTACCGGCAAGTTTTGCCTTTAGCATTGACATTAGCTGTATTGTTTCGGAGACTTCCACTTTGGTTAGTTTATCTTCATATTCTTTCATGTTATCTGCTCGTTCTAGTGCATTCCGTAGTCGTCCGAAACAGACGCTCTCAAATGCTATTCGTTCAGCTAGTAATTCCATATCCTTTTTCTGACTTAGACCATTCGTCTCGCGCAGCATCCGGCGCTGTTTCAATAGATCACTGAGTTTGTTTTTGAGTTGACTTTCCATTTGCGTGAGTGCCAATTTGATTGGATTCGATTCTGGCAACAGAACAATATTATTATTCAAAGCAAAATCATGAATCACACAATTATCACAGCTATCACGAAGTAACTTAGCCACCTCCGATAAACAACGTTCGACAAATTTGAACGAATCCTTCTTATCGGCTATCGGTGAAACCGATCTGCGTGATCGCGATGACTTTAGATTTTGGAACTGGTGCATACTTTGATTTACAAGTTCTCTAACCGAAATTACTACACCCTCAAGGCTTTTCAAACGATCCATGAGGTGTTCAGAGACTTTCGGTTGGGTTGGATTAGGTGCAGGAGCAGTTTGATGAGAACTGCTGCTAGCACTGCTGACCGGGAGAGTCTCACTACTACTGCTGATTTCAAGTGATTTCGGTACGGTTAATATTTCACCAGCTGTCGCCTTTACAGTATCAACACGTTTTTCCAGAGTATTGAGTCGTAACAGTACTTGCATTGGCTGGGATGACATCGTTGCACTGTCTAGACTTTTTCTTCGAAGTCGAGCAGTTGCACGTTTCACTTTTTTCATCTCTGAAGATTCCAACGGAGAAGATGCTGCTTCAACCATAATAACTCCTTGCTCCAAAGCATCGATTTTGTTCTCCAACTCGGTTACTTTTTCTTCCAACTCTTTTTGTATTGAAAGCGATTCCTTTCCCTTCAACGACAATGATCTCCGCTTTTCATTCCGTACCAGTTTTTGTTTCAACATCCGCACTTGCTTTTCTGCATTTGTATATTTATTTGTCATATCCTGTATCCTATCTGCCATCATGCGTGTTTGCGATTCGTGTTCTTTCTGCTGACGCTCGATTTCTTTCTTCAAAGTCACGTAGGATATCTCTAAATCGTCAAACATCTTGTGCGATTCTTTCAGCTCACGCTTCATAGCTTTTAGTTCACTAACGGCTTTTACGAAGCGTGCGCGCAACTCATGATATTCGTCACTTAGCATATCCTTATCAAGGTTGCTGGGATCAACCTCATTTAAACTGGTTAAATCAATGAACGAATCCATTCGTTTCATTCTACCAATCTTTGTGTTCAAGCTGCATAGGCTTGACGCAGGACTAGATATTCCAAAGTCGCGCATTTTCTTGTAGAGCGATTCATTTTCTTCGATTCCTCGAGACAATCGATCTTCTAGGTCTTTTATTGTTTCACGGCTCTTTTCTAGCTCCACGGTAATCCTATCGATAATTTCTTGAGCACTGTTCCGACTTTCGTCCATCTGCATCAGAAGCTTTTCTCGAGTTTCTTCACTTTCTCGTTTTTTAGTTAGTTCTTGCTCGGTCCGTTCCAGTGAGGTAAGAAGCTCAGACATACGCGCCTCACGTTCATGAGTTTCTTCTCGCAGCATTGATAGCTCTTTCTCAGCCGCTTGTAATCGCAGTTGAATTTCTTTGTCGATACAAACTTCCTCTTGAACAGCATTAATGAGCAGGAGATCTTCTGACTGAACACTGTCAATCGTACTACGACGAGAGCTGGGTGGTGATGAGCGGCTTCGTTTGTGTAACCGATTATGAGACGATCTTAATCTATCTTTGGTTCTTGCTATCGCTGAAAGTGGCACTGGAGGAGAAGGAGACAATGGCGAACCCCAGTCACCCACGCTATCTCTCCGTCCTCCTTCAGACGCTGTACGGTATTCCTCATCTGACGAGAATAGAGTCGATTTCGGAGTCACTGGAGTTGTTGCTATCGTTGTAGTATTAGATGACTGAGTTACATTGTTATTCAAAGCGTCACTGGTACTGTTTGATTTCGTTAGGTGTATTATAACGTCTTGCCTTTTTTGGGTAGCTTTACAATCTACGGTGTCCTCGCCACGATTAGTTTCTATACCGACACGGTTACTTCCGACTAGGTTATTACTATTATCCTGCATTTGCCCACTGTCTATTATCTGGATTTCCAAAGCAGGCTTATCTACTAACGTTTCGAAGTTTTCATCGTTCTGATTGTTCAATCCTAAAGTAGTATTGTTTAGCGTAACTTTGGTTTGAGGTAATCCTGCCGCATTCTTGAGCACATTAATCCAATTGTTTCTTATGCTTATGGTCACGGTTGATAATACAATTCGTCGATTGTCCCATGTCTAAAAAAATGAAATTTTTTTAAATTGCAACAAATACAAGAAAACTTAACTAACCGTCAACTGAAAACCGAAATTTTTGTTGACTGGTACTTCGCTAATATTAGTGATGCTATTTACATCTAGAACACCATCTAACACTCCTTTTTCCTCAGCCACAGGGTCACGGTAATAAAATAGAGCTGCTCCGCGAAGCGTGAACCAGTGTTTGCTCCATTCACCAGTCCGAGTATCCTGTTTCATTAGCCAGCCTTTCTTTGAGTTGAGCAAATCTTCTGACGGCAGGCTAACACGAAGCTCGGAACTGTTTGTAAGATAGCTGGTGGGAGTGTCATCAAGACCGCAGTCCCCATCTGGATCGCCACGTTCGTTATTTTGACTAGGTCGCAACTTCGGACTAGAGGTTGTTGTATGATTGTTCGTTTTCGACAGGTCTAATTTAGATACCCCGGTGGGAATCTTTTTTACAATGGCAGAAACAATGGCCGGTGCGGTAGACGATATTGATAAGGACTGGGGCCGCATTTGTCCGGTAGTTTTTGGACTGAACTGTGGCACGGTGTTCTCATCTCGAGTGGGCTTATCATCTGGGGCAGCCGTTAATGCGAGAGTATCTGCGATACACGGCGAGCTCCACCGATTGACATTTGTGATGGTGTTGGCAATGTCTTTGAGTTTTTCGTCTCGTCGTACATCATCCAACAGATAGCATTTTGACGCTGCAATGTAAAAAAAAAAAAAATAAATAAGAATTGATATAACAAAAAATTAAAAATTATATACAGATATATTTCTTTAATTATTTATTCATACCAATTATTTTCGTAGGGGACAATAACATGATTTTTATGATGTTTCTGAACTGATTGGATCACATAGGTAAATATTCTACAGACGGCTTAGTTAGCGCAGACTGACAGAAACGTATCATTATCGGATCATAAAGCAGAAATTACAAAAAAAAATCTTTGACAAACAGTAGTTGCTATTTTTACGATTTTTTTTTTGCTTAACTTAATATGAAAACTTACCTACCAACATGGAAAACCCTATCTAAACCCTCTGTTACACGCGCTGATGTATTTTGTTCAAAACTCTGTATAGGAAATTCCTATTTATATATATTATGATTTTAGACGCTTCTGGTAAAACATAAATGAACCACCCTAATGAAAAATCTAGTTTAGTAAGCATCCAAGCATTAATATCAAAATAATTTAACTGTGATTCAGAACGATTCGTAAGTCATTTTAGAAACTTGTTTTAAAAATATTTCATATTGGGTCCTCGGTCGCCCAAAACACGAATGAACGTCTCAGAAGGTTGGTTTTCTGCCTAATTCTTTTCTCGAAACATCACCAGATCTCGACGTTTTATGCATTTTAAGTCATTTGACATCGAAAACAAAAAATTTCGATTTTTTTCAATTTATGTACTTTCCTCTTGGTAGATTTTTCTTTCCTGTAGGAGCTTGGGACCACTGCTACCATTAGTTAGATAGTCTGGTATACTGCGTTACTTGTTATGCACTGTCAGTTCGCCCCAGCACTATGGATATCAATTTTAAAACTTGACATGACCTCGCTGTCACCTTAACCGAATTTACTCGACGTACCACCATAGACTTCAACGACATTTATGCTTTCAAGGCGCTGTTTTGCACGCTGGTTCGGAGCATCTTGGAATATGCGGTATGCGTGTGGTCGCCAGTTCATACAACGCAAATTGGGTTGTTTAGATATTCACGTATTTTTGATTTTTTTATATCAGCTAAAAGAGTGTAATTTTCTGAGCAAAACGTGATTTTTTTAAAATTATATTGTATATCGCTGTCCTTCGATTTTTAAAAGAAGAAATAAAAATCGCTCTAAACCGCTACTGTCGTTGTAGCGATTTCGAGCAGTTTGAATTCGTGATTTAAACATTGAAGGACAACGATAGAAAATTTTTGAAAATCACGTTTTGCTTAGAAAATGCCGCTCTTTCAGATGATATAAAAAATTGATATAGCTAAACAACCCAATTACTCAATTAGACAGAGTCCAGCGGTGCTTAATCCGATAAGCCCTTCGCAACTTGCCTTGATCAGATAAACTAACCTGCCAGATTATGAAAGCCGCTGTAAATTTATCGCCTTGGAGACGCTATATTCCAAACGTACTATTTGCAAAGGATTTAAAAGTTTCACCGGTATATTCGATTTTTTTAAAGAATAGAATTAAGGTCTTAGAATAATTTACAGTCTGTGGATCCTTTGTTATAACAAGTTCGAGATGCTGACAAATAAATAAATGAATAAATGAAATTGTATGTACTATGTGGAAATCACTCCAACTTCAGAGACCAGACACAGTTCGAACTGGTTGTAAGAAATTTGCTTCTATACAGATTTTTACGCACTAACGTTTGCGATACAAAAAATGGACCAAATTTGACGATTTTTCATGGGTTTACCTTTACACGCACTGACGAATCTACTCATGCATCATCAATCATAGTAACCCATAAGTTAAAGGGAGCTGCGTAGCCGCAAGGTTACAGAATCCGCTTTGTCAAGCGGATGGTCGTGGGTTCGAATCTCAGTAGAACCAGGCCATCCGATGTCAAAAAGGACTTAAGCATGGGTTTATTCTCAGGCTCCCCACCAGTTACCTTTCCTTTACGCTGGAATCTACAATACCTTTGCGTGACTTCCTCTTAACAAAAAATAAGTCCCTCTTATCAATAAAACTGGCCAGAAGGACGCACGACGAAACTTCTCCAGGAAATTATAATTGGTGATATTTGGCAAGAGGAACGAGTATCGGTATAGTAGAACAGTAAGCGTGTAAGGAAGAGTATCACATTACACACAAGCACTGATGAACAATAATAATAAGCATGCCACTTCTTAATAGCGGTATTGCCATTAACAAAAGTGCGGGATACAGCAGACACCCGGGCATATCTCACAATAGATCTACGATTCTGGTCGCATTGAGGAAGTCCATACAGGAAAAAAAAAACCCATAAGTTAGAAAAAAAAAAATTGACAGCTCTATCAGTCAAACTCAAAACGTGATAGCGAAAACAGTAAAGCCACTCTGTTCAGAAGTGTGCGCTTCAAAGAACGGTACTCCGTCGCGTCGAAGAAGGACATCGTGCGGCAGTTCTTGGACACCAGATAAGCCCGATTCGGCATTTACAACATCTTGGTGCTATTGGACAACAATTAGAGCATTGAAAGAAAGCCCGGTTCCGGACGGCCAAGAAGCTCCAAAGGATACTGAAGAGGAAAACCGAGGGAAAAGTGGCTACATCGCTGCGTGCGCTTGGCCAAGAGGTCGGTGCAACCGGGCACACAATGAAAAAGTACCTGGCGAACATGGACATACATGTTAGGAAGCAGCAGTCCCGTCCACTAGTCTCGGAGCTGCAGGCAATGACGCAGCAGCAGCGCCTGAATAAGATGGTCAAGTCGATTTTCCCGGCAAATCACGACGTGGCGGTGGTGATGAACAACGAAACCTGTCTCACCCTGGATGGCAACGACTGGTACGGCACTTCGTATTTTACCACCCCCACGAAGGAAGTGAGCACCGAGGTGAAGTTTATTTCACACACCAAGTTCCCCGAGAAGGTGCTGCTGTGGCTGACAATCAGCGAGCAAGGGATGTCAAAGTTGCTCTTCTTTAACTTCGGACTGGCCGTGAACGGGGAATTTATAGTACGAAGTGCCTGCTGGAAGATGCGTCGTTCATCAAGAAACATCAAAAGGCCGAAGCCGCGGTGTTTCGGCCGGATCTGGCGTCGGCCCACTACTCGAAGCGATCGTTGGAGGAAATGGAGCGGCTGAATGTCGATGTGGTACCCAAGTTGGCGAACCCACCCAACGTCCCCAAGTTGCGTCTCATCGAGGATTTCTGGCCAAGCCTGAAGCGTAAGATCTACTCCAACAATTTTGTCGCGATAACTGAGGAGGAATTGATAAATAAAGCGACAAAAGAATTGGCAAGCATGCCTACACGCATGTTTTCGTCCGCCATGGCGAATGTTCCGGTTAACTATCGGAAGGCCGCACCTTTACCTTCCATCGAAAATTTATTATACTCAATGACCTGCCTTAGTTATTTTTCAATCACCATCCTAAAAAAGCCTATTTTTTAACGCATACGCAATGGCACCTCTCAACTGGTCTCGAGATAAGATGCTGGTATAACACACCAACTGTCATATGTCCGATCGCTGCTCGGGACAATCTACGCTATCCTCGCAATCGTCCTTTATATTACAGTTAGTCACTAAGTTTGTGTATATATACAGAATACAGAAAGGTACAGAAGGTCGAGTCCAAAACTGGAATGCAGCACCAATGCTTTGCTTCGCTCAATCGTGATCATCCGCAAACGATATACTTGTGAATTATTCGGAATTTCATCATAGTTCTGAGAGTTGAATTTGACGAAGTTCATTCAAATTTATTTGGGTTGTTTAGCTCAGCTGTTTGAAAGAGCTGCATTTTCTAAGCAATACGTGGTTTTCAAAAATTATCTATCGTTGTCCTTCAATTTTTAAATCACGAATTAAAACTGCTCGAAATCTGCTTGGAATCGCTACAATGACAGTTCGCTCATGTATAAACTGTCATTCAAGCGATTTAATGCGATTTTTATTCTTCACTTAAAAATCGAAGGACAATGATATAAAATTTTGAAAGATTACGTTTTACTCAGAAAATTACACTCATTTAGTTGATATTTATAAATCAGAAAACCGTAAATGGCCCAATTCTTAGCTTAAAAACTTTTGAAAATAAAATATCAATTTCCTACGTTTCATTCTCGGATAGTATTCCTGTACACTCGAAGGTTTCCGAGCTTCAATGCCTTGAATAAAGCCTATGCCAAAATGTCTTCGCACTTCTAGAAAATTACTTTTGAGCCTGAAAAATTTTCCCATCCGAGGAAAATACTAAGTTTGTTATAAACTGAAGCTTAAATATCGGAATATATATAGTTTGGTTGTCTTTCAGTCACGCGCACGACAAACGAAAGTTACTAAAATTGCCTTTTTCCCAAGCAAACTCTGAAGCTGAGGTACACTCAAGTTTGTTATTTGTTTGTGGGTAGCAACGCAAACACTCCTGTTCTGACTACAAGTTACCTTTGCTTTTAGTCCTCCACTCACCTCCTCTCGCCCGGTATGAAGACAGTCGTAAGGAAGTCAAAGCTAACTGCGTCTTAACTAATATTCGGCACACGTGCTAAATTAGCACATGGCTAAAGGTCCTGATGCAGGTGCATCGGCAAAAACCGCCAAAAACGTAATAAAGGGCGGGAGGCAATTTTAAGATGTAAGAAAGACATAGTATCAAAGATATAAGCATGTGAATGAAATCTAAAGTTAGCCAAACCACTGTCGGTTGATTATGAACGTTGTTTTATAGTTACATGTCCAATAAGTTCTGTAATGTCATGGCATTACCGTCAAAATTAGGTTGTCAAGTGATGGAATAAGGAAGTACCTGTTGTAGTTCATTGAGGATAGACTATGAAAAAGTCAAGAAAATAATGGGGATTATAAACCTTTTTGCTCGAGAAAATAAGCAGTTTGGTTTTTTTTAAAGTGTGTAGCAATTTTTATATGCAATAAAATTGTAATTTTTCAATAGTAGAGTTATTTGATAGCAAAAAGTTGTTTGTTTATTAAAAATATCCATTACGACCGAAGACGTTAATAACGAACATTCATAAAAAATTGAAGAAAACCGGCTGTAACTCGCCAAAGCCATTTTATGCAAAACATCATATCGAGTTTCAAGTTTAGCTTATGGCGCGTGACAAGCCGCACTTAAAATCTATCCAACTTTCTCCCTATTACACAAAGCTCTAACAAAATTTACAAAAATGTTCTCAAGAAGTTGTACGCAAAGATAAAGCAATATTTTTTTTGTGTACAGTTTGTGTTAATTATGTTTATAGTTGATGAGTAATAAGAGTTTGAAGTTCATTTTTTGAGGTAAAAACTGATTCCTCTCCGCCGGGATCGGGTTTATTATTTTTGAACATTATGTAAAATCTGATCAACAGTTTTGATTTAAGATATTTTGATGTATCGACATAAAATTTTCAAAGTTTCAAAAATTAAACATAGGTTTATCTACTATCTTGCAAATGCGCTACAGTAAGCCAACTTCTTTTATTTTTTATCAAATAATGTTTGTTTGCTTATGTAGAAGAAGACGAAAACAAAGAAATTGACAAAAGTGGTGGTGATGGGATGAGGATTCTTATGTTGTTACGCGGTTTCTGTGATGGAACGCAGATGACAGATGTTTCATGCGCGTCATTTATCATGTGTGAAGTAATATCGGAGTATTAGAGAGCGATTTGATCTACCCATCAATGATTAAAAGTGGACAGTACTCCGTTATTCCAAGCTTTGCTATTGTTAATAACAAATTTCAGAGACAAACTTTTGCATGTGTGAACAGTTTTTTGAGCAATCCAGTATTTTTTCATGAGCAATGGTTTTTGTAAATTGTTTTTTTCAATCACATTCATTTTTAGTTATTTTGTAAGTTTAGTTTAAATATAACATATGTAACATCAAACAATTGAGAAAATGAACTATTATTCAAGTTATGAAATTTAAAAAAAATTAAATCTTAAGAAAACAATTTTTTGAAAATAATCAAATAATGGAGAAAAGTCTTTAGATATTGGTGAAAACAGCTGTGCAGTGGATCCGTATAAGAAGCGAGATGCAGATTCGTTTTCGAGTAAGCAATCAATCCACGATCTACTGAACGAAGGATTTATCGCAGCTTAGAAAATAAATTGAGTTTTAAACCAGCGCTGGCCATCTGCATCGAATTGTCGATAGTGTCATAGTTACATCTTGAACTTCATCTTGATATTCCAAAAAAAAATCATTTTAGATTTAATACCAACTTTTAATAGTTCAAAATGCATATTAAAGTGGCTAGCCACTACGGGCCAACTAGTGAATAAATAATTTTTACTGTTCAAAATTTGAATCTATGATGCAAACTATTTTCAATAGGTTGAATTCAGTGGATCCTGGGAAAATAAGGACATGATTCTTTAAAATATGTGTTTCCTTATCTGTTTATGTACAAACGCCATTGAAATCTAGAATATTTATAACTGATAAAAAATGAGATAAAATTATTCATGCATAGGGCCATTTAGTAAACCTGAGCCTAGAGCTGCTTTTAGCAGCAAATAGTATCTAAAATGTTGCGATCGATAAACGATAACAAAGACCCCCAAACAGACCATGATCACAACAAGCTGGCAGCAAATAGTTGCCTGTTTTCAGTTGAACATCGATCAATAAATTTACCAGTATGCTCGTGGGCGAACCAACTTACTGAGTGGGACCGGCTTCCAGATAATGATCAGCATTCGAGTGATTTATAGTAAAGTTCCCGAACAAATAACTAATGCTCTAGCAAGTATTGGACACGACGGCAACGAGGGCGTTAGGAAGTCAAGGTATGTGATCGCATATTTCAATTGATATTGTTTTGTTGGAAAAGCTTACGGTGACAGTAATTTATGACTGAGCATTCAAATTCGTGCCAGTATACTTAAACTTCTCACCAGATCTGAACGCTTTGATCGAATATGTTCTTAGCTGTTAAGCTCGTTCAAATACCGGACAGATTAGTCAATACTCAATAGCATTCGATTGGAGCAGTTTTTCTTCTGAAGCCTCCTGAAGCTGTAAGTCGTAAAACTTATTTTTAACTGAAACTGTATTTATAGTTATCTAAGAGTGGTCTAAAGGCTTTCAAGGTTTCATAGAATCGATATTTTTCATTGATTTAAAAGGGATTTTCGGGTACACCAGTATTTACAAAGCAGTTGAATGCAATTAAAATCAAAGTTAATTATAATCATGTCGATATCTACTAGAATGCAGGTTTCGCTTTGTCATAAATCAAATCGTATTGTACCTAATGTAGATATTGTATTATAAGTACCAATGAACAACTTTAAAGAATATATTTGTAAACTTATATTATACTGAACATATCAGTTAATAAAATTAATCGTCATAAGCATACCGAATCACGCAAACTTTGAGAGACAATCGACGCTGATTTGGAAAACTTCATCATAGCGTAAGCCGGGGTGATATCGTGCCATACAAACCCGTTGTTTGTCAGTCATCGAATGGCGATTACAAGACTAGTCTTTCTTGAAAAAGTTTTCTCGACCACTTAACCCTTAAATGCTTAAATGTTTTAAAACAACAACATTGCTAATCACGTTTCAAAATATATATATGGGTCATTCCATGTCAAGTGATCAGGCAAATGCAACGACCCTCTCCGATTCGCTTCAAAATGAATAAAATGACTTGTTTTAGGTCGAAACTGAAAAATCCAGAGTTTTGGGTCAATCGGACAACCCCACTCCAATTGCGGGGCCCACCATTTTTGTATTTTTTGACAAAAAATCATTTTCCATGTTTTGGAAAAACATCATATCTCAGAGGCCGTAAGAGCTACAGACAATATTAGACACTCTTTTTAAAGGTTATTGAATTTACAATCGAATGGCATCATCAGATTTAGCAAACAGTGTTGCCAATATTGATATTTTCACGTTTAAAAACTAAAACTTAGTTTATCTCAAAACACCCCCAATTTTTTTCTAAATCTGATGTCACCGATGTATTCAGCGGAAAATTTTACATAAGAATCACCTATCCACAAAATGCAATATGCGCCGTTGTGGAGATATTCAACTTTTAAGATAACGAGTTCGTTAAATTCACACAACAAATGTGACCAAATGTTGAAACGCACTCGAAACAAAAGCACAATTTCACATCTCAAGTGTCGGTTTCTCATGGCCTTTTTGATGGTTAATTCCTGTGTTTTCATAACGCGGTTTCTGTCAAAACATACGCAGGTTGATTTGGGTTTTCACAACAGTGAAAAAAGTGGCGTGTTCAATAGGTTGGAGTTTGAAAAGCAACTGTACAGCTGAAAATCACAATCGATCGCACTTAACATCACGAGAATGGATTTTGTTCAAAGTTTGGTGTTCAACTTTTGCAAACTATATGCGGAAGCCATGAAAAACAGTTTGGCCAATATTTCGCAGCTAGACAGAAACAATGCTGCAATCCGCTGAATTGCCATAGCGGTGCTCGTAAGAAAAATTTAAAAATCATTTCGTCATGTTTTCATGACAGGTTTCATGAAAACAATCAGGAAATAGTAGAACGTCGGAAGACATGCATCCAATGCGATGCAGCACTGAGAGCGGAGGTTGTAAGGATTAATTCGCGAGATAGAATGATGGATCAGGAAATAGGTGTAGCAATCGGTAAAAATAGTATACCAGCACAAGTAATGTTACAAGCATTATAGTTAACATTCATTATTTCCTTGTTATAGATACTGGTGAGTTGGATCATTTAGCTGAAGAATTGGAAACTCCGCATGAGCTGAGTAAAAGGATTTTTCACACTATATTCATTAAAACATGAAAATGTTGGAAATGAAGTGATTAGCTCACTTCTGCGATGTCATTATTGTTTTGTTTTATTTGAAATTGTTTTGGACCTGTTTTAATCGTTTACTTGTATAGTAAAGACACAGCTGGTTTGCCTTAACACGGTTTTGCAATCTCTTGGTCAATCACCCGTTAGTGAGTTGAAGGTCAAACGATCCAATAAATACAGTGGAGAAAAACTACTCAAGGCATCAAAAACTTTAAAAACATCTTTTGAGGCTGTTTCTAGTTAGGAAAATGAAGGTCTAGAAAGTGCTGGAGAGGAAATGGTTCGGCAACTCAAAGAAAATTTGTGATAAAACGAGCGATAAAATCCACCAGTTGTCAGTGCTGCCAGGTTCGATTCAAATCTGTTCCAGGGATCCGAGGAATGCATTCGGCGACACCTCAAGCTGACGCTAGCATTTTAATGAAGACATTGTCAAGCTCTGATCGGGTACCTATTTCAATTTAACTCCAAAAGTTAAACAGAAGCCGTCACGTACTACAAAAATCAAACGGTAATTTCTGGCAAACCTGTTAAATAATTATAATTATTGAAACGCACGTTGTACTTTAATGGCTGCTTATTCAGGTACCATCAAGTAGAATGTGAGAAACCAGTTTTTGAGATTTGAAGCGGTGATTTAGTTTGGGATGCGTTTTAATAAGGCTTATCGCATTTATAGGCGTATTGTTCGGATTTAACGAACTCGTTATCTTAAAAGTTGAATATCTCCGCAACGGCGCATATTGCATTTTGTGGATAGGTGATTCTTATGTAAAATTTTCCGCTGAACACATTGGTGACATCAGATTTAGAAAAAAATTGGGGGTGTTTTGAGATAAGCGAAGTTTTAGTTTTTAAACGTGAAAATATCAATATTGCCAACACTGTTTGCTAAATCTGATGATGCCATTCGATTGTAAATTTAATAACCTTTAAAAAGAGTGTCTAATATTGTCTGTAGCTCTCACGGCCCCTGAGATATGATGTTTTTCCAAAACATGGAAAATGATTTTTTGTCAAAAAATACAACCGATTGACCCAAAACTCTGGATTTTTCAGTTTCGACCTAAAACAAGTCATTTTATTCATTTTGAAGCGAACCAGAGAAGGTCGTTGCATTTGCCTGATCACTTGACATGGAATGACCCATATATGTTAGTTTTTCTTTAGAAATATAATTCATTAGAACAGCTCTCAAGGTTCTAACGAAGCAGCTGGAAGAACTATACATATTTAAATGCTTTGTTTTTATTTTTGCTGTCGTAATATCGGAAACGAATGAAAAAAATGCCGAGATTCCCGGCTGGTGCTGACTGTCTTTAAAAATAAATTTGAAAACAGGGTTAGTTGTGTGAAAATGTCTGAATTATCAAAAATTATACTCACAAAATGTCAATTTTAAAGTTACTGTTAACAAAAGTAATTGTTTAAACATTATTCTGCGATAAAGTCGCAGTTTTGGTTTAAAACAACATGTTCATTAGACTGGGACACGGTTATATGGAAAAAAGCGATGGTGTTATATTTTCGCTCCCATACACTTTTCGTGTTCCTTATGGGCCATATAACAACTGTGTAACTTTTCAGATCGATCGGTGACACGCCCGATTTGCGCCCGATTTTTAAAGCTTCCATACGATTTAATATGAGAAAAACCACTTTTTCAAAACTTTTACTATATAGATGTCCCGTTGACTCCTAAAAATATATTATTACATGATATTTATAGGAAATTTTCCTGGAAAAACTCTTCTGAAGACCGCAAGGCGCTACCTCGCTTGTAAAAAAGATATTCACCCCATACTGATTGAGTATCTGACGAACGGCTCACCATTGAATTTTACTAGCAATACTGCTGCCGCATGCTGCTGTTGCAAATTCAACCATGTGATGAGAAATGATATCGTTTAAATTTATCTTGGAGGCTTCCCCGAGGGTACTATGAGCAAAAATCACACTTTGAAAATTAATTCCACGCAAAATTAGTTCTCATACTTAAGCAAGTTTGCAATAGCAGCATGCTGCAGCAGTGTTGCTGGAAAATTTCAATGGTGAGCCGTCCGTCAGACATTCAATCAGTTTGGGGTGAATAGCTGTTTCTGAAAGCATCGTAGCGCCT
Organism: Wyeomyia smithii; assembly: GCF_029784165.1. NCBI lineage: Eukaryota > Metazoa > Arthropoda > Insecta > Diptera > Culicidae > Wyeomyia > Wyeomyia smithii. Next base: position 128,165,194 of record NC_073696.1, on the reverse strand, counting down.
TACGGTCTTCAGAAGAGTTTTTCCCGGGAAAATTTCCTACAAATATCATGTATTGATATTTTTTTAAAAGCCAACTTGACATCTCTAGAGAATAAGTATTGAAAAAGTGAATTTTTCCATATAAAATCGTATGGAAACTGAGTATTGGGCGCAAATCGGGCGTTTCACCGATCGATCTGAAAAGTTACACAGTTGTTATGGGACCCATAAGGAACACGAAAAGTGCATGGGAGCTAACATTTATTTTTTGTCCCACCCTAATGTTCATATTTGCACATTACAAAGTAAATCCTAATAAACAAAGATTTCATGTTTTTAGATGATTTTTTACCGTTGTGCGCACTTAAGGGTTAACCAAAAAAGACTAGTCTCCTGATTTTTTTTTCCTCTGTGTGGACTCATCACTGCGACCAGAGACATTTTGATCTATTGTGATATTGCCCAGGTGTTTTCTGTACTTCGCACTTCATATTATTGGCAGTATCATTATTGGAGTGAATGATACGCTTTTTTTAATTTATATCCGTGCTTGTGTGTGAGAGTTTACCCTTTCATTTCAAGCTTACTGCTCTACTGTACCGCCGAACCTCTTTTCTATCCTACCAATATCGCCAAATTACAATTCCCTAAACTGAGGCTACACCTAACGTTCCTCTCGGGCCAGGTTTATTCTAAGAGGGACTTATTATTTCAAGAGGAAGCAGTCTTATCGAAACCTCGTTCCTCGTGCCAATATCGCCAATTACAATTCCCTGGAGAGGGTAAATATTTCTGAAATCAGTTTTATTAAACTACTAGACTTATTTTGTCAAGAGGAAGGAGTCTTATCGAACCTCGTTCCTCAATGCTACACCTCTGGTCCGGTTTATTATAATAGGACTTATATTTTTGTCAAGAGGAAGGAGTCTTATCGAAACCTCTTTCCTCCAGCCAAGACCGCGTCATAATTACAATTCCCTGAAGAGAACTTTTATACGATACTCAGAACAGTTTTATTATAAGAGGGACTTTTTTGTTAGGATGAAAGTCAGCAAGGGTACTATAGAATTCAGCTTGAAGGAATGATATGTAGTAGAGAGCCTGGGAATGAACCCATGTTAAAGTCCTTTGACAACCAAATGGCCTGATTCTACTAAGATTCGAACCCACGACCACTCGCTTATCAAAGCGGACTCTGTAACCTTGCGGCTACGAAGCTCTCCTGATTAAAAAAACGTCTAGGCATAAAAAAATTTGACCATGGATAAAAATGTCATGCTTATTTTAAAACTCAAAAGCTACTTGAATAATCAATTCCACTTAAAAAGAATAATTGTAACGAGTGATTTTTATATATTATTTTTGATAGCTGAGTTTTTGAGCAAAATCTTTCATTTTAATTCGTAATTGAAACACCGAAGAACAACATTGTAACATTTTTTTCCGAATCAAACTTGTTTAGAACACGCAACTTTTAGAGATGATATATTAAAACTGGTATAGCTCAAACCCATTTAAATCAGAACATCGAAAACCTCTATAAGAAAATCATTTGAATTCAACGGGATTTAATTGATAGTCCCGCACTACATAATGGACTATCATTAAAAATTAGTTCATTGACCAATTTTTCCAAAAGTTGAGATGCAGTGCCCTACTCGTATGTAAGAAATCTGTAGGTATTTCTGGAAGTCAATGAAATTTATAGCAAAGCTCCAATAATTTTAGATTTCATGTTTTTGTAACAGAGCAAAATCACCCCAAATGACCTGAAAATACGCAAAAATTTAATCGACCATTTTTGATTTGGCACATGTGGTAATTCTTTTTGGGTCAAATCTGCTTGATATAATATAGTACAAAAATCTCTAATTAAACTATAATTTGTGAAATGAAATAATACACTATTCATAGCCACTACAAATTTTGATCCAGTTAATCCAGCGAGATTGGTAACCAGTTGTTGGGAAGGCGGCGACAAGTCCTGTGAGTGTGTCTTCTTGTTGTGAAGTTATTCCCAGTAGCAGAGGCCTGCCGTGGGTTTTACGAAAGACTGTTTCATGAAATTGAATGCATGGACCAATCAATACTAATTTCTTTATTTTATTGTAATATTTCATTTAGACGTACAAGAGAAATTCTTTAATACACACAGTCCCTGCCCCCATTTATCTGGCTCTACCAGTGCCGATGCAACCGTGTTAGTTCATTCAGCGTGCTCTATGTTCACCTTGTTCTTAGCTTGTCTTTAGCCCTCGGTGCAAGTTCTGCACTTGCGACAAACGGGTTGCAATCAAGACCGTGGAACCGCGAGCACTAATTTTATATGGTCATTGGATTGCCTTCTTTAGTTTGGTAGATGGTGCAGACGGTACTGAATAATCCGTAGAACCGAGCGTATGGCGAAGGTGAGAATCGGTGTTGACTGCGATCTTGTGAGGCGACATGATTTTAACAAGCCAATAAAAGGCACGTACACTTGTGTATAGCACGTAAATTATGCTTTATTCCACTTGTTAACATCATTATAAGGAATAGAGTGCATATAAGACAGTACGGTGCTTTTAACGACTACAGCAAGGCAAGAATCAGAACGTGAACGTAAGCCATGTGCCATCATCGCTAAGACATCGCGGAATATGAATTAATTCATTTTTCATAAATCCATATGATGCATATAATCTCACGTTTTATTTGCTTTATGGGTTTCATCCATTCATAGGAGCAACGAATAGTACGGGAGCGGGGGAGGTTAGCTAGGACAGGCTGCTAAAAAAAAGTTTCTGCTTCCTTGACAGTCCGATCCAACACAGCCCAGTTGTGCAAATTGTACACGAGAAGCATTGTTCGTGAGGGAATTGGCAGTAGGTATATCTATGGTGCTATTAATAAGTTCATAGTGGCTCGTTTGCCTCATCAAGATGAATTATAAGCAACGTGATAAAACTGCAACTATACAACTTCCTCCGAGAGGAAAATTTATTGAGACGACCTTCATCAGGTGTGCAATTTCACTAGGTTAGGCGAGTTTCAATTTATTAAAGCAAATGCATTGCAAGTTTGGCTATTTCGCTAGAGGTGCATGATGCTGGTTGTTTGCCTTCTGTTCTATTGAATTGCTAGAAAACGAGAGTAAGTAGTTTGGTTTCTGTGCAGTTTTTTGTAATTTCATCTTAACTTCTCAAAATCTAGTCTATGATATTATTTAGGTTTTAATATTGTTTCAGATTTTATTTATTTCATGTCGAGTTTACTATTTTTTTATTTATTGGTTTATGCTATCGATTTATGTTTTCGTATAAAAAATATTCAACTAGGTCCGTTTTAATGAAACTAAGATTACCTAAAGCGGTTTGATTACTACAAGCAAATTCTTCCAGTTGGTTTCGATGTACGATGCAATTCAGGGCTGCAAATTTTCGACACTGCAAACGAAAATGACAAAAACCGTATTTTCGCTGTCTCAAGTTGACACGACCTTCAGCGTCAACGGTGTCATTTTCCAATGAAAGTCCGGTCATTGAAAAAAATGAGATGTCTGATTTAAAATCGAAATTATTTGATTTGAGCCAATTCATTGCATGAGGTCAATGAACTATATAAGCATCTACATTCTCAACCGCATGAACATCGCTAAAGCGTGTGAACAGCGTGTGCGAAATCACAGGGAAGCTGCTATCTTTGTCAACTGACTGGAGTTGAAAGTCTCTTTCATTCTCAGCCCGTTTGTTGGAAAATGAAATTCAAAGATTTCAATTTCAACTGAAAATCCTTTCATGATAGTAAACGTTTGTAGCGCTGACGATGCTTGTCTACGAGCCAGTCCTTGTTAGTTTGAGTCTCGGCTCGGGAGAGACTGTTAGTGCAGGATCCGTAGCGCTAGCCCCGCATTGGGCCTGTATATTACACAGTTGGCTGCGAAGTTTGTGTATAATAAACAGAAGATCAAATTTCGAATTGGAATTGAAAGATAAAATAGATAAAGCTTTTATTTCGACAGATAACCAGACATTCATAGGGATATTTACTCAATTGTTGGAACTGAGCCTATTGGTAAATGTGACATTACCCAATGCTTCCCAATAAAATAGTTACTCTTGGAGTGACATTATAACCTGTAATCGGTGAGTTACATAAGTATGGTTACAAAAGTATCGAAATAGGTATTCAGAAGTGTACCAAAATGCTCGATTCTTTTGCTCTAAGCACCGCGTATCCCTAGTCAAATATTTCTTCATAGACTGAAAATTGTTATTTTTAGTAAAAAACTATAATTTTCATAGTAATGAAAGTAATGTTAAAACATAATGTCTAGAAATAAACTGATAAATTATTTTAAAAGAAAATCAGTCAACGAATCGGAAAAAAACATCAATTTTAGGCGGCAGTATTGCCAGATACATTTTTTTCGCATTTGAAGAAATTTAATTTTTCGGTAAATGAATATATTTTAATTTTAAATTTCATAATTTCATCATGTGCCTGGAAAAATTTTACAAGAAAAACGTTAGTCAGAGAATGCTAAAAAATAATAATTTTGAGCCGCAGTGTTGCCAAATAAGTTATTTTTGCATTTGAAAAATCAAAATGCGATTTTCGGCAAATAAGAATATTCTGAGCAATAGAAAAAGTCGGCAGTGGAATGTGATACGCATATAGATTGTGGAACAGTACCACCGTCCCCCGTAGTTTAATTGGTCAAAATACCATGCCGGAGACAGGGAGATTGCGGGTTTAAGTCCCGTCGGGATACGGTATATTTTTTCAAATCTGTATCATATTTCCAGTTCGCTTACTTTTTGCTTCCCCAGCTGCACACATTGTCTGCTTAACCCTATCCCCGCGGAGAGAAATCAGTTCTTACATCGAAAAATGACATTCAAACTCTTATTACTCAGCAACCGCATGCATAATTGGCACAAACTAAATTGCATGTTGAAGATCAATCTGTTCTCTAACTGCTTGGAATATTTTCATCGTTAGAAATTTCAAGTATAGTTAATAAACTGTTATCAAAGTTTATATGTCAGGTGATGCCATATGGCATCACCCGCAGGCAACGGGTTAGTGAACCTTTGTTGTAAAATTTGGAAAACTATTTTTGAACACTTTTACTTATCTAGAGAACAGATTTTCTGATTTTTAATTTGAATTTTTCTATGCATTTTTTGCTGGATTATCTATTTTCTCAATTACCATGAATGTTTAGTAACAAATTTATACTCTAGGTTATATTCATCATTGCGAATTTTTTTTTTGAATATTTTTGTTTGTTTTGAATTACTTTTTTTGTTTTAAATTAGGCTGATACAAATTTCGAATTCTTTTTATGTCCAAGGTTATTAAAGTTAGCAGAGGGGGTGTCAAAAAAAAAAATAACACCGAGACGAAAAAAAAAGGAATATCTTTGATCAAAGTTTGTGTGCAAGTTATGACGTTTGTTGATGAACAGCTATATTGATAAACATTGAATATTCACATTCAGCCTTCAACAGGCCGCATTCAACAAAACACGCTTTCGACAACTCTTCTTGTGCCAGATTCAATGAATATTTCATGTGCGTATTTGAATCACCTTATTCATATGGATTATATTATATCATATATAATATTATATTATATTATATTATATTATATTATATATTATATAATATTATATAATATAATATAATTTACTATTATATTATATTATATTATATTATATTATATTATATTATATTATATTATATTATATTATATTATATTATATTATTTTTTTTTTTATTCTCGCTTATTTCCCGTCGGTCTAGTTCCGCCACTGTTGTGGCCAATCACCGACGCCCAGGGAGGCGACTCCACACCCAGGACCCTAACTCACGACCCGTTTATTAACGGACCGGCGCCAACGGCTTTACTTCCTCATGCGATGGAAGGCGTGATCCCGGAGATTTTTCGCCTCAGAAAATCTCCCGATGTCGGCTAGGATTGAATCTAGACCAGTTGGGTTGGTTGTGAGTGGATCACGCCACCTCACAGCCATCGACACCTATGTCGGCGGTGGGATTCGAACCCAGGCGTCGAGCGTGGTTGGCGGAGACGTTACCAACCACACTAGGCCCCCGCTCTTATATTATATTATAATATAGTATATTATATTATATTATATTATATTATGTTATATTATATTATATTATATTATATTATATTATATTATATTATATTATATTATATTATATTATATTATATTATATTATATTATATTATATTATATTATATTATATTATATTATATTATATTAGAACAAATATGACTAGATCTTTAAAAAAGACAAAGAGTAAATTCAAACGTTTCAATTTCGAAAAATCACCGTTAGTCATAAAACTGATGTTCAGTAATACTAATGTTAACATGAATCGTCCATTATCACAACTGACTTGAATTCTACCTCAGTCATAACCTATGAGAATTGCTAAAAAAATCTGCTTGATGTGTCGTTCATTATTTCGGTCATAGTTGCAGTCTATATCTATGTGTACATGGTGAGCAGAATTGTGTTGGAAAAGAAGTTGACGGAAAATCAGATTCTTGGCGGCGCGTCGGCTCAAAATGAAATTGTCGACGACGGTGGCGCACAGGACTACTTAGATTCGTCGCTGACTTTTCCAAAAACTTTTTCGGAAAAAGAGTTCAAAAGCACTCAACAATATATTTAGCATTTATCCTTATACCAAACGTTTTAATTTTCTTCTCAGATTCAAGCCATTTCTAGTCTTAAATTGTACTTTAATACTAATCACCACTTACGATGGACAGTCTGGACGCCACCGCTCAAGGAATACAACGTATGATAGTTAGCTCAAAACAGCATCACGTGGTACTTTTCATCAATAAACTATGCATGTGATAGTAATTACGCTTGAAATTTAATTAAAATTATTGAATTTTATAAATAATAGAGTTTATGGTGCGTCTATTTCGCAGATGATGCTTTAATATTGCTAGAATTCCTCCTCGTCTTGTTGAGGTGCTCAAAGTAGAATCGCCAAACAGGAAACCATCATCGACGGTTTCGCTATGGGGATTGTGAGGAAAATTACGGAAAATATCAGCACGATCAACATCGTCAGTGAATACGTGATACTCAACGCTGCCAACGCTCAACAGCAGATTGTGTTTGTATATTAATAAAATTAAATGCAGTCTCCGTGACGGTAGTCAGCGGTTGGATGCTGCGTCCCGATGACGCGGCGAAAGGGTCAGTGTTCAATGATGGACCATAATTTTATCGGAAAATGGCCTATGGCGACAGGTTAAACAGTGGGCACCAATGGCCGCCAGGGCGAATTGGTTGCGCGCACACTTAAACCAAGGTAATTATTCACGATTATCACTTTTATCAGTATACGATGCATCCGAATGCAAGCCATTTGCTATATAACGTGCTATGCGCTGCTGTTGTGTAGAAACACTGTTCGAAGTTCAAAACTTACCACAAGGACTTTGCTTTGCGTAACCAGGAATAATGGTTAACTTTAATATTACTATGCGCTTCTTCAGGGGCTATAAATTATTGCTAAGCATAGTCAATTATGCTGTAAGCATAATTGATTTTGAATTTGAAGGATTAATTCATACCATGGGGTAGTAGTAAGTATGAGACGGGTATATAATAGATAGTTTAAGAAATTTAGTTGGTTTGCATTCCATACAGCAGGAATCTACTCTCATAAACAATATATCTCATTAAACGGAATTCTAGCGGTTACGGGCATTAGACTTACTATCCCTTTTATGCAGAGGTTGCTTATAAACAACACCGTCTCCTAATTCTGTTGCTTCTGGAAGTGGGGCAGAGCTTACTTTGGCGTTTTGTACACGGTGAACAGAAAGTTTTTAACAAATGCAGTAGGCAGATAGTAAAACTACATTTGAAGGGAATGTTGAGGAACAATGCTCTTACCTGCATCAGCTACATCCAGTGAAACTCGATTGCGATTCCTGATACGCGCTAGAATTTTGCCCTCGGAATGCAATTTGTCTCTGGTGGGAGGCGATTTAGATGAAACGGGTTGGTCACTATACACTGTATTTGAGTCGCCATAAAGTACGTGATGAAAGTTCCGTGATTGAGGTGCAGTGTGTGGGGTCACAATGTAGGTGGTGCAGGCAAATTTGGTGTTTGTGAGCAAAAATAGAATGAAAAGAAAAAATGCATGGAAAATTTAACATCAGGTCATACGTCGTTATTTACTGATTACTAATTAGCTAGACATGAATATGTGCAATTGAACAAGTTAATGAGGGCTGGATGAAAAAACACAATTACGCCTTTCCATTGCTTGGTTTAAATTATTAAGATATTTGGTTCATTATTCATCTAATTAAAGCGAGGTTCGTGGAGAACGTACGGATTAAACATCAAATCTCCACATAATCTTCGAAAAAATAAACAATATCTATGATGGCGGCGATATTCAAGATGGCGGCCAATTTTTTCCTACTTCAAACGAAAGCTCTATCATTCTTCTTTGAAACGACATACTGGTTGTAGGGGGTTCATTGAAAAATTCAAGAAAAATAGATCAATAAAAAGGTCAAGCACAGCTCAAAATACAACTTTCTAATAAAAACCGTTAGACCTCTTGGTGCCCAAGGGTACCATCAATATGAACTAACCAAAGTTGTTTCTAGTTTTTTCACTACTTTTAATCATTTAGACACAAAAATAACCTTTATTAAAGACCTCGTGTTACAAGTGGGACGGTTCTAGCGATAATTGCTCAGTGGTAAGTTTCCTAAGTTACTGATGCTGTACGTAATCAAATCACTGTGCTGTCGAATTTAACATTACCCTGTTGCTGTACCAATACAAAGGGTTTCAGTTTTGATGTATACTCCGAAATTGGCAAAAGTAAAATAGAGAGCGTACGTTATTTGATACATAAAAAAACTATGCGCAGCGTCAGCATTTCGATTTGTGTCAATGCCGAAACAATTCAGTATTTTCAACATTTTTTTTTTTTTGTGCTTGTAAACTCTGATTTGGCAACCTTTGAATATCTTGGGGTTTGATTTTCCCTCAAATTTCGTTTAGAAGTATCGCTCAAAAGTTTTGTCTTCTCGAACAAAGTTCCCGTGGAAAATATCAGCTTAATCGAACCTTGGGGATCACGTGCTTCTAAGCGGTCAAATTTCTCTTTTTTGACCAATGGAAAAAAATGTACAGTTCATAAAATTTTCGATACCAGTTTTTTGATGCCTAACTGCATCAAACGTCGAAATCTGGTGTTATCTCAAAACCATTTTTTTTGTAAAAATTCGGGACTTCAGTTTTACCAGTGATTGCTGTACTTTCCTAAGAAAAAGACTAACCCAGAACAAAAAACAAATCGAATAAGTTTGGAACGTCGAATATTATAAAATATTGAAGAAAAAAAAAAAAGCTTCCACAGCGAATGAAGAGGTGTTACAAACACAATGCTGTTAATAATCTATTGTTAAAAACAATTTTCTTTTCGTTCACTCCAGCTTCTTATGGAAGCGGGACAAAGGAATCAGATGAGATGAAATCATTGCCAAGCTTGCCGAGGTTGTCGGACCAATTGGTTTAGTCGAAGGCGATAGTTTATGCTCTGCACCTACCTTTCGCGTGTAATCTCATGAATGGATGTATTGTAGCTTATTTAGTGATGGCAGGGTTGTTCGTCCAATTGAACAATAAAATACTTTGACTTGTTTTCGTAGTATTCGAACATTTTACATCATTGCTTCTAACTGCTGAAGGTATATTTGTCTGGTTTACTGTCTTCAAGAACAACCCTATGTTCAAAGAAAGAAATCCTCAAAAGCTGCAAAAGGATGGACGCATAATAAACCATTCTGGTTGCATCTCTAGGGACGTGCACAAAGACAGCACAATTATCATACAATTGATTAATGAACGTTATCTGATACAACACGGCTTATTGCTATCGTACTTGAGTTTCTCTTCATAGCCAGCCACTCATGGACTAAATTCATGCCTTCTTGTATCGAAAATCGACTACAGACTTATTATAGTCACTTGATAAAATTAACAGTGGATTTACAATTAGAATGACCAGGAAATCAAAGAACAAAATTTTATACTATCTGAACAAGCTTTTTATATGTTATTTTAAGATTCTTAACACTGAATTATGTAGTTCACGTTGTAAGAATATTTTTATATATAGTATAAAATTTCGGGGTCGATCTACAAAATAAATATCGCATCGGTAAGAGTATAGAACTTCAAACCTAGCAACGAGCATTCACTGGTATATTGCAATAATGTGTGCTAGCGTATCGCACATACAGTCGCACAGTGATTATCGTTGCGGATTGTTGGTTTATTTAGTCAGTTATTAGCATACAATGTTTCGCCCCGCGATTGAAGATGAAGTCTATAATTTAGTGATGATATTTTTCATGTTTAATTCTGCACCTCCCTACAAGATAAATGGTATATATGGAACTGCGAGACTGCGTGCATGCCGTAGTGGCTTTCGACTCTGATCGTACCATAACCGGGCATGCAATATTCTGCTAGCTTAGATCCACATTGCGTCAACTCTGTGGTCTGGCGCACCGGTAGTGGCCATTTAGGTCTTTTGTTGCATTCTTGCCGACAAAGAGGAATCCAATTGCTGGCTAAAGGTTGTGGATCTTGTGAAAAATTATTTCAGACGCGCCTTTTTTATTTCAATTTTTTTATAAGAAGTGATACTAGTCTGTATTGGAAAAGTTTCGATTGTAATTTGGGGTAAAGTAAGAAATAAATATTCGTTAGCATTACTTCTTGTGTACAAAACTATTGTAGTGGCTGAAGTTGCCTGACATGAATAGCTTGTCCGAAGATTTTCGAAATAGAGAGGGGGAGGGCTTGTTTCTCATATAACAAACTAATGTATTGAAATTGTTATAATAGTGTATTTACTTTTCAGCTAATATATAGTAACCTGTGTAGAGCTAGTACATTTATATGCCCTACAAAAAAAAACAACCGTTTTGAAATTGTTTCACATTTTTTTTAAGTTATGTACTTAATAAATCTAAGTCTTCTAACTGGTCTCGAGGTACGATGCTAGCCCAACAAGCCAGCCGTCGTATGTTTGAATCCAGGTTCGGAAGAGACTGTTGGTGTGAGTAGAATCGTAGCGCTAGCCCCGCAATTGTCCTGTACACTAACAATTGGCTGCAAAGTCTGTGTATAATAAACAGAAGGTCGAGTTTCGATATGGAATGTAACACCAGGGCTGCTTGCGCTTGCCTAATAAATCTAGAGTTGAGAATGTCAAATAAATATTTATAGAAGTTTAGTTCATTGTTAAGAATTGCTGTAATCCGGAAGCTAAAATCTTTTAAGACGCTTCGCTCAATTTTCTGAGTTTCTATAGTCTCGGCACTTACGTGCGTAGGATTTAAAAATCAATCGCTCAAATTGATTGTGGATTTTCGTATAGGTTTTAGATTTCTTCGTTTCCAGAGCGAGTAGAACATAATTTCACTATCCCGGAGAAAATTCACGTTCGCTCGGAAATCAGGAGATAACCTCCCAGGCCCGGAGAGCCCGGAGTCTATATTTGGTCACAAAATGGGACATATTTTCATCAAAAAACACGTAGAACAAATCTTGAGATATCATTTTGCAGCAAATTTATTAACCTTTAAACTGCCCATAAATGCATAACAGTCCCATGTGAGTTTTCATCACTTTTGAGATAAACCTTAGAAACTTCTTTACATTACGTGTGCTCTCGAAAATTCACAACAAAAGTTAGGTTTGTTGCTTAAATGATGAAAAAAATATTGATTTTGGTCAGTCCCACGTTACGAATAAACGCATAACAGGCTCAGAGCTAAAACCAATTAGCAGAAAATCATGGTAACTTTCATTAAAAGACCAATAAAGTGTACTGATCGGAACAACAATAACCTTATTGCGTATAAAAGTATTCTACACAAATATATTTACCTCGGATGAATGCTTATTTTAAATTTTTGTTTCTTTGATTGAATCCATAGGAAGGAAAAAATGCTATGGTTTACCTGCGTCTACTGCATTTTACTCAGTTGTACGTTTTTGGCAGTGTGACTCTTATGCGTTTATGGGCAGTAAAGGATTTGTCTGAGTTTCGGATGGATTCACGCACATTTCTATATGTCCAAGCGCGAGGGTGATGTCGCCAAGCGATTTCCTGATTCAACTTTACTCTTCCTTACTAACATAAAATCTCCTTGCTGTGATCTTTGTGGAAATGCAGTGGAACACGATTTCCTAACAGCAAAAGTCACGCCAACATATCCTTTCTCTTTTCCCACCTGATTGCAAGGACGTGGCCGGCGTCGTTATTGATCATTGAAAAAGTATTGAGTCACTAAAACATATACAATAAGAATGACCAGCCAGGCATGCCAATGGTACAGTCTTTTTTACTGTCTTCTAAGCATGTGCGTGCTGTTGCTATTTCCCGAGCAGGAGAAAATATCATTATAATATCACAACCAGATATTGAAAATACAACCTCGTTTTGATCCTAATATGGTTTACATAGTTGGTAAAATAACAAAAAATAATACCAAAATATTGTTCCTCCAAGACTATATGAATAACAAAGCTTGATATTTCAATAACAAACCAATAATTTACATTAAAAATCACGAAAATGACCGATTCAGATATTTTCAACTTATTGAACACTGAATGCATAACTGAATATATTATAAATAATTAATAACGAACAATTTTCACTTAAAACTTACTTTTAATGAGATATTTTAAAATCAACTCAAATATCTTATTGATAGCATAGCGAGATATGATAGCAAAATTTTATATTTTCATATGCATGTTTGAAACGTGAATATTTTTCGAATAACACGATAAGTCCTCATAGCTAAATATGTTATTGATGAGTGATGATTTTGTTATGCTCTCCTGCCCGGGTTATTCGTGATACCTATTCGTGCTGGCAGTCCGATAATCACATTGAGAACATATTGGCAACAGAGCATCACAAAAGAAAACGAAAAATGTACTTTGTGTGTCGATTCGGCATTATCGGTAACGAGCAACTCTGACGCAGGACCGGTAGCGTAAGAAAGTCGCCGAATGAATGGAAACATGCCGGATCTTGTTGGAAGTTTTGGCAAAGTTTTAGCTTTACTGGCCAACATCGACACCAACAGCACCTTCTGCATGAAAGGTGCCTAATCGATCATCGGCGTGATATTACAACCACTCGCTATTCGCTAGTCAAGGTGCTTGCTTTGAGAAACGGAGTGCTAGTGCCAAAACAACCCCGTAGGGTGACGCCTAAAGGATAGACGTGATTGACCAAAAGGTTACAAATGAGGAGCTAATCGTGATCGTCAAGTTTCTGAAGGGAAACAAGACATTGGGATCTCGAACCTGGCTGTGAGAAGGGCTATTAAAGAGCCCCCTGGCTGACTGATCGCAAATTTCCAGGGAGATGGAAGCGACACAGTCTGATCTTTCTGCCGAAGGCCGAGAAACCGCCTAGCGACCCACCGACGTATAGTGCTATCTTCTGGACACCGCGAGCAAGGTGAGGATTATCCTCAATAGACTGGCAAGATAGTCCATAGCCTTCAGAGCCTCAATTCAAGGTTCCATCCTGAGTTTAGTGATGTAGAATACCATGCTTGACTGTGTGTTGAAGCCAAAGTTTACTGTAGGGGTTGTGACCATTGGCGTTGCGGACGAAAGGTCTACGACGAGTAGTTCAAAGAATTTGAGTTAACGGCTTTGCACTCAATCAGCGTCGACGGAACTTGATGGATCATAAGACGGTAAACAATCGCACTCCTGGGGGTGATGGTCGATGACAAGCTTACCTTCGAGTCATATCGAGTATGCAAGTTAGCTAATGCGAGCTATTTCTTGTGATGTCTAATAACTCATAGGGCAAGAAGCGGAAACATCTGGCCAGTGTGGTTTCGTCAATACTTAGGGATGGCAGATCAGTGTCATGCATACTTTTTTACTTTTTCATCTAATCTTTTTGCTGTCAAAGAGAAAACTGTGTTATATTGATTACGCATTTCGATGAATCTATGATTGTTACTGGAAATCCCTGCTATTCAAGTCGTCCCGCCTCTTAGTCTAGTGCTAAAGATGGGATCTTCCAGAGTATCTTATCGATAACAACTCTCCATGTCCTGGTAGCTCTTCACATCCTAGTAGTGAACATCCCATGAGAACGTCGATGGGATCAACAGTTCTCTTTCGGAGTACCAACTGGCATTCCGCGACGGTTGCTTCGACGTCTATGCTTTGACGGAAACGGTGCTCAACGCTAACACGATATCGAATCAACTATTCAATAACTCATACTCCGTTTATCGCCAGGACCGGTCGTGTATGAACAGCAACAAAAGCTCTGGAGGTGGCGTTTTGATCGCTGTTCGCTCGAGTTACAAATCACGTTTTTTTTTTAAAGGGGGGATTTGTAGCTTAAGTATTTATGATAAATATTAGTAAATAATGAGTATGTGTGTCCAATCACAAATGGTGACTTCTCAACACTGTTAGAAATTTGTAATTTAAATTGTTAGGATTTGCTTGCTTTCGCAATTAGGACTTATCATTCGTAGGGATTTAAACCTACTTGTCACAAAAGGGGAAGTAAACTTACAACAAACTTAATTGCTAACTTATTGGCTATAAAGAGAGCTTATCGGAGCAATTGAGGATTGCAACGATTTTTGTCGAAAATTGTTAATAATTTTATTTGACATAGCTTCTAATGGTTCAACACCAGTAAGTTTATGTAATTCGAGTGTACCAAACCAAGGAGGACGTTTCAAAATCATTTTCAGAATTTTATTCTGAATCCTTTGGAGCGTTTACTTCCTTGTTGAACAGCAACTTGACCAGATCGGTACAGCATAAAGCATTGCTGGTCTAAAAATTTGTTTGTAAATCAAAAGTTTGTTCTTTAAACAAAGTTTAGAATTCCTGTTAATGAGAGGATATAAACATCTCGTATATTTGATGCACTTGGCTTGTATACTCTCAATGTGCTCTTTGAAAATAAGTTTTTTATCATAAATTAGTCCCAAGTACTTAACCTTGTCGGACCAACTTAAAATAACCCCATTCATCTTGACAACGTGATTATTGTTTGGCTTGAGGAAAGAAGCCCTAAACTTATGCGGAAAAATTATCATTTGAGTTTTAGAAGCATTGGGAGAGATTTTCCACTTTTGCAAGTAGGAAGAAAAAATATCTAAACTTTTCTGCAATCGACTGCATATGACACGAAGACTTTTTCCTTTTACGGAAATGCTTGTGTCATCGCAGAACAATGACTTTGTGCATCCTGGAGGCAAATCAGGAAGATCTGAAGTGAATATGTTGTACAGGACTGGACCCAAGACTGAACCTTGAGGTACACCTGCTCTGACAGGAAATCTATCAGATTTTGAATTCTGATAGACAACCTGCAGAGTTCGATCAGTAAGATAATTTTTCAAAATTTTGACTAGGGAAATTGGAAAATTAAACGTTTGCAATTTCGCAATCAAACCTTTATGCCAAACACTGTCGAATGCTTTTTCTATGTCTAAAAGAGCAGCTCCAGTGGAATAACCTTCAGATTTGTTAGCTCGTATCATATTAGTAACTCTGAGCAATTGATGAGTTGTGGAATGCCATTGGCGAAATCCAAACTGTTCATTTGCAAAAATTGAATTTTCGTTGATGTGTGACATCATTCTGTTAAGAATAATTCTCTCAAACAGTTTACTTATTGAAGAAAGCAAACTGATTGGTCGATAACTTGAAACTTCAGCTGGGTTCTTATCCGGTTTTAAAATTGGAGTAATTTTTGCATTTTTCCATAATTTGGGAAAATATGCAATTTTGAAGCAGCAATTGAAAAATTTCACTAAAAATTCCATTGTGCTCTCAGGGAGATATATAATATATTAAAGATTCCATCGTCACCAGGTGCTTTCATATTTTTAAAATTTTTAATAATTGATTTAATCTCATTCAAGTTAGTTTCAATTATTTCTGCAGGGAAATAAATTCTGGGAAGAAATTAAATCAAATTGACGTGTGACTTCATTTTCAATTGGACTCACAAAATTCAAATTTGAGTTATGAACACTCTCAAACTGCTGAGCAAGTCTTTGAGCCTTTTGTTCATTTGATACAAGAAAACGTTCACCATCTTTTACAACTGGAATAGGCTTTGAAGGTTTCTTAAGAATCTTCGACAGCTTCCAAAAAGGTTTTGAATATGGTTTCAATTTTTCAACTTTAGTCTCAAAATTTTGATTTCTCAGAAGAGTAAATCTATGTTTAATCTCTTTCTGTAAATCTTTATAAATAGTTTTAAAAACAGGGTCACGAGAACGTTGATATTGACGTCTGCGGACATTTTTCAAACGAATAAGAAGTTGAAGATTTCCGTCAATTATTGGTGAATCAAATTTCACTTGAGCCTTTGGAACAGAATAATTCCTGGCATCAACAATTGCACATTTTAATGCTTCCAAAGCGGAATCAATATTCACTTCGTTTTGCAAATCAAGCTCATTATTGAAATTTCTCTCAATATGAGTTTTGTATCTTTCCCAATTAGCCTTGTTATAATTAAAAACAGAGCTCATAGGGTTTAAAACTGATTCATGTGATAAAGAAAAAGTTATTGGAAGATGGTCAGAATCAAAGTCAGCATGTGTGATCAAATCACTACATACATGACTTTGATCTGTAAGCACCAAATCAATTGTTGAAGGGTTTCTTACAGAAGAAAAGCATGTAGGACTATTCGGAGACAAAATAGAATAGTATCCTGAAGAACAATCATTGAATAAAATTTTGCCATTGGAATTACTTTGAGAATTATTCCATGAACGATGTTTAGCGTTAAAATCGCCGATTATAAAAAATTTTGAACGATTTCTGGTGAGTTTTTGTAAATCACCTTAAAAATAATTTTTGTGCTCGCGTGTGCATTGAAATGGTAAATATGCTGCGGCAATAAACAAAATCCCAAGTTCAGTTTGAACTTCAACTCCCAAAGTTTCAATAACTTTCGTCTCAAGATGGGGAAGAGCACGATGTTTGATTCGGCGATAAATAATAATTGCAACTCCACCGCCGGAACCCTGAATCCTATCATATCTATGAACCAAGTAATTGGGATCATATTTTAATTTAATGTGAGGTTTCAAAAATGTTTCAGTAATAATTGCAATATGCACATTATTTACTGTTAAAAAATTAAAAAGCTCATTCTCATTGGCCTTCAATGAGCGAGCATTCCAATTTAATATTTTGATTGTTTTATTTAAAATCATTGCTAAATTTTAAATTAGAAACAATTTTAATAGTAAAATTTGTGCCTATTTGAATGGCTTCAAACATTGATTTTGCCTGCAACATGGCGTTCATATGATCGAACATTGCCTGTTGCAAAAAAGAAAGTTAACCTGCCGTAAAAGGCCCCAGGCAGTTGACATTAGAAAAAATATTTTCGGCAGCAGTATTAGCTGGAGTAATAGGTGTACAATTATTTTCTAGTGTGTTTTGCTTACCCATATTAACGGTCATTTTCGAACTACCAACACTAGGCGGTATAATGTTCGAACTACCTGTAACCTGTGCATAAGTTAAACGGGTATGCAAAGGAGTAGGTAAACTATGCGTCACTGGTACGCTTGGAGAATTTTGTTTTGAAGTTGGTTTTAATTGAGAAATTGAATTTTGTTTACCTTGCCTTAACAATTGCTAAACGTGCTGGGCATTGATAAAAATTCGACATATGGTTGCCGTTACAATTCGCACAGCGAAAATTTTTACTCTCTTTCACAGGACATGTGTCCTTTTTGTGAGAAGAGTTACAAATCACGTTCGGTAAGGCCTCTCGAAGGCGCGTTAGTTGAGCAAGTATGGGTTGCGATTGCTACTGCTGGTGCAATGCTCTACGTATGTGTAGTTTACATCCCTCCTGAACGAGTATCCGACCACGCTTTGATTAAGAATCATCTTGACTCTGTTTATTGGGTTGAATCGCAAATGGGACCCAGAGATAACATTGTCGTGTTTGGAGGCAAAACAATTCTAACGGTTCGGTAAGCTACTAGATACCTATTGCACCGCTGGTCTGAAACAGGTAAGTGGAGTTGAAAACGAGCGCTTTCGCATACTCGATCTTCGTTAGCGACGAACTCTGCGAGGTCTGCACGGTTCTACAAGCTCCATCACCGCTGGTTAAAATGGTCAGATACTATCCTCCTCTACTGGTAGATTTGAAAGTGAACCACAACATCGTTTCCGCGATACTGCCGATAACGTCTTGTACGATTTCAATAGGGCTGAATTTGATGGCATAAATGACTTTCTTATGCGTGTCGAGTGGGATGATGTTCTTCGAAGCTACGATGTTAACTTTTCTGCGTCAACTGTCTCCGATATCCTTCTTTATGCTATCGACCAATTTGTTCCCGTGAAGACCAAGCGTGAAGCAACTAAACCAGCTTGGACAAACGCCGATCTCAAATACCTAAAAAAAATGAAACGCGCAGCCCTCCGAAGACACAGCGAGTATCGTACGGACTCTACCAGGGCTAGCTATATGTTAGAAAACGCTGAATATAAGCATCTGAATAACCTCAAGAATAACCCCAAAAGTTTTACCCTCTACGATGACTAATGGTTTGTTGGAAGCCGAATCAATTGTGGATATTGCCGACCCCTTCCGATCACAATTCAGCAGCGTTTTTACCAATGAGCTTCTAAATCCGCAAGATGTGACCGCCGTACTAGAATTATTCCCCGACTGACAGCATCTGATTCGCAAATCGTTATCACCGATGATATGGTCAAGGCAGCAGGTATGGATCTGAAGTGTTCTACAGGATCCCGGTCCAAACGGGATTCCGGCGCAAAATGATTTAAAACATTTAGCAAAGGAATTTTTTTTTTCCTACGCGGATTAATGATCTAGTGTAAAATATAATAAATAAATATCACAAGCGGCTGCGAATACGCTGACGGAAGATTTTTGGTGAAACATTAAAATCGAACAAGTGGTACACGACTTGAAATCGTCTGCTAACACTAATTATCGGGTCGTTGTCGCCATATAAAGTGTTTCTAGAAGGTTGTCGTAACCACTGTCTAGACCTTAGAATACGTTGAACAAGCGATGCAGGGTTGTCAATCTCGGATTGCAAAATTTTTGCGCGTGGGCACAATGAATCGGTGAAATCGGCTGCGACTTTCGAAATAAAGCCCAGTTGGCGA
The DNA here is from genome assembly GCF_029784165.1 of Wyeomyia smithii. Taxonomy (NCBI): domain Eukaryota; kingdom Metazoa; phylum Arthropoda; class Insecta; order Diptera; family Culicidae; genus Wyeomyia; species Wyeomyia smithii. The sequence goes on along the minus strand of NC_073696.1, from coordinate 128,145,933 downwards.
TTGGCCTTCTCTATGATAGATGAATAGTGCATTTTGAAGGTCAGCTAGTAATCTAAGATATTATTAGACCTAGATCTCTAATTTGGTCGACACGATTCAAAGCAATTCCGTCGATTGAATAGCTGAACAGAATAGGATTCTTAAAACGCCGATATGAGATAACACAGCATTTCGCTATACTAATTACAAGGTGGTTAAGTAGGCACCATTTGGTGAAGCTGTCGAGCGTATCTTGTAGAAGGTTACAGTCGTCGTGCTTACGGATCACGAGGAAAATTTTCAGATCATGCGCATAGATCAGCACACACCCGATTGACAAAATCAAGGAGACATCGTTGAAGAACAGAGCGAATAAAATTGGTCCTAAATTGCTTCCTTGGGGAACACCACACTGCGGACTGAATGTTGTCGGTATAGCTGACCCTATCTTAACGTATAACTTTCGGTTAGTCAGGTAAGACTTCAACCAATCACAGAGTCTACCCGAGAAGCCGAGGCGTCGAAACTTGTCATCCAATATTTCATGGTCCACCGTGTCGAAAGCAGCTTTGATGTCCGTATAAATCGCGTCAATTTGAACACTACGCGTCCATATTACTGATACAGAAGGAAGTGAACTCACACAGGTTGGACTCAACAGAACGCTTAGGAAAGAATCCATGTTGAGATGGCGAGATATAGCATTTACATACTTCGAGAATCGCCTTATTAAGAATGATCTCAAAGCATTTCGATCCCGCAGACAGTGAAGTTATTGACATCCGTTTTGTTTCCTTTTTTGTATACTGGCGTCATAGCTTTTCCAGATTGTGGTGAATGTCCGACTTTGCAGTGAGAGATTGAAAATTACTCGGATAAATATCGGCGCATTTTTTAGCACACATGATGGAATACCGTATGGCCCAGCAATAGATGAAATCATCAACTTCGCGAGAGCCGTCACTACCATCTCCGCACTGATATTAAACACATCTATGTCGACAGCGTCTACGGGAACATAGCGACTGGCGATGCTAGTATCACGATCAAGGAGGGTAGTGTCTGAGTTGAATACATTTCTGAAATGTGATGCAAAAAGTTCGCATTTCTCATCAACTGTAGACGAGGTTTAATCGCCCAATTTCATACACGAAGGAAAACCACAATCCTTCCGCTTCGAGTTCACATACGACCAGAGTTGTTTCGGATTTCTGCGTAAGGGGCCATCCACATACCTTGTGGACAAGTTTTTTAACGATTTTAACCCCCGTGGACATAAAATCTGAAAATTTTGTATGGACCGTGGACATAACACAGACAGAGGTGGGGGGGGGGGCACCAAAGCTGTCCACGTGGTATGTGGATGGCCCCTAAGTTGTTTTCTGTCTGGTTCAGATATCGCCTGCAACCGATTGTAGCAGCGGTATGCTCGACTCGTTTCCTCAAATTGGTTTTTTTGACGACAGTATGTCTTTAGCATTCTCGAACGGTGAGGTTTCAAATTCCTCAATCGCGCGTTTGACCAAGGTGGTTTTTTGGGATATCTAAAAGGAGCTACTACTTCAGAAAAACAGTCATGCGATATGACAGTTAAAGCACTAACTGCATCATCAATATTCACGCTTGTGTATATATCGGACCAATCCGTTTGGGCAAGAATCTATTGAGGGCATCGAAATCAGTTTTACGGAAATCCAACTCGGATGCGACGACGTCGTCGTATTGAGCAGCATCAGGGGGACACTCGATGATTAACGAGAGAGCCGGTTGATCGGAATCTAGCCGAACAACTGGTTCAGGAGCCTCTTCAGCTGTACTAATAGCAGTGACAGAATCGGAAGTGTAAATGAGGTCGAGAATTCGGTAAACGGCAAACGACAAACCATCCAGTCATGAGTTATCTCATTCGCTGCTAACACCTGTTATATAACAACTGCAGAAAAATAGCAACCTTAGAATCATATGTCCGCACTTGCCCGCACCATGCAGAGTGAAACCAAATAAGATGATAAACGACAATCTGGTAGGTAAAGCATAGGTCTAGTTATAGTTCACAGTTTACCAACCAGTCAGTGCTGTTGTTTTAAGAGTATAATTGCAATCGAGTATGAACAGTTACAGTTTAGCTGACTCAGTTTAAGTTTCCGACCGGTGCGCGGTAAAATTACCTGGTAGAAATAGGTTTTTGAAGTTAGTTAAAAAGTGAAAAACTGTCGCTCTCTGCTTTCGTAACCACCAGCCGTATTTCGCTTTACCAACGATGCACTGTATCATGTTGGTGACACTCTATCAATACTGCAAGAGCATCGGTTTGAGTCGTTTCTTGTAAGAGGGGAAGTGCAGTAAAACCGATATGGGATTTAGTTATTGCATAAACTCAACGACCGTAAAAATGCTTGTTTTCCAGCTCAAAGACGATTATGCAAGGTAAGACATGTTCGTTATGGATACCTTTCGTTTCTGAACTATCTACAAGACAAATTGCGAGCATTTCGTATTGCATCCGTTAAGTTAGTGCTGGTGGTTGCGATAAATCTAGTACAAACAAAGCACAGAATAAAGGTACTGAGTGTTATTAGCCCTACAATAACCCTTGCGGATGAAGTAGTAATTACGGTCGTAAAGGTCACGATTACAAATCAGCATCTTCTTAGTAAGCAAGCTATGACGGCTGCATCAGGGAAAAAATATTGGCATTTTCCTGAACATGTTAACCTTGCGCGTGTCTGCATGCAGTGAATTTTAAGTGGAATTTCAATACAAAACTGAATGGCGTAAAGTAAATGTGAAACAAAGAAAGCCGTAATGAATTTTCATGGTGTATTTTTACGTGACATTTCAAGGCAGGAACATATCACATTCTGACAATCAATCCAGAAAAGATGTACAAGTACTAGAGCAACCAATTTTACAATAGTCAATGCTATTTGTTAAGTCTCATTGCTTGTAATACTGGGGGAAGCCAACTTAAAATTTTTGAAAACTCTTCCAGAACGAAGACTTTAAGTTCAAAGTCTTCTACAGTATGCAGAAGCCTGCGTTCTAGGGTCGTAAAGCATAGTTAAACAATGGTGAATAATATTAAAATAAATGTCGATAAGTACATTTGCTGTAGAATGTAAATTTATTTCCTTTCCAGAGTTATTTTTGTGTAATGAAATTATCAAGTTGCATTAATTCAGTCAAAATTCAAAAAGGGATAATAATATACATATGCTCTTCATTCTCAATGTGCATGTACATTTAAAACGGCTTCTCATAGCCGGTAATGAATTTCACTAGACAGCGAATTGATTGTCACAGTCATTACTGACCCCCGTAAAACCTGCTGCCTGCAAAAGTAACTAATTTGTAAATCGATGTTGTCAATACATGACAAATAATTAATTAATACAGTTCATTCTTCGTTATGTTGCCGACTAAGAACGAACCCAGCATAAGATGCACACGAGAACACATCGCATTCCACCATCGTAGATCGGTCCATAGCATCCAGAAAGTGCTACTATCTGACCGTAAACGTGTAGAACGGCAAAACTGTGAAAGTCAGTCTTAAATGAATTTAAATTGCACTCGATTGGATCCGAGTACGGAGAGTCGAATCGGAAAATTAAACTACAGCCACACCCGATCACAACAGACACCATCGTCCGCGCCGTCGCAGCCGGTACCGCCGCCGCTGCGATCGAAGATATTCAATTAATCAATGGAAATAATAGTGATATTTCAATTGACGATTAAATAATTTTAGACCGGCATAAAAGGTAACTCTAGGTAAACACGTCAATGAGCAAGTCACGATCGTGTTGTAACCTCCGCGCACAGTCGGAAGATGGTTATATAAACTCGGTCAACAGATTTTTGTCGATTCTTTTGTTTCAATAAAAATTTCCAAGCTGGAAGGCGTCTGCCTTCTACCCTGAAAGTTACACAACCCAGTTTAGTTTATAACCTTTATATAAAACTTTACTCCTGATCTTCCTAATTTACTAATTTATTTGTGATGATACAAGCATTTTCATAAAAATAAAAAAACTTCGTATAATACGCAGTCGGCTGAAAAAAGTTTAGATATTTCTCTTCACATTAGGGAAATTTTTCCTAATAAACACATTTGATTATTTTTCTTCATAAGCCAAGAGGTTCATTTCTCAAACCCATTAATAATCACAACGTTTTTGAAAATTTATCCAAATTAGCCTTTTGACAATCTGGAAATTTTCACCCTGTTTTTTTAAATCAATATACTATTAAAATGACAAAAATCAGAGACAAGTTGTCAAAAGATAACTCTAAGGAAACTGTCTGAATTTTTATTAAAAAGGTAAAAAATTGCGTGTAAGATCCTACATTGTAAAAACTTGATTTAAAACATAACTTGATTTTACAAACACGATCGTTTCAGATCCAATGAATGCCAAGTTTCTAAGTGAACAATTTCGTTGCCCAAAGCTTTTGTGAACATTGCCTAACGAGAACTATTGGGAATAACAAAACTTGGACAAAAGGAATTACGGTATAAAAGCTTTAAAATTATTTCATCAAATATACTTTGTCAATTCTACACTAAAAGTCCTATGAATATGCCATTTTAACATAAAATATGAGAGAGACTAAGTAGTCTGAAAGTGAAGTGACATATAGATTTATATAATAAGAAATCAGGAACATAGCTTAGAAATGTATATAATATCGTATGTTTACATTGTTTTACATTGAAGCAGTGTAACGTAGTAGTAGTTTCCTATACAGGATTGAATAAACGAAGCCTATGAGTTTTATGAAACTAGTCTAAATCAATCATAGAAAGCAACGCATTCAGCTGTTGGAAACAAGTCATTTGGTTTTGAATGTTTGAAGTTCACTATTCCAGTTCTGTGATTAATTTCAATCTAGGACACGCCTTATCCTTTCAGGTTTACTCTATATATACAGTAAAATAAGAAGTGCAAACGCTTATGAAATAAAACAGAAACATTTATACAGCGAATGCGGTTGGTAGTTACAACGCTAATGAAAGTGGAGTCAATTGCATCTTCCGCTCGGAATGGTAGCTCTCAAAACATAGGTACTGTGAAGTGGGGTGAAATTGATCGCCTAAAAATTCATGATAGAAAGTACTGATTAAAAGATACAGATCTTATAATACTATATAATGTTTACTTGTCTTCAAATGCAAATTTCACGAGATTTGCGTACCTGTCAAAGTTACCCCCTTTTTACTTAAAGTGAACTAAGTAAAATATGATGAACTAAGTAAAATATGATGAAAATCATTCTTTCATTATAATTGTATGATTCCACAAATGTAATGCAGATGATTTACTAGAAAATTACGAAAATCCTAATTATGGATCTAATATTTGACCTTTTGCAACATGATCATTTCCACTCCATTCCATTGTACTGTCCGATGGATAGGGAGCACGGACTTCAGTGCAAGTTTGGTCTGTTGCAGGTCTTTGCTGCCCCTACCGATGGTTGCAAAGGGGTGGAATAGTGAACGAGTTGCGAGATGTGAAAAATTTATAAATAATGATGCTCAGGAAGGTCAATAGTTATTGTTTTTCTGCTGCCTCCGTATTTTTGTGTTGAATGTTGTTTTTCATTTGTGCGTTTGTTGTTGCTTGTTTTCGCCTTGTTCAACAACAGTGCGGTGTACATAATTTCTCAGTCAGCGTTCATTTATTAGCCTCGACGGGTAATTATTTGTAAAATTGTTGTTTGTTATATTTAGCACTGGTGGTCACATGAGGCAAATATGTACTTGTAATGATTTCAGACTTTAGTACTGGCAATTAACAGTTTATGACCATTAGTTCGGTTGATTCTTATTATTTGCAATCAGTTGGAGTCATCTATACGTGTAATGTTATTGAGTTGCCAACGATTACCGCCCAAACGAAACTTATTACGTATATTGTGTATATACGTGAGTAATATATGTTCTAACATTATTTGATGTATATAACACAACAATAGATAATATTTTCTTACTCAGAATTTGAAATTTGGGTTAAAGATTGCAGCTTGTGAGCTGTGGAACGGTGTTTTTTGGTAACACTGAACACAGGGAAACCTCAATTACATTGTGGATGCATACCCTTACCAATATACTGCCTGGTAAATTTTAATTTTACTAGCGGGCCGACCAAAAGTAATTATATAAACACATTGAATGTTGTTTAACACTTGGTGAAGCGAATCACCAAGCTGGTCATAAAATTAAATACTCTTGAGCAACGAGTTGATAAAAGGTGCGCTTTCTGTAGACCTATACAAATCGCAATACCTCACTGGCAGTTTGTTAACATAATCACGTATACAGCCACACTTGCACTCTAAAAGAAATTCGTTTTTATTCGCTTGATGCTTCAAAACATAAATAATTTCGTTTTGCCTATCATGAAACACTATTATCTAAAGGGGCAGTTTTTTCTATTGCACTCTAACATTCTACAGCCATTGCCGGGACTCGATCTACAAGATTGGGTGATCTCATAAAAAATGATCTTTTCATTTACCTTTGGCATTGTTAATGCAGCTACCATTGCTGTTGCTGTTACTGCTGGTCGTTGTAATGCTGGTATTCTCATTTTTTGCACTTAAATTGTTCTCGTCAGAAGCCATTGTAGCTGCGGGACTCCATGAGCAGGGTGCCGTCAGTGCATCCACTAAATTACCGACAGGCGACGAAGGTAGCAAATCTTTGTGGTACGAATTATGTCGGTTCCGTCCAGTTGATGTAGCTATGGTGATTTGTTTCATTACATGGAGAGATTGTCCCACGTTTCACGGTGCGATCGAATTCCGAAGAATGAATGGATCCGATGGGATGAAATGAAGGAATGGAAGGAGCAAAAGAAATGCAATTACTATTGGTATTCATATTTTTATTCTAGCAATACACTCAATTGAAATTTACTTTATGCAAGCAATTCTGCAAAATTATGAATATATTTCCATCAGGAATGGGGAGGCATACTGGAATGGATTCCTTTCAGTAAGGAACAGTTTGCCTGGCCAAAGGTCAAAAGCCATCAAGGGAATCTTACTATCAAAGCATAAATATTCTTCACAACCTATGGTTGTTGCTGGAGAATCAAACTGAAAACTAAAATTAATGCCTATTTCTATGTAATTCAATGTTAATGAACTTAAATTGATTACTGTGAACAAAATGATTTTTTTCGACCATTGGAACCATATCAGAATACGCTTCTCATTGGAAAAAGTTGAAATTTAAAAAAATGGTCTAAAACTGACCCTCAAGATTTTTTTGTGTAATTTCTCCACCTTGAAAATTACTTTTGAGCGTTCTCAAAGATCCCAACGATTTGAAAAATTTTGATAATATTTTAAAAATCTTGAACAGAATAACTGGGCGTAAGCTTAAAACATAAACTAAAATAACCGCGAATGAAAGATTTTTTCGAAGAGAAGCTGATAAATACTTACACTGTGACTGCAAAATAGTGGTCGCCTGCCCTCCTGGAAATGTTGCATTCCTTTTATGACGGCCCTGTTGACACAGATGAAACAGATAGAATATTATTGTAGGAACAAACCGCAACTATGTTGGACTTACCTTGGATTTCGGAAATGCTGATAACACATTGAACCACCATTTACTTTCTTCCGGGCAGGTGCCCTTAACAAATGTGACCCGCTCAGGTGCGGTAATGGCAATAGAATTTGGATGACTGGTGACATCTTCAGCGGTGGTTACTTCCAGTACCTTGGCCATGTCGATAATGGCTTGTGGAATTGTTTCGGGCTGCAACAATAATTAGAAACAAAAAGTAAGAGTCGGTTGCCAAGTTTTATTAAAAATACTATTCCAAGCTATATTAAAAATACAATTCATTTTTTCACCATTTTTTTCCAGACTATTAATTTTATGACTATTTATAAGGTAGGAAATGCTTCTGTTGATTCCCTATTAACCTTATATGGTGATTCTCAAACATCACTAAAAATTGAGTTTAAAAAATAGAATTAAGTTATAAGAATTTACATCATTCTTCATTGAAGGATTGGAATCGTCTTATTCAGTACTAAACTGAAAAGATGTATAAATCATATACAAAGGTTGTAGGTAGTTCAAACGTAACGCCGGCATATTCTGGTAGTTCGAAAATGACTGTTAATGTGTTTGTTAGAAGTAGAGTCAATAGGAGTACTGTAGAATTCAGATTGAAGGAAGGGTACGTGGTGGGGAGCCTGAGAATAAACCCATGCTAAAGACCTTTGACAACCAAATGGCCTGATTCTACTAAGATTCGAGCCCACGACCACCCGCTTACCAAAGCGGACTCTGTAACCTTGCGGCTATGGAGCTCCCCCAACACAATGATTGTAAATAAATCAATTTAAATATTGAATTCGAATGCTCGCTCATTGAAAGCAAATGAGAATGAGCTTTTAAATTTTTTAACATTAAATAATGTGCACATTGCAATTATTACCGAAACTTTCCTTAAACCAAATATCAAATTAAAATATGATTTCAATTACATGGTTCATAGATAATTTTGACAGAGTTCAGGGTTCCTGCGTTGGAGTAGCCATTGTAATCCATCGCTGAATCAAAAGTCATACTCTTCTCTATCTTGAGACGAAAGTTATTGAAATTTTGAGAATTGAACTTAAAAACATTATTTTAAAAGAGATCTACAAAAATTCACCAGAAATCATTCAAAACATTTTATAATCATGGAATGATTCCCAAACTAATTCAAATGGCAAAATTTTATTCAATGACTGTTCCTCAGGACATTATTCTATTTTATCTCCGAATAGTCCCACATGTTTTCTTCTGTAAGAAATCCGTCAACGATCGATTTTGTACTAAAAAATCAATGTCATGTATGTAGTGAATTGATCACACAAGCTGCGCACTTTAAATTTTTTGCCGGGTCTCGGTAATTAATTGTCGAGAACGGCACCACTGAGTACTCAGTTGAAAAATAAATGACAGCTGTCACATTTTTTCGTAAATTTCGGTTCAATTTAACTGAAATTTCAGCACAAAATATAGCCGAGCCATCACTACCAAGATTTCGGATCTTTTGTGCTAATAAGTAAGGTTTTGCGGTGCACAATTGTGGATCATTCCATGTTTTGGCTCTTTTTATTACTTTTGCACAATAATGCATCAAGGCTGAATAAATAATTTATTCTCAAGCTGTTACAACAATAAAATAACTTTTGTGAAGGATTTTGACGCTTTAAAGACTAAATGATCTTGGATGCCTCAAGTGATCCATAGCTTCGTCTTTGCTGCATAAGTAATATATTCCTTCTCAACTGATTTATTCACATCAGCTGCAGTGGAACTAATTGCTGATCCAGAGTACATACAGTCATTCTAGTATTATGGGTCAACCAGTGTTATGGGCCAGTTTACACTTTGTATTCGTTTTTGCCGAATGTCAATAATTCTTAACTTTCAAATTGAAGTTTAATAGACGCGAACAACATTTCTCTATATGACATTTGTGTGAAAAACCTGCACTAATGAGCTAAACTCTTAAGTTTTCTAAAAAATGTCGGTAGACTCCCATCAGCTGAAAATATGTTGTTGTTTTTACCACAGTCGTAAAAAGCGGTCGAGGAAAATAAGGCTAGAATCCGTGAAAAACATCGTTTTATTGAACAAAATGGATGGGACTATGAATTATTCGTAAGTATTTATCGAATTAAAAAATACCTGCTCTGAATTTCGAATTTTTACCACTCTGATATGCTGCTTAACATTGGCTGGTCACGAAATTCGATTTTCCCAGTATTATGGGCCACCCAGTAATATGGGCTAGGCTATATTTTATATTGATTTTTACGCATGTTTATAACTTTTGATAGTGAAATTGAAGTTTGGTGAACGTGAACTGCTACTGAATGCTACTTTTTAAACTGCGAAAAATTTGGAATTGAGTCTGGTCTCCTGAAATGGCTTGAATCATATTTAACAAACAGGTGACAGGTGTTTTCCAAGGCTTCCACTTGGGACCACTTCTTTTTATTTTGTACGTAAACGACATTTCTTTCATCCTCGAAAATATTAAAGTTCTTATATATGCCGACGACATGGAGCTGTTTTTGGAAATAAAAAATCAAGAAGACATCAATGTATTTCAGAATTGAAAAAATGCAATGTAATATCCTTTAGCAGAAAATTAACAACGCCCAAAATTGTAATTGCATTAGAGAATCAGTATGTAGAGAAATGTGATAAAGTTAGGGATTTAGGAATAATCTTAGATTCTAAACTTAATTTCATCAACCTATAACACTATCATACATAAGGCAAACAACATGTTAGGGTTTATCAAACGCTTCTGCTACAAGACCCGTACGCTATCAAAACTTTGTATATTGCCTATGTGAGGTCAATACTGGAATACTGTAGCATTGTGTGGTCTCCTCGTCCTGGCGTACATGAAGAAAGAATAGAATCAGTACAAAAACAATTTCTACTATATGCTCTTCGTAAGCTAGGTTGGACCTCACATCGTCTTCCGTTATATGAAGCACGTTGCGTATTGATTGACATTCAAACATTGAAAGAACGGCTAGAGTACGCGATGGCTTCACTTGTAAACGATAGCGTTGCGCAGAACGTTGACTCAGCAGTACTACTTTCTAAATTGAACTTATTACACCCATTCGACAACTTCGACACCGTAGTTTATTTGCTCTTAACCATCATCGTACGGTATATGCAAAAAATGGACCTATAAATAGTATGATGAATTCTTATAATCAACACTGCGAAGCCATTGACTTTACGATGTCCCGGTATAAACTGAAACAGTATTTCAAGTCCTTGAGGCTGAGGACACAAAATAATTTGTTTTATTTTTGTGTATAGTTTAGAAATTAATGTAACGAGTCTATATATGATTGACGAAATAAAATAAATGAACTATGCAACGAAAAAAAATAAATAAATAAACTAATGAGCATAACTTTTAAACATGTTTATGCATCCGCATTCCGCAAAAATCTCGAGATGGTCTCGAGGTACGATGCTGGCCTAACAAGCTAGTCGTCGTAGGTTCGAGTTTCGGCTCGGGAGAGCGTGTTCTCAAGTAGGATCGTAGCGCTAGCCCCGCAATTGTCCTGTACACTAAACAGTCGGCTGCGAAGTCTGTGTATAAATAAACAGAAGGTCAAGTTCCGAACCGGAATGTAGCACCAAGGCTTTGCTTTGCTTTGCTTTTTATGTATCCGCATTTTAAGTATTGTAGAAACTGGTACTAATGCTCGTTCATCCAAACTTTACTCAGTTTTATTATTTAGGCTTCTTCTTGGCTCTATAAACGCTCGCTCAATGTTCATCCAGTATTTTCACAGTTATTATTTACGTTTATGCTCTAAGGCAGCCGGCCAATTTTCAACTCGGAAAGACATGTGACTGTATCAATAATCGAACTCTTGCCGTCCAGCAATGACTGCTGTGTTCTTTCCGGCGGAGGTATATGGCCCCTATTGTCAAGACATGAGAAAAACAAGAACTTTGAAAGAAGCTTGAGCAAAATATCACAACAATGTATTATCAAAAATTGATTCAATGTCTTTATGATATCCTAGCCTTCACCTCCCTGTCGGAATTACTCTTTGAAATAATGTTTTTGTCTTTGAAACAAAAAAAATATGTTTGTCTGGCTCTTAATAGTGGGAGTATTGGCCTATAATAATGGGATAGTCAAAAAGTGGCCTATAATAGTGGGAATCGGATTAGCATATAATTTTGGGTATTTTGATGAAATAAGTTGTGTAGGAACGGAAAAATGTTTTCAAATATCAAACTTCAATATATTTACGACAAGTAAGTGAAAAAACGAAGGTTCAATCTTATTTTTGCTATCTTTTATCGCTAATTTAAAACCACAATTATGCTTAGCTGGCTCATAATACTGGGATGACTGTATCAAAACACAGAAATAGACAGTAAGACATTGGTAGTTGATTATTTTTCCGATTATATATTTATTTTTAAACATTAAGACAAAACGTTGATTGACCCATAATTGTAGAGTAACTGTACTAGACGTTCAGTTTGTTCTTGAAGGTCTAGACATCTACAAAATTTGGATCGTATAAAAATCTTCATACTGTGAAATGTTTTTATCCTGATTGTTGGTTACGATTCAAATTAATTACGGTTAATGCAATGGAGCCAAAATAAATTTTTCATGTGACAGTCGATTAAATTTTCTTCGACACTTAATTTACTTACATGCTCATCCACCGAGTAAGTGAGCTCCCCATCGTCGTACAGGACAAACCACCTTCGCTGCCATCGCTGAAAGAAAGGTAGAATAAAACAGTCGAAATTAATTATGACACTCGTAAACAAGGTTATTTTGCGATCGCACATTTGCATAGCCGGGGTAATTTTAGGCTTCGCAAGATTGGTCATCGCATGAGAGAAGCAAGCTCTGGTAAAACTAGCAGAACGTATCGAAAAAGAAATTCGACAGCCCTTGTAAGTGGGATAGAAATCATGCTTTTCGCAAAAATGAGGTTACGACAAAAAGTCCTTATTTGGTATTGAAGAAAAGAGGTTTATTAAGACAGTAATTTTTCTGAATAGTGTTAATTCGTAAATATGATAATTGTTAAAATGCTGGTGGGTTCCCAAAAAATAAAAACGACACCAATAGCAGAGGTACGAATAATGAGCTCAGTGTAAGGGTGATACAGTCTAATAATTGTCCGGTTCAGCTGGCGAGAGTTAAAAAAAGTTTCTTCTTTTTTAACTGCGACGTTTGCCACTAACATTGAGCATTTTTGTATATGTTCCGGCGAGTGTTTAAAGTCATTTTTACTTCACTTGCTGTTTGAGTAAATTTTCGCTAACGTGAGACCTTTTTTTATTGTATGTTTAATACCTGAGGAAGTTTCTTCATCAAAATATTTTGTATTTTTTTTTATTTTTTTTTTATGTTGGAAATGCGACTCACAGTAATAATATGTTGCAATTATTTGAAGATATATTTGGATACAAGAAAAAAAAATTTTTCGATAAAAAAAACAATTCAACCTAATTAATATTTTGCATGGTGGCATGCCGCTAACAACTAACAACGGTGTGCACAATTTCGATCTTCCTTTTCAACTGTAAAAAAACAATATAAATATTTTCATATTCGCAAGGGTCTTTCATATATACTTGTGTTAAAACTGTCATATTTAATAATCATTTATTTAATAATACTCTATTTTTTATACTTCTTGTGTAGAGAATATAAAAGAAAACATTTTTAATAACTGTGATGAAATATAAAAACTGTCACTAACACCCTAAAAAATTATCAAAATAATAATACCTAGTATGTATACACAATAAAATGGGATCTGCGGCCGAATTCCGAGCACACATTTCTTCGGAGAGAAGAAAAATTCTTCATAAACTTTCAATGAAGAAAATTTTTTCTCTTCAAAGAAACGTGTTCTCGGAATTCGGCCGCTGAAATATTCTTTTCTTTGAGGTATCACTGGTTGATTTGATTTGATAAATGGTAGTTATCAAGTGAAACAGGCAGTTCTCGAGTAATAATAAGGTGTAGTTAAGATAGCATCTAGGGTAATTTTTTTTCACAGCGTGCTGAGTGTCATTTCCCTTTTTATCAACAAGCGATAGTGGAAAGAGTTATAAACACACATATACAAATCACATGATTTCCACTGGGCAGTACTGGACGAGTTAAGGCTTATGTTAATCAGCCCAACCCCAACGTATGAGAAAATTCTATTATTGAAGCGGCGCGTCTCAACGTTCATTGTGTAAACCAGTAATAACAAAAGTTAACCGTATTCATAAACCGTCTGCTGCGCTTCACAGGCACATTCAAATAACACAACATAGACCGTCGGTTGCCGACCACTATCAACAGTGGCAGAGGCATATTTTCCATTTTCTAGCATATTTTATGGCTTAATAATACAGAGAAGAAAAAGGGTACTGGGCAATCTGGGAATTAGTCTGAAGCTCAAAATTATCGTGATGAATAAAGTAGATCGGTGATTTAGATAAGTCGGATGAAGTGTATCAGTTGAACCGGGTTTTTTATTGTATGAAACGTTAGGAAGAACGAAATTTTTGAAAATTTTTTTATGTGTACTGCATAATTGGAGTATTACGGAATTTCAGACAATTTTGGACTGCCAATGTTTTGGTACGCACGAAACATACAAATACAAATACAATTACAGATTAAAAAGTATAGAGACCATAGCACACACAGTTGTAAGAATTCGTAGTTCAAAGAAGCTTTCTTTTTTTAACTGTTGTACTATGTTTCGACAATGCTGATTGAAAACAAAATCGAATGAATAGAAACATGATAATACAAATTTTGAAAAATGCAATTTGGTATATGGGTTTTTACCACTTCATTCTGACACTATATATAATAAAAGACCGTTTCAGCAAATAATTAGTTAAGCTTTACAATTTTCGACAAAAATCGTTGCAATCCTCAATTGCTACGATGAGCTCTCTTTATAGCCAATAAGTTAGCATTTAAGTTAGTTATAAGTTTATTTTCCCTTTTTGACAAGCAGGTTTAAATCCCTACGAATGATAAATTCTAATTGCGATTGCTTTTCGCAAATCCTAATAATTAAAATTACAAATTTCTAACAGTGTTGAGAAGTCACCATTTGTGATTGGACACACATACTCATTAGTCTTTTCCGAGCCGGGATTCAAGTATACGACAACTGGCTGATTAGACCAGCATCATATTTCGAGACCAAAGATAGGTACTGGAACCCTATAAAGTTTAACGCCTACTCGGGTTTGCATAAGCTGTATCTTATTGCTTGAATTTAGCCGTCAAAAAGAGTGCGAAAAATAAAGCGTTCAATGTTTTTAAGCCACGAAGTGAATAAAAGAAACTAGTTCATTGGAACGGACGTAACCAATTTACAACAAAATTTTCTTGTTTCTTACGTATTCGAATATTTTCGTAACAATTTATGGCATTTAATGTGGAATTCTACAATGTAACGTAGCAGATGACAATAGCACGTTTATGAATCGTTCTTAATAAACAAAACAACAATATTCCAAAATTTTAATTCTCTCGTCCAAACAGTTTGCTTTTGATTTCCCAATGTCAATTCTCTCGGCAAATTATCGGACAATGTTAATCATACCATCAACCTGTTTCTATACAAGTATTATTATAACATTGGACTTTCTTTTTTCAAATCATTTTCATTCCATGATTTTTAATTGGTAAGATATCTATCACTTGTTAAGGTACAGATTTGACACTAGCAAAAGCTGGCACTTTTCCCTAAAGGCTAAACTTCAATGTCCATACCATAATTTATCAATCACCCGGTATGCATACAACGAGTTTCCCGTTATTAGCCGGCTATTGTCTCTGGAACAAGTCAAGCTAAATATCTTTAGCTGGTGGTTAGATATGTGTCTGTCCGACTTGTTGGTAGAGTCGATGGTAGGCCGGAAGGCGAGACTCTGTCGATCGAAGCAAATGACACACCAATTTATGCAAATTGCCATTTTCGCCGCAGTTGCTTTTGTGGCTTCGTTGCACTTGGCTACCAGCTGAACACTGACAGCGACTGCACCGCGTTTTTGCTCGATTCTGAAGTGGCTACTGCACCCTGAACGGTACTGAAAAGGCCCGCGGGCAATCTCGCTAAGGCTGCAACGGGCTTGAACTGGGCTTCTTCACGATTGGGGATTCTTTGCGAGAGACGAGGCGTCGGGTAGCCAATTTCTCTCGGCCATTGATTCTGCAACTAGCAGAAACATTCAAGCGCGTTTGAAGGGGAGAAGACAAACAAATCTCCGCCGGCGATAAATTTACGCGATCTTAAACACGGATGGACAGCTGAACCGACTACTGACCGCTGCTGGGAATGCTACCGGAGAACCGGGAAGTGCGCATCGTCAATTCATGTGCCGTAGGGTGGCTATGTTGAGTATACCTAAACAATTGCTAGTTTTGATTTTAATGATTGAAGCTTCTCAAACGAACTAGTAGGTATGAGAACGTCAAACAATTTAATACACAATGAACTAACTTCATGCAATTTTAGTACAGTTAATAAAGTTTGAAACAAAAAACTTCATTAGTTGACATTATATGGTCACCCTGTGTTGTAGGTCAGTGCAACGGCCACAGAATAATATTTGCTGAGTTTTGTTTCCAACATGTTATGTCCAACATATACTCCG
The DNA here is from genome assembly GCF_029784165.1 of Wyeomyia smithii. Taxonomy (NCBI): domain Eukaryota; kingdom Metazoa; phylum Arthropoda; class Insecta; order Diptera; family Culicidae; genus Wyeomyia; species Wyeomyia smithii. The sequence continues at coordinate 128,129,729 of NC_073696.1, read as the reverse complement.
ATCATCAGATGACGGAATTCTATCATGATCGGGTCAGTGTGTCCACTGATGATGGCAGAAACTGTGACGTGATCTCTTTCTCGAACCCGATTCATGGGATGTTATTCTAGCAAAATAATCAGTTCACCAAACATATGCATGTGTTTTACAGGAACTACAGCTTTTTTGCACAGGCATCAGGAACGTTACAACTACTAAACGAAATGGTTAAACCATAAGATGAAAGTACGATTATGGCTATGGAAAATAATTCGAATTGTTTGAGGGACGTTGTGGGCATTTAGAAGTAGGTTAAACTTTAAATGCGTCATGCAAATTTTGAGTAAAGTTTGTGTTCATTGTTTCTTGATTTCAGAAAAACGCGTTTTAAGTTTTCAGACAGTTTGTCTCTGGAACTTAATCGTTTGTTTAGTGATTACAACCAGTATCTGTTTTTATTTTATTTCAGTTTTGCTAATAATGAAATCTACAATATTGTTTATGATTGAATAGGATGCTTTCTAAAGATAGGATGCTTTCTAAAGACTGTTTTTATTTTTCCTAAATCTGAAATATATTCTTGTAATATGTTTGAATAATGAATTTTGTTAGAATCGCTGGATATATTTTGAATAACAAACTCAGTTTATCCAAGTTAAGCTGTTTAAGCGAATTAAAGTCATTGTGATTTTTCAAGAAAACATTGTGACTGAGATTTTGTTGATGATTATTATAACCTTATCATACTAATTGGTTCATCGTGCCTAGCCACTTTAAAAATTGTTGAATTGAGTTCAAGATCAAGATTTAAGTATGACAACATCGACAATTCGATGCTGATAGAACACGCTGGATTTAAGTTGGTTACTTGCTTGGAATCAAATCCATGACTCGGTGCTCATGAGGATCCTTTAAATAGAACATAACTTTTTCCAGAATATATTATGCATTAAGTTGAAAACTGGAGTTGTCGACTAGCGACATTCGATTTTTCTCTCATACCGTACATTATACCTAACGTCGGAAGTAATGCGCTGTATAGCAAATCAGATGCGCTATACAGCGCACTACTTCCGACGTTAAGTATAATGTACGATATGAGAGTAAAATCGAATGTCGCTAGTCGACAACTCCAATTTTCAACTTAATGCATAAAATGTGTTTTTTTTTTAAATATGAAGCACACATAAATTAAATGCTTAAGCTTGATTTTTTCATCGTTTGATGTTATATATCAAGTAAAACTCAAAAATATTATAAAGTATGAAACCTGCCTTGTCTCTTGGTCTCTTTGATGGAAATACAATGGAAATAAAAATTCTTGTGCGGGAAAGTTCGGCGTACAATTACCCATGTCAAAACATAAGACCATTCCAGTAACTCTCACTCATTCAAAAGTTTGTTACTGCGCGTAGCTTGCGTGCCATGGGACTCCGGAAGGCAGGCTTGTTATTCTCTAAAAAATGTGGAAAGAGCTGAGATAATATTCACCGTTCCCTTCTTACCTAGTATAAGCGCTGCGTATAGCAATAGTTTGCACCAAACTTCTTCATTCTACTTTGTACTTCTGCCGCTCGCAGAAAAATAATACGCTTTCTGCTTACACCACAGCTGAGTAGAACAAGAGTGGTGAATCACTCTACTGGAAACACACAGAATCACACCGCGGTGTGCACTGCTGAGATAAATTCAACAGTTTTGAAAAAATACCAATTTTGGTGTCGATTACAATAACCCCTTCCCCCCTCCTTCTGTGGGACTCCTCTCGTTGTTGCAAATTAACTCATTTTTCGTTCAAAACCTCTTTGTTTTTTCCCCTGCAATTCATAGACATAATATGCCTGAAAAAAAGGAACACCGGAAAAAATTGTAAAAATTGTTATTTTTGTATTTTAAAATTTTAATTTACATTATTAAGGATATGCAGTCATATTTATTTTGAAATTGATATCATCGTGCTCTTTGAAAAATTGAAATATCGCTTTTTTAATACACGAAAAAAATCACCGTTATTTAATAGAATCATTTTTTTTTACACAAGATATGTCAAAGATGCATGAGAAGATTTAAATGCAAATGATGCATGATTTAAATGTAAATGTTGAGCGATTTAATTTTTATTTAAGGTCAACCATTTTAATCGACCATTCGCAGTTTTTTTTTTAAATTACGACTGATTTGTGAAAAAGGTTTCTGTAAAGAAAGAGATTGATGTTTGCATATATTAACTTCTTAGGCAAAGTTGTAAACAACAAAAAAATGAAAAAAAAAATATTTGAAAACATTACTTTTTTAAATTTAATTTTTTCTATGAAAACTACAAAAGGTAAGCAAAACATTGATGGTTATTCAATAATAAAGAAACACATACAAACAAGTTAAAATACTCGAATAATTTTATTTTTCATTCGATCCAAAAAAAAGTTAAATTTATGTGATGTCTTCAGCAAAGTTGTAGATAGTATTTTTGTTTTTAAAGATCTGATTTATTTACATATGATGCTTATTCAAACTAAGAGAAATAAAAACTATGATTTTATGATTTTCACTCGGCGTAGGAGAGTACCCATGCAAAACTTCAGTTCAATCGTTCAGCTGCCTATTCCCCAGAACCAGGCAGAGTCATGCAATTCCATTCCCACAGACAGACAAACATTGCATAATCTAAAATAGTACATTTTTCGGCATTCCTGCACCGGAGGAAAATGCTGATACTAGACACCTTATTTCCTATGAGAAACATCGACGGCCACGTGGTCGAAATAATTATGCTGATGTTGATTATTTTTCCGAGTTCGACATTCGACATAGTAGTATAGTAACTGTAGCTAATAATTTCATCAGTGCTCTGTCGTTGGTGATCATTTAAAATGTTATCAACATTTTTTACTTTTACTTTTGACTTCTGTGTGTTCATCGTGAATTCGCGGGTGAGTTTCTAAATGTAATGCTACGGATATTTTACCGAAGGTAAGTGTCAAAAAGTGAATTCCACAACATGTGTTGGCAGCACATTAAAAAACCTTCATTAACTGAACGTCTCTGGCTATCATGGAAATCAACGGTATTTTCAGTTATCAATGACTAAACATCTTTTCGACTAATATCATCACGAAGGCACGAAGTAAACGTATTCCCTGTAGAGATTGGGCTGCTGTGGTGGCCGTTATAGTAAAATGTGGCTAAACCTGTCATCAGAGAGTGACCGCTCCCGTCAGAATAATAAAAAACAGTAAGATATGAGACACATGGAGAGATTTGAAAAGTAGCTGAGCTTGATCACGCCCGGTTGCGCTTAGGAAACCCGTTTGCCGTTTAACTATAGGAAAAATATATCAGTGTGTAGGACAGAATTCCGGCAGCGGCCAAAAATAAAATCCAAACAGATCTTGAAGTGCATATGCAAAGTACATCGATACAAGTTTGATACCTATAATTTGTTATCATTTAATTCTGGTAGAAACCAAAAGCTGCGACCCCAGGACACGTTTTACCAGCCTAAAGTCATTGGTATGAGGAAAAGCATGATCGGTCATCTTCATTTGTAGGCACTGAAAACAACATAGCAATGTTTCGCCTGGTAGGAAAGCGGCGAAACAAAAACTGCACAAGAAACCGGCGCGCGTTTACCGCTATTCCACGGCGTAGTCCTCTTTCGTAACGCGGTAAAACTAGCCGTTAGCATCGAACATCATGGCACAGAAGGCGGAAGCTCGACCCCAGAGACAGATATCTAGAAAATCAATTTTCCAACCTTCTCTTGATTCATAGACAATAGAAGATAAGATTTCACTTAGCTACGGTGTGTTTTAGCTATACAAATGTTGCAACTTTTTCCGAACATGTGTTTTTTTTTTCATTTTATGATTACTTGCCGGTCGAAGTTAGTGCTATTTCAGACTTTTATATATCATTCCTTGACCGTAGTCAGTGACTGTACACAAAGGATGACTGAAGGTGGTAGCCAACAGATGAACCCAATTTATTGCTTGGTTAACATCGTGTGTGCAATGAAAGAGGTTGGTTTGCCACACCTGATTGCAATGCGATCAGGTGCTCAATGTTTTCTCGGTATATACACATACAATACAAAGTGTGAAGTTATGCTCGTACTGGCTAGTGTTTGAGCCCCTAGCAGCAGGTCGCATAATAGCCGGCCAGCGATAAACGAATTGATATATTCGTTATTAATCAACATGCAACAGATATTGGAATCGTGGTACAATTTTGATCCAATAAAGTAACTGCCGTCTGTTCCAATCTCAGCTGGAACTTTTATTCAGTAAGAAGTGCGAATTTTTAAATCGTTCGGTACACTGACGGTTAACTGGAAATTTTGCGTTGAATAACAAATGCTATTATTTTCTTGTCGAATGACGACCACGGAAGAATGCAAGAAACTTCAAATAGCTGTACGTAGAAGCACATTAGTTTTTACTAAATACTTCTATAAAAATGTCGACGATGTTCTAACAAAATAATTCGTTGAATCATTATTATTTTGAATCATATATTGATTATAAGTCCTGTAGCCAATTTTCAATTTTTTTGAGATGTTTTGCTTCAAGCGATGTTTTTCTTGTGACTAAAAGTACCGATCAGTTTGGCGCATGCTAACTTTCCTAGCATACTTCGAAACGATTTCACACTACCATACATGATAAGTCCGAGAGAACGGAAGATTTCTGATGGATTGAGGTAATTACCTACCATTAACTGCTTTTTCATTTATCTTTTTTCCAAGAACAGGCATTTCGATGATGGTCGTTTGCAAGATCATGACGAGAGGCTGTCTTTATTATTATTTCGAAATTAGATTAACTGGTTCTGCTTCTGCTTGACCAACTGTTCATACTGCTGACCTTGTACACTCGTCCTAATGAGACATGTGAACATTAGGCGTTGAATCTCTAATTTTTTTACAGAGAACTTCTCTGCACTCGGACTAAAGCGAGATATAATATGTTTCGGACTGTTCATGTTACAGAGCTAATCTCAGATGGATGTCACAAATCCACCATTACCGCTCAATAGAAGAGAATAAATACAGTAGTTTTATTTAAATAAAGAAGTAACAATTTTTTGAAGTTAATTACCATTGTGGATTCATACCAACTGTATTAAATATAGGTAAATATAGTTGATATAGTTTGTAATGACGATCAGATTATTATATTAACCATTCTGTAGAAAAATATTGACGAATAGTGATGAGTGACAACATTGAATTCAATGAAAATTCAAATGTAATAACTAATCTTGCTATGAATTGTTTTTTTTTCATTGCCTAATTCCCAAACAAAATGGATGGAAATGAATTTATATAAAGTTATTCAGGGATCTCTCTTTGAGCAAAAGGATTCCTAGGACCAAGCGTGTTTTACATGAGCACGAGCTACTATCTTCACTCTCTGGCAGATTCTTCAGAAATGCCGGAAGTACAACATCTAGTCTTCGTGGACTTCAAAGCAGCATATGATACAGTCGATCGAGACCACCTATGGAAAATAATGCACGACTACGGTTTGTCTGCTAATCTGACACGACTTATCCAAACTACCGTGGATCAAGTGATGTGTGTGAATCCCTCGAATCCCTCCAAAGTGCGCAGAGGTTTGAGACAAAGAGATGGACTATCATGCACTTTGTTCAACATTGCTCTTGAGGGTGTAATCCGATAAGCGGACATCGAAACGAGAGGCACGATTCTGAGCAAAGGTAGTCAACTCATAAGCTTTGCAGACGACCTCGACATTTTTACTAGAAACTTTGCAATGGCGGAGGCAATCTTCGCCAGACTAAAAGTGGAGGCACAGAACAGATATGCAACTTCGAACAAAACTCTGCAGCAAATTGGTGCCCAAGCTTTCGCATTCAATTTTTGCTGTTACATCCTACATTGATTTTACAGTGCATCGTTCGAACAGTTCGCTCCAATAGTCTGAACATGAACCAAAAAAACTATTTTTTTTTTCCTTTAATAACCAGGCAAAAAGGTGATCTTGAATAGTTGAATCTATCAAAATCATGTTCACAGGACCGACCGCACTTCACACAGGACCGCATTCAAGAGATCTTTGAAGTGGAAATTCAGTAACAATTCACAATCAACGTCAATAGAACAAATTAAACTAAAAATCTTTCAACCATTCAAACATTGTCTAACAAATTTTCTTGGATCGTACACCTCACGACTGTTGAAACTATTTTAACCTGTTAGTTGATTTACTTGAATATTTCCGTTGTACTTGGAAACCGAATTTCTCGACCAACGACAATATTTTTTTCTCGTACCGTTTTTTTACCTAACATTGCTAGAAATGCATATCAGACGCGCTGTACCAGCACTGCCTACGACATTAGGTACAATATAAAAAAATAATTGTCGTTAGTCAAGATATTCAGTTTTCAACTTGGGCAACAATGAAATTCATTAAAAATATATCTACATAAAAACCGTTGCACGTATGCGGGTGGCACTGTACGTTTATCATGAAAAGGCACCCTCGCTATACCAGCACCGGGGAGAACAAAGGATTCTCTCGACGAAAAAGCGGCGAGAGCTCATACGGTCCTTTTGTTGAATGAATGGAATATAAGCGTGATGAAATTTCGAGTGTAAAATGCATTCTCTCCACCGCTAGATGTCGATACCTAAAATAAAGAGATTCTGTCTCATTTTTGGTTCTTCAGTTGAACAGATGTGGTGGAGGCTAGGAAAGTTGGTCTAGAAACTATGGCGTCGAAAACCAATCATATAAAAGCGAAAGTCTCGAGAGAAATCAACATTCGCCTCCCAGGGACGTTGATCATGGACGTGAATTCGAAGTGATAGGTGAGTTCGTATACTTGTGTAACGGCCCCCATCATTCCCCTCATATTAGCCTACAGGGTTCCGTCACATTAGGTGGCATATTTAGAACCCGGAAAGAAGCCGGTCTTCTACCGGGTTCTTTCCATGAGGCTTTCAGAGACCGCTAGAACACGGCCATCAGCCGTTCCATAAAAGTAGGTCAGAACTTGCTTAAATTTGAAGCCAAGTCTTCCACTTGGCTTGGGTGACGAAAACTGCAAAAAGTCACTCGTAAGCGCAATTAGAACAAACATTAAGAAATAAGTACATTCGCGCGAGGCAGTTAGCAGTATCGCGAGTGACCTAGGTGAGTTCAAAGATCGAGAGTATTATTTCACTGGTCACTATAGCTTTCGCTCAAACAGAATGAAATGGCCATAGAATGGCTTAAGAATAAGCGAGATAGGAGATAGAAGTTAGACTAGCGGTAAGTTAATTGTACTTAATAAAATTAATCTCCCTTTAAAGGCAATTCCGCACGGTCGTACGTACGTGCGTACGGGAAACTTTGTACGTGTTTTTTTTTTATCCTTGTTAAAACACAAGTTCCCGGTAGAGCCCGGAGCGCCCCCTACACTTGGGATCTGTGGAAACCGCCGTCAATAACACGAGAAAGGAGACGTAGTTAAGCTGGAAATCGAGCCTACTTTGGCTTTAGCAGGACACTTCGATCTACGAGCAAACGACGCCGCACAATACTGACGATGTACAAAACCCTAATCAGACGCTACTCACGAAGGACATATATGTACTGGCCGTATTTGAACGAATCGTGTAGCGGACAATCTTTTGTGGAGAATAACCCGAAAGCGGAAAGTGTGTGCAGGCGTCTGTATCACGAGCAGCAGGCACCACTTGGAGAGACTCCCAATGTGCAGCATACGAAGATCGGAAGGCTGCGATGGGTCACACTTGTCGCGAGGGTACCTGACGATAGTGCGGTGAAATCGGTTCTCTTCAAGGACTTCACCGGTATCAGAAACTGAGGGGACCAACGTGCTAGGTAGCTTGATCAAGTTGAGGCGAATCTGCGGGTGTCGAGTAGCCCAGGACCGAGGAGAGTGGAGGAAAATTCTGGATACGGCACGAGCCGGCTATTAAAGCATGATTTTCCGATTTAGCTCCGGTCCTCACAAGTTTCTATCTCACGCCTCCACGAGTCGCATGATCACAATAGACTGCCAGTTGAAACATGGACACAGCTGGTTGGCGTAGCTAGCCAATGTTGTCTATCAGGCAGAGAAGGTGTGACGTGATCATTGGCGCGCTAACCATATTCCGGCGGTAGAGGAAATGCTTCGCCAACCTGAGCGTCTGTTCACCAAGATGGTGCGGTTCAAAACAACTTCTGTTCTCCATGTTAGGGGCGGCTGATCGACGTCCTGGTGTCAATGTAAGACTCTAAACAGTGCTGATACGGCCTTACAAGCCAGCCGTAAAAATCATCAGTACAGGAAGCAAACAATGTAAGTTCGGACCAGAACAATTGGCATAGACCCAGGCAACGAAAGCGGACTAACGATTGGAAACTCGGATCATGGAACTGCAAGTCCCTTAATTTTTTGGGAAGTACCCGCATTCTTTCCGACTTATTGAGGGTCCGCAAGTTCGACACTGTAGCGCTGCAGGAGGTATGCTGGAAGGGAGTATCGGTACATACGTACAAAGATGGGTATACCATCTATCAGAGCTGCGGCAACACACACACGAGCTGAGCACAGCTTTAATTGTGATGAGTGAAATGCAGAAGCGCGTGATTGGGTGGTGGCCAATCGACAACAGAATGTGCAAGTTGAGGATTAGAGGCCGTTTCTTCAACGTGAGCATAAATCACGTGCACAGCCCTCATCTAGGTAGTAACGACGACGATAAGGTGGCCTTTTACGCGCAGCTGGAGCGTGCATACGATAGGTGCCCAAAACATGAGTCAAAATTGTTATCGGAGATCTTAACGCTCAGGTAGGCCAGGAGGAGGAATTCAGACCGGTTATTGGGAAGCTCAGCGCTCACCGGCTAACGAACGAAAATGGCCTTCGACTAATTGACTTCGCCGCCTCCAAGAACATGGCCATACGTACTTTCAGCATACCCTCCCAGATCGATACACCTGGAGATCCACCACCACAACAGACCGAATCACAAATCGATCACGTTTTGATTGATGGAAGGCACTTCTCGGATGTTATCGACGTCCAAACCTACCGTGGCGCAAACGTCGATTCTGACCACTATCCTCTGATGGTCAAAATGCGCCAAAGACTTTCGATTGTCAATAACATCCGCTACCGTCGCTCGCCACCGTATGACCTGGAACGACTCAAATTCCCCGAAGTCGTTGCTGATTACATGCAAAGCCTTGAGGCAGCACTGCCGGAAGAGGGTGAACTCATTGAAGCCCCTCTAGAGGACTCCTGGAGTAATGTAAAAGCAGCCATTAACAGCGCAGCGGAAGGTGCCATAGGGTTCGTCGAGAGGAATCGACGTAACGGCTAGTTCGACGAGTTTCGGACGATTCTAGCCGAGAAGAATGTAGCGCGGGCATTGATGCTGCAGCAAGGGACCCGTCGAAACGTGATGCGATATAAACTGAAGCGAAGACAGCAGACCCATTTGTTCAGGGACAAAAAGCGCTGCCTGGAAGAGATGGAGTGTGAGAAATTGGAGCAGCTGTATCGTTCGCAAGAAACACGCAAATTCTACAAGAAACTGAACGCTTCCCGCGCCGGCTTTGTGCCGCGAGCCGAAATGGGCCGGGATAAGGATGGAAGAATCTTGACGGATGAACATGAGGTGATCGACTGGTGGAAGCAGCACTACAATGAACACCTGAATGGCGCAGAGGCAGAGGACCAAGACGGCAGGAGGAACGACTTCGTCAGCACAGCGGATGAGGGAGAAATTCCGACCCCTACGATAGGTGAAGTTAAAGATGCCGTCAAGCAGCTCAAGAATAACAAATCAGCAGGAAAAGATGGCATCGCAGTGGAGCTTATCAAACTGGGTTCGGATAGGTTGGCTTTCTGTCTGCACCAGCTGATAGTCAGGATCTGGGATACAGGACAGCTACCGGAGGAGTGGAAGGAGAGAGTAATATACCCAATATACAAGAAGAGTGACAAGTTGGAATGTGAGAACTATCGAGCGATCACGATTCTCAACGCAGCCTATAAAGTGCTCTCCCGTCATCGTCATTCGTTGAGGTCTGGTAGACTTCGCCCCCGTACCAAGTGCACCATGTACAAGACGCTTGTAAGACAAGTAGTCCTTTACGAACCCGAGTCATGGAAAATGCTCGAGGAGAACTTGCAAGCACTGGCCGTTTTCGAATAACGTGTGCTTAGGACTATCTTCGGCGGAGTCTATGAGGATGGCGTATGGAGGCTAGGGTTGTCGATATTGAAAATAGAATATCGATATTTGTTTTATTAATATTAAAAGCAGCATCGATATGGAAATCAATATGAATGGCGGATATCGATATTTTATCGTTATATTCCTTTATTTATTTTTTGTTTGGCTTTCAGTTAGGCCTGAAACAAGCTGAACGCTAACGTGAGCGATCGGGCGAGATTCTTGCCGAAGGTTAATAAACAGCCGTGAGTAGAGTTGTTCATTAACCTACGGCAAGAATCTCACCCGATCGGTCGCGTTGGCGTTCAGCATGTTTCATACCTTAGTATTGAATATTCCGGCGAAGTGTTTGCTATTTCATCTCGTCCGTTAGGACAGCGGGCTGATTGCTGATCGCTTTACGCAAGGTGCATTTTCCAATCAGATTAAACCGACGTTTCGTGAGCCGCGTCTCCTAATCGTCACTGATCCATTGAGAAATCACCAGGCAGTTACTGCCCAACAAACAATTTTGTTGATTTACAGCTTAATAAGCTATAATTCAGGAGATTTCAGCTGAACTATAGCTTAATAAGCCGTTATTCATCGAAATTGCTTGTTGGGTGAAGCATCCTACCTGAACATTCATGTTATCGCTTATGTAACACCGATTCTTTACTGAAATTCATCGATTCTGCCATCCCAATGCAACACCAAGGCATCGCATTTGATCGGTTTAATGTGATGGTTATTGCCCCGAGAAGTGCCACACCCAAATTTCTGGAAATTCGCTCTATACATGCTGTTAATAAAAATGGAAATATGGCAACCATATTTCTGTCGAACTGCTTACATTTTCTATTTACCACTTATTGATGCTAGTACAGTGATGATTCGCTCGTTGGATGTTCGTTAGTTGGAGGTTCGTTAGTTGGGTGTTCGCTAGTTGGGCTGTCACCCAACTAAAAAGCACTCTAATGTCAGAATTCGACGTCATTCAAATGCATTTCAGGGGTCCGAAAAGTGAAAAAAAATATTACTAAAATAAAATTATATTATTTATTGTTGTAAAAAATTTGTAAACATGTTTAGTTATTACGCTTAATCCATTCAGCACTAATAAGTTTGTTTCTCAGCGCTATTAAGAAGCAGAGTGATGTGCTATCATTTTGCTTCTCGTTGGAGTTTTTGTATGAAAAAGTATTGACCAAATACATAGAATATTTACTACAGCAGCAAGACAGATGAGCAAAGTTCATTTTCTTTGACATAGTTTTACCGCAATGAAATTAGGAAATTTTCCAAAGCAGTAAGAAAACAAACAATCGGCGCTCCCCTTTAAAAAAATTGCTCAGTTGTCAGTTCATCCAACTAACGAACACGATTCGCTAGTTGGGTGGCAGTTGTGTTCCAACCAACGAATTTCGGCTGTACCAACAATTCTGGTACCTACTTTTTAGTTGGTTTGCCTTAAAATAGTTGAAATAGAGTAAACGTCCTTTAATTGCTATTGACCTATTTTCGAATAAATGGAGAAACCAAGCCTTAACGTTTGTTTTCAGTATAATGTGCACTTTCAATGAATATGAATTTTTGTTTGGTAGGCAAAATTTTGACGGTAGCACTCCCCTGATGGCAACCGAGAATATCGGATAGCAATATCGAGTCGCAATATCAAAATATCGATAATATCAAACGCGCCAGTATTGGTCGAAAATATCGATATTGCGACGAGCAAATATCGATAATATTAAATATCGATAAAATGTGCTCGTCGCAATATCGATAATATCAAATATCGATAAAATATAAGCAACCCATTGGAGGCGAAGGATGAACCACGAGCTAGCGCAATTCTACGGCGAACCCAGTATCCAGAAAATCGCAAAAGCTAGATGGGCGGGACATGTTGTAAGAATGCCGGACAACAATCCCGCAAAAATGGTGTTCGTCTCGAATCCGGCCGGTACAAGATGTAGAGATGCACAACGAGCTAAATGGTTAGATCAAGTGGAGTAAGATCTTGGAAGTGTGGGTCTCAAGAAACTGGAGACAAGCTGCTATGGACCGAGGACGTTGGCGTAACATTGTGACGCAGGTGAAATCCTGAGGGATGTTTCATCAGGAAAGTAAGTGAGTAAGTGATATGTGTTCGGCGGGAGGACACTGACTGACTGAATCACGATCGCGCAAGCATTTATATAATAGTAAGTTGCTGCTATCTCTGTGCGTGAAGAGATATTCTCTCAGTTAAAAGAGTATCGCAAGTGCTTGTAGTTGAACGAGGTACGCAACGAAGGGTGATGCGGTATTGGGCTATTAAGAATATATCTTCCTGGTACTTTAATTTAAAAAAAAAAAGCATGTCGTAGACAGGGAAATCGGGGGTTCGAGTCTCGTCTGGATGGCCCTAAGCACCAATATACATACTCACACATTCGCATATACAAACATATCCACACACTCAAACAAATAAACTGATGTATAATATACTTATACAGATACATGGGGGTATCATTTACATATACAGATACATGGGGGTACACAAGGGGAGAGGAACGCATTCTTGGTAGGGACCGGACAAAACATAAAAATTTTGCTTCAGCTATGAGACAGAATCGTCGCGTCTTCGATAATGTTGATTGATTTAAAATGCATTATGCCTTTGATATTCATTTGGCATTAATTGCAAAATTGTCCTATATATTTTGATACATAATAAAAATCATTAGTGACTTATGGAGTAGCAAGACCGTCCATTTGACACTGAGATTTTAAAATTCAGATTACCCATCTCTGAAAAAAAGTAAGTGAAATTGAAGAGGGTTACAAAAACGCATATACATACAAAAAATACTCAGTTCATCAAACTCAATCAAGAATATTGAAGAGAAAGGCAGGTTGTGAGAAAGAATAACCTAAATCAATGACTATTATGTGGCAGAACAGAATAAGACAAACATTGGTTCAGCGCGCTCACTCACTCTCAACACGAGCTACGTTGCAGAAGGGATAATAAACAATTCGAATTCGAATGTTGTACTCGAAATGACCATTGATTGAACGCTAATGATAGCCGTAGAACAGTTAGGGAAGGATCATACATAGATAACTATGCAGTCAATGCTTAATTATGAAAACGTGTAACGAACAGTAGACATAGGCATAAAATCGGACAAAATCTTGCAGTTTGGTTGTCCGCTCGAATTTAAGCGGAACAGTAAAACCATTATTTTAACGATATGTCTGTTCATTACCAATTTAACTCTGACCGGTTACACAAATCATGATTTCGAATCATAATCAAGGCAACGTTAAATCGATTGTGGAAATATTGTGGTGAAAATTTTTTTATTGAGTTTGCGTTTGGAGATTATCTATTGGCATAGAGTTTATGGTTGAGTTATGTTGTTTATGTAGTACGACCCAATTGAGCTTATAGAGAACACTCTTGGTAACAATGAACGTAAAATTGCGCTAGTAGATAATTATGGAATCAGTATGTGAGCTAAAGTTCCAAGAACCACGTAGTTACATAATATTGTACATCAGTACAATGATCCAAACGGCAAACCAGCATCACTGTTGTTATCTAGTTGGCTCAATCATGCACCATGTGGTGAGCATAATGGACACAATTCTCACTAATGACTCTACTGATTCCCATCTAAGCCAACATTACAGAATCATAAAATTGTCACACCCACAAAACAAATTAGAATCGTGAATGTGACAACGCAGAAGGAGCAAACAGAGTCTCGAACTTGGTTTCGGTTTGCACGAACAATGAAGACATTGGAATCGAATTGAAAGGTAAGCGCGAGTTACAATCAACAGCACATAAAAAGAATCTTCTAGACTTCTGAATATTCCATATGACACGTCTCAGGTTTTTCTATTGGAATTCTTACGACCAGTCGATCAAACCTACCGACTGGAATGAAACTCATCTTCAACATTTACCGTATATCCTATAGCTATGCTTTACTACGCCAGGCCAAGCCCCTGCTAAAGCAAAAAATCGTCGTCTTCATCGATCGCGAATACTTCAGAAACATCACTTTATGAAAGCATTATTGTGAATGACTAGTGGTGGAAGCGCGAAACTATCACAACACTGATTTCGAATAGGTCAATTGGTAAAAGCAGTTTAATTGGTGCAATGTGTTGCTGAATAATTTCAAATAAAAAATGAACGTTATAATTTCCATATACCTAATTTACATTTGACTAAACACTATTTTCAACACTAAATCTATGTTAAATGTTCGACTTTAAACTTTACTGAATTTAAAAGAAACAAATATTCCGAGAGTAGCGACAGTCGTCAATATTTTTTACTGTCAGACAGTATTTTTTACAGTAGTCTACAACCGATACTCAACACTCAATGCGACGTAGTCCAAAAAGAGTAAAAAAGTAATCGTTCTTAGTTGAATGAAATACAGTGAAACGATAAGTCGAAGAACTTGACTCCGAAAATAGCCCCGCAAGAAATCGTCGTATTATCAAGATTATTGCGTGTATAATAAAGATTAAACCAACAATTTTCAACAATCGAAAGTATGATTATGAAGAAACGAAAAATGTTTTGCATAAATGGTCGCTATGCAAGTAACACGAACCAAGCTTCAATTTTTTCAAACTAATTTATTAATACTGGGAGCATTCCGTAATGCTAAGTTTTTTTTGTTTTAGTTAAGTCGAAATAATGAACTAAATTGAAATTTTCGCTAGCTTCAGAAGAAGTTTAGCTGAAGTTTTCATTGAACATTCGTAAAATTCGTGGAAAGTGTGAGTGTGGAGTTTCACGTGAAAATTTTTTGCAATATTTAGAATTTACGCTTGTTTACAAGTACCCAACGGTAAAATACTCAACGGCTTCAACATGTAATAAAGGATATTTAGTTTATGGTTGGATTTTTACATATGAGCGCTATGTGAATAACTTGATTATTGTGTTTTGAAATCATCACAGACAAGGTTGCTGTTTTTCAGACAATGAGTCAGATTTCTACCAAGTTTTCGTTGCGAAAAAAGATCACCACGTATAAAATTCTGCAACTGTCATTGAAAATTAAATGACAAAGTTGCCTTTTGTCACAAAAAACAACCCAGATTATCAGATTATAGCATGGTTTTCCTGCTAGACTTTGGTTGAATCCTAGTGACAACCCTGGTAAAAGCAGACATAAGTTTACTTCATATAGCTCAGAGATTTGAAATACTCAACTTTTAATTATAGTTTTTCTTCATATTGCATCATACAGGCTGCAAGAGACAACAAATAATATTGAACATTCCAACATAATAAAATGGCACCGGCTGTTATTTGTTATTACATAATCAGTTTTCCTTTACTGAAGCGAGATCGGGCCAAGTTCGACTGGTCGGCCGTTGCCATCAGCTAACTTCGTTGCGACTCGCTCGGGTTGAGTTTCGATGAAACCCCCAGCCACTTGTGGCACTCCGATCTTGAACATAGGTATGATGGAAGATTGTGAGAGCACTTCATCTCTGATGTACCGAAGCATCGCGCAGTGTCTGTGAAGGGCGCGGAGTAGACTTGCGAATCAACGTAAAAATACAAATGGGAAAAAACAAGTGTGAAACAATCTTGGCACAATTGACATTTTCGTGCAGTTGAGATTTAGTGATCCATATTGTCGAGAGATGAGCATCTATTCGGTCATAGCTAGTTAAGACTCTTTTCTTTTTCTAAAACCGTATACTGTATGCTCATAGGAAGGACATGGTAATCACGTTTTGCAAATTTTTTGCAGCTATGTTTAAACCTTGGCAAAAAGGTCTTACTTTTAGCTTGCAGTTTAGAAAACATCGCCACAGCTTTCAATGCTGTCGTGACTAGATTTTAACTCGAAGGACAGTATTTTTTGCTCACTAAGTAAGCGCACAAAACATTGTCACATATATCAATCTTTTAAAATAATCCTAAAGTGATCTCTGCGAAACAAATGGTACAAAAAAATTTATTATGATTGTTAATGAAACATCCCACGCTGCCTCGCAAATCGATCCAGACAAATTATTTCTGATTTAACTGAAAGTTTACAATTGGCGATGCTCCAAGAATGCGTAAGATTGTTTGAAAATTAAGAAACTGAGAGAATGAAATTTCGTGATATTTCCCAGCAATTCTTTCAGCAAGCTGTACATCATGTATTGAACTCAAAGTCAATTTGCGAACACGATAATCAAACCCTTCAGGCTTCGATTTAAAAGTCAGCTTTCAGAATGATTTCTTTACGTTCATATATGGAAAATGCAATAAAACACTGAAAACGTCAGCAATACGCAAACGTGCAGTTGTGCTTGGAGCTAATAAGCAACAGATTGAAACATAACCTATTGATCGGCAAATGAAAAAAAAAATACGAACAGTTTAAGCAGAGGAATGGCATTACTACTACAGCATAATTCTTCGGCTGTTCGCTTATAACATTAATTTTCTGACTGCAATTGCTCTCACAGTGCAAAAAGACGATTGATGTCTGAAGTGAGGCGGTAGGTGAACGTAAAGAACATGACCATATGCATTGCGAGTATTTCGTTCTTTTCTTCATGATAACTAGCTGCGTTTTTCTCCTTCCAAATATTACATTGCATTGCACTCTTCCAGTATACCCTGACAAGAGATGGAGCCTTCACCAGTGTTGTTACGTAATTGTAGTAATAATGGGCACGATCGGTGATTTCACTGGTATCTTCGCAGATCGGGAATACAGACGAGGCAGGTATCCGCGGTGGTAGCAGTAGTGGTAATAATATGGTGCATCAGTCTATCGTGATGTTTGCGGGACTCGCGAAAGATTTCTGAGCCACCACCCAGCTTTTCTTGAGCGGAGTTTCCAATTGTTTTCTGAATAGCCGAGGTAGGATGACTTGAGTCAGGTCAATGATTGATAATTGCCTTCTTTCAACATTGGCATTGCCCACATGATTTGTTTATTATTTGAATATGCACGTGTGCTCGCATTAGCAAGCACTTAAATGCCAATCCGAAAAGTGAGCGCATAGATATCTGAGCGCGTTATTGACGTTCTGATGTTTCCTCTGCCGTGTTGGTATTGCTGTTGTAAGTAGTTGGTTATGATTAGTTGAGCCCTGAATCAAACCAGAAATATCGCGGGCAGCTGTCAGCAAAAGACAGCTGACCGCGTTATTTCTGGTTTACAAAAGAGGTTGAAAAATAAAATATGATCGATTACAAACTTCAATTCAACATACTGTGATCGCAAGTGAGGCAATAGCATGAAACAGGTGTTTCCATGGAAGGAAACGAACACTATGTACTTGAGAAGGAAAATCTGTTTATTGCCATAATGTGACGAATAAGGAAGCTGATAGCTGTCAGCACAATTGGTATTTTTTTTTTGCAAAATTGCATTAAATTCGGTAATTAGCCGATAAAACTAGAAGAAAAATATGGAGTTTTACCTTTATGAGCAGTATGGTATTGTTGCCTTCTAAGTGGATTCGCTCTTCTAATTATTATGATCAACGATTAATTATAGTGATCGGAAGATATAAAATACTACACAGCATTGATATACTGCTGGTGGCATGGCGATCCAACAGACTCGGTTTCCTTCCCAAAATAGATGCGAATTTACGTAACACCGACAGTTTAACTGTAACCAAACCAGCTGGGATGGAAGTCAATGCGGGTTTCGGTCGAGCCACGGCGGTTGTGTTTTTTACCGATTGGATTTGCTCGCGTAATATCGAAAATGAGCGATATCTACAGATGGCCGTCATGCTTAACTTATGTATTTAATAGTAGTGTGAGTGAGGTTTGGTTTCCCGTCTTACTATATTCGAGCGATCAGTCAGCACCGCCGTCGATAACGATCAGTTGATGATATGAGATGTGATGCGTGATCATGCCAAAAAAAGGAGTAAGAGCAAAATTCCCTTTGAGAGTAACTTTCATAAATTGACCAGGTTACTTTGGACAAAATGAAAGTTGTGTTGACCAGACACAACTAAGTTAGCTGTATCCAGCAACCGGAATTGCTACCAAAGCTGACGTGGTGCAAGATTGAATTTAAAGCCCGGGTTTTCCACAGCAATGGAGAAGTTTGTCTAGGCTCTAATCTATTCAATTCGACCACCAGAGGTTTTCTGTTTCTGTTTTAGAATACTTGTTAATTTTTCGGAAACATTGTATCAACAAATTTGCTATTTAACTTGGAGAACATGTCGCTTGAAACGCAGTTTTAATACCTCTTATTTCCATGACTACAGAAACAATGGTATGACTATTATATTAGAAATATCCCATAATGTTTAAAATCAGTTATGACAAAATTCCAATTTACCTGTCCTGTTTGGGGAAATGACGGGATTATCATTTTCACGATAGCAGTTTTCGATATACACCGTTTCCAAGATATTCTCATATTCATTGTTATGGTTAAGCTATAGCCCTTTAACACAAATGAAAAACCTGGGAGAGAAGCGTGATTATGTCTATCGGGCCATTGAAAGGTACAGTGACACTTCCTCATTGAATGACCGGAATAAATACGGTTGACCACGTTCAGCTAGGAACAAGCAAGTGATTCAGATTGAAAGGCAATGGATTCGAAGAACATCGAACCGCTCTGTACGTAAAATGACCAATGATCTTAAAATCTCTAAATACCCCATGTAGAACGTTCTCAAACAACATCTGTGATGCCATCCTGATCAGTTAAAAATATCAGGATTATATCAAATCTTGATATTTTGTTACCACCATTTTGTATCAACTTGTGTTCTAAACTTGGTCTCGTTGATAGTTAAAATATCAAAATTCCTATCAAAATTACTTACTGATTATTACAAATTATAGCAAGTTTTGTAAGGTTTTTGGCAGAAAAAGATCAGAATAAGTTAGAATGTATGATATTTTGTCAACTGAACAACAACTTTTGTTAAAAATATGCTTTAAAAAAACACACTTTGAAGTGTATGATAACAGAATTTGATATGATTCTGTACTTTTTATCATTCTGGTATATCAAGAATATTACAGGCTTTGTTATTTCTATCAAGTTCAGGTATATTTGTGTTACTCGTTTGTTATAACCGTTTGAGCGGAAAGCCTTCAGGAAACGTAAAGTTCACGGTGCTAGGATTTGTAAATTGAGGATTAAAGGTCGTTTCTTCAACTACAGCATCATCAACGTGCACTGCCCACACGAGGCGAGACACAACGACGAGAAGAAAGCGTTCTACGCGCAGCTGGGAAAGTGTGTGACGGCTGCCCTAGGAGGGACGTGCAAATTATCATCGGCGGCATGAATGCTCAGGTAAGACGAGAGACAATATACAATCCGGTGGTTGGGCTTTCACGCTGTATCGAACGACAACGGTCAACGGTACGTAAACTTTGCAGCCTTACGTGTTATGTTAGTCCGGAGCACCTTTTTCCCCTGCAAAGATATCAACAAAGCCACCAGGAGATCACCCGACCAACGTACAGAAAACCAAATCGACCACGTTCTAACCGACGGGACATGCTTATCCGATATTATCAACGTTCGCACATATCGCAGTCAGTGATGGAAACAAAACGAATGTGAGGCAATCGTCGTTTATTCATCACATGTACACTTCACGAAGTGTACAGGCCGTGACTAAACTAGAATCCTCTCAACCCATAATGAAATGATGATATGGTGCATAGGTTTCTGGGAGAAAACAAACACATGACTAGATTACATCAGCTCTGAGAAGCGATTCGATCGTTGCGTTTGTCTCTCCATAGGCCGGCAGTTAGGGGAAGAAAGGATAGGAACAGGAGAATATCATGTCGCCTGCACAGCAGCAGATGTGTGGTGCGGTGAGAGGGAATGTGTGGGGGAAGGGACTACTTCGGCAGCGGTTGAGTTTAAGCGAGAATAGGAAGGCATATTCATTTTCTGTCATTTTCTTTATTTTTCTGACAAAAAATCATATTCATGAGTCAAATGAATAAGGATATAAGGGGCCATCCACATACCACGTGGACAGCTTTGGGGGGGTGGGGGCGAGCTTCTAAAACACGGTGGTGAAGCACTGGCTAGAGCACTGCACTGGGTGATTGACAGCATCTGGGAGCATGACACGTTAGAAATGGATGGAAAAACCGCGTATTACATTTACAAAGGCGACAAGCTGGATTGTAGTAACTATCGCGCAATCACTTATCGCAAAGGAATTCGTGGGATAATACCAGGCGGTATTCAAAAGTGCCCGCACCACTGCACCACTATGGACCAGATCTTTGTACTGCAGCAAATACTACGGAAATGCCGAGTATTCATCGACTTTAGAGCGGCGTATGACGCAATCGATCGAAAGCAGTTATGGTACGTTAGCACGCACACGGGTTCTCGGACAAATAGATAGACGATAGATAGAGTTATGTGTACGGGGACGCTCTCGAGTCCTTTCGAATTTCGTAGAGGATTGCGGCAGGGTATTGGGCTTTCATGTCTATGTTATTAGAAGAGCGGGGATAGACACGAGTGGAACGATCTTCATAAGATCCGACCAGTTACTAGGCTTCGCCGACAATATTGACATTATGGCACGCAACTTTGAGGCGTTGGCGGAAACGTACAGCAGACTTAAGGCAGAGGCCAATCGGGTCGGACTAGTCATAAACACGTTGAAGACAAAACACATGAGAAGCAGAGGCTCGAGGAAAAACTCTGTGAGTCTCCCATCACGGATTCTGTTTAGAGATGATGAAATCAAGGTGGTAGAGACGAGTTTGCGTATTTGGACTCACTAGTGACCGCCGACAATGACACTGGCAGAAAGATAGAAAGACGTATTATGGCCGCAAATTACGCTTCGGTAAACGATTCGATCGGACAATAGTCGCCGATCCACAAAGTTGACCATCTAACAACAACAATATCACACGCTAGTCTCGAGAGCTAATAGCGGTCTCGATCAATTAGATTAGTTGAGAGAATTCGTTATCGATCTTGTTTTCAGCACATTTTGGCATGTTGTAGGATAAGTACAACGATACACCGTGTCCCAGTGCTGAGCGGAGAACATTTCTAGCTCGCAAAGATCCTCGACCTGATCGGAAATCGAACCCGATATCACAACCGTGTGGAAGAGCTAGCCGACCGACATCGCTAACCACAGAACCACGGCGACCACAAGTTGACCATCTACAAAACTCTTATTAAACTGGAAGTGCTCTACGGTCACGAAACATGGATCTTGCTCGTAGGGGATTAGTGTGCCCTTTCGAAGGGAAAATGCTGCGTACGATGTGCACATGGAATTTGGGACATGGAGACAACGAATGAACCGTGAGTCGCATCAGTTGCTGGAGAAACCCACTATAGTCCATCTCTATCAGTCAAAAATATCAGGATTATAACAAATCTTGATATACTGTTACGAAGTTTTTGTATCAACTTGTGTTCTAAACATGGTCTCGGTTATAGTAAAAATATCAAAATTCCTATAAAAATTACTTACTGATTATTACAAATTATAGCCAGTTTTGTGAGGTTTTTAGCAGAAAAAGATCAGAATTAGTTAGATTATACAATATTTTGTAAATTGAGTAACGAAATTTTGTTATAAATATGCTTTTTAAAGCACACTTTGGAACATTCTTGTGCATGATAACAGAATTTGATATAATTCTGCACTTTTCGTCATTCTGGCACATTAAGAATATTACAGGTTTTGTTATTTCTATCGAGTTGTTTACCCGTTTGTTATAAGCGTTTGATCGGGGTACGGCTAAAATCGGAAGGCTACGGTGGGCTGTGCAACGCGGCGTCGTGCACGGTGGATCGACCCTATGAATCTGCAAGAGTGGCGAGTGCAATGGCGTCGGCTCTTAGATACAGCAAAAGCCACACAGGCCTTTGTCTGAATGGTAAGGTAAGGTAAAGTTCACAAACTATCAGTAGCTTCGAAGACGCAGGACGCAGAAAAAAAAATATCTTTTTGGAGGAAATTATGGCTTGCAGTAGTCTCACAATGATCAAAACGATAGATTGTGGGCCAGTGCGTCTTGAACTGTCCTACAGGTCAGACGCTTTTCCGGTTGCTTGTGGACTGGTCTTTGACTGCCTATAGCTTCAAAGTTTGTGTTTTGTCAGTGTGTCTTTTAAAGACTACCTGAAAGTTATTTCCCATCAGTCTTTCTCAAGACTACCTACTTTTGAATTTAACATTTGTTTTAACTTTTTTCGTATCACCTGAAATGGCTGGACGGAAAAAGAAACCTCGCATCGCTGCGGGGAGGAAAAGAGAGGCATCTCTTTCTGACACTTCGAGTGTCTGTAGTGACAATCCATTTGATATTTTGCCTGAGCAAGAAGCTGGTGAAATGGAAGTTACCAATAATGAAACTATACAAAATATAAAATCTTTAAAAAAGGAGAAAGTTCCACCTATTGTGGTAACTATTTCCTCTGAATTTAATATATTCAAAAAGGAACTTTCAACGTTTGTTTCTGACGTTAAAGTTACCTATCAAATTGGCCGTAGAGGTGAATGCCGCTTATTAGCCGACTCTATCAAGGGTCGTGATCGTCTTGTTCAGTATTTAACTGACAAGATGTACAAATTTTTTACATATGACACCAAGAACGCCAAGCCGTTCAAGGTTGTCTTGAAAGGTCTCACCAACGATCAAACCGTTGATGAGATCAAACTTACTTTAACAGAATTACTTGGCATAGCCCCTACCCAAGTAATTCTAATGAAACAAAAATCACGAGGCGAAAACAGTCAGAGAACTGGAATTTCCCTTGTTAATTATTTAATTCATTTTAACCGCAATGAGGTTAACAACTTAAAATTTTTTGAAAAAGCACATGCTTTGTATAATGTGCGTGTAAAGTGGGAAATTTATAGGAAGTATGGCGGAGGTGAAAAGCATATCACCCAATGCCGTACTTGCCAACGTTATGGCCATGGTTCCAAATTCTGTAACATGGACCAAAAATGTCTTAATTGTGGAGACTCTTCTCACAAAAAGGACACATGTCCTGTGAAAGAGAGTAAAAATTTTCGCTGTGCGAATTGTAACGGCAACCATATGTCAAATTTTTATCAATGCCCAGTCCGTTTAGCAATTGTTAAGGCAAGGCAAGGTAAACAAAATTCAATTTCTCAATTAAAACCAACTTCAAAACAAAATTCTCCAAGCGTACCAGTGACGCATAGTGTACCTACTCCTTTGCATACCCGTTTAACTTATGCACAGGTTACAGGTAGTTCGAACATTATACCGCCTAGTGTTGGTAGTTCGAAAATGACCGTTAATATGGGTAAGCAAAACACGCTAGAAAATAATTGTACACCTGTTACTCCAGCTAATATTGCTGCCGAAAATATTTTTTCTAATGTCAACTGCCTGGGGCCTATTACGGCAGGTAAACTTTCTTTTTTGCAACAGGCAATGTTCGATCTTATGAACGCCATGTTGCAGGCAAAATCAATGTTTGAAGCCATTCAAATAGGCACAAATTTTACTATTAAAATTGTTTCTAATTTAAAATTTAGCAATGATTTTAAATAAAACAATTAAAATATTAAATTGGAATGCTCGCTCATTGAAGGCCAATGAGAATGAGCTTTTTAATTTTTTAACAGTAAATAATGTGCATATTGCAATTATTACTGAAACATTTTTGAAACCTAACATCAAATTAAAATATGATCCCAATTACGTGGTTCATAGATATGATAGGATTCAGGGTTCCGGCGGTGGAGTTGCAATTGTTATTCATCGCCGAATCAAACATCGTGCTCTTCCCCATCTTGAGACGAAAGTTATTGAAACTTTGGGAATTGAAGTTCAAACTAAACTTGGGATTTTATTTATTGCTGCAGCATATTTACCATTTCAATGCACACGCGAGCTCAAAAATTATTTTAAAGGTGATTTACAAAAACTCACCAGAAATCGTTCTAAATTTTTCATAATCGGCGATTTTAACGCTAAACATCGTTCATGGAATAATTCTCAAAGTAATTCCAATGGCAAAATTTTATTCAATGATTGTTCTTCAGGATACTATTCTATTTTGTCTCCGAATAGTCCTACATGCTTTTCTTCTGTAAGAAACCCTTCAACAATTGATTTGGTGCTTACAGATCAAAGTCATGTATGTAGTGATTTGATCACACATGCTGACTTTGATTCTGACCATCTTCCAATAACTTTTTCTTTATCACATGGATCAGTTTTAAACCCTATGAGCTCTGTTTTTAATTATAACAAGGCTAATTGGGAAAGATACAAAACTCATATTGAGAGAAATTTCAATAATGAGCTTGATTTGCAAAACGAAGTGAATATTGATTCCGCTTTGGAAGCATTAAAATGTGCAATTGTTGATGCCAGGAATTATTCTGTTCCAAAGGCTCAAGTGAAATTTGATTCATCAATAATTGACGAAAATCTTCAACTTCTAATTCGTTTGAAAAATGTCCGCAGACGTCAATATCAACGTACTCGTGACCCTGTTTTTAAAACTATTTATAAAGATTTACAGAAAGAGATTAAACATAGATTTACTCTTCTGAGAAATCAAAATTTTGAGACTAAAGTTGAAAAATTGAAACCATATTCAAAACCATTTTGGAAGCTGTCGAAGATTCTTAAGAAACCTTCAAAGCCTATTCCAGTTTTAAAAGATGGTGAACGTTTTCTTGTATCCAATGAACAAAAGGCTCAAAGACTTGCTCAGCAGTTTGAGAGTGTTCATAACTCAAATTTGAATTTTGTGAGTCCAATTGAAAATGAAGTCACACGTCAATTTGATTTAATTTCTTCCCAGAATTTTTTACCTGCAGAAATAATTGAAACTAACTTGAATGAGATTAAATCAATTATTAAAAATTTCAAAAATATGAAAGCACCTGGTGACGATGGAATCTTTAATATACTAATCAAACATCTCCCTGAGAGCACAATGGAATTTTTAGTGAAAATTTTCAATTGCTGCTTCAAAATTGCATATTTTCCCAAATTATGGAAAAATGCAAAAATTACTCCCATTTTAAAACCGGATAAGAACCCAGCTGAAGTTTCAAGTTATCGACCAATCAGTTTGCTTTCTTCAATAAGTAAACTGTTTGAGAGAATTATTCTTAACAGAATGATGTCACACATCAACGAAAATTCAATTTTTGCAAATGAACAGTTTGGATTTCGCCATGGGCATTCCACAACTCATCAATTGCTCAGAGTTACTAATATGATACGAGCTAACAAATCTGAAGGTTATTCCACTGGAGCTGCTCTTTTAGACATAGAAAAAGCATTCGACAGTGTTTGGCATAAAGGTTTGATTGCGAAATTGCAAACTTTTAATTTTCCAATTTTCTTAATCAAAATTTTAAAAAATTATCTTACTGATCGAACTCTGCAGGTTGTCTATCAGAATTCAAAATCTGATAGATTTCCTGTCAGAGCAGGTGTACCTCAAGGTTCAGTCTTGGGTCCAGTCCTGTACAACATATTCACTTCAGATCTTCCTGATTTGCCTTCAGGATGCACAAAGTCATTGTTCTGCGATGACACAAGCATTTCCGTAAAAGGAAAAAGTCTTCGTGTCATATGCAGTCGATTGCAGAAAAGTTTAGATATTTTTTCTTCCTACTTGCAAAAGTGGAAAATCTCTCCCAATGCTTCTAAAACTCAAATGATAATTTTTCCGCATAAGCCTAGGGCTTCTTTCCTCAAGCCAAACAATAATCACGTTGTCAAGATGAATGGGGTTATTTTAAGTTGGTCCGACAAGGTTAAGTACTTGGGACTAATTTATGATAAAAAACTTATTTTCAAAGAGCACATTGAGAGTATACAAGCCAAGTGCATCAAATATACGAGATGTTTATATCCTCTCATTAACAGGAATTCTAAACTTTGTTTAAAGAACAAACTTTTGATTTACAAACAAATTTTTAGACCAGCAATGCTTTATGCTGTACCGATCTGGTCAAGTTGCTGTTCAACAAGGAAGAAAACGCTCCAAAGGATTCAGAATAAAATTCTGAAAATGATTTTGAAGCGTCCTCCTTGGTTTGGTACACTCGAATTACATAGACTTACTGGTGTTGAACCATTAGAAGCTATGTCAAATAAAATTATTAACAATTTTCGACAAAAATCGTTGCAATCCTCAATTGCTACGATAAGCTCTCTTTATAGCCAATAAGTTAGCAATTAAGTTAGTTGTAAGTTTACTTCCCCTTTTCTGACAAGTAGGTTTAAATCCCTACGAATGATAAGTCCTAATTGCGAAAGCAAACAAATCCTAACAATTAAAATTACAAATTTCTAACAGTGTTGAGAAGTCACCATTTGTGATTGGACACACATACTCATTATTTACTAATATTTATCATAAATACTTAAGCTACTAACAAATCCCCCCTTATAAAAAAAAAAAAAAAAAAATAGATTGTGGGCCTACTCTTCGCAGAATATTTCGGATAGTGACAGAAATATTTCTCGGTTCCAACGTGACCCTTCAGTGATGGTTTGGGGAGGTGTTTGCAAGCGTGGCGTTGAAAAAAATATTTGGATTTGGATAAAATTGTAAAATTAAGCGTAGACAAAATGTACGGAGATCAGTTTGTGTTTCAGCAGGACGAAGTAACCCCTCACACAGCGAATCTGATTTACATATGGTTTGGTAAACCATTTTATGTTTGCTAGGCATCTTAAACTTCGCTATTCACCAGGGAGGTCCCATTTCGGGGTTCAAAAAATCAAAACTTTGAGCACTTTTGGACACCGTTAAATCAAGTCTGATTGAGATGAAATTTCGAACATTTTTGGACTAATGAACAAAACGTTCATGGTTGGTTCTTTAAATTCGCTGATGAAATTTTTTCCATACATTCAATGTCACCCTAATGCAAGTAATAATTTTCGTCCAACTCGTCTGATGTAGGGAGTAATAATAGACAGCAGCAAGAGAGCCGATGTGTGAACGAACTATTCAGAAAGCCAAAAAACATTTTTAAATTGCAAGGGTCAAATTTTTAACGACTAAAGATTGGCTCCAATTAAAAGTTAGTGTCGTTAGTGGTTTAACGGAATAGTGCCTATTAAATAAAACAATTGTCCAAACTTGCAACTGAAACGGAAACGATCTACCCGAACCAAATCACATAGAAACGTGGAATGGCTCATTCACGATCGTTGAAGCCTGTTGACTTTTCAAACAAATCATTCAAATGATAAGAAAAAGACAAGCCGAATGGGAGCTCCCCACGTTATTTCATTAGCGATGTTTCAGATGACGTAAAAGTAGAGAGCAGTAGAGTAGAGAGCAGTAGAGTAGAGAGCACATTGAATTTTCTTCAAAAGAGCATCATCAACCCAAACAAAACGTTCATTCGATTAAGATTTGGAATCCCGTTGGATTGTGATTTCCGCAGGTCAGTTGATTAGTTTAGCATAATTCCTTTATTTATTACATTTCTAGCCCTTCATGACTACTTCCCCATTCATCAGATGACTATTGAACTTCAGTGTCAGTGATTATGTGTATGGCGTACCATCTTTGTCAGTGTTCGCTGAGTGATTTTACAGTAAGGAGCTGTGTTCGTGATGGAGGGTTTTCTCTGTGCGATCGTGTTTGCTGTCAAACTTATGTATATTTCTTGTAGTGTACAACCATTAGAAACAATGACAAAATGCCATACATAATGAAATTTGTTGCAGGTGCTAATGAAACATGCGTGACTACAGAAGGGTTAGAAGGAAACTGTATCAAACTTAACAAATGCAATCAGTTGCTTTCACAATCAGACGTGGTGAACGAAATCCTCGACACGAGTAAATGCGGTTTTGAAGCGGATTATTCTACCTTGGTATGCTGTCCCAAATGGCAGAACAAGGACAGATGTGGACTTACAACAAATCAGGTTGATGGATCAGTGGATAACGTTACGTTTCCATGGGTTGTGGATGTAATTTACAAATTAAAACAGCGGTATACTGCATTTGATTGTGCCGGTTCATTAATCAACAGTTGGTTTGTATTATCAGCAGCCCATTGCGTATTGAAAGTACCGTCGAGATACAAACCGTAAGCACTTAAATCGTTTATATTAGCTATACTTAGTGTTTGATGGAATTTCCGTTTTCAGGTTCAAAATCAGAATCAATGGAAAACCTTTTCGCCATGAACATATTATCCAGAAAACTATCGTTCATCCCAACTACCTCACTGATTATTTAAACATACACAACGATATTGCATTGTTTAAGTTAATGCAAGGAGTTCAATTTAATGAATTTGCACAACCGGTTTGTCTACCATCCAGCATAGACAACAATTCAATGATGTTACAACGTGAAAGTATTCTTACAATTTTTGCGGTTGGACCAATATCGGATGGTGGGTACAATGTCTGAGCATTTTTTTCAAAACTCAGTTCGTATTGGTATACTTCGCGCATTTTTCGAATGATTCGTATTGTTTCAGGTACGACAAAACGTACTAAGCGTCTCATCTCTATGCCACTGAAAGATCCCTCAGTGTGTAATAACCTCTATCAGCCTTTGGGCTTGCAACTTGATGATGCACAGTTATGTGTTGGCGGTGAACCTAAGCAAGATTCCTGTCGTGGTGATTCAGGAGGCCCTTTGATGATGCAGCAGCAAGGGCACTGGTATCAGATTGGTATTATTAGCCTAGGGCCTGAACGGTGTGGTGGAAAGATTCCTGGAATCTATGTCAACCTTCTAAAGTATATTAATTGGATCGAAGAAACACTTGATGACAGCTAACAATAAGACAGTAATATCGAAGCGTGTTGAATTTTTGAGTGTAAGTATTCTAATGTAAATAATCAAAGAGACCTGTGCTCCCCCTCCGATACTTGTAAATTGCTAGCGTCTTGTAACGAACCCAAAACGATAAAAAATATATTTACGAGAATAACCGGCAAAAAGTACAGTAATTTTATATTTTTACCTCTCCCCTAGAAAAGTAGACGAATCACTTTGAAGCCCAAAGTTCTGAATAAGCTTTAAAAAGATCCGAATCAGTTCAACGAACTGCGTATTTGCTATATGTGTGTGCGAAATGCTAACCAATTTCACTAACCGTTCTCACAGATTTTTGTCACTTCGACCAATATTTTGATATTTTGTGTTGAATGTTTTTGCTCTTGTTAAGTCAGGATAACGTATCATTATTGGAAGTTTTCGTCATAATACGACCAATAGTATTAGTCCAGGCCGGTATTACACTTCTCATTAAGTGCACAACCGTTCTGGGAGTTGTGAAGAAGCGGTTAAACCAATGAGGGTTCTGGTCATATGTACTGAAGAGACGATTCAAGTCTTGCTAGTTCATGGACTTTTTCGTTTCCGTCAGTTACACAGAGACAGGAATAAGTTATGATGTGCATGTCGCAAACTTAAAAGCATTTAAAGTTGTTTGACTGTCGGACAAGATCCAAATGTTTTAGCATCTGTGTTTTCTGCGTAGGCATATAATAGAACATTCTAGAATTGAATGAACATCAGCTTGGAAGACCATTATCCAATGACTCTTTGGAATTGATATATTCCTGGGTCGGTTACCCCTGCTCTTACTCAATTGTTCATTCTTGTACCATTTGTGTATGAAATAATTCACCCGGTACAAGGATCAGGACCACCGTGTTGTTAAGCACCACGTCCAGGTTCAAATATTCAAAAACGTCGCTCGAAGTTTCGTCTTCACCTAGTCTTCATTTTTTGTTGCAGTGAGAGCATAAAGGTGTGCGTCTCATTGTACCCGTTATTAAGAGGGTTGAAGTATTTTCAACTTATCTTAGTCACCTTTCTCCTTTGGGTTATAAATGGGAAGATAGTAGTTTAAGGATTTTGAGCCTTCCAGTTATCGCACTTACTTACCAGTGCCACGAACAATCATTACTATACTTCGTTTCGCCCATTTCTTTCTTTATTTAAATGATTTCAAACACTCTTAATTGTTTTCACCTACATTCAAAGATTTACCTTCGCAAATGCATAACGGATCGCCCAGTAAACAATTTTGTTGTACACCAGCTTTATTAGCCGGAATCAGATTAATAGCAGCTTAACAAGCTGCAAATCAACAAAAATGTTTGTTGGGCGGACATTATATACGTTCACACTCAAAAGAAAAATCATTTGAAATGATTAGTTTTATCGAACATCCTTGGATTTCAGTTTTTGTACATCACCTCGGTTCTAAAAATACTCTTGTTGGATGACATTCGGTCATTTTCAGCTGATTTCCAGAAAAGGAAGTCGTCAACTTGGATTTCAAAATGGCGCGTGGAATCAATTTTTTGTTTCTGACCATCAGTCTGATACCGGAAATACCCATATTGGGTGGTATGCAGGCATTCTTGGCTGTTTTCCAGAAACCGGAAGTCACCATCCTAGTACTCAGAATGGTATCTGAGATGGATTTTTACTATCGACTGTTTTCCATACACCGGAAGCCCAGAAGTTAATTGCTGGCCTCTGGGCGTTATTCCGGTTCCGGATATACCCATATTGGGTAATATTCGGCCATTTTTGGCTGTTTTCCAGAAATCGTAAGCCACCATCTTAGAATTTCAAAATAGTGTCTGAAGTCGATTTTTGGCTTCTGGGCATCATCACGATTACGGAAACACCCATTTTGGATGGTATTTGGCCAATTTCGGCTATTTCCCAGACACCGGAAGTCGCCATCTTAGAATTCAAAATGGTATGTGAGGTTACGGAAATACCCTCATTGGGTGGTATTTGGTCACTTTCGGCAGTTTTCTAGAAGGCGGAAGTCGCTATCGCTGGTCACTTTTGCCTTATTTCCACCCCTCCCCCCCTCCTTTCAAAGAAGGGAGGAGTGACAAACCATCATAGATACATTTTTCACCCCCAAAAACATTCACATGCCCAATTGGTTTCATTTGCTCAATTAGTTCTCGAGCTGTGCAGAAATTTGTGTTTCATATGTATGGTACCCCTTCCTTTTTGAAGAGGGAGGGGAGTCGAACCAACATGAATGTATGTTCTCATGCCAAATTTGGTTCCATTTGCTTGATCAATTCTGAAGTCATCCAAAAATTTGTGTTCCATTTGTATGGATGCTCTCCGCTTCCAGAGGAGGGAGGGGTCTCTAAGTATCATAATAAACCTCCCCTGGCTCCAGAAACCTCTACATACAAATTTTCATGCCGATCGGCTCAGTAATTTCCAAGTCTATATACATTAGACAGACAGACAGAATCAGCATGAGCTCTCGACATGTGCGGTGTATATGCAGAGCAGGGATAAAATAAAACGGTCTCTTGGAGAGCGTCCAAAGCGTTTCTACGCTGATATGCCGAAAAAGACCACTACCAGTTCTCCCATAACATCAAACCCCTTCGATCTGTTGTCTTCGATGAAACCGATTCCGACGATTCATCAGCGGGAACATCTTATGCCAACCCTGGGAATTTAGAAAGAGGAATAATATTTCCTCTCCTAAACTTCCTCGGAAAGGTCCTAAGATTTCCCAAAGTGGAATGAAAAGTACAAACAAACCAAATAGTGCTGCGGAAAAGTAAACTCCTCCTGGGCTTGCAAATTCAAAGTTCCAGAAGGAGTTTCCAGCACTGCCAGCAACATCTAAAACCCCAGTTGTTCTTTTTGCACACCCAGTTGATGAAACTAACTCTGGATTAGTGAAATTTTCTGACATTGTAGACTGGATTTTTGAAACTTTCAATGTAACCGATCCAATTAAAATTTTTCTTACAGCATTCCTCTGAACAGTAAGGGCATTTTTGAAGCACTTGACTGCTCTCCTTGCTGATTCATCTACTTATATGAATCTCTGTTATACAGTGGAATTGTAGAATTATTATAACATAAATTGATTCATCTAAAGTTTAGATAAATGAAAACAAATGTGATGCATTTTCTTTTTGTGAAACTCGGCTTACCTCGAATATTGATCTCAACTTCCATGATTTTAATATTATTCGCCTTGATCGAGACACCCCATATGGAGGAGTACTTCTAGAGATTGAAAAGTGCTATTCTTTCTATCGTATTAACCTCCCCTCGATTCCAGGCATCGAAGTTATCGCATGTCAAATGACAAAACAAGGTAAAGAGCTTTGTATTGCCTCAATATATATTTCCTTCAGAGCACAGGTTGGGCAACGGCTGCTCTTTGATTCAACAGAACTTCTCCCCACGCCACATCTGATTTTGGTAGACTTTAACTCTCATGGCGTAGCTTGGGGTTTCCCCTTATAACGATAACCGCTTCTCTTTGATCTGTAACCTTTGCGATGACTTCGACATGTCAATTTTAAACAATGTGGAATGACACGTGTTCCGAAACCTCAAGCACGTCCAAGTGCTTTGGATCCATCCCTCTGTTCGACGTCATTACGGTTGGATTGCACATGGAAGGTAATCCTTGATCCTCACGGTATCGACCATTTGCCTATTCTAATTTCAGTTATTAACGGGTCAACTCGCACGCGACCAATTGATATTCCGTATGACCTCACACAGAATATCGATTGGAAGTTATACGAGGAAATGGTTTCAGAAGGTGTCGAGTCGATTCAACATCATCCACCACTTGAAGAATACAACCGCCTCGTGGGCTTGATTCTCGATGCCGCGTTGCAAGCCTAAACGACAAAATATCCCGGGGTAGCGATCAAAAAACCGGCCTTCCACACCGTGGTGGGACAAAGAGTGCTCCGATGTCTACACTCAAAGATCCGACGCGTTTTTGGCCTATCAGAAGAAAGGTATACCTGGCGACTATATGCGGTATTCGGAGCTTGACGCCAAGTTTAGAAACTTGACTAAAGCAAAGAAACGCGGATATTGGCGTCGATTTGTAAACGAGACATCGATGAACACTCTTTAGAACACAGCCAGAAGAATGCGTAATCTCGAAACGGTCAACGAAAGCGAAGAGTCTCCAAGTAGGTGTATATTTGGTTTTGCCAGGAAAGTATGTCCGGACTCTGTTCCTGAGCAAAACATTGTTCGCGATGCGTCTCCGGGCTACGACGCGATAGAATCACCTTTGACGATGGCAGAATTTTCAGTTGCCCTTCTGTCCTGCAACAACAATGCACCTGGGTTAGATAGAATCAAATTCAACTAGATTCTTCTAACAGGCCAAGATGCGCTTATTGAACTTATTCAATAAGTTCCTAGAGCAAAACATTGTACTGCTGGATTGGAGGCAAGTGAAAGTGATCGCCATCCGAAAACCGGGAAAGCCAGCTTCTGATCACAGCTCTTATAGGCCGATCGCAATGCTATCCTGTATCCGGAAATTGATGGAAAAAATGATACTCCGGCATTTAGACCACTGGGTCGAATCAAATGGTCTCAATTTGGTTTCCGCCGTGTCAAAGGGACGAATGATTGTCTTGCGTTGCTTTCAACAGATATTCAGCTAGCATATGCTCGCAAAGAACAAATGGCGTCTGCGTTCTTGAACTTTAGGGGGCTTTTGATTCCGTTTCTATTGACATAATTTAAAAAATGTCTGCAACTGCTCGAAAAACCTGAAAAATCTGCTTGACATCTGAAAAAATTTAGGCTTGACTTGAAAAAAAAATCTCGAGCGACGAAAGTATGCAAATTAGTACACAATTCGAGAAAGTGAGCGCAAATACAAAGAGACTTTGACGAATATTTGCAGAAACTATCGAAAATCTGTAAATATCTGCGAATCAATAAAAATCTGCACACAGACTCTAAAAATTTGCGTTTTGCAGACAAATCTGCGAATCTGGCATCCCTGGACCAGCCGTGTCATGCCGTAAGTTGCGTCGAGTTAACTGATATACATGAACAGAGATGCTGAATTAAAACAAGCTCAGCACACACCTCACAAAGAATGATTCTTTTTTGAATTTACGCAAATACTTTTCGTTTCTAATTTTTTTATTGATGTTTAATTGTTAGACTCATGCCACACTGACATCTAGGTCATTGTTTTTTGAGTCGTTGAGGAACAGAGTGGTCTATGTACATAAATCGGTAACACGTAGCATATTACATGTGATAAATAACATATCACTTGTTCTGTACATGTCACACGTGATATGTGTGTGTTCTGTTTCGGACGAAATTTCAACACAATCAGCTTTAAAGTTCGATTTTTCGAAATTTTCTCAATTTCCCAACTTCAGCTTCTTGAGTAGATGCGGTTTATGCAACAAACTCATTTCCGAAAAAAAAAAAGGTCTTTAGATCACTCTGTTCCGCAACGGCTCATTTATTGTCATTTATATTGTGATGAATTAACATTTTTATTTGTTATATCCCATAAGTAAAAATATAACCTTTCTTTATAGCGCATTTTATCATTATACTCTCTGTTTGGAGTAATTGCAATGTTCAACTTTTTGCTTTTAATAACTGAGATTAATTGTTCCTGTTTTCATTTCCATCCAGCAAATTTATGAAAAAGTGACAGTAAACTACTGCTAGAGGCCAATTAACGCTTTGCTCACGACAATCTTCGTCGCCATTGGCTGTCTTCGTTGACAGCCGTACTGTAGCGCCCCATGACATAACAAGCCAGCTATGAATGCACTTCGGCATAGTACCGCGCAATAAGTGAGAAACAAGCTAGCGAAAAAAAAAAAACAAACAATTCGTGACAAGTGAAAATCAATGAAAGACGAAGGCGAGAGAAGGTGTTGTAAACCTGACAACCTGTGCGCTGTACCTCTTCAAGAGTTTTACTGCTACCGAGAAACAGCGGGGGCAAGGCGTACATCAAACACTTTACCCGTGCTAATTAGCCGTCATGACAATGCTTCTTTTGTTTATTTATTAGTATGAATGTTTAAGCTGTTGCGACGAGTCTCCAAATTGCGTTTATGTAATGGACGTAGGCCATGAATCTGCTTCAGGGAATAAGTCGCACTCGAACCAGGTCCCTCGAGTTCAGCAGGGGTCGCACAATGTTTTTCACGAACTATGCTATTGGACGCAATGTGGCCGATTGTGCATCTAAAGTGAGCCTAGATAGTTTTAGTTATATCTATTTACTTATATTTTTGGGTTAGTAATCATAAGGGATCATTTCATATAGAATACATAGACAATTTCTTGAATGTCAACTAGACATGAGATATAACTAGATTTAGCTACTGACAAAATTAAGCTGATCTTCTCATTAGTTATGAAACCGGGAAGTTTCGATCCGATTGCACTACAGATTAGACTTTCCGGACTCAATCATTCTTAGGTTTGTGATCAAAATTTTGAACAAAAATTTAAAAACTTATGTTCATAGAACACATTGAGATGAAACAAGCAAAGTGCGTTGAATTCTGACCATTTTTTCGCACATCTTTAAAAGTGCTAGAAAGTCATCATTTATGATAGGCCACATAACATGACTAGCTGACATAATAAACAAAGAGTTGTGCATTTTCATTATTTGCTCATAATCTTTTATAATATGTTGATATATGTGGCCATTGCGTTGTAGACAGAATAGTAGAAAATTAAAGTGATCTAAATTGAATATTTGTTGAAAAACAAAGAAAAAACACTTTATGTCATAACACGTTTCATTCAAATTATCTCATCCATTTGTAATCGACCATATGACTTCCATGACGCAACGAATTCTTCCAATTTCCGAGGGCAAAAACCTTTTGCCACATTCCATTTCAACCATGTAGAAGGCATAGTCGACCAAAACTGTGTAAATAAAAGCGAAAGGTATCCAAAAATAGTGTTACAGAGTTATGTTTCGCTTTCTGCTCTATATCTCCTTGATTCTCTGTCTTCTTTGTACCGAACCCGAGAAATCAATAGATAAAATCATCCAATAATGAAAAAAAAAAATGATTGCAAAATTGATTTGATTTCGATTTCAACCATTTTTTTGGGGGAGTGCGAGAATAGCGATGCTTGGTGGTACGTTCCCAGCCACAATCTTCGACTTTTCTCCATCTGGATGCGCTTCTGTTTCGCTTTGCTGGCAAATCGCATTTCGGCCGATGAAGCAATTTCATTTAATCGCGATCCGATTATCGATGAATCATCAGTTTTGATTTCATCGAAGCATCAGCAAGTGCGAACAGTTTCCTCTGTTTAGTTCTTGTGTCTCACCTCTCCGCGATGTGTACGGATAGGAGGAAGATTTGTTCCATTATGTAGCTCGCGTATTTGCGCTGTTGCGTCTCGTACCTTTTGGCTGTGTCGTTTGCTGCGAGAGTTTGGATCTAAACAGCTCAACGGGACCTACGTCGAGGGATTCCGTTACTACTCAAAGCGCGAGAACATTCAGTGCGGAATAACTGGCCGCTTGATGTTTACCTACCTTTAAGGGGTTATACACCTTTTCAGTTTTCAAAAAACCGAAAAAAAATTTATTGTATTATCTTCAAATACAACATCTTGATAACATTTTCACAAATTTTCATAAAGATCTGAGCAATAGGAAGAAAGTTAGAGCGATTTGCAGCGCGCCTCGCCACGGCCGCATAAGCTAAACTTGAAACTTTACACGCGATTATCTCGGAATAGTGTTTTCCGGAAAATGACTTTGCCGTGATCCTGATTGCGGGAAAACTACTGAACCGATTTCCTTCATCTTTTTTTTTTAATTTTAGTTATTAAATTCGCCGGTCCTTGAACGATCGCTTTTTGAAACATACAGTTACATTTTGCCGCAAAAAAATTTTTAATGCAATTTTTAGCGCTCAAAACGTGCATTTTTTGGGAAAAACGTTCCCATTTGCACTGAAAACAAAATACTCATAAAAGCGATCGTTCAACGACCCGGCACACTTCTAAACTAATGAAATAATATGAGTTTTTTGATTTCGGTTGACCCGCTGAGTCTCTATCAGGATCACCGCAAGCCTCTGCAAAAAAAAAATAGCGTTTCGGGGAAACGGCCATTACTCCAGTTATAATTGGTATATCTCAAAATCAAACGTATTTATTTGTTGTTGATAACCTGTACTTTCAGAAAAATACCCCTTTGATGCAATGAAAATGGTGCTATGCACTTAAAAATAGATTCAAACTTCCCTCATATTTCTCGACCAAGAAGGTATATAACCCCTTAATCATTCAGCGATCATTCAAAGCTGAATCGTTCTGTTGAAGTGGTGTTAATAAAATCGAGAAACAGAGCAAAACCAAGTGATGTCGAAGAGAATAATAAGCGATTAGGGCTACATGGTAAGAAAGTGTGAAAACGAAATGAACAAAGATTACATTTATCATCAGCGGCTGAATTAACCGTTAGAAAGCGCTACTATTCTCATTTTCATGAGCTTCTATACATCGTAACTAGGAGTTCTTTACATAAGAAATTAAATGAACATGAAAACATGGTAGAAATTGAAAAACTGTAGTGTTTAACACTTTCACGCAGTAACTTCCGAATATAATTAATCATCGCGCATTCCATATACAAAGCTCATTAGATTGAATTTAGTACTATATTTGAGGCCATTTGTGGGCTCCTACACAGATCCACCTTACAGTCATCCCAGTATTATGGGTCAACCAGTATTATGGACCAGTCTGCCGTTTGTATTTTAAAATACAAATTGAAGATTGATGGACGTGAACAATATTTATCTATATGCGTTTTGTGCGAAACCCCTGCACCAATGAGCTAAACTTCTAATTTTTGAAATAAATGTCGGTAGACTCTCATCAGCTGATAATTTGTTGTTGTTTTCACCACATTCGCAAAAAGTCAGTCGTGGAAAATAAGGCTAGAGTTCGTGTAAAACATCGTTATTTTCATCAAAATGAAAAGAACTATAAATAATTACTATGTATTTATCGAATTATGAAGTATCCGCTCTGGATTTCGCATTTTCACTATTTTTATACGCTGCTAAATATTGGCCCTTAATACTGGTCACAAAATTTGGCTTTCCCAGTATTATGGGCCACCCAGTAATATCGGCTAGGCTATATTTTGTGTTAGTTTTTAACGCATATTAATGACTTTTGATAGTCAAATTGAAGTTTAGTGTACTACTGAGCATAATTTTTGAATATATTTATTTACCGGCATTTTAATTAGTGAAGAAACTGATACTAACGTTCGTTTATCCTGAATTTTCATGATCTTGCTCTTAAGTCAATATCAACCCTGCAAAACAGTGATTTCTAAACTTTGGTTACTGTACCCAGTTTGGAAATTTAGGCTTCTTATTGGTTTTATAAGCACTCGCTGATCGTTCAGCCCGCATTTTCACAGTTATCTATTACGCTTATGCTCTAAGGCAGCCGACCGAATTCCAGGTGACAGGTGACTGTATCGGTAATCGAACTCCTGCCTTCCAGCTTAGATTGCTTTGCTTTTTCCAATGGAGTTATAAGATCTCTATTGTCGAAACATAGAAAAGCAAAGCAAAGCCTAGGTGCTACGACTCGGAACTCGATTTGATTTATTTATACACAGACTTCGCACCCAACTGTTTTAGTGTACAGGACAATTGCGAGGATAGCGCGCTACGATCCTATTGACACTTATTACAGTCTTTACCGAGCGGAGACTCGAACTCACGACGACTGGCTTCTTAGGCCAGCGCCGTACCTCGAGACTGTCTGGGAGATATTGTCAAAACATATGAGTATTCAACACATGAGAAAAACAAGCTTTGAAAAAAGGCTGAGCAAAACATTACAATAATGTGTTATCGAAATTGATTCAATGTCTTTCTGATAGTCTAACCTGCCTCTTGATGTTAACCTCACTGTTAAAATTACTCTTTAAAATAATGTCTCTGTCTTCAAAACAAACAAAAAATTAGTCTGGCTTTTAATACTGGGTGTATTGGCTCATAATACTGGGAGAGTCAAAAAGTGGCCCATAATAGTGGGAATCGGAAGAGCATAACATTTTGTAAATTTTTGATTAAATAAGTTGTGTAAGAACGAAAATATATTTTCAACATCAAACTTCAATGTATTTAGCACAAGTTAGTAAAAAAGCGAAGGTTTAATCTAATTTTTTTGATTTTTTATCGTTAATTTAAAAACTAAATTATGCTTAGCTGGCCCATAATACTGGTATGACTGTATTTAGATATTTTCTCATTTCTTAACGCTCCTGATTGCGCAGCCGTTTGGGCGCTGATTGATTTTTTCTGGATTTTGGAGTAATTGGTATCCAAAATTTAATCACTCCAAAATTTAATCACTCCATATGTGTTCTGCAAGCTGCTATTCTACAATTTTGCCTTTATCACAAAGAAATGCTTATTTGCATTACGTTCTGGAACTAACGTAAACTTTTATAGCAACATTATATTATGTGAGCCGGAAAATATTCTATGTACAATCTAAAAACTCTATGTTTAACATACCTTTGTTCTGTAGAGGGGGTTGCTGAAATCCCAATCAGGTGCCACAAATAAATATCCACGTTTCGAAACTTTCCTTGTTGCCTGTAAAAATGTAAAGAAGAATCCATCAGTACTGGAGATATATCTTATAGAAAAATAACAAAAGAAAATTTTCTTCATACCGAAGCGGCGTGAGCCAACATTATGCAACTGAGAGCAAAGATTTAGTGTTGTGACTCATTTGTTTTCTTTAAAATTACTCATAAATTTGCTATCAGCAGAATGAAATACAAAACCGATTTTTGTAAGGAATCTGGGTTATACACTTTAGCCACTTTCTATAGCCGCACTCATATCTTGGGGGTAACTTGAGTATTGATTACACTAATCGACAAAAGCGAAAAAATGCTACTTTACAGCTCAAAATAGTTGCTCTAGAAAGATTATAGTTTTATCGATTCCTGTGAATTCGGTGCACCTAGCCATTGTCAAAACGCGTCAACTTACGTCAAAGTGTCGCATGGTAATTGCTCGCCTGATTCGTCGTTTCAACGTTATGTAACGAGAAAAACCAGAATAGTTGAAATTTGAGCCAAACATTTTGTTTAGAGCCTAAACAACAAAATTGACATGCCATGTTAAGTTGTGCAAATTTTTGTTGGTTCTGTTTGTGAATTGAACTGAGAATTGGTGCCTTTTTAAATTTAGCATGAACAATGCTGGGGTTGGTATGCAAATATTTGCGAATTGTTTTCTCGCAAACTAGTAAATGCAGTGTGGATTCAATCTTTGATAGGGATATCGTTGAATTGACACCAGTTTCACCGCATCCCGCTTGTCACGTGCCGAAAACTTCGATTTTTTCTCGACTTTTCAGGATCCTTTTAAAAATTCTTTACCTTCTTATCTAAAACTTGTGAATCAACGTCCGATTTCTCAAATAGGAACACCTTTCTGTTTATAGGTTTCTATCAAACTTTGAGAAAGTGTTATCTGTGCCTATGATGAAGGTTATCACGACATACAGCACATTGTTTGGTTATGCCCTGTTCACCGTGACGTTAGGTCTAAATCCGAAGCTTATCTTTAGGCCGGAGGTAGACAGCTGGCTGTTCCTGTTCGTGATCTGCGAGCCTTGACTTTTCCTACATGTCCTTTATAAACGTTATTCTGAAATCCATCCGTCCGTTGTTTGAACAAAAAAAGCTTACCTTACTGAAAACATTTCCTCACGCATTTTGAATTTGTCTGCATAAATTTATTTATTTAATTATTATCTATTTTTATCTGACCATATTCTCCATGAAAGTTAGTGGATGGGGAAAAGCTTTTTGAGGCCATCCTCATAGAGACATAAAAACTCCATCATCTTTTGTTAAGAATACATTTACAATTTTACACATTTACAATTTGTCAATAATAAAACTACAAACGAACTAACATTAAATTCAACCAATATTACATTGGATTGCCCCGAGTCAGCATATAAAACATAGGTCCTAATATTATTCTAATGGTCAATTAAAAATATTAGACATAGTCACTTTTCGGAGGGATTTGTTTGACAGTTCACCGAATTCGAAGATCTTTTTAACTGAAGTGAATGCTCGAACACATGCAGTGACAGGTTCATTGTAACCGAGCATTGTGCGATGCACCCTGGGTTGTAGCAATCCAGCGGACCTTAGTGAGCGTAGCGGGGCGCGAAAATTCAGCAAAGATGGGGTTCTCGGTGAATCAATTTCGCCATTCAAGAACTTGGCCACAAATCCGACTTGCTAGATTCTCCTGCGTCGTTCAATCGTGTCAAGACCAATGAGGCAACACCGCTCGGAATACAGTGGTAGGATCACGTCAGGGAAGATTTCTTAATGCTAAGCGGATAAATCTTTTTTGTACTCGTTCAATCCTCAGAATCCAAGTTGATAAGGAGACCAAATCAAACACGCAGTTTCCGATATTGATCTCACGAGTGAACAGTATGGAACAGTCAAACAGTATGGATCATTAAAATCACGTCCTATTTTACCACTGAAGCCGAGTTGTCGAGTTGCCTTAGAAATGATAAATGAGCGGTTCAGATTAATGTTGAGCTTGGCATCGAGCAAAACAGCAAGGTCGTTTACTTGATCCACTCTTTCGATCACATGACCATCAATCTTATAGTCGAACAGGACAGGATTCGCAATGCGATGGAATGTCATAAAAATATCCAGCAATCTTTGTAACTCACGACAATCATCAATGGTCCGCACAGCCACATACAGCTTCAAATCATCAGAATACACCAGCTTACATCCAGCACATTATAGCAATGTCACATTGTTGAAATAAAGTAAGAAAAGGAGCGACCCCATTATACTACCCTGTGGTATTCCAGATGTATTGGAGAACGTGGAGGATAAGCAGGAGCTCAACATCACGCGTAGTGTCCTACCACATAAGAAGGATCTTAGCCAACCAACAAATTGTTGCGACGCACCAAGTCTCAAAAGCTTTCGTAAAAGAATGCGGAGATCAATTCGGTTAAAAACTGCCTTTAAATCAGTGTATATGACGTCGATCTGGACCTTCTGCTCCATGTGCGGTATGCAAGTCGTTGTGAAGTCCAAAAGATTTGTGGTAACAGAACGTCCTGGCATGAACCCGTGTTGGTCGCTAAATAAAAAATAAATAAATCATCAAACAAATAACTAACATTTTGAGCAGTTATAGGAAATGTACGCCTATGCACATTAAAAGTCTCATTCAAGCTGGTATTC
The DNA here is from genome assembly GCF_029784165.1 of Wyeomyia smithii. Lineage (NCBI taxonomy): Eukaryota > Metazoa > Arthropoda > Insecta > Diptera > Culicidae > Wyeomyia > Wyeomyia smithii. The sequence goes on along the minus strand of NC_073696.1, from coordinate 128,087,462 downwards.
GAACATATGCCAATTGAATTGTTAGGTTAGCATCGTACCTCGAGACCAGTTGAACTATGCAAAGCTCATGATTTACCAATACTGAAATAGGCACATATCGATTTCGTTGTAAACATTACAAGGTGCGTAAAATTTTGGTGCAATTATAGAACATTTTCAAATAATTTGAACTTCTAAGTTAATTGGTGGTAGTCTGATTGAAGAGAAACAGCAAAAAAATCAGGATCTAGGCGTGATATAATCTGTTGAATCGTTGTTAAACTTCGACTTGAAGATCAATACAGTTTCTAGCTAAACTAGATGTACGACGAGGACTTAACTCAACTCAACAACAAACATGCTCAGAGAAAAAACGAGAGTGCCTTCTTCCTCGCTTAGATATCCGCAAATCCACCTGGAGATCGCCCGACCAACAGACAGAGAATCAAATCGGCCACATTTTAAGAGACGGCCGGTTCTTCTCCGAGGAGCTGCTTGGAGAGCCATCTATCGTCCACACCGCTGAAAATGGCAGGAGAGCTGGGCATGTCGTAGGGATGTCGGTAAAGATGGTCCTTAATACCAATTCCTTAGGGACTAGACGGAGAGCTGTACAGCAGGCAAGGTGGATTGATCAGCTGGAAAGAGACCTACCTTGTCGAACTGCAGTCATAAATTGGATGGAAGGAGATGACTTTAACGTAAGCTTCCTCTCCCCTTTATGCCAGTTTTTTTTGTTTTGTTTATGCATGCTCAATTTTGTTCGAACTGCCGTCGAAACAAGGAGCCTTGTACAAGCGCCTTGTACAGTTCCAACCAGGGCCGGATTTGGGTGGTGGGAGGCACGGGGCAGATATTTTCGTAGGGCTCTCTATTCTTAAAAAAATTAGAAGTAAGAAAATTTTTAATATTGAAATGACTTACCGCTCGCAGGAATGGAAGGTGAACCACTCTGTCTTCACGTCTGGCCCAGAACTCGTGGGGCCCCTTGTATCGGAAGGCCCGGGGCATTTGCCCCCTTTGCCACCCCTTAAATCCGGCCCTGGTTCCAACTGAATTGCACAAAAAATGTGGCAAAAAGTTCATGGTAAACCATCTTAAAAGCGAAAACGTTCCGGTTTCGATTGTCTATAATTTCCTGCAAACCTTAATAACACTTCGTCAGATAGGTAGTAGAAGGCCGGTCAAGTAACGGACAAAAAAAGACTTTTTGCCTTTCTCCTAGAAAGGTATAGCAATCACCTGCAAAACCGAAAGTATAAAAGTGCTCCAAAGGGCCGAATGGCATATATCACTCGACTCAGCTCGACGAGCTGAGCATTTTCTGTATGGATGTGTGTGTGTGTGTATGTGTGTGTGTATGTGCAGATTTTTATTCTCACCCACTTTTCTCAGAGATGGCTGGACCAATTTTCATGAAATTAATTGCAAATGAAAGGTCTTGTTATCCCATAAGACCCTATTGAATTTCATTGTAATCGGATTTATAGTTTAGAGGTTATGTATCAAAATGTAAAAATCATGAAACATCATTTTCTCTAAAACCACACAACCGATTTGAACAAAATTGGTTTCAAATGAACGGGCTACCTAAAAAACCCCTAACTTTTGAATTTTATGAAGATTGAACTTCAAAAGTTACGAAAAGAAACGTGTTCTGAAGACTGTTCAATCTCACTCATGTTTCTCAGAGATGGCTGAACCGATTTTCATAAAATCAGTGTCAAATGGAAGGTCTAGTTGCCCCATAAAACCTTATTGATTTATTTTGCAATCGGACTATTACTTTGACTGTTATGTTTAAAAATGTGAAATCCAGCAATGAAAAGAAACATATTCCGACGACTACTTGGACTCACTCATTTTTCTCAGAGATGGTTGGACCGATTTCCACAAAATCAGTGTCAATTGATAAGTCTAGCTGCCTCATAACACTCTATTGAATTTTACTGTAATCGAACTGTAACTTCGTCTGTAATGTACCGAAATGTGAAAATAACGAAACTTCATTATCTCAGAAACTACACAACCGAATTGATCAACATTATTATCAGACGAGCGGACTAGTTAAGCGTTAACTGATGAATTATGATTGAACACGTGGTTTCAAAGTTTGGCTGCCCTATACGTTCCTATTTCATTTGATTATAATCGAACAAGTAATCGTTATTAAATTGTTAATAAAACAACAAAAGTCTATTATCTCAAATATTACATAACTTATTTGAACATAACTAGTGTCATACGAACGAGTCATCTCTCAAACTTACAAATAACAAATTTCATAACAATTTGATATGTGGCTCAAAAGTTATGGAAAGAAAAGAAATTCAAAGACTATTTAAAACGATACCTGCTTTGATCGATATTTGTGACCTCAATATAATTTAAAGTGGTCCCCGTGGTTCTGTGGTTAGCGATGTCGGTCGGCTAGCTCTCCCACACGGTTGTGATATTGGGTTCGATTCCCGATCATGTCGAGGATCTTTTCGAGCTGAAAATTTTCTCGACTCAGCATTGGGGCACGGTGTATCGTTGTACTTATCCTACAAATGCATAATGTGCCGAAAACAATATCGATAACGAATTCTCTCAACTAATCTAGTTGATCGAGACCGCATTAGCCCCCCAGGCTAGCGTGCGATATTGTTTTTATATAATTTAAATGTGGTATCGTACTATTTGAACGTTCCAAATTCGTTGATTCCTTGCGATGTGTTTAAAGTCTGCAAATGCCCGGAGAATCGGCCATAGAATATGTTCAAAGTCAAATAACAAATCGTTTGAAATGATTGGTTTTATCGAAATGACAACATTCTCGACTTTTGGCTTCTGTACATCGCCTTAATTCTGGATATATTCATATTGGGTGGTATTCGGTCATTTCCAGCAGATTTTCTGGCATCAATCTGACACCGGAAATACCCATATTGGTAGGTATTTAGTTATTTTGGTTGTTTTCCAGAAACTAAAAGTGGTCGTCTTTAAATTCAAAATGGCGTCCAGGGTCAATGTTTGGTTTCTATACATCATTTCGATATCCATATTGAGTATTATTCGGTCATTTTCGACTGTTTCCTAGAAGTTGCCATTAAGCAATTCAAAATGGTGCCTGATTGGTTATTTTAGGATGTTTTTCACAAACCGGAAGTCGCCGTCTTGGATTTCACAATGGTATTTAAGATAATTTCTGGCATCTGAGCGTCATTCTGATTGAAGAAACAAGAAGAGTGTTATTCGAACATTTTCGGCTGTTTCCCAGGAACCGGAAGTCGCCAACCTAGAATCCAAAATGGGGTCTGTGGTCGATTTCAGCTGCTGTGTATCATTCTAGCTCCGGAGATACTCATGTTTGGCGGAAATCGACCATTTTTGGCTGTTTTCCAGAAACCAGAAGTTGCCATCTTAGAATTCAAAATGGTGTCTGAAGTCAATTTTTAGCTTCTTTCAACATTCTGGCTCCGGAGATACTCATATTGGGTGGTATTTGGTCATTTTCAGCTGTTTTTCAGAAACCGGAAGTCGCCATCTTAGAATTCAAAATGGTATCTGTGGTCGATTTGAGCCCCTGTGTATAATTCTAGACCCGGATATTATTATATTGGGTGGAAATCGGCCATTTTTGGCTGTTTTACAGAAACCGTATGTTGCCATCTTACAATCCAAAATGTTAACTGAGGTCAATTATGGAACATATTTGTTACCACTGAAAACTTTCAATCACCAAATATGGTTCCAATTAGTTGATTAGTTCGCGAGATGTGCAGAAATTTGTGCAGAAACATGTGCTTCCAGAAGAGGGACATATTTGTTACCTCTCAAAACATTCTCATACCAAATTTGGTTGTATTTTCTTGATTGGTTCTTGAGCTGTGCGAAAATTGTGTTTTATTTGTATGGTGTCTCTCCCTCATAGAAAAGGGGGTGTCAAACCATTATGCGCATATTTGTTACCTCTAAAAATATTCACCTGCCAAATTTGGTTCCATTCAGTTGGTTAGTTCTCAGGATGTGCAGAAATCTGTGTTTCATTTGTATGGCATCCTTCTCTTCCAAAAAAAGGAGGGGTGTCAAAACATTATGAACATATTTTTTACCACTAAAAACATTTACCTGCCAAATTTGGTTCCATTTAGTTAATTAGTTTTAGAGATTGGCAGAAATTTGTGTTTCATTTGTAGGGACCTTTATCGGCACCAAAAACCTTTACATACAAAGTTTCACGCCGATCGGTTCGGTAGTTTTCGAGCCTATATGGATCAGACAGACAGACAGACCGGACTGAATTTTTATATGTATAGATTACAACATCAATTTTTTAGAATTTTAAAAGTGAATATACATTTATTGGATTGAAGCGTACATGTAAATCTATTTTTACAAATAATAAGTTTGAATGAGAAAGGCTGAGTCTGACCGCTAGGTGGATTAATTTAGGTTTTTTTACTTGTCAAAACTATTATTAAAAACCAGAGTGGTTTGGCTATCACATATATACCAGAACAAGAAGACAACCCAACAAATTCACAAGAATGGACAAAATCATTCAATCATTTATTATTTTCCAGTTTAAGCTTGAGGGCCACACCTGTGTTGGCCAGTGTTATTTGAGGCACCATTTAATAACAGCTACTGTGTATTTGATTTCCTTTTTAATAGCAGTACATAACCATAAAATGATCGTACATAATCCACAAAAAGACAATCATCTATCGTTCAATGCATTTGAGTTGATTGTAAAAATGAGGGTTTTGATACTTATAACGGATCCTCACGATAATTCACCCTTCAGCTCGAATTACGATTTTGTATGAATATCCGAGCGGCAAATACGGCCAAAACTTAAGAAAATTCTTTCTTCATGAATTGACTACACCGAGCTAAATGACTATTAGAAACTTGTTACTTTTTAGAAGAAATGACACACCCATAACAACTAACAGTTGTACCTACAATACGTTTAAAAACTCATCAACGATTAAAATACAGAAACGCAATCGAAAATATTACGAGGAAAGGGAATGAAACGTAGGTACAGGTATGAGCTACTATAAGCTGCTGAAGGTTATGTACATTTCACTGCAGAATTTCGGATGTAGGTATCAGCGCATGTCGCTGATACATGTTAGAATTTCCGCTTCAATTGCGAAAATGTCACACAAGGTCTGTCGGGTAGAGTCTAATAAACATTTCACACTTAGTAAACTATAGTAGGCAGACTGTGGGTGGCGGACTTTATGCATTGTGTACAATAGCACGCGCCAACTCCCACATTATGGGCGCTTCAGAGCTGTGTTGGTGATTGTTTTTGCTCATTTAAATGTGGAGTGCACAAATTGGCACTTTATACATTCGGTGTGCGAAGAGCTGTTGACGGGCGACGTTAAGTTGAAAGGGAAGTTCATCGTAGTCGCCATCATTAGAGAGACCTCACAGCGGAAATCGGATATTCAGAGAAGGCAATGGAACCAAGTATGCAAATTAATTCAATTTCAAACAGTTTTTACCATGTTTGTGAGAGTGAAGGTTTAGTGGCACCTTCTCGAATGATTCTGTCTGCCAGCAATAGTACAGCGTTTGATTTCAAAAGTTATCTGAACTGGGTTTTCAGCATTCATTGTCGACACTCGCGCGATACGTATGCAGTGGATCTCAATGTATTTTTGACTGTGACAGTTAATGTTTGTCGAAAGAGTTTAGCTAAATGCTTTACTGATGAAGTAGTTAATGAGGTTAATTTTTTAGCAAAGTACCATTTGTACTTGTAAATATAAGATATTAAAAAACAGAGTGTATGTAATAATCAGTTGTTCCAGAAACAACACAATGCCAGGGCACGGTTTTATATGAATCAAAACAGATAAATTTGTGTTTGTGGTCTTGAATAATTACCACAATGTACAAACCCAAGTAATTCAACATCTCAATACGATAACTATTTTTCTGGAACCTAATCCAATTGAACATACATTACACAAATTTGGTCGAAGCACATAGTAAATTAGAACACATCACGCACCGTAACGTTTTACCAATGGCTCCCACAAGCCAGTAAATTGGATTGGACCTTATTTTTAAAACAGCGAAAATGGGGAAAAGAAAAGGTCAACTGTAAGTTTATTTATTAATTGCACTATTGATCAGTAATATAATGTTATACGTATTTCTCAATTTTCCGCACGTTTTAATTGTGATTGGGAACAATAAAATTATAACCACCGCCATGTGTGAACATGCTATCGTTTGGTGCGAAAAGTTCCCTCTCGTTTGGTTTCACCGTTTAATTGGTGGTTCCAACAGAGTGAAAACCAATTTATTTCATTGAAAACTACCACAGTCGCTAATAGTCACCTATTTGGTATTTGGCAATCAGGTTTTACTTCGTGTGCTTTTTCTTCATTCATGATTTGTGGTCGGTTGGAGCCGTCTGAGGCTTCTTTTTTCTGTGGTCGACCTCAAGTAAGCTATGTGATAAGTACGTACATATTGTGCTTCTTCAACAAAAATAAGGTTATTAGGACACTGAATTGCGTGTGACAATCGAAAGTTCCAACGGCGAGTATTGTCACTTTATCGATGACTTATTTTACCGTTATGACTAACGGTAAAAAGCACGAGATTCGAGCTGTCAGAAGGGAAAAAATCAAAACAGCCAGAGGAGAGAAAAACAAAAACAATGTAACTATATTAACTTATTCAAAAATAATTGCCCAAGATCTAAGATCCTAACTTGACCGTAACTTATGAACTGTCCGAGAATCGATTGATTAATCGGTAGCACATCGTAAACAAGTGTAAAAGATATTTTATGATACCACTTTCAATTTTAGTAAATTTCAATCATCAAAATGCAGATATTTTTCTGCTGATTTGCATACAAACATATTATCTCTACACGCAAAACTTTTCCTTATTACTTTAGAAGCAATAGCGCAAAATTACCTTTTAGGTAACAAATCCATTACTAAAAAAGCAATAAAATTCTTCCCCAGTCAAGTAACAACACATACTGTCATATATTTAGCACGTGTTATGAGAGTACGACTATCTAATAATGGTCGTTTCAACCACATGCAACGTTTTTTCTGCCGAAAAATGCTCCCTTTCCACCTCAAGTCAAAAAAAAATCACACACCGTCGCATAAGTTGCACATGTTACAAGTTTTTCCAATCTCCAATTCATCCGGTGGGCGTGTATTAGTTCGCTCGTTGTATGCATACGGAGTAGCGAAAAAATATGACAAGAGCTGCCAAGCAACATTTTCCCCGTCATAGAGTATGCAAACGTTGATGATTTCAAAGACTTGAAATGCGCCTTAAAATGACATCACGATCTGTAAACTGCGTCAGAGAAAAATAAAAACATTCGCTTTCTTGTAAGCTATTTACAGCACACAATCATTGGTTCATGGAAACTCATTTGGACCTGTTTGAATATACAAAACTCGTGCCCATCCAGAACAATATTCGCAACTTCGGCAACTCTGGTCAGACAGTATTACATATTTCCATTTCAAGTAAACACTGGGGGACGAAACGAAAGTGTTTCTAATTGGACATTTGAGGTTGACGGTTGAGATTCTGATTATGTGTGGATGAAGGGAGACAAAAATGAACCAGATCGTTGCATCAATACAAATGCAGCGAGTGAAGTCTTGCCAACACATGCATTGCGGTGCTTGGCTGTATGTTCTCCTGCAGAAACACATACAAGCGTGTGGCCGTCATAATTTTTATTACTTTTTGTTTGTTACTTTTTGTGTATAATGCGCAGTCATAAGACACAGCAAGTAATAAAAAATTGCCCAAAAGTAATAAAATATTCCCCGTTTGCGTTGGGTGTACAAAGGACATCAACATGTTTAGGTGAGAACCGTACAAGACGCACCAGTTGGGTAAGATGGCCCATGCAATAAATTTCCTAAAATACTCACACATGTGGCTTTTTGTGACGAAATTCTTTGCTTTTCTCATAAAAATTCAGCTTCTCTACAGTTCTCATATAAAAAAGTGCGCCATAATGACTAAAATACTTAAAAAACTGTACAATTGGCTGTGGCTCTGTCCAACATGTAATTATTCTTGAATTTTATATGAGCCTTTATGATTAACTGACTTGTCAATAATACAAAATACTGTGCTTTCCCCAACCTTCACGCTTTTTGAATTTATAATACTATGAATCTTTCAAGTTATTTCACTAACTTTCGTCAGCTTTTACCTAAAAACGACCAAAATTTAAATCGGAGCAGAATGCACTGAGAAGTGCTTGCACGAGATTGCTTGACAACGTAGGGCACGCTTCATTGCCTTTAGTTTTACTTCTAAGACTTCATGAACTTCTCATTTTGCGTGCTCTACTAGTGGCATGTTAGCCTTCTACTTTGGAGCATATTGGCTTTTGTTGTGGTGCGTTTTGGTCACGGGCCAAAATTGAAATCGAGTATTTTAGAATTAACTTCGTCATAAACATGCATTATATACATCTTACAATCATCCGACACGTTCATTGTCGCTTGAAACTGCTAGGAAGCGCTGGAAATCGCGCAAATCCTTAACTGGTGCGTTTTGTACAATCCTCCCCTACTTTACCCATCTTTGATTGAATTTCACTTTCTTTACTTTTTATTTGCATCGCAAATCGATTCTCGTTAGCGATATGTTTTGGTTAACAATTTAGAAACTGCAATGAATAGAACACTAGATATACCTAGTAATGGCAAAACTCACTCAGTTTTAGTTATTCACTTAGCTTTTCAGAACAACGTTAATCAACATATTTTAAACGTTCAAAATACAGGTTTGGTTAAGATGTCAAGCTCTGGCAACATTTACTTTCTAAAGGTTTTAAACTATGAAGGTTAGGGTAGAGGTTTTTGGGTAGAAGCTAAAAAAACACTAATGTAACCAACTATAAATTGCGTATGTATTGTTCAAGTTAAAATAACATCATGGAAGTATAGTCATGAAATATAGCAGTGAATGAATCTAGTTTTAAATGCGATTTCTCATACGCCAATCATACTCTCTTGATCGTGAACCGAATCCAGTTCGTAAATTTGATTAACACTTGACAGTGTAACTGTGATCTCTTGTCGTTTATTTCACTTACATGAATTTTAATTCAATGTGAAGTTTTTCATCAAGGCACGAAAGGCTCAGAGTATGGAATGCTATCGGTACATGTGTTGTACGATTCTCTGATTTTGGTGTCGCCTCCATTAACGTTCGGCCATATGGGGAAGCACTAATGCCATGGGAACCTGTAAGTGTTCCGCCATATATCAAGTCGCATAATCACATCTGAGATGGAGTTGGGGAAGAAAATGGCTTCCATCAACCGAGTGGGTACAACCACTTGGCATGCAGTCTAGCTTCATGAATCATTGCTTCAGTGACAAGCGTGTTGAAAAAAGAACTTCTTGTCATCATCCGTGAGCAGAGGCAGTAGTAGCGTGAGATAGGTAAAAAAGTGACAAGTACTAGTGTTTTCACGTCTATCAATAACTCTACCTAGCATACTATCGTATAATGGATTAAATTGACGGGTACAATAGAAAACATTATTGTTATCCCTTTGTGAACAGGCAACAGGTCAAAGTATTCAAAAACATGTTGCATGTATTCATGTGAAAAAACGCCAAGGCTCTATGGACAATCATCGCTCAACATCACTCCAACTTCGTATATGACTGATGAAACATCACTCAGATAATTCGTCCTAGCAGCAGGTTATTGAATCACAAATCAATCATCAAGTTGGTAAATTGCGTAACCATCTCGAATCAATTTATGCTGCAGTGCAAGTCGGCACAAAAAGTGTGAAACACGCTTTGTGATTAAAATTCATCTTGCCTTCGTCAAAGTGGTCGGCCTTTAGCTGAGTTCCTCCTTCATTTTACGTTCCATCGTACCACTGCGGCTTTTGCTATTATTCCGTATTATTTTCGCTTCTGACAGGTTCTTTTAACGGATCACTTCAAAATTTAAGGTAACTGTTTTTTGACCTTGGGTTCTTTGACAGCATTGAACCATGAGTGTGAGCAAAGCGCATGCGTGCGAGAGAGACAAAGAGGGACAGATGATTTCGCTTTGAAAGGATCGCCTTTCGCGATCAATTTCAGCTGAGCAGTGCCAAATATTTGTGACGGCGAACGAAGTATTAAAGAACATATTTCGAAATGAAACAGGCGAAAATCCAACACCAAACGAATGTGCAAATAAATCATAAACGAAACAGCTTGAAATAAAAAAATGTTTTTCGCGTTTGACACTCGTTCTCGGAAACAGTCAAGGTGAGAACGCTTGATTGTTATTTTTTATATTCTGCAAGTAGGGTTGTAGAATTGATTCCGTTATAGGGTGATTTTCGCGTTGTAGTTATGATAGAATAATAAATTGCATTCACTTGTTTCACGCGACAGTTTAGTCGAGAAATTTTAATTATTCAATATTTATAAAAATTGTTGGTGAACCCTACGAATCACGTCATTCAGACAGCACATATTGCAATGAAGCAAACGCAACTGTCACTGTAGCGTTCAAAGACTGTATGATCATTCGCATCCGTCACTTCTAATCAACATGTAAGTAACTAAAAAATTGCATATGCAACTAACAGTCATCTGAGAACCAGCGGCATCAGCAAGCGCCGCAGCGAGCAAGAAGCAAAGTAATTTCTGTTTTGGCCTATTTGATCTAATAAATCGGAAACTGAACGTGTTTACCGGAATAAGAGTAAACTTGTTTCCCGAAAAATCCGTAAAACAGCAAATTTCCGAATTCCGTAAATTCGGAATCCTGACACCATTTAACCGAGATCTCGTCGAACAAAAGAGCTTTAACCTAGGCTTCCACGGAGATTCCGAAAAAAGAACTGTAAAAATAATAAGTCAAACTATCAGTTTTGTCCGTGTTTCGGTTTAGATGTGAAGGGGGCAGGCTTTGGGGTTGATTGTTATTATAGAAAAATCTGTAATATTCAGATTTACTCAAAAATTGAGTGAGTAGACACTATTTTCCTTTTTTTGTTGCAAAAAATAATTTTTAAAACGATTAATTCTTTCTTTACTTAATTTTGTAGGTAATCAACTCGCTTTGCAGGATGGAAGTTGCAGAGTGATGGATGTTGCTTTATTCGCTGGAAGCAACACAACTCTACCGTATCTACTAATGCTGTGATTAGTTGAATCATTTGACATGATAATTAATAAATTTATATGTATATGCATTCAATCGTTTTGATAATTTTCTGGGTTTTCCTAAAAAAACGCAAAATACGTACTCTAGTAAATTCTACCGAAGTTCTTGTAATAATTTGACAGTTGAAATTTCCGAGTGTTTCGCACTTCAAAACGAGTTTCTCAAAAAAATATTACCGAGAGCCTCGTTAATGTTTGACAGGTTGTTAATTGTTGTTTTTACAGAATCTCGGTATTCTGATGTATAACCGAGGTTTTTACCGAGATCACAGCTGTTGAAATCTTGGTGATTTATCTTACCGTACTCGGCGATAAATTATAAGTGTGTAGGGTCCGTAGGTCGTCTTTCACCTGATCGATCCACCTCGCCCACTGTGCACCTCTCCGTCTCGTCCCTGCAGAATACATCTTCGAATATACCTTAATTGATAGCCAAAATATCCGAGCCGAAAAACAAGTAACGAAAAATTTTTAATTCATCAAATTCGTTCGAAGCAAATTTGGCAGTTTTTTTAAATCATTCACCATAACTATTACTAACTATGAAAAATAGTTATTTGTACTGAGCCGTGTCTGATATATGTTGTGTTATTACTAACATTCAAATGGATACTATTACCGGTATACATTATGCTATTTTTCACATTTATGTATTTGGTTTTCGATGTTATTCAAAACCAGTAACTGTATACTAGTATAAAAAAACAGGCCAACAGAGGATTGCCGAGCAAGCTCTACGATCCTACTAACACGCTGATAGTTTCTTCCGAGCCGGGATCGATCGTACGACGACTAACTTATTAGGCCAACATCGTACCTCGAGACCAGCTGGGAGGCATCACTGGTATTAACGGCATTTTAATCTGTATACATTTTAAAGTAAAATCACAGCTATGCACAGCATTTTCGAGGAAAAAATCACATTCACAGCACCCGGTGTCATGTTTATACGGATGGTCAGATATTATTTCGCAGTTGGCCGAAAGTCGTTACACCGCGTCATTCTCGCCTCTTCATTCAGCTTGCGTTGGACCCCTGTCGGGTGTGAATTGAGGTTACGTGCAAATGAGAGAGTATATATTTCCCGCTTTATGAGTCAATTCTATGCAAATTTTGATTTATTCTCGACTTTGTGAGCATTCCATTTCCACCCCGTCGTGGTATGGCTAATAGCTTCTCTCCGTGGGTAGCTTGCTCAAATAGTTCGCACCCGCCAGTCATAGACACGGTTGAAATAAAGTGATTTATTCTTGATCTTGAACTTTCGTTGCCTTCCACGGCTCGTCGCGAATTATTTCTCCAGTGGGTTCATTGTTAGCCCTGGAGTGCCGCGTTGGGGGAAGGTATTGGCGCTGATGCAAAATTGTCAAATAACAGTGAGGTATTAAAACAACTTTAGAAAAAAAATTTAAGTTAGGGTGTTATTTTCAATCAAAACAAATTGATCGAAACAGCGAAATTCACAGTTTTAAGAAAAACAGCAGGTTATCTTCAACATAGATTACACTAAACGCAAACAAAATGAACATACAACCTAATTTAAAATCTGAAACATTTATTTTTTTATTATGGATTTACTCACATATTAATTAAAAAAAATTATCAGTGGATATGCGACTTTTAAGTATCCATTCGTTTAACATAACGGGTAGATTCTCTGCTAGTATTTTGAGACCGGTTCCTGGTTCTTATTTCATACATATGTTTATGGTTTACCGTTGAGTGGAAAAAACGACGTACACAATATATACTTTTTTCTACCAGTAGAAAAAGGTATGCTAGTCTCATAACCTTTTATTTTCAACAACTTTTAAGCCTTATGGTTCTTCTAATATTATGGACGGAAATCATGACATATTTTGTATTTCAATTACCTTTCGGTGCGCGTGCATAGTATTGTCGTCGAGAGTTTTTTGAAGCTAATCAACAATAAGTATTGTCCGAGGAACTCACCTGAAAGTGGAGAAAGAATAAAGAACATATTGTTAGTTTACTCATCTGTATTCATTCCGTAGGAATAAGTTATGAACTCCACGCTGAATGCATTATGCATCAAAGCCACGCATTATTACATCAGTTTGGCAGTGCATGCAGGTGAGCGGAAAATGTACACAAATTCCTTAACGGCAGCTTCAATCACATTGGTTCAACAAGAAGGCGTTCGGATCGAGAGTATAGGAGACGCAAAAATCCAGATCCAGAGGAAGACTATGGGCTCTAGATGCCAATTAAAATTCCACCGATTAATTCATACATGTACCCAGTTTCTCGCTCCAAAACCAGAAACGAGTAGTAAACTGAGTGTAACGCAATCGACAACGACGTGTTGGCGAGAGCCTTCGCCATCAGTAGCAGCGGGCTATTGCAGTCTGAGCACCTCGAACTTTTATATTAGTTTCAATGTTGTTGCATTGCAAAATCGTAACAAAATGGGTGAAACCTATGGTGAAAAAAATATCACTCAACCAGTCTACCATAAAATCGAAAGCCATTCTATGGAAGCGAGTAAAACTCTCAACGTATCTTTGCTACGACATAGTAAGCACAGAACTTACCGTATCTTTCATCTCAGCTTTAACTAAATGTAGGCGGGGTTAGCTGATCACGAAACATCGGGCGACATTCTGTTCAGCCGAAATCCTCCAGCACGAAGACAATAGCCAATGGAACTTACGAAACTTAGTACTCGTACCGTACCCATGAATGGTGCAAGTTCCATCGACGATAAAACCACAGTAAACAACGAGATTGGTCTCAACAAAATGAAATCATGTCCACCGGGCACAGGGAGTAATTGAACTATAACATGCTAATTACTTCTCTGGAAAAAGCTGTGTTGCAAATTTGTATAATATAATATGTTTCACTAAGGCCATTGTCTGGCTTTGCATAAAAAGCGTCTCTATGCCTGAAGCATAAATTTTCGTTTCAAATATTACTTTTTTTACAAAATAAATAAGAAATTTTTGTTTTCTGGTGATGCAATTCCCGCCAACAAAAGATCCTAATAATTAATATAAATTAATGATCAAAATTTAAACTAATCCACCCTACAGTGTGAGATAATGAAAATAGTTGGTTGAACTGCGTTATTATTTTTCTTTGTGTCTTTACTTTTTTACTGATTTGATACGATTTATTTCTGTATTATATATGGTGACTAAACTATGTTACAATATTTCAGTAGAGTCCTGACGTGTGCAACGTACAGTGTTTTGATTGTGTGAGAATCTTTTAAAAGATCCGGGCATATTGCTTGCCTCATATGTAATGTTATTATAATGATCAGCAAGAGTTAATTTTGAGTCGAGTGTTGTTCCTAGATTTCTAACTTGACTCCTCCTTTCGACTGTTTTTATGTCTATAGTGATTGCTTTTTTTCTTCTACTATGTTTCCTGATAAACGAAATAGAATTATATTTTTGACGTAGAACTACGTTTTTCTTTAGCCTACCATATAGGGATGTAAATACGAAAGCTATAAACGAAAAGGGGACGAAAAATGTCCCTTTTTAAATGCTTCCAAATCGGTTTGTTTTCAACCTATTTCCTTAACTCTTGCAGCAATTGATTGGAAAATTATACACGCATCCACATGAATGTAGAAAAGTGTTGATTGATTATGCGAACTATTGTGCTATTGAAAATTGTCAAGCCTTGTTTAAACGAAAATAACGTCCTCTGGTTGGTCGCTTGCTGCCATTCCCGAAAAAGGTCGACAGAATAGTAAAACTAGTTAGCCGCATCGCAACGAATTGCGGTAGTAGCAACAGCGGGTTGCGCAAGTAAACAAATCACATAACGTATCTAAGCAGCAGCGAGGTCGCACCAAACGTCTCGATATGCCAGTTAAGGGCTTCGGTATTCTTCCCGCAATAAAGTTTTGCTTTATCTTGACAACAACACATTCTGTGCTGAATCCAAGAAAACACAATCTGCCGCAGCCGTCTTATTTACTGAATGCGAAAACAGCTTTTACAAATTTTGGACAGCAAAATGTCTTTCTCAAGGCAAATAAACAAGTAATTGAAGGTTAATAATTTCTTGGCAATAACCAAGGGGCTCTTATCTTATGCTTGGGAGTAACTCTGATTTACTCAATATTACTCCGAAATATCTAGATGATTCACATCTTCGATTACCTTGAGAACAAGAGAAATATATGAGCGATGAGACCGAGTAACATTCATATTTATATTCGCGGCGGGGAAAAAGTTTGAAGATGGATATTCAGAGACACGAGAGTTACTCAAATTTGCTCTTTATTTTTCACGTTTTCTCAGAAAAACTCAAATTTACTCACTTTTATTTGAGTTACTCTTATGCATGGGAGTTACTCTAATTTACTCAATGTTACTCCGAAATTCTCAGATGATTCACATCTTTGATTACTTTGAGAGCAAGAAATATATATGAACGGTGGGACCGAGCAACATTCATTTGTATATTTGCGGTGGTAAAAAAGTTTAAGGATGGATATTCAGAGACACGAGAGTTACTCAGATTAACTCTTTATTTTTCAGATTTTCTCAGATAACCTCGAAGAACCTCAAATTTACTCACTGTCTTACCCCTCGGCAATAACACAAGCATTCTGTGCTAGCAATCAACTTCTGTCGCGATCAAAAATTTTTTTTTATTTACCTTATGCCCCCCATTGTTGGGGCAGCACAAAAGCTGAGATCAACATAACCGATTTTGAACAACAAACTGTCCTGTTCTGTTAAAACGCCTTAACAAAGGTGATTAATTCGATTTTACAGGAATAAATTGAAGTCGATTCAATCAATCAACATGAACAGAACTGCGTCGTCTCCCAGCTGCTCAGTTGCAACATGATGCAACACGCAACAGCGAGCAAACGAAATCGCTTGATGTTACAAACCGCTACACGATACGGGTTAAAATCGTTGCGTGTGTGACAGCACCATCGGTGTTTATTCGCTGTATACAAAAATCAAATGCGAATTGTGGAATAATTCGTCTAAAGAACATTAGAGAATGGTAAAACTGAACAGAAAGGCGTGGCCTATTTCGTAGCAACCTTCGGCTATAAAAGAGTGTTTTTGGTAAAATCAGCTACATTTATTAGTCGGAAGGTAAGCTGGTTGCGCCTGTGGCTGCATTTAAAGCGCGATTCTTCTTACTTCTCAGCGTGTGTCGTCAGAATGCCCACTACTGAGGTAGCATAAAGGTTGCCATCAGCAAATCCAATTTTGAACAGCAAAATGCCATTCTTAAGGCAAATAAACAGGTATTTGAAGGTTAATCATTTTTTGACAACTCAAGCGAGCAATCTGTGCTGGATATTAGCAATTTACTAAATGTGCAACAGCTTTTCAGCTCGTGTTTTCAGTGTCTTTATTCCCCCACTGTTAAGGCAGCACAAAGCAAGGGTCCGTTCAATAATTACGTAAGCATATTTTTCCACTTTTTCAATCCCCCCTCCCCCCCTTATAAAACATCGTAAGATTTTTTGATACCCCCCCTCCCCCCTAGTAAGATCTTACTGTATATACTATATATATAGATTTTCATTATAGTTTTATCATCCTGGAGCAAGCATAATACTTCGTTTCCTCTTCTGTCCTTAATTCAAGTTAATCGTCCTCCCTTTATTTTCTTTTTATGAATTTTACCGTCCACACTTTCATGAACATGATTTTTTGAATAGCTCCATTAACAATGTTTTTCTTACGTAAGACAACCAATTAACCCCCTCCCTCCCCTGTAAAATAGCGTAAGAAAATTGCACACCACCCCCCCTCCCTATTTGCTTACGTAATTATTGAACGGCCCCCAAGCGTTTAGAGACTTTATGACTCATTAATGAAACACAACAATGAATTTGTTAATAGTGTGCGTAGTTCTACGTCAATTACGCGGTCGTGTCTTGGATACAGCCTCCTACTTTTTTTTACTTTAAGTTTCAACAGGCACATAGTGAATACTATGTGTTCGTTATATAAAAACCTTCAGCACATTGCAGCATGCTCTACATCGTTTACAAATAAGATAAATAGTAGCAGACCTAGATAAGAACCTTGCGACACACCGGATGTCACAGTTACCGCTGATGACAAGCAGCTTTGAAGGGGTTATATACCTTTTTGCTCGAGAAAAAAAAGAGGAAAGTTTTAAAGTAGTAATTTTCGGAAAGTTCAGTTAATCAACAACAAAAAACACGTTTGTTCATAAGAAATACCAATTATTTGTGAAGTAAAGGTCGTTTCCCCGAAATGCCTGTTATTTTCAGAGGTTTGCGGTGTTTACGGTGTTTACGATAGAGACCCAGCAGATCAACTTAAATCAAAAAACTTAAGATTAGATTAAAAGTGTGCCCCGTAAAGTGTTAAAATTGAATTTTTTCTGGGAATGTTAAACTTTGTGTATCAAAAAACGGTCGTTCAATAAGTAACTTTTGAAACAAAGATGAAGAAAATTGGTTCAGTAGTTTTACCGCAATCGTAAACACGGCAAAGTCATTTTTTAGAAACACCATTCCGAGATAAACGCGTATAAAGTTTCAAGTTTAGCCTCTGCTGCCGTAGTGAGGCGCGCTTCAAATCGTTCTTACTTTCTTCCTATTGCACAGATCGTCATGAAAATTTGTGAAAATGTTCTCAAGAAGCTGTACTTTAAGATAATGCAATGAAAAAATCGATTTTTTGAAAACTTCAAAGGTATACAAATGTTCTGTCGGTCAAGTATGAATGAAAGCTAGAGAGGGATGTCATCTCTATCGAATGTATCACTAAAGTCAGTAAATAATGCTTCAACCTAATTTCCTTTATCTATTGCCTTTATCTATAGAGCCAGAACGGGGTTTTGACTGGTGTGACGTCTGCAGCAAAATTATTGATGATAATTTTATCCTTCTGAAAAAATATATTTCGTGAGAAAACTTGTTTTCTTAACAAAAATAAATAAAAAAAAAAATTATCTCAAAAAACTCTATTTTTTGTAACAACTGCAAAAGGTCGAAAATCTGGCCTCATACAAAATTTCAACTCAATCAGACTTCTGGAACACAAGCCTTGGAACGGTCAAGATTTCATTCAAATGTTCGATATCGAATTTTTTTGAATGCCATAAGGCGTCATCCATAAATTATGTAAGGACTTTTTTCGAAATTTTCTACCCCCCCTCCCCCATAATAAGGCTTAGTAAGATTTTGCATTACCCCTCTTCCCCCCCACGAATCTTACGTAAGATTGTCTTTTCAGGGAAAAAAATATTTTCGAAGGTAAAACGTTTTTTTACACATAGCATATTCGTAGAGGATAAAACAAAACAAGTTAATACAGTTAATACTATGTTGAAGTAAACAAAATTCAAAATTAAGTAGAAATAAAGTAAAGCACGCAATCACCCAGCGACGGCGAATTCATTGCTTTCCCAAGGTTCAACTGTTAAGATCGCAGCGATAAATGAGCCGTTGCGAACCAGAGTGGTCTAAAGACCATTTTTTTTCGAAAATGAGTTTTTTGCATATTCTGCATCTACATGATGATGATGGTCCCGCCTCTTACCCCTACAAAGATTTGAGGTAGACGATTTATCTATTAGATAATTAGTTATTACTTCAATTAAACCAGAAAGCAAAAAAAAAAAACGGACTGGTTTTGTCAATACAGATATAAAATCCTCCATAATATTCCAATGCTTAAACGGCAGTATTACTGAATAAAAAAAAATTTAAACACAAATTTCTAAGCCGTTCTACGACAAAGATTACCAAGTTCTAATTATTTTACTTCTTTCAATCAATTGAACATTATTCACATCTGAATTAAGCCAACACCCAATCTAGCCCACAGCTAAATTGCTACAGTCCTGCTACTGTACTTGGGAGATCAAAAATATTTCAAAAAATCAAACTTTAAAGGTGATTTATACCATGTTGAAATTGCGTCCGAAACAGAATGGCCATTCTGTTTCGGAACAGAGTGGTCTATGTACATAAATCGGTGTTATACTATCATGTTACACGTAACATGTAGCATATTACATGTGATAAGTAACATGTCATTCCGCGTCGACAGAAACGGACGTGCAAAGTGGTCGTTCTATTACAATCCGGTCCGTGTGTACGAATAGCCAAACAAAAGAGTGTATTATTCGCGCTAAAGGCCAACTAGATTGTGAGTTGTGTCGCTACGTTCTGTACCCGGCTCGCAACTTTGGCTGTATTGGTGCAAAATACCAGCTGCAGTTTTGATCTGTGCACAGTGAATAGATCTTTCTAATTCAAGGCCATCAGTTTACAGTCGAGTAGTGCGCTGTGCTGAGTGATCTCACACCCGGCTCACTGCTGGTGGCTGTATTGGTGCTGCTGTACTGGTGCTGCTGGCTACTTTGGGTGCAGCTTCGAACGATCGGACAACCACTGCTGGAAGGAAGAAGTAAATAGGTACGTGTTCTTGTCGGCGCTAGTGCGCTAGTGCGCTACATTTAGCGCGATGGATATAGATCCCTCGCCTCCCGTGCCACCATCCCCGAGCCCCCCTGACCCTTACCCTTCTGTTACCCCCTCCCCTGTTCATTCTCCAGTCCCCCCTCGCCCCAGGCTTTACCCGGACGGATCTCAACAGTGCAGCTATACTGTTTATTTTCGTCCAAAGGCAGGAGTGAATTCAAAGCGATTAAACATACTGCAAATTTCTAAAGACCTGACGAAGGGGTACAAGGCCGTGACCGAAATTTCCAAGGTCCGACCTAACAAGCTCCGTGTCGTGGTCAGTGATCTGGCACAGGCCAATGCTATCGCTTGCTCTGAGCTCTTCACACGCGAGTATCGCGTTTACATACCCGCACGAGACGTGGAGATCGACGGTGTCATAACCGATTCGAGTCTGTCTGTCGAGTGTATCCTAAAAAGCGCAACCGGTTGCTTCAAAAACACCGAAACACAGGCGAAGATTTTGGATTGTAAGCAATTGCGGTCCATGTCTCTCGTCGGCGGTAAAAAAGTTTACACTCCGTCAGACTCGTTTCGCGTTACGTTTGCCGGATCTGCACTCCCTAGCCACGTCTCGATCGACCGGGTTCGTCTGCCTGTGCGATTGTATGCACCCCGTGTTATGAATTGAACCAATTGCAAGCAGCTAGGCCACACAGCCGCCTACTGCTGCAATAAGGCACGATGTAGCAAGTGTGGGGAGACTCATGCGGAAGATTCTTGCAGTGTTAATGCTGAAAAATGTATTCACTGTGGGGAAAACCAGCATGAGCTCTCCACATGCCCGGTGTACATGCAGCGCAGAGATAAAATCAAGCGGTCACTTAAGGAGCGTTCAAAACGTTCTTATGCTGAGATGCTGAAGGAGACCGTGACCACTTATACCATAACATCGAACCCCTTTGATCTGTTGTCCTCTGTTGAAACCGATTCTGACGATTCATCAGCGGAAACATCTTATGCCAATCCTGGGGAGTCTAGGAAGAGGAAAAATGTTTCTTCTCCTAAACTTCCCCGTAAAGGTCCTAAGATTTCCCAAAGTGTAATGAAAAGTACGAACAAACCAAACAGTGCAGCGGAAAAACCGAAGCAAACTCCTCCTGGGCTTGCAAATTTAAAGTCCCAGAAGGAGTTCCCAGCACTGCCAGGAACATTTAAAACCCCAGTTGTTCCTTTTGCACATCCAGTTGATGAAACAAACTCTGGATTAGTGAAATTTTCTGACATTGTGGACTGGATTTTTGAAAATTTCAATGTACTAATTTTGTTACTAATTTGTAATTTCAATGTGTAAAATTTTTCTTACAGCATTCCTCCCAACAGTTAGATCATTTTTGAAGCAGTTGACTGCCCAATGGCCCCTCCTTGCAGCGATTGTATTCTTCGATGCCTAATTCAACTGCGTATATGAAGGATTCTATCTCTGTCTTACAGTGGAATTGTAGAAGTATTTTACCAAAAATTGATTCGTTTAAAGTTTTGATAAATAAAAACAAATGCGATGCATTTTCCCTTTGTGAAACTTGGCTTACTTCAAATATTGATCTCAACTTCCATGATTTTAATATTATTCGCCTTGATCGAGACACCCCATATGGAGGAGTGCTTTTAGGGATTAAAAAGTGCTATTCTTTCTATCGTATTAACCTCCCCTCGATTCCAGGCATCGAAGTTGTCGCATGTCAAATGACAATACAAGGTAAAGAGCTTTGTATTGCCTCGATATATATTCCTCCCAGAGCACAGGTTGGGCAACGGCTGCTCTTTGATTTAATAGAACTTCTTGAAGTCTCCCAAAATCAAACGTGGCGAGGGAACGTTTGATTTTGGGAGACTTCAACTCTCATGGTGTGGCTTGGGGTTCCCCTTACAATGCTAACCGCTCCTCTTTAATCTATAACCTTTGCGATGACTTCGACATGACTATTTTAAACAACGGTGAAATGACACGTATTCCGAAACCTCCAGCGCGCCCAAGCGCTTTGGATCTGTCCTTATGTTCGACGTCGCTACGGTTGGATTGCACATGGAAGGTAATCCTTGATCCTCACGGTAGCGACCATTTGCCTATTCTTATTTCAATTTATAACGGGTCAACTCGCATGCGACCAGTTGACATTCCGTATGACCTCACACGGAATGACGATTGGAAGTTATACGAGGAAATGATTTGAAAAGCGGTCGATTCGATTCAACATCATCCACCACTTGAAGAATACAACCTCCTCGCGGGCTTGATTCTCGACGCCGCGTTGCAAGCCCAAACGAAGAAATATCCTGGCGTAACGATTAAAGAACGGCCCCCCACTCCGTGGTGGGACCAAGAGTGCTCCGATGTCTACACGCAAAGATCCGACGCGTTTTTGGCCTACCAGAAGGGAGGTATACCTGGCGACTATTTACGGTATTCGGTGCTTGATACCAAGCTTAAAAGTTTGGCTAAAGCAAATAAACGCGGATATTGGCGTCGGTTCGTGAACGAGACGTCGAGGGAGACATCGATGAGCACTCTTTGGAACACAGCCCGAAGAATGCGGAATCGCGTAACGGTCAACGAAAGCGAGGAGTCTTCAAGTCGGTGGATATTTGATTTTGCCAGGAAAGTATGTCCGGACTCTGTTCCTGAGCAAAACATTGTTCGCGATGCGTCTCCGGGCCACGACGCGATAGAATCACCTTTTACGGTGGCAGAATTTTCAGTTGCCCTCCTGTCCTGTAACAATAACGCGCCTGGGTTAGATAGAATCAAATTCAACTTGTTGAAGAATCTACCCGGCAATGCCAAGAGGCGCTTGTTGAACTTGTTCAATAAGTTCCTGGAGCAAAACAATGTACCGCAGAATTGGAGGCAAGTGAAGGTGATCGCCATCCAAAAACCAGGGAAACCAGCCTCCGATCACAACTCTTATAAGCCGATTGCAATGCTATCCTGTATCCGGAAATTGATGGAAAAAATGATACTCCGTCGTTTAGACCACTGGGTCGAATCAAATGGTCTACTATCAGATACTCAATTTGGCTTCCGCCGTGCCAAAGGGACGAATGATAGTCTTGCGTTGCTTTCAACAGATATTCAGCTGGCGTATGCTCGCAAAGAACAAATGGCGTCTGCGTTCTTGGACATTAAGGGGGCTTTTGATTCCGTTTCTATTGACATTCTTTCGGGTAAACTTCACCGACAAGGTTTTTCTCCAATTTTGAACAATTTTTTGCACAATTTGTTGTCCGAAAAGCACATGCATTTTACGCACGGCGATTTGGCAACTTTTCGCATTAGCTACATGGGTCTTCCCCAGGGCTCATGTTTAAGCCCCCTTCTTTACAACTTTTATGTAAATGACATCGACGAATGTCTGGCAAATTCATGCACGATAAGACAACTTGCAGACGACAGTGTAATCTCTGTTACAGGAGCCAAAGCTGCCGATTTGCAAGGACCATTCCAAGATACCTTGGACAATTTGTCTGCTTGGGCTTTACAGCTAGGTATCGAATTCTCTCCGGAGAAGACTGAGATAGTAGTTTTTTCTTGGAAGCATGAACCTGCTCAGCTTCAAACACAATTAATGGGTAAAACGATTTCTCAGGTTTTGGTACACAAATATCTTGGTGTCTGGTTCGACTCTAAAGGCACCTGGGGTTGTCACGTGAGGTATCTGATGAAAAAATGTCAACAAAGAGTGAATTTTCTTCGTACAATAACCGGACAATGGTGGGGAGCCCACCCAGGAGACCTTATAAGGCTTTACCAAACAACGATACTGTCTGTTATTGAGTACGGGTGTTTCTGCTTCCGCTTCGCAGCAAACACACATTTGATCAAACTGGAGCGAATACAATATCGTTGTTTGCGTATCGCCTTGGGTTGCATGCAATCGACCCGTACGATGAGTTTGGAGATCTTAGCTGGAGTACTACCATTGAAAAACCGCTTCTGGAGCCTGTCTTCTCGTATTCTAATCAAATGTGAGGTCTTGAACCGTCCCGTGATTGAAAATTTTGAAAGGTTAATCGAACTTAATTCTCAAACCCGTATTATGACATTGTATTTCAATCACATGTCCCAAAATATTAACCCTTCTTCGAATATTCCAAATCGTGTCGACTTATCAAATACTTCTGACTCTACTGTGTTTTCCGATACATCCATGATAGAAGAAACTCGTGGAATCCCGGATCATTTACGCGTGCAGCAGATCCCTAAAATTTTTTCCAATAAATATCGAAACATCAACTGCGACAATATGTACTACACTGACGGATCACTTCTTGATGGGTCCACTGGCTTCGGTATCTTCAATAACAATTTAACCGTCTCCCATAAGCTCGATAATCCTGCTTCTGTTTACGTCGCAGAATTAGCTGCAATTCAGTACACCCTAGGGATTATCGAAAAAATGCCCACGGACCATTATTTCATCTTTACGGACAGTCTTAGTTCCATTGAGGCTCTCCGATCGATGAAAGATGTTAAGCACTCTCCGTATTTCCTGGGGAAAATACAGGAACATCTGAGTGCTTTATCCGAAAAATCTACTCAGATTACCTTAGCGTGGGTCCCTTCTCACTGCTCGATACCGGATAATGAGAAAGCGGACTCTTTGGCTAAGGTGGGCGCAACAAACGGTGATATTTATGAAAGACCAATTGCCTTTAATGAATTTTTCGCATTTGTACGTCAGAACACGATCATCAGTTGGCAAAATTCTTGGACCAAGGGTGAACTGGGAAGGTGGTTACATTCCATAATCCCCAAGGTATCGACGAACCCGTGGTTCAAGGGGTTGGATGTAGGTCGGGATTTCATTTGCGTGATGTCCCGGCTTATGTCCAATCACTATAGATTTGACGCGCATCTCCGTCGTGTTGGGCTCGGGGAGAGTGGTATCTGTGCCTGTGGTGAAGGTTATCACGACATAGAGCACGTTGTTTGGTCATGCCCTGTACACCGTGACGCCAGGTCTAGATTAATAGCTTCCCTGCAGGCCGAAGGTAGGCAGCCGGCTGTTCCTGTTCGTGATGTCTTGGCGAGCCGTGACCTATCCTACATGTCCCTTATATACGTTTTCCTGAAATCCATCCACGCCCCAGTTTAGTCCTATCCCCTTCCGCCTACATCCAACCAAACGACAGACCCCGGATCCGGAAACAGCAATCAGACCCGCACGATACTCTCAAGGCCCGATGGAAACAACCCAATATGCCAGTCCGTAATATCTTGGCCCAGCAGCGGAACAAATTTAATATGCTGCTTACCTATGGCAATGAAAACCATCAAACAGCAAACCTGTGCTTTTAATGCAAAATATTCTAGCTTTAAGTTAGATTTAGTTTCAGCTCGTAGTCGGCAGCGAGGATAACAAATTTGCTTTTAGTTATTAAGATACTTTAGAAAGTAAGCTACCAGATATAATTGGCGCCGTTAAACATTGAATTGTATTTGTGCCGTGTCAAATAAACTATAGATGAAGAAAAAAAAAAGTAACATGTCACTTGTTCTGTTCATGTCACACGTAATATGTAACATGTTACACGTAATGTAACACGAAAAATGTAACATGTGATATATTATGTAATATGTAACATTTTGTGTTACATGTAATGTTACACGTGACATATTACATGTGACATGCTATATGTACCATATAACCTGTGACACTAGCCATTTTATACGAGTTACCGTCATTTTCTTTGTCTTTTACCAGGTTTGTGTACATAGACCACTCTGTTCCGAAACGATTCGAGGATTCCAGTGAATATATATATGAAGTCAGAGTGGTCTATGTACATTGGTGAGATAAAATTACCGATTTCGCAAAGAAACTGTTAATTTTATGTATCCTAATGTTAAACCACTTCATAACCTTTATATTAGAACATTTTGTTTGAAAGAATCCGTTGAACAGAATTTTATTCAGAGATTTTTCGAAAATTGCTTCTCCTGAACAATTTGCACGATGGCACATAGACCACTCTGGTTCGCAACGGCTCAAATAATCCAACTAATTTTTTTTTTAGTTTTGTAAACTTTTTTTTCAGTATTTTTAAATTTTTCAATATTACGTAAGATTCTCTTGGTTCCCACTCTCCCCCTTCGCAAGCATTCGTAAAAAATTTGGATACCCCCCCCTTCCCCTAAACCCTTACGTAATTTGTGGATGACCCCTAAAGCTTAAAAATGTGTAAAACATCAAGATCTGGTGTTACCACGAAAAAAAAATACAAAAAAATCGATTTTCTGGGACTTCTAAATTGTTGAGATAAGGAAGTTTCCTAGTTCAAAAACAACCCCCTTTTTGGTCAAAGAGTTAAAATTTTGACCGATTTGAGTGTGATTGAGCTGAAATTTTGCATGGAGACTTCAATCGAGAAGACGAATCTTTCAAGCCCTACCACAACAAGAAATTCGAAAAGTCTATTACAACACATATGCACTACTGGTTGTTAAAACAATTGTTATGTACTTGGAGCGAGAAATATTTGCCGGTGCGATTATAGGGCTGTTTTCTTTTTGCTGAAAATTAGGTATGTATGAATTCTTTTTGGTAAGTAATTGTTATAATTGCTCGAAATGCCTTAAGTAATTGTTATAATTGCATACTTTCGCAACGACTTGTGCAACTGGTAATATTCTGAACGCGAATGCTTAGCAGGGCTCTACATTTTCGAAACAAAACAATGAAACAATGATTTTTTGTGTATCAGCTGAAAAAGTTTAATTCTCTGAGTGAAACGTGATTTAAAAAAAGGTTTATCGTTGTCCTTCGATTTTTAAATGAAGAATTGAAAAACTGCTCGAAATGTCTTAAATGACAGCTATCCCATGTACCGTACATGGGCGAAATGTCATTTAAGGCATTTCGAGCAGTTTATTATTCTTTTTTTTTAAATCGAAGGACAACGATAAACATTTTTTAAAATCACGTTTTGCTCAAAAACGCAGCTTTTTTAAATTATATATAAAAACTGGTATAGCATTAGGACCCAATTGACGGAGAGAGTGACGGAGAGACATGATAGTTTTCTAATCTCGCAAGCGGCAGTAAGAACGACAATGGCATACAGTAAATACGTCACGCAAGTTGCGTTCAGTATTTCGGAAATATTTTTCGCTGTTGATCACTGGCGCTGCGTAACCATTCCGGGATGTGAAACTGGCGTAGGCGTCCTCCGTTTCATATTGGTACAATTTCCTCCCTTGTATATGCGTGAAGTACTGCATGTAACCTCTGTCTCCGTCAACGCTCATTGTCATTTTCGATTGGCAATCGTCAGATGACAATGACGCTGTGATTTTTCGTTTTCAATTAAAAATCATTTCTTTCCTTTTTAAGCCTACGGCTGTCAAAATCAATGCAAGTGCAAAGTGCTCGAAAATGAAAGAAATGATTTTCAATTTATCAGGTTTTAGTGACGCTATGATTGAGTTCAATCATAGCGTCACTATAACTTGATTGTTTTCAAATAATGTTAAAGCACAATAAAATAGGATCGACAATAAAACTGCCCTGATGATAGGGGATTTTTAAGCCCAATTTATGGTACGTCTTGATTGGATTTATAGTTCCTCAGTTATGATTTAATTTTATTAATAATATAATAATGGCTTTGACATGCGATTGGTCATAAGTTCGAATTTTAGTAAAATCAGACAAATATTCCAGAAAAAAGTCACACACAGTTACTAACGAGGCTCGGTTGAGAAGAGCATTAGAGGCTTTATACGGCGGTCTTCACTTCACTAGCTCAAATCCTTCACGGAAGAGCAACTACAACATGTGCGGTCGTTCAAGCTTAAAACAATATTCAAAATTTAAAAACATTCATTGAAAAATGTACAATCTAACAACTAATAGTCTGTCGCACCCAAAGCATTTGCGATTTACGGGTAGATACACTAAAATTTATGAGATATAATATGCGAGAAGTAAAATATTACCAAAGGCGTAATTAGTCAACTAAATCTAATTGTTTTTTCCACGAAACAAGTCAGATTACACCGCATGGTAGTTTGAAATATATTTTTCTAAGGTTGAATCAGCAAATCAGTCTCTCTCAAGGCAATATAACTTCATTCAAAAGCAACCATCCAAGTTTGCGCGTTAGAAAGGGTGTTGTTGCTTTCGGACATCACACGCTGAGAAGGCGGGACGGCGTCTGTTACGAAAAGTGCAATTTTATTATCCCATTGTTGCGCTGTGAGTTGATTGTCGCTCGGTCATAGTGTGTTAAAACCAACGACCAAAGTTAGTGCTGCCACTCTCCTTTAAGTTAAACACCCTTTCGATAATTTTATGGCACCACACCGTTGAAAACGACTGTCACGACCTTTGAATTTTGAAAAAACGGTCCGTTTTTTCTCGTATTTTTTTCGAGTTGTGAGGGTAACCAGGTTAATATTGCGAAACAATAAATAACTGGTACAAGTTCAAACGGTTTAAATCCATACCTACAATGCAAGCGGGTACTGACTAGCATTCTCGTTCATCAACCACAGCCGGTTCAGCAGTAAAATAGGTCATAACAAACCAATTTGCACTGAACGTTACACACCCACGTTGTTCCGACTCATGAAACATGGCCGACAGAAGGATAAACGATCGAAGAAGCTGTTGTGAATTTCGCGTGCGCTCTCGGATCATAGATTACATCTATTTATTATTTCTGCGGTTGGCTGCAACCTAAGTCGGCCTACAACGCACTGTTTCTAGCATGACGCGTCATTAGCCTGATTTACCCCAGGTTTAGCCTACGTGTGTGCATACTGCAGATACAACATAAATTTTGCTGTCGATATTTTATTCCAAGCTGGGGAACCGCGCGGCGTAGCTCACTGCACTCTTCTTTGTGCTAGGAAACGTTCAAGTAACGATAATGAAGATGGTGGATAGAAAGGGAGTGGGGTAACTTTTCACGGACGCGCCTCTCTTTCTTTTTATAATAACGGAACTCGTAATTATCGTTTTCGCGTCTGCTCGGTCAGACGCGTGCGATCATCGTCGCTTCGGTATAACAACAATGCACTGTGGCCATGGCCACTGAAACGACTAGTGCCTGCGAATGTTTAAATTACTTGGTGCGCTTGGTTGGTCTGTTGAACGCCCAAGAATGCGGTACTTACACAAACAGGTGATAACATTTAGACTTTCGGTACGAATCACCAGCTGCAAGCCTTGCTAGCATTATCAAAAAAAATCCCATGGGTAAAAAAATGCTGTTGAGTTCTGACGAGTTTCGTCCTTCTTCTTTTTTGACGTAGTACTACGGCTTTTTGACAAACTTCTTGCACTGAATAATACACTGGATTCTCTTTTTCGCGGATTCTCGATTGATGCGTGCGCGCCGTTATAAAATCGTTCGCTATGTGGTAAGTGTGTGTATATGTGTGTGTATGTGTTACATCTAGGCTCAAGAAAATCGCGTAAAAAAACGCGTAATTTCGAGAAAATCGCGTAAAAAAATCGTGTAAAATAAAATCACGTAAAAAAGTCGCGTAAAAACAGAATTCAGTGTACTAAAATAATAAAATAATAAACAAGCATTTTTTAAGAGAAAAATATGTAAGAAAGTCTTCAATCAGGAATCCTATAAAAATCCGTCCGTGGTCCCCGTGGTTCTGTGGTTAGCGATGTCGGTCGGCTAGCTCTCCCACACGGTTGTGATATCGGGTTCGATACCCGATCAGGTCGAGGATCTTATCGAGCTGGAAATTTTCTCGACCACTGGGGCACGGTGTATCATTGTACTTATCCTACAACTTGCAAAATGTGCCGAAAACAATATCGATAACGAGTTCTCTCAACTAATCTAGTTGATCGAGACCGCGTCAGCACCCAGGCTAGCGTGCGATATTGTTGTTATTGTATAGAAATCCGTCATAATCAAACAAACAGAAGCAAAACAAATATTCAACAAGTCTATTTGTTTTCGACTAGAGAACGCATGACTTTGCTACAAGTATTTGATCCGTACCGACTAAAGTTTTATTTTTCAAAAGGGTGCAGGATGTCGATAGATTTACTACCTCATTCCAATTTAAAATTGGGCAAAAAGCGAACGGTACGGAAAAGTTCTATAAAACCGATTTTTACACTTGAATCTTTTCAAAGCACTACGCACTGAGAACGAAAACAAAAATATCATAGTGAACTAAATTTTTAAACATTTTTGATTTTTTTATTTAATTAATTTCAATCATGTATAATGTGATTTAGGAACCTTGAAAACATGTGACATTGGGCTTCAAATGGTGAGTTGGCATTAAACTTATCTCCGGCGTCAAAATTAGCTGCGGCACTCACAAGTCCCAGCTCACGCGAGCCATACTATCACAAACGAAACAGGCAAAACTCGGTATTTTGGAAGCAGAAGCGCCAGCAGGAAGATCTAGATCGCGAGGCGATGGAGGACCTATACCGTGCAAATGACACACGAAAGTTCTACGAGAAGCTGAATAGTTTGTGCAGGAACCTGGAGGGCAACCTTCTCGCGAACAACTGTGAGGTGATTGAATGGTGGAAGCAGTACTACGACAAGCAACCTTAATGGCGTTGTAGCAGAGGATGACGACGAAGGTCCAAGTTGTTAAAGAAGAAATCAGCCGGTTGAAAAACAAAAAAGTAGCTGAGGCTGACCAATTCCCTAGCGAGCTGTTCAAGCACGGTTGCGAAGCACTAGATCGGGCATTACACTAGAGATTTGGGAGGTAGAGATAGTATCTAAGGAAAGGATGGAGGTTATCGAGTGCTCAATCTGCAAAAAGGTGACAAGGTGAAATGCTGCTACTACTGTGCAATCATGCTGCTGAGCGCCTCCTATAAGGTACTCTCTCTAATTCGATGTTGTCAATAATCCCCGTTCGCGAGGAGTTCGTAGGCAAAACCAGGCGGTAGTGGTGCCCCTAGTAATCCGAGTTTCGAGGGCACTCTCAAGTTCCTTCGCATCTTGCTGGACTATCATGCTTGTTATTTAATATTACTTTGGAAGGTGTAATACATCGGAAGAGTATGGACACAAGTGGTAGGATATTCAAGAGGTTAGCTCTTTGGCTTCGCTGATGATATCGACGTCGCAGCACGAAGATTACGTACATGAGAGGAAGAGGTTCCAAAGAAAACAACATCCACCTCTCACCATTAATTTAGATTAGTGGTGATGAAGTCGAGGTGGTAGATGAGTTTGTAAACCTGCCTGCCGACAACGACACCAGCAAAAAAATTCGTCGACGAGTTATGCAGGTAATCTTGCCTACTTTGAACCGAAGAACGTTTCACTCGAACAAATCTCGCCCCGCACGCAGCTGAACATCTACAGAACACTGTTTAGACTACGGCCACGAAACACGGACTATGCTCGTGGAGAACCAGCGCACCCTTGAGGTTTTCAAACGGAAGGAGCTGCGTAACAAAAAAGACGCGAGTCGACAAAGTTGGGAACCACTGATATACATCGTGTCATCAATTCGACGAGTTTAGCTGTAAATATTACTCATTGTTTGCCTCAGGGCTTCCAGCAAATTTTGATAAGTATTTCAAACAACATTTTTAGAAATAAAAAAAAATGTTATAAGTGTATGTGGTAAAATATTTCGACAAACATCAACTTCGTATAAGAATTCGTAATTACAGCGCCCAAATATGGGTACAGCGGCCAAATCCAAAGCCCATGTGTTTGTACCCATATTTCAAAACATACGCAGTTTCTTTACGCGGGTTTCAGATTTCATACATTATTCACGCGGATACGGCACACATTGACGGTTTATAAGCCACTGCAGTGTATAAAACATATTTTATTACAATTGAGTCGATTGGTACAAATAACTCAGCTGGATTTAAAAAAAAACTACTATGAACTTTTTCTCAAGTCAACGACAAACACGTCATTTTTTAACTTATTATCCAGATAACATAAATATTATAATTATATCCAGCAGGGAATTACCTCATAAATGTACTTTAAATGTAACATAAAATTATTCTGATACAGATTGTTTATTTTCGCAGCAATTGTCGTGGGCTGAATTGCTGGAATTATATTAAAGCTAATTTCATTCAGCAATTTGCAAGAATTTCGATTGAACAAACAAAGTCTCATCTGGGGTTGCGTTTAATCCGTGCCTGTGGGGTATTATTTTTAGTTATTGCAATGTGTGGTATCAGTGTTTGCGTGTGTTTTCGCTTGGTCTAGGCGGCTCGATGAATGGCACGAGTAGCAAATGTTGTCTGTTCTGGTTCCCCATTCACCCACATTCAACACAGTTTCAATCGACCGCACAGTTTCTCCATGTGGTCTCTAGAGAAGAAAAACACTCTAAAAAGTTTGTATCCAAAACTTTGTATTTGTACAGTGAACACTGAGCTTCCTTTTGACGCTTTTTTTTTCAGTGTAAACATTAAACCAGCAGGCCAGTTAAAAACAAAGTAATGCTCCGATCAGCGATATACCAGACAGTTTCTCTCCGGCGGCAGCAACACCGCACCGCACTGGGGCTCGATTTCATGACTCACATGAGCATTCAAATTTCAAAACAAGCGCAAACTATCTCACATCGACTTTCGTTATAATGAATCGTTTTCGAAACAATGTCTGCAGGCTTCCAAAGCGGAGGCGCGGCGGCACAATTTGGCTCGTCGAAGCTGTCCAGTGTATATACAAGTGGAAGAAAGTCGCCTTCAAGCCGCAACAGAACTCACAATTATCTACAACAACATTGCGAAACCACACGGGAAATTATCTCAATCTTTTTTTCTTAGCTTTCGCAACACATTCTGAAGAAAATACTTGTTTGAAAACTTTCGATTAATAAACCCGTCCGTTTCCATCAGACCGACGATCGATGATGATTATATTCGATTATATTGTTTGAATCTCTTAAACTGTTTGGTATGAAAAATTGTAACTATTTTCAAGAAATACTTTTTTATTCCATTTATTGAAAATTTTATTCTGTCGACTCTGTTTTCGCCAGTGCTATCTTGATACTCGAGGCAAAAGATTATGGATCGTGTAAAAACAGTTTTCAGTATAAAACTCCCTCACAATTAAATAGTTAATATTTCTCCTACAACCGTGTTTGAATAAAAATGTGAAAAAACATGTTTTGGATTTGTAGTCCATGTAAAAAGATAGGTGATCGTACCTTTGTTACTGAACTACTTTCTCGATTCATTCAGAACAGGTTTCAAGTTTGCCCAGTGATTGATGCACTGCCGCTCGGTCAAACACACAATTCTTCTCTGTTCGAGGGCAAAACCTCTAGCAAACGATTCTGAAGGAATCTCGGCCAGCGTGAAAGCAATTTCTGGCAACAATACTATCGTGATGCTGAATCCTGTTATTAGCAACTAACCCAATTTTGCTGGCTGTTCTATCGATTTGAGAGCTGTCTTTGATGCTGTTTGGTGAATGGGCAAGCTAATTTGTAATATAAGGTGCGCAACTTGAGATACGAAGAGAACTCATCGATTTCTAGTTTACTCTGATTGACGAAGTAAAAAAACCAACAAAGTTTTCCCTGTTTTAAAATCCCAACTTTATTTTTAAAAAAGTATCAAATCGCTAGAAAAAGGCTTGACAGTTAACTCCTAATACTTATGTGAAGAAAAAAAACTCCTAATACTGGAGCAAGCTATTTCTGATTTTATCATGGATCCTCATCAAACAGAATAAGAATGGACTAGAGGTGATTAACAGCTGTAAGCAGAATGGCGCAGAGGCAGAGGACCAAGACTGTAGAAGGAACGATTTCGTCAGCACAGTGGATGAGGGAGACCCCCACGATAAGTGAAGTTAAGAATGCTTTCAACGCAGCTTAAGAACAACAAATCAACTGGTAAATGTGGAATCGCAGAGGAGCTTATCAAGCAGGGCCCGGATATGTTGGTTTCCTATCTGCACGAGCTGATGGTAAGGATTTGGGATACAGAACAGCTACCGGTGGAGTAGAAGTAGGGAGTAATATATCCAATATACAAGAAACGCGATAAGTTGTAATGTGTAACCTACCAAGCGATTATGATTCTCAACGCAGCCTACAAACTGCTCACCCAGATCATCTTTCGTCGTTTCAATAAGGCGATCGACAACGGACCAAAATTACAATTCCCTGGAGAGGGTGAATATTTCTGAGATCAGTTTTATTAAAAGAAGGACATATTTTGTCAAGAGGAAGAGTCTAATCGAAACCTCGTTCCTCCTACCAACACCACGGCACAATCACAATTTCCTGAAGATACACTTAGTGCTTCACCTCTGGTCAGTTTTATTCTAAGTAGGACTTATATTTTGTCAAGAGGAAGGAGTCTCATCGAAACCTCGTCCCTCCAGCCAATACCGCGTCCAATTACAATTCCCTGACGAGAACTATTATACACACTTAAAACTGGATCTCGAGCTCGGCAAAATAACATCCGAGTTCACTGGGCAACTTTGGATTCAACCGGTATTTCAGCAAAAAAAAAATGCCGGTTGCCGACAGTTGCCAGATCATTTTGCCGAGACTTCGTCCAAAAAACTAAGCTTGACGAATCTCGTCTTTATTTTTTGCCGAATTTATCGTAAAACACTCTTGATGCCGAAGTCAGCAAAAACATGACTGGTATCTCGGCACAAATTTTACTCGTTGCCGTGTTTCGGCAATACAGCTGTCATTCTCATGAACGAGTTGCCGCCATTTTTTCTTAGTGCAAATTTATGCGTGTTACGGGTGAGCAAACAGGAATCAGATACAAGTTTGGCTGAAATTTGTGCAAATTACAAGTGTTTACAATCCGGTAGCCGAAAAAAATGTAGTACAGTTTGGTGGGAAGTGGGAAGTGGTTAATACAATTTTGTATTTGTTTTAGGGATAGGCATTAGACGTAATTTTAGATTAGATGTTTAGCTCAATGTCCTACTGGCGAGCAAGATAAAGATAAGTATTCAAGATTTAGTATAAATAAATTTCTTTACTTACTAAAAC
This sequence comes from Wyeomyia smithii, assembly GCF_029784165.1. Taxonomy (NCBI): domain Eukaryota; kingdom Metazoa; phylum Arthropoda; class Insecta; order Diptera; family Culicidae; genus Wyeomyia; species Wyeomyia smithii. Next base: position 128,052,859 of record NC_073696.1, on the reverse strand, counting down.
TCATCGAGCTTATAATTTATCTTTTGAAAGAAAACTACCTGATTCACAGCAAAACTATTTTCTGCGATTGGATTCCACTGAAAAAACGGCTCTTTACTGTGCCGAACATTCAGCTTATATAACCGAAAGGTCGTTAGACTGGTTTGCCGCTTCTCGGCTGGATTTGCCGAGAGCACAGTCAACTGTGTACCGCGATTCTCGGCATAAAATGACATCTGTCAAATATTGGTTTTCCGAGATTCTCAGCAGAGATTCAGCCGAGATGGTTGCCGAGCACTCGGCTGTCCAAATCTCGGCACAAACAATGCCGAGATTCGGCGAAATTTTTTAACTGTGTACGTTACTCAGACCAGTTTATTATAAAAGGGACTTATTTTTGGGGTGAAAGCCAACAGGGGTACTATAGAATTCAGCTTGAAAGGAAGGGTATGTAGTGGAGAGCCTTAGAATAATCCCATGTTAAAGTCCCTTGACAACCAAATGACCTGATTCTACTGGGCTTGATAACGTACCCGAAATCCTCACACAGTACTACACACCATCTATCGTGACCTTGATCAGTCTTCAGTCAGAAACCTTTTTCGTCCATTATTTTCCATTTTTCAGATTTTTATAACTGATCAATCCAACTCGGCTCATGATACCAATGGGTCTGAATTCGTGAAACGGATCACTAAAAATCGTGATGTTTATTTTTTTTAAATGAATATTAAAAACTTCAAGAGTTTCACTCGGGAAATTGATTTTCCAATTTTTATTGAATTTGAGTAAGTTTTCAAGTTATTATCATTTGAAATTCAGGTCAATATTTTTTGAAAAGGCATATCTTTGAAAATATTGCATTGAAGTTGATGAAATTTTCACAGCAGATGCATCCTAAATGTGTTGACAAATTATATTCTGGGGCATTGAAAAATCATGAATCATGTTCAAAAGATTTGGGGTTTTAAAGTGGTGGATCACATCGCCTAAATAAGAATACAATCGAGTTATAAAAAACACAACGATTAATCAAATTTGCTCAATTTCTCGAGAATAGACTTTTTTTTTCAGAAAAGCGACCCTTAATTATGGAAGGGCTGTATTTTATGTTGTAGATTTGTTCTCTTTTAGAATTTCGCCTTATTCTAGAAAGCCTTAACTAACGATTTTGAGCTCTGATCGCATAGATCAACCAGGAACCACAATCCAACAACAAAACGAAACAGAAGTACCGCCAATACGAAATACATCTGCAAGCTCGAACGCTGTTTACACGCGCAGAGTTGAACAACCTTAGGTGCCAACTTTTCCTACTTTAACGTTCCTTGCATTACGACGTGTCATTCGAAGTTATAAAATAGCGCGTCGGTGCTCGGCGTCGAAATGCAGGACATAAAACACATCGCGTGAGCCAACATACCTCGATGTAGTGACGGGGAAACGAAAGTGAAAGCTTCAATCAAATAATCATAATCGTTTCTTCCATAACCGACCAAGAGCCGAACAGGTATGGCCGCAACTTCCTTCCTTCTTCGCCTAAAAAGGTACGGTATGGCGTATTGCAACCACAGCTGCCAGGCGCATAATACGGAGTGGTATGCTGTGCTTTTCCCCTTTCCTCTCTTAGGCTGTCCCGGCTATAAAACAGACTTGGCCACCCGTCATCAGGTTTTTACAGCCTCTGGCGGCAGCATACAGCAGCACCGGCTTCGACCTTTTTCTTTATTTTTTTCCTTCTAACCCTTTCGCGACATTTCGAGCAAGTATGTTTGTTGCATAAACTCTCTCGTTTTTTTTTGGAATAGTTTTCAAGCGGAGACAGACGGCGAGGTTGTTTTGCACGCAACGCTGCAGCGTGATAATCCATAAAGGCATGCAGATAAAAAAGTTTCTGAATACATCTTTTTGTTTGAAGCGACCAACACGATTGATGCTTGAGGCAATTTCAATAACATATTGAAATCATATTTTTTATTCTATAAACTAATGAAAGGGTACCTACAAGCTACTGCGTTCATATTCCTAGTAAAGTGTTACTTTAGTAGGTTTTGATGTTGTTTGGCATACCAGAAGTTGTATGATGTAGTGCAGGTGGTAAAGCACTTTTTTTTCAAGTAATTTAGATGCCAATCGCTTTTATTTTACATTGTTAACACGTGTGAAGCTTGCTATAATGCAGAAATCTTGTAACAATATCTTTCCCTGGCCTCCAGCACCTAAATCCGGCCCTGATTGAAGAGTTCTAGAGTACTTCGTGATAAGGTCGTATGCCTGAACGTAAACAAAACGAGTGAGAGATGATTTGCGCTTGTGAAGTACAGCAGATATAAATCTCAATCGTTTTTGTTTACGTTTAGATATACGACCTTATCACAAAGTTCTCCAGAATTTATACTGAGGCATATTTGCACGTTCTCTAAGATATTACGCCACCAAATAATAATACTACATACCATTAAATTGCTCTCCTTTTGAACAAAAATCTTGGTATTCAGTAGCCAACAGCGCATAGCAACACATTTGCGCATGCGTCTGTTCATAATTGTCAAAGCGTTTGTTAAACGTAGTAAGTTCATTCCATCTTACACCTCATGTAAACGCGCTTCTCAGATTTGGATCAAACTTTTTGTAAATGTCAATATAAGGTCACACCAAAAATTCCAACTTTGATGCATCCACTCCTCGATCCGTGAGACCAATCCTTTTTTGATAAAAGTTCAATTTTTCGTCAAAAAATTTACTTTTAATTATAACTAAAAATCCATAATTATCTCTGTTTTGATTTGATACATTCTGGATGATGCAAGGAAATCAGTCAAGGAATCCTTAACATATATGATATTTGACCGTAAATGTTCAACGCTGACAACACAGCCTTTGAAAAATCTTAATATAAACTTTGGAAACATACTCCAATTTATTTTGGAAAATACAACATACAGAATTTTGAAGTTGTTTACTGACAATACATCTCTTGATAAATTTTTATAAGACATGAGTACCTACAGTAGGGAATTGATGCCTCTGCGGTTTGAGAATCTATTCCTATAGAAAATTTCATCAATAAAAAAAACTTTTTTTGCGATGCTTAAGGTAACACTGTGTTGAAGACTCAAAAATAGTTATTGCGTTCCCTATTTTCACACCACAGCAAACATAAAATAGCGTTTTCACAGGTTTTCACTATTATCGAGTCTAGTGCCTTTGAAAGTTTGAAGTGATGGCTTGAAGTCGGCCATTTGTTGCTTCAACACCGTGTAATTTTAAGCCAAAACAGCGGTCCTCAACCTGGGGTACGTTGAGAATCGCTGAGCTAGGTTTTATGGATATCCAAACAGTTAGCAACACTTTCAGTCAAAATGCATATATTTTTTTGAATTCCTTGGTTAATTTCCTTCAAATCATATCATCCAGAATGCCCAAAGTCAAAACGAACGATAAGGATATGAAATACATGCAAATCGAAGTAAATTTGACTTTATTTCTTAAAATTCTGTAACTCGAGTTTTGCTCATAAAACCTCTGAGCGATAAGTGTTTTTCATGTAAAATTTTCTCAAAAACACGATAAAATTTCCAAATTAGAAACATTATTGGTTTGGATTGTGGCAACACTAAAATTAAAAATTGATATACACTAAGGTCGCTTTTTACGCGGGTTTTTTCTTACGCGGATTCCGGAATTTACGCGGTTTTTTTACGCGGATTCCGGAATTTACGCGGTTTTTTTTACGCGGATTCTGGAATTTACGCGGTATTTTTTTGCGCGGATTTCGGTTCCCCTTGACTCGGATTTCAGAATTAACGCTGTTTTTTTACGCGGATTCCGGAATTTACGCGGTTTTTTTACGCGAATTCCGGAATTTACGCGGTTTCTTACGCGGATTCCGGAATTTACGCGGTTTTTTTACGCGAATTCCGGAATTTACGCGGTTTTTTTACGCGGCATGTATCCCCCGCGTAAAAAGCGAAAAAAAAGTACTTGGATTCCTTGACTATTTTTTTTTTCAAAAAGGTAACTTTTAGAATAACTATAGTTATGACAAATCCGGAGATATAAAACAATTTGGTAAAGAAGATTACTTGAAACCTTAGAAAATTTGACTTTATTTCTCAAAAATGCTGTAACTCGAGTATTGCGCATTAAACCTCATGTGATTTCTTCATGTAAAGTATTCTCAGAAACACGATGAAATTTGAAATCTAAATGAACATATGTGGCAACACTGTCGCTTAAAATTGCCATTATTTTAAGATTCCCCTACTATCTTTTTCCAAAAATCAATTAATCAGTTTCAGTTCTGGCCATTAGGTATTTAAAGGCATAATTAAAAGAAAACAAGGGTTTTTGACGAATAATGAAACTTTTACTAAAATAAGGGGGTGGTTTAATCGACACCAAAGTTGGGATTTTTCCTGAGCCGGAATTCGAATATACAACGACTAGCTTGTTGAGTCAGCATTGCACCTCGAGACCAGCGGGAAGGCGTGTTCGCAACAGACTTGTTATGCCGACCATTTTCAACTCTATTAACTGAGCTTTCATGACAAAACATTAAAAAAAATTGAATTTGGGACACTACACTGAAAAAAAAAATCAAAAAATAAGAAGCGATTTTAGAAAAATCATTCATCTCAGATTTTTTTTAAATAAGTTTTTCAAATGGTCGGCTTTAGAAACTTGTTTTATTCAAAAGTGTCAACTTCTATTTGTTGAATATTTTTGCAATGGTTGTAAATTATAAGTTGTTTTTATTTTATTTTATCTTCGATGTTCACTGAATAATCGTGACCGGCATAATATTGAAAAAGTAAATTCCAAAAAAAACATATTTTTAGAAGAATAAGAGTAGGAGGATGCTTGTGAATTTTTTGTCCATTTACTAATATTTAATCAAAATTTAAGCATTGTTATATGATATAATTTTATTTTTAACATAACAAATAATATACGTATGAAGGCTGTCTTCGTAATATATTGAATATAATTGTTGGTATATGAAAAAAAAAACTTATCAAGCATATAAAGCATTGAATATAATTGTCAGGCATATGAAAAAACATGTCCGGCACAATATCGCCATGTGTAAACGAAATACTTTATTTCTTTAATCAACAAATAATATTTTTTAAATAAAATACAACTTGAGATGATATAACCATTTAAAGAGATAAAGGTATGAACTTATAACACATAAAAAATATACGTAATATAATATAATATATATATATATATATATATATATATATATATATATATATATATATATATATATATATATATATATATATATATATATATATATATATATATATATATATATATATATATATATATATATATATATATATATATATATATATATATATATATATATATATATATATATATATATATATATATTAACAAACCTCTGTACTTCGTTAACAAAAATACCAAAAAAAATCCGGCTTATTTATTAGCTTTTCAGTCTCTTACATATGTTGACTCAATTGACGACAAGTTAATCAAGGAATGTAACAAGGTAGTAGGAGAGAATAGCCCGGTTACATAGCACACTTCTCGAGAGCTGTTCCAGTATTGCAATCGTGGTTTGGCCGATTTGGTAGTTCGGCTAGAAGAATGAAGCAACCAGTGAGCGCTCGAAAGGGTGAAAAAATGGCTAGAAGCCTTTTTGTTACCTTAGCAAATCTTTTATTCTCTCCTTCCCTTCGATCATAACGCTTTGCTATGGCACAAATTACCGTGAAATAAGTTGTTGATGAGATAACACAATGGGGCCGAATGAAAACGAAACCGATTAGGTTCATAAAAATGTGTATAGAATCGCAGAAGTGAGCGTGGCATATCGAAATCGGCATGAAAATGAGCTTTTAACGAGCGACTATTCAACGGCTATTAAGTATGAATGGAGTTGTATTGTTATCTACAAAAGCATTGGCCCAAAACAAGGTGTAATAAAATTGTATCTAATCCACTTTTAGATCGGTGAAATATTGTACTCGTATAGTCTGAAAATAGTTCTTATAGACCTGAAAGTGGATAGAAACACAAGAAAATTTACAATTTGAATTACATATGCAATTATAAATTCAGTAATGAAAAAAAAAAATGTTCCACTTATAAATTTACAACCACCAGATAGGATATGGAAATGCACCACCTTTCATCGCTCATAAAAATCAGTGGATCCTTTCCACCTCTACAGTCTAATCGAGAGATGCAATCAGTGATCAAACACAGTGTCCAAAACTGATCAAATGCTCAATCAATTTAAAAAATGTATGCGATAGTTTTTTGTTTACGTTTATCATTAAATTATGTATGGTGGTACACACACTAATTTTCTACCGAATCTAGATAATTTACGGCATCACTGAGTGCTGTCACATTTTTTGTTAATCGACTTCGATAAATTTTATTTCCCAGTCCATATTACAGTATGTTTTTGAGACGAGTCTAAAGTGATAATTGGAGTAATTATACATTTTACAATTCCCAACTTGTCCTGGTTGAAATTCAAATAAAAAAAAAATAGCTAATGAAAATTCACTACAGCTTCCTAAACACCCACCACAACATGGCACACTAATTCACGGTTATACTTTGGGTCATGTCTGGGCATAGGTCCGTTGCACCCTTCTGTGATTGCCCTCCAGGGTACGAATAATTCGCATCAGTCGCTTCGCACGTAAGAACCATTACATGAAAAAGATATTATACATCATGAATCGTGATCTTAGCCACGTTATCCATTGATTTTTGATCAATCATTTTACATACGTTTCCCCTCAATTCTCTGCTATCAGGGGTACAAACATAGTGTACGGGGAATGTTAGATAGTTAGTACCTTTCCACTTTTTGCACCGTGATTGCCACCCAAACAACCCGTCCTGAACGAGTGCTCTACCATTTGTTGGATTGAACCCGACTCTCGCCGTGCCGGCTATTACGATTGCAGGTAATGATTTTAATTTTCGCTAGCGTTGTTACGTAAAACGGGCAATACTTTCGTAATTATGGCACTATGCCAAGTTGTCGGCGGATGGATGACAGCGGAAATCTTCGTTGCTCGCCAACGAATTCTCCGGAGTTCAGAAAGACGGGCAAGGAGCGGCGTGGTTTCGTTGAGTTGATGACCCTTTTTTCGTTGTCATTGGTGCAGGGAAGTTAATTCCAGCAGAGATTCACATTCATTTGGGTAATGAAACAATGAAATCTAGAAGCTAGCATTCGGCTTTCTGAATGTTATTCTGTTGTTTTACAAACTGCGCAGAAAATAGTTAGAGTGCGGATAGTCTGGTCTGGTTTGTCAGACCAGCATAGTAGTTTAGATTCAGTTGATATTACATGACGAGGCAGCTGGATAAAGAACAGGAAAAAGTTTCTATAGCATTTATAGCTATGACATTCTTCCACAAAAATGTAGTGAAGACTTAAGAATAATGCAAATCTGATCGCAAGATTTTTGCAACACACATTTGCAACATTACGATAAAAACAAAACCGGACGGGCGCGGAATGCAAAATTTTAAAATAAAAATCAACTTAACCCATTCCCCTCGGAAGAGGTATCTGTCAATGCCAAATTGGAATGTGAAGGGAAGAGAAGGGGGCGGTAAATGATATTAGCAAGCGACATAAGACTTCCGCAAAATCCTGTTCACAACAATGCAGCGAAGTCAGTAACAGGCACGTGTTTAAAAAAACAACGTCACCTGCAGACGGCGGTAAAGAGAGTCATGCCTAACTAAAATGCAGAGTTAAACTGTAGTGTGATAGTGGTTCGTTGAAATAAATTCGTTGAACCCACGCTGGCAGGAATTTCATCAGCTAAGCCTTTGGCGTATGCACTTGTAAGGCTGAGCGGATTTTTTACTTCTGTCATGTACCGTAGCTCAATTCCTTTGGAGAAAAAAAAACCTTCGAGGTAGCCAAACGCGTATGGCGAGGAATGGTTATAATACGTTTCGTGGTATATTTATGATGACAAGGTAAAAAATGTAGGCATCGGTACTGAAAATCTGACTAAGACAGGTTTTGATGATGCGAAAAAAAAGCGACGCAGTTACCTGCATCATTATGTGTCATATCAATCACGCTGAATTTATAATTACTCAAGAATAAAAGTGGGAGTAAATTCCTAAGCTCTTAACGAATCATGAGGGTGTTCCCAAAAACATTCTCGTATATCTTGACTTTATACACAAGAGTCGTTGGCCACACACTGAAATTGTTGTTTAGTGCTAACTAGAAATATTACGCAGTTTGTCGCTTATGCTGCTAACTGAATAATATTACTCATCAAGACGGAAGAGTGAAGCAATATTTTGAACATAAAAAAGATTATTGAAGTTGTACGTTGAAAGTAGAAGAATATGTATTAGGGAACTTCGGGTGGTCAGTCAGCAAGCATTGGAAAAACGAAAGAGTTGCTACTTTTTCTCCAACGTTTCGACAATTTATTTTGTCTTTATCAAGGAGTATTATCTCTACGTTTTGTTGTCATGTTGTTGTCTACAGGGTGCCACCGAGAAAGTGATACACACATTTGAGTGCCTCCTTTCGCATCGGGAAGCCTACCCTGTTAATCAGCTGTGTTTGTTTTGATTGAGACACATGTAAAAGTGTCGTAAGTAAAGGCAGGGTTTCACTTTTTGCAGAGATAAACTGCTATGGATTCAAGTAGAAAACAAAAAAAAAGGTAAAAAGATTTTGTATTTTACTGGAATGAGCAACATACAAATCAAAAGGAAGCTGTCATACTATCCGAATTTAGCTCGGGGAATGAAAATGAGTCATTAACATCATGCATAAAATAATCAAAAATGACCGTGGATACGGAGCATTCGAGAAACAGAAGATTCACGGAGTTTTACATATAAATATTACTGACAGGGTTTGCAGATCTCGATTGCTACTGAAGAAGCACGCTGCTCACTATATAATGTATGTTTGTGGTTTATGCATCATTCGATTTCTGTATTTTATAATTTTTGTTATTAGCATCAAGAAACATTCAACAAGTCCAAAATTAATTCAGAATAAATATTATTCAATCAACCACGTGCACGCTTCCCATACACAGATATCGCAAAAATGTACCAAATATTGCTACCCCTCGCATCTTCATCGCCACCACGGTTGGTTATTTCATCAATCATCTAACTATTCCTGTGGAAGAGATGGTCTAATTTTCATGCATGAAAGTAGCAAAGGCATTCGGCTCGCGTTCATTTCCAATGTGCCTTCTGAAACAGCACATGTAACTATACCACTTTTTTAAGTTCTGTCGTTCTCGCTTCTACGTTTACGAAGCTTGACGTTTTTTTCTGTAAGGCAATAAAAACGACCAGCTTCGCCTTATTCTGCCAACTGGTTTCTCCGTTCATCAATTGAATGCGAAAGAAATAAAATAAGCCAGCAATAGCGAACAACCAAGAATTGAATTGAATTTTCGCTTCAGTCCAGTAAGCATCGGACAGCACCGTTCGGATTGGCTATATAAGCTTTCTGTCAAGTGTATTTTTCTCCAAATTCAAAGACTATGATGTGATATTCCAAGGAAAATGCGACTTTTTACAGTCTTAACAGTGGATCAAAACGCCACTATGTTTTATGCTGACGTATCGGCCTTTCGACTTGGCCTTTTCCAGGGGATGAAGTTGTACCGTTCTTCGTTCATCGTTCAAAGCTTTACGATAGGTTGTTATCGCTATCAATAGGTTCTCTTTCAAAGTACCATATCAAAAAGCATGGAAAAGTCAATCTTGGTGCCATCAAAGGTGTGATAAAAAGCCCGAGAAAACGAACTAAATCCACCAACGCATCGTGCTGTTTGATTGGTGGCTGAGCACGTGTCACTTGAGACCCTGTTGTGGTCATCCACCTCTGTCCAGCAACTCCTATCCCAACCTCCACGAGTGGCCGACGGGGATACGAGTAACCTTAGCGGAGATTGGGTAACCAAACCCCGGTGGGAACTATGGTCGTATGCTGACTGGGAAGGGGGCTGTATCCCCATGTTAGGGGCGGCGTACAACAGAGTCTGGCTCGTAGCGGTTGGCTGAATCACGAAACGCGGTGCCTTGCCGGCTATATCTAAGATGACAGCCCTGTCGCGAGACCAGATATCGCAGCCCTAGTAAGGCAGCATATCGGCTAAAAAATACTACGAACAATCAAGCTATAAATAAGGATTGGAATAATCAGCAGCGTTTTGATCCACCGTTAAGACAGAAAAAACCGTATTTCCCTTGTCATTTTCTCTCCAACGGACATCAATTTCAGATGGAGCAACCATCTTCTGCAGTCGGCTGTTACACGGCAGAAGACAGCTACCGACTGTAGAGTAGACGAAACGGATGGTGGCTGCTGTGAAAGCAACAGAAACGTTTTGATTAAATTAGAATTTCGATTGGGGGTGATTGTTCCAATACAAACACTGTCCTTTTCAATGACAAACAAATCTACAATTGAAAAGTCAATGAATTTTCTCTTTTGGTTATACGCAAAGTGGTAAATATAGATGAAATTGACACGAGCTTGAAGAAATTTTCTTTCTTTTGTGGTGGTAATAGCTCGAGCACTGGCACACTGTCCTCTACAGGACAAATAGTATTAAAAATTGAAAAATTGATTTTCTTCTTTCTATAATGTATGCCAAATACAGAAATGTTCACAAGCTTGAAGAAAAGTGCATTAATATATGGTGGCAATAGCTCGAGTATTGGCACACTGTCTGTCCTTTACTCTACAGGATAACTTTTAATTTATGACATAACGAGACATAAACGATGCTATTCCCGTTCACCCCGAGGAGGTAGGTGGAAGTTATGGGCTGAATATGTCATTACAACGATACTAAATAATATAAAAGCGGTAATGAAAGTGAAAATCAATGACTTTCACAAGTAACAATTAAGGATGTGGTAGTTTTAGTTTTCTACCCTCTTGCTCACTGTGTTGTGTGTTAAATGTTAATAAATGATAGCTCCTCGTTTTCCTACGTCAATAGAGGGGTTGTGTGTCAGATATATTCTTCTGCTTTTATCAGATAACAAATTGTTTACGTTGGGGTTCCAGGATGCTTCAGCTGTGATGGTTTGTTGAGCAATACCCGAGTAAAGTATGATACCAACTCTCAGAGCATCTGAATAACAAATCTTGGTATTTTTTTGTTTCTCTCTGTTATCTAACTATAATATATCGGGTAATAAGATTTGGCTAACCTGATAATTGGGCATCACATCATATTATCATTTTGTTGTCCACCTTTACTCGGTTGCCACTGCTATTCATCGACAGGAGTATAAAAAATAATAAAGAGTACCAATATTTAAAACACGTCGTTAAAGACAATTTGCTACCTTGTGCCAAGGAATTATTTGGAGAAGAAAGTTTCTGCTTTCAACAAGATTCAGCGCCAGCGCATAAGGCATTATTTGTTCAGAAGTGGTGCAACGAAAATTTACCATGTTTTCTCGACATTCTCTCCCGATTCGAATCCATTGGACTTCAGCATTTGAGGGAATGCTAGGAAAGCTGGGCGAAGTAAAACACATGCCTTTGGACACTTTTAAGAACTGTTTGGGGAACATCCATAAATGACGTAGCTTTTTTTGACACCCCCCTCCCCCATTGTAGCATTTCGTCACAAAATCAGGACCCCCTTTTAGATAATTACGTAGCTTTATAAAAACCCCTCCCCCCCACATATTTTTTTTTTGCAAATTTTATTATCAAAAACATATCTTGTGTCATAAATGAACAACAAAAGACAAGGAAGTAATAAAAATAACCCTAAACATACAAAACAGTAATAAAAAAGAACAATCAGAAAAAATCCAATTTTTTTTTTCTTAGTTTAATATTTGCTACGTAGCTTGACTTGAACCCCCACCCTCCCCCTCGTCACTTTCGTCACAAAACTGCAAACCCCCTCCTCCCCCCTCGAATGCTACGTCATTTATGAATGTTCCCTTGGTGGAAATCTGGAATGAAATGCCGATCGAAGTCGTGCGTGCGGCTTGTAATAATTATACGAAGCGTTTGCGGGCTGTAATCAAATGCAAAAGCAAAAGATTTGAACTGAACTGATTCAACTGTACTATGATGATAGAAAAAACCAGAGAAGAAATTTTCATCTGTTAAAATTTTATGGCATAAATAAGGGGCCATCCAAATACCACGAGTACCGATTTTTAACGATTATTAACCCCCCCCCCCACCTTCCGTGGAGAAATGACAATATAAATTCTTTTTTTTTTGTAACGACCGTGAACATTCCACAACCACCCCTCCTCTCCAAACTGTCCACGTGGTATGTGAATGGCCCCTAAAGTGTATCACTTCCATGGTGACAACCTGTATATTCAAAGTAAAAAGTCGGTTTTTTTTTTCAAAGTTAAAATAATTTCATTTTACCTTTTGGTTTAGTCTAGCGGACGGAAGTCTTACATTGAAAGAAAAAATAGTAAAATTTGACGGTGAATTGGCCAAATAAGAGCGATGGGTTGAATATAGGGGCGATTCTTCTAGATTACGGTGTTCGGTTTTTGTCGTGTACGCATACAAATTTTATTGGAAAACAGTATTCCGTCTAAACTTAAAAGTTTAGATTAACGTCTTTCCTAAAACTGAACGGCCAGACATCCTTGGCAATCTTGGGGAGAAACCCAACTTTCGCGATATTTTGTAAATGTTGCTCAGAAAGAGTCAAAACTTATTCTAAAATTAAATTTAACTCCCAAATCGGACACTTTGGTTTCAGGATTACCTAGTTCTCTAATCTTCAGGGAACGAGTGATTAAATTGCGCATAATACTGTTCTTGATTGTTGAGAAGGACGCAAAGAAGCTCAATAAGTAGTTGAATTAATACCCAATCATGTTCACATAACTCTGAATATTCCGCTGCTCTGCAGCCATCCTCAGATAAGGGAAAGCGACTCTGGCTGTTTCATTTTAGATATTGCATTGAAATTGTTTTGGTAATTACATCCAAAATAACTCAATAGTTCGACTACAAACTTTGCACTTCACAATAATAAATATTTAAAATTTGAAATCCACCTGAGGTGCCCTTTTCGAAGGATGATTGCCTCATCAGTGTTAAAGCAGCAATGTGCACCATGAAATCGTGGTTCGCTAAATGCACAAGCGTCACTGGATTGCAGTGGAAATTCTATTATTTAAAGACAATTTTCAAATGCTGAAGGTAAGCCCGCACACTATGTCGTGGGATGCCGCTCACTGCCTTGAAGGCAAATTAAAGAGATGCTTGATGCCTGATGCTGGTGTACATGCACGAGAGGCATACACGATAAAGCCAGTAAAGCAGAAGGAGATTTCAGCTGATTGATAATACTCTGTTCGCCGGAATGGGGTGAGAGGGTAATGTTTGCTTTATAACGGCATAGGTATCATATGCACCTTCGTCACATTTTCTCTTTTACCGCTGTATTTCTCTTTCATTTACATCTAAAGCGCAAACCATGCAGACGATCTACCATGTTTTCCTTTTCAAGGGACATGTGCATTTTCAGTTTCGACTGGTGGTATAGAAAGTTTAGTGCACTGTAATTATTGGGGCAGTTTTATCATGACTCTATTGCTGGTGCTCCCATGGTTTGCCATTTTTTGTGGTGCTTCTTCTCGCTTCGTTCAAGCAGTTGGTACGAGCTGAGTGCATTGTTGTTAGGAAATTAGAAATAAAGTAGTAAAATTAATTTGTGCTATCTCGTAATGGATCAAAGCATGAACTTTGCGATCGTTTACCGTTTTAGTTTCGAGCAAGGACCCCAGTTGTTTTCCACTTGCATCGGCTTTTCTAAATGATTTTACAGCTTGATACACTGTGGTTTCAAACACGCTGTGGCATTTGAGTTATATAGATTAGGAAGTTCAGAAATAATAAGTGAAGAAAACTTCGAGCTGCAGTAAAACTGCATTGAAAATATTTTTCATTGCATAAAAAGTTCAAGAAAGAAAAAGAGCAATTGTTTTGTAATAAGCTAATTCCTATCATTACTTCGCACCATTAACCAACTTCTTATGGTCCAACTCAACGAGCTGAACATAGAAGCCTGTCAAATAGTTATACGCGCTTTTTTTCTGCTCCTGATTGCCCCAGGCCGTCAAACTCTCGCTTTCTCTCGGTGTTGGAGCATTGCCCAGGTCGTGGCACTTGGTGGTAGCATTGCACACATGCCGCGTTCGGGCACTCGGTTATGTTGGTTCACTCAGCACGACTTTCGTTTTCATTCGAAGCATAGCATTCGCTTGCACATTGCATTGCTCGGCAAACGACACTGTCGTAACGATGCTGACCACCAAAGCTGAAGGGCCGACACGGAAAGACGTTATGGAACACAGCTTATTGTGATGGTAGCAATCTGCCGTCACTTCGCTTTCATATGTGCCCCTTTCCGAAAGCATTCAAGTAACCACTAAGGGAACCGCACGCTCCAGGAGCAAATTTTTGCTTGTCACAAAATTCGTTGTTATCTTGCATTTCCATGACGCAAATCAGCGCTCTCAGCCAGGATGAAGTACCGGATAATTTTTCCTGTTACTTGTCGCAATATGAGCCGGTCATGTTCACTAAGGTGCGATAATATCTTCTGTAGGTACTTGCAACAGAGAGAGAGAGAGAGACCAGCAATGATGAACCTACGCAGCAGCGGATAGTGTTTGGCTCGCCAAAGATAGCCGTCATGCGCACATCTTTTGGTCGTTGGTGGTTGAAGTAAAATGAGGAGCCATGTCAGTACTGTGTTGGCAAGAATGCATCCATTGCAGAATAAAGATCGAACTGAAAAAGTAAACATGGAAGGTGAGACATGCGCAGTACTGTCAGTGTACAGAGTTCTAAACATGTAGGAGAGCAAGCTGCGAACCCGATTTTGGTGATATTTTAAGGATTGAAGATAAACTTTCACAATAACAATAACCTTTTTGTTAATATTGCAAATAATCTAAATCTGGGAGCCCCTAGAACATTAGTACCAGTAAACGCATTCAAAAGTTTTGAGCCTAATGAATCTTAATTAGATAGTTGAATAATTATTCATTGTATTGAAACTCTTAGCTTACTTCTG
Organism: Wyeomyia smithii; assembly: GCF_029784165.1. Classification (NCBI taxonomy): domain Eukaryota; kingdom Metazoa; phylum Arthropoda; class Insecta; order Diptera; family Culicidae; genus Wyeomyia; species Wyeomyia smithii. The sequence goes on along the minus strand of NC_073696.1, from coordinate 128,037,776 downwards.
TTTTAACATGTTCCGAAGGTTTTAGCAAACTTTTTTGAATAAAACTATACTCCCACGAAATTGGACCCCTTTCACTGTAATGTTAGGGAAAGTCATTATTTCGAATCTTTGTTTTGGCTTTATAATTTCTGACATTATGTAAAATTTTAAATTTCAGCTAACAAATGACTTTAATCCGTCAAAATTCATATTATTCTAATTGTACTGTATCAAAGCTAGGTTGTACAAGGTGCCTATTATGACCAACTGTTGTTTTGTGATAATTTTGGTATTATGGTCTAAGCTGGTGCTACTACTCTACACTTCAACACTGCATGCAATTCGCATTTGAAAATTTAACTATTTTTCACACTATTCCGCACTATTTTTCCACGTACCATAATCTATTTATTGGTGCATATTTTTAAAACAGCACCATCCATCCATCCATCATTACATACACTTGTAATAAACTCTACAGGGAAAATGTACATGGGCGAAATTCATCATTTGATTGACAAATAATAATGATATTCATAAAAATTCCAACAGTCCAGAGACGAATAGAGATACGAAGCGTATGTATGTAGTAACTGTAATTAAATGATGACCGACACAAAAGTAGAAGATGATGCCTTCCGGGCGAATTTGTCAAGATTGCAAGTGCGTAGCAATCCGTGAAACCATCTTGAGGGTGTGAACTGTGCATCAACTACCTGCGGACTGGTTGAGCGGACTCGTTTATCGAGTCTTCAATAAAGGCGTACGCCTGGCAAATTATTGTAGGAAATAAAATCAACTATGATACACAGTATCATGATACTGAATACAGCGTTCGGGCTGGAGAATTGATGGAGCTGATGAGAAGTGCTTTACATACCTGAAAATAAAAAAGAGAAAAGTTAACCGTAAGATAAGGAATCAACCCTAAGTCTTAAAAAGTAATAAATAATAAATATTTGAAAAAAAAATCTGCATTCATCTAATTTAATGAAATATAGTATTTGACATTCTTCAACTATTTGTAGTAGTACATAGTTAGGCCAAGAAAACCATTTAAGTTCAAAAAGTAACCTAACCCAAACACAAATAATTTAAACGTAGCTTTATAATACAACTTTTAAGTTTTAAATAAAGCACATCCTTTTGCATTATCGCTCATTTATATCGTCAATAATAAACCCAAGTTTTTTTGCTCAGGCCAATAACTACACAACTTTTAGTGCAACGGTATTCCACTACCATCATAGCAGGGGAAAACCGTACAAAACGCACCAGTTAGGTAAGATGACCCAAGCTATTAATTCCTATTATTAATTCTCATATGAACCCAGCTTCCCTACAGTTCTTATATGAACAATTGTGACATAATGACCAAAATACTTAAAAAAACTGTACAATTGGCTGCACACTTATTTCCGTACTGTTCGGTAATTTTTATTACGGTCGCGTTCAGAAAACTTGCAATTTTTTTTTGCCGAAATACTGTTCAATAAAAGTCACTTGACGAGTTCAGTAAAAAACATTGCTGACTCCTTCAGTAAACTAAAATATATTTTGCACATTTTTGTAGTTCAGTAAATATTTAACGATCTATCAGCACTTATCCAGATGTTACTGAAAAACCTCCAAATGTTTTACTGAACTTATTTTTACTATACTGTTCGGTAGCTTTTCTGCATCTGTCAAAACAGAATCGCACATCAGTAGTCCGTCATTTTGAGATTTTCGTGGCTGTGTTATTTATAGTTTTTTACGAGCCATTTCCACAAAAAATATCAAAAAAAGGTTTCGTGTTTTCAAATTTACCACCACAGTAGATTAATTTAATCGAAGCCTTTAATAAAAAGTCTATATTCGCCATGATATAAAACGTATCTAGTTTTAGTCGAATGTGCATGAAACATCAGTATAATGGTCTGAACGATTTGAAATACTTGTATCAAATTAATCATCGGTTGTAATAGCAGCTATAGGAATAGTTACATTTATATTTATCTATATTATTATATTGATTTGATGGGTTTATCGGCTTATTCAGTCCGTGTATACTAGCAAAAACGATTTGTTTTTTCTTATTCCGACAGTTTCGGTGACTTTATTTCACCTTTTTCAAGGAGTCTGAAAATATACATTGTGTGTAGTTTTCCTCTTTCGTTACTGGTTTATGTTTTATGTCTGTGTTAGCTTACTTACAGAAAGGATAATCGTTCTATTATTAAGTGTGTTGGTGTCCAACATCGGTTGTCTGGTGTGTATTACAAATGGCGTCCCACTTTGGTGCATGTGTACCTATTTTCGTGTGCTACACTGTATCAACTTCTGAAGCTTTTTCTAGCACTTACTTTTTTTCAAGCACTCTTATGGCAATTTCACTTTAATCGGGTAATAAATATTCTAAGCTGTTGGTTTTGCGTCTTCCTCTGTAGTCTACTAATTCTTGACGGCTTGCTAAGTGTCGACTTCAGGAGTTTATCAAGGAGAACGTCTTTCTATTAAAAGGGTTAGATTCCTCGGGTTATCTTAACCGGTGTGCAAAGGTCCTTTTCGCATTCGAAAGGCTTAAACACACAAGGGACAACCTCTGAAATCTAGCGTTCGGATTTAGAAAGATCTGTGCGAGTTCGTATTTGCTAGTGGTATTAAATTTGTTCAAGACCCTTTTCTTATCGCTCAAATGAGTCGTTGAATGACCGCCTACGATCCGGCCCATTGAAACAAAGGAAATCTTTATGTTCTAACATGACTGGTCTGCTGGCAAATAATGCGTTCGTTACATTCTGGACCCCATAAATCTACTAAGATTTATCAAAAAACTATTACGCATTATTACAAAATTATACATCTTTTCAAAATAAACATATTGCATTTACGGTTCAAATAAATTACTAACATATTACTACACTTCATCTTCTGTGGTGTGTTTCGCAGCCGTGTAGCGTCTTCTGGCGGTCTCCTTAATTCACGATTAGCCATGACTGTATCTAACGTAGATATACATTGCTGCTATCGCTATTTTCAGTGGCAGTATCGTAGGCTTCCCAATCGAGACAAATAGTTGAATGTTGTGGACAGTTTTTTCTGCCATCTCTATGTTGATCGCATCACGCCGAATTCGTCAAAAAACGGATTCAACTTAATTGGGAAGGATCCTTCCTGTACAATGTATTTCGATGTACCTCAGATGAGCGGCTTTGAAATTTATTCTCTTCTGCCATAATCTGATGATAAATTTGGTAGTGTAGTCTCCGCCAATCGGAGAAATCGTTTTTATTTACGAGGTCACACTCGCCGTTGAATAAGGTTTCTTCTATTTCTGTAACAGGTTGATTACCGGGTAACGTTCAACCGTCGAACCGTAATTCGAAGTGTTTTGGCTCATTATACCATTTAATTTCTCCGACATATTCTATAGTAGCCTCATCTGCCGTATTATTTTCAGACTATACCCAACGCCATTGATCTTTGGCAGTGGTATCCAATATTTTGCCGACTCGGACGTTAATGTATGATGGATATTTTCTTTTCGTATTTGTTATCCATGCTAGCACTGTTTTCGAATCTGTCCATAATGTTGCAGATTTTATTTCCAGACGTATCTCCTTTTGAACGACGTCTAATAGCCTTGTCCCCATGACTGCCGCATGGAGTTCCAAACGTGGAATAGATACTGGTTTAATCGGCACAACTCTTGTTTTAGCTGTTATTAACTGCGTATTGATTCCAAAGCTTGTTTCAGTTCTAGCATATACACAAGCTGCAAGTGCCTTTTCAGAGGTGTCAACGAAAACATGTAACTTTATCGGAGCGTGCTCTGTTAGAATGCATCTCGGGATCGATAAGCCTTCCGCTTGTTTGAGTTTACGTAAGAAGTTCAGCCATTGATCATACAGCTCATCCGGAACAAGTATATCCCATTGTTTGGAATATTTGTGTAGTTCCTGCATTAGTATCTTACCATGCACAACTAAATGAGAAATTAGACCCAGTGGATCGTAAATACTCATAAGCAAGGATAATACTTGTTTCTTCGTAGGTATTTCGTCAATATTGAAGATTCCTGCTCCTTTATCATTATGATTAAATCGGTAACGTAGCATGTCTCTACTGGTGTTCCAATACACACCTAATACCTTCTCAATTTGAGATTTCTTATCTTGGAACGGTTTTATATCAGCGCATAACCGTCTTGTTACAGGTATACTTCTCAGCAATTCAGTATTATTCGAAGAGAAGTTTCTAATATGGAAGCCTCCTTACTGATGAATTTCGGTTACCTTTTGTACAAGCTCCTTTGCCTTTTTTGGATCCCAAAAACTATCAACGTAATCGTCGACGTAATGTTGTTTTATTATTGCATTTATGGCTTCAGGAAACTGTTCCAAGTATCTCTCTGCGTTATGGTTTTTTACAGCTTGCGCGCAGTACGGTGAACAAGTCGAGCCAAAAGTCATGACTTGCATGACGTAAATATCCGGTTTTTTACTACTGTTGCAGTCGCGCCATAAGAAACGTTGCGCATTTGTCTTCACGGCGTATTTTCACTTGATGGAACATCTCCACATACAGGTATTTTTCCTTCTCGAATTCATAGAAGAGTCCCAAATAATGAAGTCAGTTGATCTGGACCGGGCAGCAACATTGAGTTCAAAAATACTCCATTTACTTTTGCAGCTGCGTCGAAAACTTATCTTGGCTTCGGTAGCAACTTGTTTTGATTGAAAACGATGAAGTGCGGAGGATAATTTAAAATTGGAAGTTTCGTAGCAATTCCTGTTGATTGAGCTTACGAATATATCTTTCTTCTTCTTCTTAGATTTTTCCCCACGGAAGAACTGTTTAAGAGGCTGACCAAAATACTGTTCTAATAACGTTCAATCGTATTTCGGCCTCAATAGCGTTTACTGTCTTCAAAGCGTGTTGTTGCAATTCCGATGGGTCGAGTTTATCTATAGAATACTTTAGTTTCATAATCATCGAAGGTATTGGCTTAACTTCATACAGTTCAACCTTTCAACGTGTAATCACTAGCACTTTTTATATTTGTGGATATCTTCTTATAATTTCACTGCCTTTAATTCACAGGCAGACTTCGGTTACTTCTGACAATTTTACTTCAAATTCTCCGCAGATGAGAAGCTTTTTGTTGTCGCTTTCAATTCTTCTTAATGTACTACGGCGATAGAATCATTTTTTTCGCTCAATAATTTTTTCTATAACTTCTATGTTGAAGATTTTAACTTTTATTGATGTCTCATCGTTTCTCCAATTTAAAAACGAAACGCTTGCAAAGTTTGTTGACAGCTTGATGAATTTTTGATGTATTAGGGTTTGTTTTTTATTTTCCTTCAAAACATCCAAATTTGCAACCTTTACGGAAGGTTGCATAAGTATTCCTTTAGCATTCAAATTAGCAACCGTTGACCTTTAACGGTTCCACCAATTTATTCCATTCACTTCGTTCTTTTGCCGAAGATTTCAAATTTATACGTCTTCGATTCAAAAAAGTTAACTCTTGAACCTTTTTCCAACGAGTTTTAACAAGTTTGAGAATCCTCGATTTATTATGCCATGTAAGTTTTTCAATAACCTTCTTCGTAGTTTTATCGACTGAACTTGCATTGCATTGTATCCAGCGCCTTTCTTCGATGTCTTCCTGAATTCCATCAACTTTAACATTTATTAGCGATATGACGTTCTTGCTAACATCTTCATCCTGCGTTGAACATGTTTTAAATTTAGTGGATTCTAGCATCATTTTTTTCCTTGTTGATATTCTATTGCAGCTGAATATTCCAATATGTTCATCCTTTTGGCCAATTCGTCGTATCGTGTTCCAAAGCATGTCTGGAAACTTTCCAAATTGTTTCACCTTGTCGTTAGGTGATTCTGCAATTTCCGACGAATATTTTGGGCTTGAGATACATCCTAGCATTTCAATATTATTCGATAGGAATTTGCTTTTACTATTGAACCCATTTTCATAGAGGCTCTTGACAGCCGCGCTCAAAAGATGATTCTCGAGTTTTATATCCGCATTATGATGTTTAACTATTGCATTCTCTGCGTAGGAAAATTCCTCAGGACATTTAAAACCATTGCAGCTCCAAAATTTCATTGCTGCATCAAAGAATACATTGTCCTTCATGACAATTGTAAAATTTCGACGAAAATTCAATATCAAATGATCTTTTATCAATTCCACTGATCGTTGCTTCCGAGTAACGTAGTTATTCAAAACATCATTTCTGGCCACACACTGCTTTATAGTGTCTAAGTTGTTTTCAGCGTAGTTGTAGCTTACTATCGGTTTGTTGCGCCTAATTTTCGCATATCTTCCGTTTTTGGAATTGATGGCATCTGCAGGTGATACTCTCGGTTTAATAATGTTACCAGGTCTTCGTTTTAAAACCGAAGGACATCTCAACAATTTATTATTATTCGATGAGAGTTTTATGCCCTTATGTTCATTTACTTGATGAATTTTAGGGTCTTTCTTTTTACTTTTGAGCTTCCCTTTTTGAGAGCTTATCTCTGATTTTTGGCAATCTTGATAGCCTTGTTTTACTGGACATACTTTAGTGGCATTAGCTCGTGCAGGTTTCTTTTCCGCAATCTTTGGGGAATTAACAAGAACCTTTCGCGGTTCTATTGATTCTTCAGAAATGTTTATTCTTTTAACTGCTTTGAATATTTCTTCATTTCCTTTTAAAGGCTTCGGATTAGATTCGTGGTGATCAACTCTTTGGTGATTCCCGAAAATTACAACAGATGTTGTATCCTTGTCTTTGAGTGACTGTTCATCTTGTGCGTTTTTCCTGGCACACATAGGAATTCCTGGCGGTTGTCTTGATCTCCGCCTCATTGCATGCGCTTCAACATGTGGTTTCAGCCAGTCGTTTAATTCATCTAAGTCTTTGACTTGAGACTTTTCCTTAGTCCAACAGATTTGTATGCCGAAAGAAAACTTTCCAATAATATCCTCCATCAGCTGAGGATTATTTAATAGGCGAATTTCATTCATGGCCTTTATACTAGACACAAATTTGTCTAGTGCATTGGAGCAACCCGTTAGATTCGAAGTCTTACGGATGTCATTGAGCAGGTTTTTATATTCCAACTCATCCTCGTACCGGGTGAGTTGATCCAAACATTCTGGATCTGCTAGCCTGTTCTCTGCTGGAACATGATTTGCTTCTTCACTAAAGCGAATCTGTGATGATTCAGTCTTCGTTTGATAAACTGAATACATCTTTCTTGCCTTAGTTTCTCCATGGTCTTTAAATCTTTGCGATATCGTATCGCTGGTCTTTAAACATTGCATTATTGCAAGACCCATTTCGATGTTTGTGCATTTAACACAAATCCATCGTTCCTCAGGTAATGGTGGCTTTCTAAGGTGTCCACAGTTTAAATGAAATCTGCGATCGCACTCATCACATGCGACCATGTTTTCCTTAGAATCTTTCTCCTTGCACAAGCGGCAACTACCGTTAGGATTGTTAACAAAATAACTCATCGTTGAGTAATGAGGGCGGTAGCGGCTTTCTGATGATTGTTTCTGTGGCTTCGTAGGGTTGATCAGATGACTTCCAAGGTTGATCGCCGTAGAAAGAATCGTCGCAAGGTTGAAAGAAAGGACCGATACCAACTAGCTCCTCTCTGGAGCCACCAAATGTCGACTTCAGGAGTTTATCAAGGAGAACGTCTTTCTATTAAAAGGGTTAGATTCCTCGGGTTATCTTAACCGGTGTGCAAAGGTCCTTTTCGCATTCGAAAGGCTTAAACACACAAGGGACAACCTCTGAAATCTAGCGTTCGGATTTAGAAAGATCTGTGCGAGTTCGTATTTGCTAGTGGTATTAAATTTGTTCAAGACCCTTTTCTTATCGCTCAAATGAGTCGTTGAATGACCGCCTACGATCCGGCCCATTGAAACAAAGGAAATCTTTATGTTCTAACATGACTGGTCTGCTGGCAAATAATGCGTTCGTTACACTAAGGGTGTGTTTGAGAGATTGCACAGCTTTGAGTTGTGGTGGTAGTGGATTGGCTGTCATGGTTGTCTGTTTTGTTTTGGTTGATGTTCTTTATCGAGTGTATAATACCAGCGTATATGGTGTTCAGTCCCTCAGTGTCTGTGCGTTTGTTTATGCTATTTTCTGTGTTGGCAATATGGCAAATTTCTAAAAACGGGAGTGCTTGTGGTTTGTTGTGTCTGTCTATAATTTTTGTTTATTGAAAATCAAACCGGTGATTCTGTGTGATACTGTGATGCATTAGTGCTGTTTTTTCCTTAAGTGAACTAATTTGGGTATCTGTTTTGTTGTGACCTTGTTGCAGTAGTTTGTCCCAGGTGTTATAGTGCGTCCGGTGTCCACTAATTCTAGTTTTAAGCATGTTTGTTGTCATTCCCACACAGCAGGCGCTGCAGTCTTTGCACGGTATGTTGTAGATGACGTTGCTCTGGTGTTCATGTGGAATGGGGTCTTCAACATTTGTGAACAACTGTTCAACTGTTTTTATGTTGCGGTGTGCAAGTCGTATGTGTTTGTAATCGTTTTTTAGGTGCTTGTCGATTCGGTTCGACAGGTATGGTATGTATGGTATCGAACGGTAAGTATATTTCAGGTTTTCACTAGGTGTTTCCTGCGGTGCCGTGATGTTTTCCTGTATTCGGCTTATTAATCTGTTTATTAGTGCTTTCGGGTAGTTGTTTAGTCTCAATTGTTTGTGAATGATGCGAACCTTATCATCGTTCTGTAGATTAGTGGATAGCTTGTCAACTCGTCTGATGAAATTTTTAGCCATGTTAATTTTGTGATGGAGCGGGTGGAACGAAAATTAGTCTAAAAATCTGCCACTGGCGATTGGTTTCATATACCATTCTGTTTTAATGCTTTGATTTTCTTGTCTTATCAGTGTCATGTCTAGAAACGGTAGTCTTCTATTGTTTTCCATTTCGTAGGTGAATTGAATATGTTCGTTGTAACTGTTGAAAGTCTCTAATACATGGTTTAGTTGATTCGCGGGCAGTGCTAGTAGAAGATCATCTACATATTTTTTCAGGAATGGGGGCTTGAATGTTAGTAATAGTATAACTGTGTCCAAAAGTGTTTCCATTACTAAATCTGCTAGTGTGGGCGAGATGGGATTCCCCATTGCGGTGCCAAAGATCTGTTGGAAATGTTGTCCGTTGTATTTACAGTAGCTTGATTCTATGCAGAATTCAACTATTTCGATAAACAAATCTAGGTTTATGTTCGTATAAACTTTGATTTTCTCCCATTGTTTTATTATGTTGTGTGTAACTGTTTTGGGAATCGATGTGAATAGCGATGTAACGTCGAGGGAAATTAGGATGTAATCAGGTGGCAATGTAACTGTGTTAATAAAATCGCAAGATGTAAATGAATCCTTTATGTTGTATCGGCTCTGGATGGAGTTTTGTATGATTTTTCCTATATATTTCGAAAGGTTGTAAGCGGGAGCAGTCATGTTTGGCACTACTGGCCTTAGTGGTAGATTGGGTTTGTGCGCTTTGGGCTGTCCGTATATTCTGGGGCATATGGCATTCTCCATCGAGAGCCGATACAACATAAAGGATTCATTTACATTTTGCGATTTTATTAACACAGTTACATTGCCACCTGATTACATCCTTATTTCCCTCGACGTTACATCGCTATTCACATCGATTCCCAAAACATTAGCTACACACAACATAATAAAACAATGGGAGAAAATCAAAGTTTATACGAACATAAACCTAGATTTGTTTATCGAAATAGTTGAATTCTGCATAGAATCAAGCTACTGTAAATACAACGGACAACATTTCCAACAGATCTTTGGCACCGCAATGGGGAATCCCATCTCGCCCACACTAGCAGATTTAGTAATGGAAACACTTTTGGACACAGTTATACTATTACTAACATTCAAGCCCCGATTCCTGAAAAAATATGTAGATGATCTTCTACTAGCACTGCCCGCGAATCAACTAAACCATGTATTAGAGACTTTCAACAGTTACAACGAACATATTCAATTTACCTACGAAATGGAAAACAATAGAAGACTACCGTTTCTAGACATGACACTGATAAGACAAGAAAATCAAAGCATTAAAACAGAATGGTATATGAAACCAATCGCCAGTGGCAGATTTTTAGACTAATTTTCGTTCCACCCGCTCCATCACAAAATTAACATGGCTAAAAATTTCATCAGACGAGTTGACAAGCTATCCACTAATCTACAGAACGATGATAAGGTTCGCATCATTCACAAACAATTGAGACTAAACAACTACCCGAAAGCACTAATAAACAGATTAATAAGCCGAATACAGGAAACGTTCGATACCATACATACCATACCTGTCGAACCGAATCGACAAGCACCTAAAAAACGATTACAAACACATACGACTTGCACACCGCAACATAAAAACAGTTGAACAGTTGTTCACAAATGTTAAAGACCCCATTCCACATGAACACCAGAGCAACGTCATCTACAACATACCGTGCAAAGACTGCAGCGCCTGCTACGTGGGAATGACAACAAACATGCTTAAAACTAGAATTAGTGGACACCGGACGCACTATAACACCTGGGACAAACTACTGCAACAAGGTCACAACAAAACAGATACCCAAATTAGTTCACTTAAGGAAAAAACAGCACTAATGCATCACAGTATCACACAGAATCACCGGTTTGATTTTCAACAAACAAAAATTATAGACAGACACAACAAACCACAAGCACTCCCGTTTTTAGAAATTTGCCATATTGCCAACACAGAAAATAGCATAAACAAACGCACAGACACTGAGGGACTGAACACCATATACGCTGGTATTATACACTCGATAAAGAACATTAACCAAAACAAAACAGACAACCATGACAGCCAATCCACTACCACCACAACTCAAAGCTGTGCAATCTCTCAAACACACCCTTAGCAAGCCGTCAAGAATTAGTAGACTACAGAGAAAGACGCAAAACCAACAGCTTAGAATATTTATTACCCGATTAAAGTGAAATTGCCATAAGAGTGCTTGAAAAAAAGTAAGTGCTAGAAAAAGCTTCAGAAGTTTATACAGTGTAGCATACGAAAATAGGTACACATGCACCAAAGTGGGACGCCATTTGTAATACACACCAGACAACCGATGTTGGACACCAACACACTTAACAATAGAACGATTATCCTTTCTGTAAGTAAGCTAACACAGACATAAAACATAAACCAGTAACGAAAGAGGAAAACTACACACAATGTATATTTTCAGAAAAAAAAAAAAGAAAAAGGTGAAATAAAGTCATCGAAACTGTCGGAATAAGAAAAAACAAATCGTTTTTGCTAGTATACACTGACTGATTAAGCCGATAAACCCATCAAACTAACCGTTTCAGTCGTCATATAAACAAATATATTATTATAACCGGGAAAAAGCTTAAGTTGCATTTTGCGGAACGCTTGTAAATTTGTGACGAATCATCAGCTTTTTATATGTAAATTTTTGCTGAGCTATCTTCTTTATTTGACGTTTCAGCAACAATGAAAAAATACCGAACGCTCGTCAAGCAAATGAATTACCGAACAGATTACTGATGGCTCAGCTGTTGAAAACTCAGTAAAAAGTTTGCTGAGTTCGGTAAAAGTGACTAAGTGTGTTACTGGCTCTGTCCAACCTATAATAATTCATGAATTTTATATAAGTTTTTCTGATTAACTGACTTGCAAATAATACAAAAAATTTTGATTCGTCTAACCTTAACATTTTTGGAATTTATAATACTATAAATATTTCAATTTATTTCTCTAACTTTCGTCAAATTTTACCTAAAAACGATCAAAATAAAAATTGGGGCAGAATGCACTATTAAGGTCTTGCAGAGCATTGCTTGACAACATGTTCCATTGCTTTTGATTTTACTGCTGAGACTTCAAGCGCTTCTCCCTTCGCGTGCTAATTTCTGCTAGTGGCATATTAGCCTTTTCACGGTGTTCCCACAGACCGTTATTATAAAAAAAATGCACTAAATAATCTGAGTACACCATTCGATTCGTTATGACGTCCAGAATCTCTGGTCAAAATTTCAAAATCATCGTACGGTACATTTTTGAGTAATGCTCTTTTGAAGGTTGTAAAGTACAAAAAAGTGATATAAAAACGACGAAATACTTATTGTAAAGTGCGGTTTTCAACCACAATTTTATGAAACAACTTCCAAAATAGTTTCTACACATTCCAAGGGTTATATTTCAACGTATTAACAATTGGTGGAAAGATTTATTTGAAAATCCCACAGTGCACAGTGGTCTAAGCTCGAAAAATCGTGATCGTTCTAGATTTGACTGTGAAGAGCTGATTTTATGTACTCAATGTCTTCAGCAAAAGTGTTTCATAGAACAAGGTCTTACTTTTGGCGTTTTTAGTTTTTCGGTCAATCCACCTAACAGTTAGAAAAAAATGTTTTTTCTAATTTTCAATATACCAGATAGCTTCTTCCAGCAAAGTTGTGGAAAATTTTAAAAGATAAGCAATTGCTGAATACTGCAATGTCCTATCTGTATGTTGGACACTACAAAATAGAGTTTTTTGTGGAACACCTCTCTTTAAAATCTATATATTATATATATATATATATATTATTATATATATATATATATATATATATATATATATATATATATATATATATATATATATATATATATATATATATATATATATATATATATATATATATATATATATATATATATATATATTCGTCTATAACTTTTTCTATGATTATCAAAACAATAAATTTTATTAAGTCTTGAGAAAATCTTAGTTGAATGAAAAAAATCTTAGAACATTCTGTATTGTTTTGACCATTACAGACAAAATTATAGACAAAAAACTAATTTTAAGGAGGGGTGTTCCACAAAAAACTCAATTTTTTGTCCAACGTGCAGATAGGACATCCCAGTATTCAGCAATTGTTTTTCTTTTAAAATTTTCCACAACTTTGCTGAAGCAAGTAATCTGGTATATTGAAAATTAGAAAAAATATTTTTTCCATCTAACTGTAAGGTGGATTGATCGAAAAACTAAAAACGCCAGAAGTAAGGCCTTGTTCTATGAAACAACTTTGCTAAAGACATTGAGTACATAAAATCAGTTCTTCACAGTCAAATCTAGAACGATCACGATTTTTCGAGTTTAGACCAGTGTGCACTGTGGGATTTTTAAATAAATCGTTCCACCAATTGTTAATATGTTAAAATATAACATTCGGAATGTGTAGAAACTATTTTGGAAGTTATTTCATAAAATGGTGGTTGGAAAACGTGCTTTACAATAAGTATTTCGTCGTTTTTATATCAGATGGAGCACCGTATTTTGCTGTGAAGCATATTGGCCTTTGTTGTGGTGCGTCTTGGTCACGAGTTTTGGTTTGGTATTTTTGAATAAACTTTGTCATAAAGATGCATTATATAGATCCTACAATCATCCTTCACGTTCAATGTCGTTTAAAAAGGAAACAATCCTCTCCTACGGCAAACCTTGAGATTCCAGAGTAATTATGATATTCGCCAAATTGATACTTAAGTTGTTACCGAAAAATGTGTACACCTACACTTCTGCCAAAACCGTGAGGACTTGTCCGATTTATTGGGTTGAACTCGGGTTGAGTTTTTATTCATACCTCCCACACACAACGGGGGCAAAATAAGCATTCCACGAGATTGACGTGTCAGAAGTTCGAGCTGCAATCCGTTTTAGCATGGTACTTGCTTCAATTATAAATTATATTAGTTGCGAAAAAACGCCTGAATGCAATATGTGTTTCGAAGCTGCATTAATGTTTCGAAAGCTTCTTCTCACACGGAATCATAACTTTGATCGCATTGCAATAATTGTGAAGAAATGTTGACCCCTATAATTATAATTTAAGTTCATAGATTGTAAAAAAGATTTTATGTCTTTTTGTTTGGGTAAACTTGATGTCGCGGGTTTTGTGATGACATAAATCAAACAGTGATATGATCTCCTGCGCGGTGTGTATGTTAAAAATATTTTTAGTGCTTAAACGGTTCGTTTGGTTAGTATAGTATCTTCGGCAAAGCTGTGGATAGTCATTTCGTCCTTCTAAAAAAAACATACACTGTAAAAAATGGAAAAAAATCTTGTTTCTTTAAATCATAACTTTATTAGTTTTTATTTTACCATGTTTGAACAAACATTAATGTTTACAACAACTCTTGTTTTCGTAGGTGAATAACTCAGACCTTTAGAAAATGGACATTTAGAGATATTTTATAAATAATTTTTTACGTTGTATGATTTTTTTCTGGAATGACAAAAATAGTATGTGTAACTCAAAAAGTGTTCCCAATCTAAAAGATTTATCACACCAAACGAGAATCATTCGAAAAAGCTCCTAGAACTCAACAAAAGAGCTCTTTGTACATACGTCGGCCTAGTAACGGGGCACTGTCCGAGTAGATATCATTTAAAGAACATTGGCCGGGTTCAGGATGATATCTGTCGCTTTTGTAATATGGAAAGCGAGACATCGGAACATCTGCTGTGCAGTTGTGGTGCATTATTTAAACGCAGATCAAGGTTTCTTGGTAGTGGCTGTTTACAGCCCAAAGAGATTTGGTCTTTGAATCCTGGGAAGGTAATTGGCTTCATAAACCATATTTCACCTGACTGGGAGCGTGTCGGTGCAGGTACCTGATCGCTCAACAATAGTGGTCATTGTATTTTGCAAGGGGACACGTATAGCAATTGACTGGGATATATATTACAAAAGTTCACATCAATGGACAACGTAATTCTAATTCCCTAACAAAAAAAAGTGTAACTTTGCTGAAGAGTGAAGGTATAACATGAATTGAAAAAAAAAAAACATTTCGGCTGAAATAACAATATTTTTTTTTAAATTCTACTTTTTTGTTTCTCGATTTACCATTACTGAATTTTGACAGATTGTAGTAAACATTGTTATCTACAACGGGTAAAAAATAGATTTTTTTTTTAAAAGGCACTTTTTGATAGATTTAGTATGCTGTGACAATTTGTAAAATTTGGAATAGAAAAAAGTTTTTCACTTGCAAGTTTTACACTGTAAATATTTTTTCTAGAACCGCAACTTTATCATCTATAATTTCCTTTTGGAATAGCAGCCGGGAGTCAACATGAACAACTGATATTATAAAATGACTTTTGTTAAAAAATTACAACAATTACAATTATGCCCGCTGAGACCTGCCCACTGTTTACATGATGATATTGGGAACGATTCAAGCTATGTTTTTTTTGGAAGCCTATGTTGAATAAGCAAAGAAACTGCATTTGGTTGATGAAAATGACGAACCCCTCGTTAAATGGAAATCAATACTTTTTTGAATCCTTTGTTTTTCATCAAAACTACTACAAACAAACTACGCCGAAAATCTTATCTTATTGCTCCGCGCTACCATCTTCGGGTTTGGAAGAGGTTGCGAAGCCACCGAACATGATTGTTATAGGCCGATTACAACTTCTTACTTCTTACTTCTAACATTAGAATCGAAAAAATGATTCCCTTTCATTTAGACAAATGGGTTGAAACAAAAGGTCTGCTTTCAGATACTAAAATACTAGCATAGGAATGGGAAAATGGCGATGTTTCTGTCCACGTGAAATGTGAACGGCCTGTTATTAGAAAAGTTTTTGACGATGTCCCTATACTTTAAATGAGTATCCTTTTCGAATTAAAATTGTAATCATTGCATTTGTGGCGATGATGGCTACCATGACATCGAGTATGTTATTGGGTCGTGTGCCGAAGTCTGTATTGTTTGGCATGAGTTAACAGGAGACAAACAAACGTGTCCGTTAGAGATATTCTGACATCCGGCGATCTCCATTAAATAACATATAAGAATAGTTATATGTATTGTTTCCTAAAATATGGTGACATAAAAATTGAAAAAATCTATCTATTTGTCAGACGAAGCATATAATGTCGTAATGCATACGAATACTAGGCAATGTATGTAAGGCTTTCTTCCAGCTGGTCCCGAGGTACGATGCAGGCCCAACAAGCCATGATCGTAGCACTAGCCTGGCAATTGTAATGTACACTGAACAGGTGGCCACAAAATCTCTGTATAATAAATAGAAGGTTCCTCTCCGAACCGGAATGTAGCACCAAGGCTGTTAGTTTTTTCATGCAAGGCATACAGACGCGAGACATAATAGACATGAGGCATAATGGATTCAAGACATACTAACACGTAGGGATAGTGGTAAATCGCGATTTCCGAATCCCGCGAAATCCAGCATCGGCCGCGAAATTAACAAAAACCCGCGAAATGTCGCGAAAGTAATAATAAATAGTAACGTTCTATGTCAATCATGAAACACTTCGATTTGAAACCTGCGACATTTATGTAAACTAGCAACACGGAAAAAGCTAATGATTAATGAAGATTAATGGGCAACGAGAGGCCTTACCCTATGCAACCAATAAGACCCAACAGTGCGGTTGGTATTATAATTTTGGTAGGCATTCGGATCGCGGACGTTTTCTTGAACTTTTCCGGTTGGCAAGAAAATATTCATCAATTCCCGGAAATTTGGTAGATACAGAACGCAGCGTGAGCGTGAGCCTGCCGAAATATTACTGAAGACAATTTGACACAGTTTGTATTTTTAGTCAGTTATGTACAGAAAACATGAATCGTACGGTTAAATCACCGAATATTGAATTTAATAAAACGATTGTTCCTTAATTTTACAAAAAAAGTGATTTTAATATCTGTTTGCTGAGGAAAAAGATTGCCGCGAAATTATCGCGAACTTTGAATATTTTTTATTTTGCCACCCGCGAAATTTCAACTTTTTTGCCGCAAGTTAGCACTGCCTCTACTAATGAGCTACATATGTGTATACCACAATAAATCGAATAACAGTCGCAGTGGTTCAGTTTTCTTCAAAAAAAGCTACACTTTGTCATTTTTCACTTATATCGTACAATTCATGACTTATGTCAGTAGTTGTTAAGTTATCAGTTGAAAAATTATATGTCATTGTTTTCATGTCAGCCACATTCGATCCCACGCATATTCGGCCTTACGTCTTTTCGGGTTATCATCCATTCGACCTTGCGTCCATTCGGCCTCATATCCGTATGCCCTTTGTAAGTATGCCTACTGTCTGTTATACTTGTCCGCAGTCTTGGCATACTCATCGTGTGTAACAAAAAGGCTCATATAATTTGCACAGAACACTGAAGCATGATGAAAAAAACGGATGAGTTGATTATTTTTTTCGCGCACTAAAAGCAAATGCACTCTGTGTGAAGAAAGCAAAATACGCAACATCAGAAAGCTTGTACAGTCAGGTTTTTTTTACGCGGTTTTTTTACGCGGAATTTTTAATTAACGCGGTTTTTTTACGCGATACCGCGCTAATTCAAAAAAATTTTCACGAATTTCCGAATTAACGTGGGTTGGAACCAGAAACGTTTAAGTGTTTATCTAGTAAAAGACTTAGTCCAAAAAATACTCTCCGCCCACCGAATGATCCGGAATGACCGTCAAAGAGGACAAATTTAAATACTGGTTCTAGAGCGTCTCGGGTTTTTTCTAAAGCCCTTTTTGCTGGACTACTTTACGCGGGTTTAAAAAAAAAACGTGGTTTTTTTTTACGAGGATTTTTGGATAAACGCGGTTTTTTTACGCGGATTTTTGAATTAGCGCGGTTTTTTTACGCGGATTTTCGAAATCATGCGGTTTTTTTTACGAGGTACGTATCCCCCGCGTAAAAAAACCTGACTGTATTGTAAAGAGTAAGCGCATAAAGCTCCCGCAGAGAGGCTTTCTCGATCGCAACTGATAAAATATAGATAGCACACGTTTATTGCTCAATGATAAGGGCACTATGATGAAAATTTTAGCTAGAAAAACTTTTCTGACTGTTTCCTTACTAACCTGTTCTGTAGCGTTTACGTAGGGGTCTGCGCTATACTCACTGTGTTATGCTCACTGCGTTTTTTTACTACCACGGTGCAGGTCTTTGATAAATTTAGCTCAGACACAGTAAATTTACTGAACAGCACGCAGCTTTAGCTCGCCTACTCATGTGTGTAGTTATATTCCGCACTCCCTACGCGCAAAGGCATCGCTCAATAAGGTTGTGTTTTTTTTCTTGCTCATCACAATGCCTACTAAAAAACTGATGTGATGCAATTTATGTGTTGATAAATGCACAAAGATGAGTAACTGGACAAGACAGCTTGTCCGTGTGCTCCGCGTTTGTATGCCTAATAAGGTATCGTCCCACAGTCTGCGCTGCAAGCTTTCACTGTCATGAAAGGACTTTCAATTCAAATTGAAATCTTTGAATTTTAACTTTCAACGAACGAGCGAAAAATGAAAGAGGTCCAATCCAGGGGTATGACGTTAAATTGATATTCCGTATCCAATATCTTAAGGGGTTATATACCTTTTTAGTTTTCAAAAAACCGGAAAATTTTTTTATAACATTATCTTCAAATACAACATCTTGAGAACATTTCCACAAATTTTCATAAAGATCTGAGATAAATACTCATAAAAGCGATCGTTCAAGGACCCGGCGCACTTCTAAACTAATGAAACAATATGAGTTTTTTGGTTTCGGTTGATCCGCTGAGTCTCTATCAGGATCACCGCAAGCCTCTGCAAAAAATAGCGTTTCGGGGAAACGGCCATTACTCCAGTATATCTCAAAATCAAACGTATTTTCTTGTTGTTGATAAACTGTACTTTCAGAAAAATACCACTTTGATGTAATGAAAATGGTGCTATGCACTTAAAAATAAATTCAAACTTCTCTCATTTTTCTCGACCAAAAAGGTATATAACCATTTAATGCAATTAAATGCGTCACTTGTTCTGTAAGCAATTTGAAAACCATGATTTTTCTCGACCACAGTGCAGTACTTACATGAAGATATATTACCGTGTGGTGTTACCAAAATTGTTACAATAATAGTTGTCATTACTGGCATTTAAATCTTGTCGTGTCCTGCTGTGTCAGTGGTACCGCAATGTCAGTGGTACCACAATGTCTATAAAATTTGGTAACGCAACTGTCATGTCGGAATTGACGTGTCTAGCATTGTTCTGGGTCCAATCAGTTGATGGTGATGGCAGCATTTCTGTAACTTCGCAAATGCTCTGTTGCTCTAGCGATGTTCATGCGGTTGAGAATATAGATGCTTATATAGTTCATCGACTTCATGCAATGAATTGGCTCAAATCAAATAATTTCGATATAAAATCAGACATCTTAATTCTTTCGATGACCGGCCTTATTGAAAATTGGCACCGCTGACGCTAAACGACTTTTCCACTTGAGACAGTGAAAATGCGGTTTTTGTCATTTTCGTTTGCAGTGTCGAAAATTTGCAGCCCTGCCCACAGTACAGTACCCGTAACTGGACCAACCTCAAGAAATACGGTACCTATCGCAAAACATAACATGACACAATGACACAATTCCTAAATGAAAGGTCTTGTTGCTCCATGAAATCTTATTAAATTTTATTGTAATCGGATTTTTAGTTTGTATGTTATTTAAAATGTGAAAATCACGAAACTTCATTATCTCAGAAACTACACAACCGATTTGAACAAAATTGAACTTTTGAATTTTATAAAGATTGAACATATGGTTCAAAAGTTCTGGAAAGAAACGTGTTCTGGAGACTATTCAATCTCACTCATGTTTCTCTGAGATGGCTGGACCGATTTTCATAAAATCAGTGACATATGGAAGGTCTGGTTGCCCCATGAGACCCTATTGATTTTCATTTGCAATCGGACTTTTACTTTGCCTGTTATGTTCAAAAATGTGAAATCCAGCTACGAAAAAAACATCCGAAGACTACTTAAACTCATTCACTTTTCTCAGAGATGGCTGAACCGATTTCCACAAAATTAGTGCCAAATGAAAGGTCTAGTCGCCTCATAACACCCTATTGATTTTACTGTAATCGGACTGTAACTCCGTCTGTAATGTATCAAAATGTGAAAATCACGAAACTTCATTATCTCAGAAACTACACAACCGATTTGAACAATACTGATATCAGGTGAACGATAGTTAAGGGTTAACTGATGAATTTTATAATGATTGAGCACGTGGTTCAAAAGTTGTGAAAAGAAAGTTCTATTTAAAATAGAAAAAAAATCTACTATAAATAGTCGAATCTAAAATGATATTTAAGAAAATAATATATAATCGAGTCCAACCTAACTATGAGTACAGTGACGTTCCGATTATACCACGATCGAAGAAAAATGTCGCGACATTTATTTGAAACATATTTATTTCATGTTATTTGTATGTCATAATGTATGTGTTTTAATGTTATGTTTTAAATGTTCCGTATAGTTTCACTGACTGCTACCAAAATTTTGTTATTTAGAGTGATAAATAAATCCAGTAAATATTATCAAGGTGTATTTTTTTCTGAGAATTGAAGTGTCCGTGTAAATCTATTGAAACAAATAATAAGTTTGAATGAGAAAGACTGGGTCTCGCCGCTAGGTGGATTAATTTGGGTTTTTTAATAAAAATGACCAAAGATTAGCTAAAGCTATTAGCTAGATAAGAAACAAAAAAGTTAAAAATTTTTAGAAAAAAAATTAAAGCCAAAAAAGTTTTCGTTAGTTTGTACGTTCTCAGCGAAGTTGTAGACAATAATTTTATCCTTCCAGTAAAAATATACAACATGAAACAAAAAAAACTCCATTTTTTTATGAATCTGAATATTTTTCTGCATAAACTTTACACTATGAACTAATCAATAATTGTTAACTGAACTGAAATTATCAAAAAAAAAATTTTTTTTTCCTTGTTTTACAGTGTATATATTTTTGAAGGACAAAATTATTATCTGCAACTTTGCCGAAGAAAGTATACCGATCAAACAAACCGTTTAGATGCTAGAAATATTTTTGTCATGAACAGACACTCCGCGCAGGAGAGACCAGATCCTTAATGATTTTTGACTTAATAAGTAATCAAATTCGATTCCGTTGTTGTTTTTAATTCTTTCTTGAACCTCTAAAGTATTTAAAACTTTTTAGCCAATTAACAAACAATTAAGTTCTAAATTCAAACTTATCTGCCGCAAAGTATTTTTTCTCGAGGGAAGCGTTAATGTAACAGTTAATGAAATCAACTCAATGATCAATGATCTAAATAGTAATAGAAAATTCCTCCCTAAGTATTTCCATACGAACAGAAATTTCATTCAAATTTATTTTATGTCACAGTACATGCTTTCTATGGTTCGTGTGCTGTGCTATTCGTATTCATTTTTTCAGCATAAATTATCAGCATTTATAACGAAACTTGCATTGTTTCATACCGATTTAAATTTGCCTCTCGCAACGTTTTCGTGGGCCGCTTTATCTTTCATGGAAAAGAATGACTGCCGCTGACAATGTTTGCGAGTCGCGGCTGGTGGAAAGTTTGTAATTTTAAGTGAAAGTTTACAACTTTATATATTTCAATCGCAATAGCAAACATGACGACAGATATAAATCACTGACCGCAGGGAAACATAATGGATTATACCTGCGCTTTCCAAATGTTGGTCACTGCCCGACCAGGAATGTAATGTGAGCCATACTTGGCAATGAAATAGCTATCCGTAGGAGTGCAGTCTAAAACAGATTATAAGGAGATAATTGTGTTTATTGCATACTAAAGCGTAAACGATAGTGAGAGATTTGTCAATGGACTAACAATGGAAACTTTGTTTCAAATCGAAAGCAGGACATGGACAAGATGTAGGGAGACATTTTTTTGTGATTTGTTCTTAAATTATACGATGATGCTGATGATTGACTGATGTGAAATAAACTATTGAAATCAGTTCCCTATTAGCAGATATGATTGTAGTTTTTTCCTATGCCAATATTTAATCATTATTAATTATATGATTAGATTACAAATCAGGTTGGGTAAAAATAACAAAAATTTGTTTTTCTGGCTGTCCAACAGTTTGTGAGCATATCCCTATTCGCAGTAGGAGCTTTTTCTTCAAATCAAATAACTATATGTAATGCAGTGAATAATTCAACATACACGAACACTAAACTAACCTGGCAACAACAAATCGACAGCTGATTGTTCGTGGGAGGAAAGAGCACTAGGCATTTTGCGAATGCCGAGAAAGCAAAAACAACCCCACATCTGCGCATCGCGTACATACCTTCTTCTATACATACACGAGAAGGCAGTGGAAAAAAACGAAGTTGGCACAAACAAGTTTGCTGGTGCAGAATACGCGCGCCAGTGCGATCTTGGCGAGCCATAAAAATAACTGTAATGCATTACTTGTTACGATCTACATAATTTTCAATTATAGATATAAACGAAAAGCAACCGTGGGCACGCGTTGCAATCCAAACACTTTCGCCTCTCGCCATCGTCGTCGTCGGTGGCGATGGCCAGGGAATTCAGTTGAGAGCTGGAAGCGCTTTGTACCTACCCAGCAAAGGGCATCGCCAAAACGGTTCGTTCAATTCCTATCGTTCCGCTGGTTGCGTGAAACGTGGGAGTTGGAGATGGGTTGTTGAGCTAAAATGATCGATGCATAAAAAGCTCAATGCACTCATGCCTTAAAAGTCTTTGAGTGATTCCGCGTGGATTTGCGTGTGAAAACGAGGTCAACATGAGAGCGTATCGTATGTTGCGCACTGAGCATGCGGATTGTGCAAAAATGCAAACATTGAACGAGAGGTAGGTACGCCAATTGAAGCATGACTGATACTAGTCGTAATTTTTTGTGCTTCTGGTTTGATGAGCATTCGATACAAGCCAGAACAAATTGTTTGTGTTTTATAGTTTCATACTGAGCATCGTAGGTCAGGGTCGGCTACTCAATCATGTTAATCAGATTATATTATTAAATGTAGAAATCCGAACGTTCAATGAGGACCGACAGTTTACATACGGATTTACTTTTTTTATTCCGAAGTTTTACTGTCCCATGTCACAAAAAATGGAGTTAATAATGAGAAATCATGGAAAAACCGCGAAGACGTTTGAAAAATATTAAAAATAAATCATTTTCTTCTGCTATTTAATGTTCTTTTTACAAATCCAACCGTTAGTGTACGGGATAATCACAAGGCTAGCGCAACGACGCTATTGATGCAGAAAGATTGGCTACTGCACTCTGATGCGTAAGTACACAATTTGAAAAGATGTAAAACTTTGCTATTAGAAACCTTAGAAACTCTTGCGCAAATTACGCATTATCGTTACACTCTCAGCTCCCGGTAATTAACCTGGCTCAGCTCTTATACTAAGAAAAAAACATTGACGAAATATCCGTTATAAGATATCGCTAGGTAAAACTGTTACTAATGGGCTGTTTATGATTCTAGCACTTCGTTGCGGTTGGCTCGAGTTAGTTGCAGTGCGCCAAGCACAACTTTTGCCATCTCGCCATGAGATTATTTTAAGCGAGGTATTGTTCAATGTCATAATATTTTAACCTACCGATGAGTTCGCGAACGCTCGGTTTGACACGCTGCTGTTGGTGATGGCCATGATGATGGTAATGATGATGAAGATGATGATAATGATGCTGAAACGAGAAGTCATGCTAATCCAATTGAAGGGAAGACATGCAAAAGGTAAATGTCAGATCCTATTAGATACACGTGATCGATTACTCATTGCTGGTAACTACTAGTCACTGGAGGAAGCCTCACTAAAATAAGCTATGAGGTAGAATATGTCGCTTATCTGGCTGAATAGATCAACAGATGGTGTGTATTTTACGAATAGTAGAGCCTAGTCAGCTTTGCACGACTATTGTGTAACTTCAATACATATTATTGTAAATAGCACACGTCGACGTAAAGCGAAGTGTAAAAAAGGCTCTCAAATCTGAATGTTCATCTTAGTAATTAATTCGGACGGTTTTCAAACGAATGTGTAATAATCCCCATTGGCAAAATAAAGACAGCCGGCAGATAAAATATTTTGCGGCTATAACGTTTCCGTCTAGATCCCCATTCACGAATGTTTTTTTCTTTGCTGTTCACCTTATTCCCATGTCGACGATAGCATGTGTGGTTGTATATAACGTTCGGTCGAGTTTGCTTTTCTTTGCACAAAAGCTCCCGGCAAGGTGCCGAGCAGTCCTTACGCTTCTTCTTCCCACAGGTTTTTTAACAGCCGTCCCCCGACATCCATCATAAGTAAATAAAAAAAGAGAGGGAAAATGTCTCCGGTGGATTCGGGCTGTTACTGACACGCGCTATTTGTGTAGTGCATAAAAAACAGCTCTTTTTCTTTTCTACATTCGCAATCCCAAAGACATCCTTCAAATAATGCCGAATCGAAACACGGAGTACATTTTCCGATTCCTTTTGTGATGCTCTGTTGCCGATACGTTCTCAATGAGACTATCGAACTGCCAGCACGAGCGGTATCACGAACAAACAGCAACATGGAAGAAAACCCTTAGCAGACAGTAAAAAAAGACTGTACCATTGGCATGCCTGCCCCTGGCAGCGGCTAAGTTTACTAACCTCAAGCCGTTGTCATTGGTGGTAGAGTGAAGGCTTTCCCCACAAATAACAGGACTAAAGAACTCCTCTCGTCCGACTTGTGCGTTCATATCTCCGATGACGAACTTTATGTCGTGTTGTGGGCGCGCTCCATACGTTTTCTCAAGGAACTCATAAAACTCCTCCTTTACGTCATCGGTTTGATCGCGCAGACACACGCATACATGTTGATAAGACTGTAACTGAAAAATTTGCCCTTGATCCTCAATACGCATAGACGGCCATTAATAGGCCTCCACCTAATGACGCCCCCAATCGTTCCTCCGGGAATCCAGCTTGATGTTTAGTCTCAATCTCAAAAACAGTACCGCAAGGTATTTTTTGCGCGGATTGCTTTCCTTCATTTCTCAAAAACGGTACGAGATATCGACCTCCTTTTAATCACGTTTTCCGTTTTAGACCACGAGTTTTCGAAAAAAAAAATCACAATTTTTGGTGTGAATACTCAAAATTTAAAATATCGCATTTTTGTCTATAGATTGACCACTGTCGTATTCAAACGAGGTTCAAACATTTTTGGACGATTTTTTTCGTTATATTTACAACTTATAAAAGTCTTTTTCGCGCGGGTTCATAAAAATTGGGAACGCATCCCCCGCGTAAAAAAAGACCTTAGTGTATATGGGAGAAAAGTTTATACGCAGAGTTTAGCAATGTGATATCTCTTTCGAGCCGATGGATGGATTATAAATAGGACGAATACGGTATTTACGGACAAAATGGTCCGCCAACGGTATCAATCTTAAGAACAGTATACGTGAGAACCGCTTGTACACAGAATTTAGCATTGTGATACCTTTATGTTGTGTTCTCCGTGGTTCTGTGGTTAGCGATGTCGGTCGGCTAGCTCTCCCACACGGTTGTGATATCGGGTTCGATTCCCGATCAGATCGAGGATCTTTTCGAGCTGGAAATTTTCTCAACTCAGCACTGGGGCACGGTGTATCGTTGTACTTATCCTACAACATGCAAAATGTGCCGAAAACAATATCGATAACGAATTCTCTCAACTAACCTAGTTGATCGAGACCGCATCAGCCACCCAGGCTAGCGTGCGATATTGTTTGATACCTTTATGTTAGTTTCGACCTGGTGGTCCTTTTTATAGATAGGACAAATGCGGCTTTCCAAGCAGTCGCACGCAAATCACACTAGCACCCCTCCCCCTCTTCTCACGTGGTTGCAAGGTCGTGGCCGGCGCCGTTATTGATCATTGAAAGTATTGAGTCACTTAAAACTTGTACAATCAGAATGGTCGAGCATTGCCAGCCACATTCAGATGATTCACTGTGCAATTTTACTGATTCGGATCAATTACGGAGTAGCAACTCAATAGGTCCTGTCAGTCAAGCTAAGCTACTAGTAAGAATCGCAAAATTTAACGAGAGTCCGGAAAAAGCAACCATGATAAAATATTAAATATCAATCAATCATAAAGGGTCATTACGGTAACTCTGAAATAGTGAATTAGAAACTCACAATTAAAGTACCTAAAAAAAAACAATATTTTTTGAGATTAACATTTCTCGCGTAAACTAACAAAAAACTGTAACTAATAATGACTATTTGAGAAAAAAAAAAAAACAATATTTCAAACACAGACGTCAATATGGCATTGTAATTTTTGCTATTTTGCATGCTGTTAGGATGAATCCGAAGAATTTAAGCTTGAATTAGAACTGTCATTTTATTTATCACATTAATGGCAGCTCTACTTTGATGTTCATCCATAGTTTTTTTTTCTTCATATATCCTTTATTTGACACGGCACAAATAATTCATAGTTATTGTAATTTAAATTCTAGTATTTGTAACTGTTTTGCATTAAACATCAATTTCAAACAAAACACAACAATTTCACGGTGTGTCGATGATGACTTCTATCTGGACTCAACATGCTCGCGCTCTACTTTTGGAAAGAAGCATGATGCGACTGTCGTTCTAAAATGGGATGAAAATGAACACGAGTCTGACCGACGCGTATGCTGTACAGCAGTGGAAGTATGGATGATCATCCAACCAGGACAGACCACGGCCATGTTAAGCCAAAAGTGTGTCAGTAGTGATGCGGATAAAATTGGTAGAGCGTATATAATTACTGGAAGTAAGATTGTAAACCAAATGGCCGAAGGCGGTTTATAGCAGCGATACATGATGTGACGAAGTTTACGAAAAATACGAACTAACACACTTAGCGGTGTGAACTGGCCATTTTTATATGAACTTTAATTTTTGCTAAAATAGATTGGTATATACACACCCACATACACAAATGAATTCGTACAAAAATGAGTTTTTTTTGTTTTCAATGATTCATGATTTATTTTCATTTACATAAACTTGAATTCTTTCGAAAGAAACTTAAACTTTTGGTAAGTTCTGATGCATTTAAAAGCTATTTTTTGTACGTTTGAAAGGTATTGTCACTTTTTAAATTAGCTTCATAAAATTAAAAGAAATTATGTTTTTAATTAAGTTTTTTTGATACTTTAAAGCCACATACGTTACATACATACACACATTTAGAAAACGCGTCGTCGAAGTAAGTCAACCTTTCTAAAAGAAACACAAATCATTGTTGCGAATAAATGACATTTTAGGTTCAAGTAAATTTCTTATTGAGCGTCTTAGTAGAATGGTATTCAATATTGAAAATTTTATTCAACTACCAAACAAACGAATACTTATGTTGTCCGCAGATACGTACGTATTTTAATTGCTACATACAACTAACATCAGTGCTTATGTGGACTACAGTCGATCTTCTGATAGTAGCATTAAACGGAAACATAACCAATTCTCAATAGTAACTTTAGGTCGTTTTCCAGAAACCGAAAATTGCCATATTGAAATTCCATCGAATTTCTGAGATTTCTCGAACATTCTTATGCTTGTTGTATGATCTAAATGACGAATTATGATTGACGTTATATCATTATAGAAATACTGATTTTAAAGGAAATGTGTGATATTGTGATTTGACAATCCAATAGTTTTTTGCTTTATTAAAGTGGCTTTTAGCTACACGCTGATTCGCCACCGACAACAATCCAATACATGAGGCTTTGTCAAACACACATAAATTAATAAACAGTTTCAGTGAGAAGAATGAGTCAATATTTTACATTTTACAGCAATAAAATCTGCTCCAAGTCCATTGAATGACAAAGCAAAGTCAAACTAAAGCAAAGTCAAACGAAATAGTTAACACAATTGGCTTTGAACCATTGTTTCTGTTCTTTGCGTTACATCATAATCGATTTACATTAACAAAGAATACCACCCACCAAATCGCTATACTAAATGGCATCATCAAATTACCTAACAAAGCGGAACAAGGCAAATTGGTTGATAAAAATACCGCACCAAAAGTAATTACTACCACAAGACACTTTGTCAGTCTGTCTGGCCTGCCATGGAGTCTCGTCGACGTTTTTTATAGCCTTCGCCTATTGTTCAATCATTAGGTAAACTCAATAATTAATCAATTCGAACCCGATCGGAATGATCTAACCAAAGCTACTCATAGTTGAACAGTTGAAAAAATCATGTTGTTACTATTTTCGTTATTTTGTTTGCCAACGCTCAAGTTAGAAAGTAAATTTAGTTACTTTGCTTCCAATTTGTTGCTTCATTCTGGTCGGGTTTACCCCATCATGGCGCTGTTTCCCAATGGAATCGCTTAAAGCTGTTTAAAAATAATGCTAGAAACGAACAATACCGCCAATCAAGAGCACACAAAGTCAGTTTTTTTAACCACAATGATCTCGCATAATTACAGTGTTTTAACTGGAGGTGGAGTGTTTCCTAGAGATTGCAATCTGCGCAATCAGAACATTTTGCACCAGCAAGACACATGGCACTATTAAGTAAAGCATCGAAGCCCACTCTAGTGCATTTCGCAGTGTAGTTATGGTCTTCGACGACGATCATTTATTGTGTCGCATGATGTAAAACATTATTGATTTCCATTTCGGCCTTGATGTTGAACCTCGCAACAGTGACGAACTGGCGGGTCAAGTCCACCATCGATGCAAATATGTATACGTGTGCAATCGAGTGAAACTCATTCTTTTCCGGGGATCATGCGACCAGTGGTTAAGCCGGCTAACCCCTAAGAAAGAAACATGTAGATTTGGCAGTATTTTAGAGAATTAATAGCATTGGCCATCTTATCCCGCTGGTGCGTTCTGTACGGCTCTCCCCTTCTGAAACCTATCAACACAAAAACTACCATTCAAAATTTTTATATCAGACGCCGGTAACTAATATTGAATGGTAATCACTCTTTTTATAAATTACGTTTTGATTGAACGTGACTAACAACACGTGAAATCAATATCAATATCTGCAAATACATTGATATTGCTGCAAAAAAGAAGATCTCAGATGATGGAAAACCCATCCTAGGCATCAAATCTGTTTTTTCTTGTACTGTACTTGTACTAAGTTCGACTATGAAACGAAGAGTTTTACTAGATACTTTCATAGTTTTTACAGAGTCAATCGTTTGGACCAACTACAACTGAAAAAGCATATCAAATCATTGCCCCTTTTTTTAAATTGCATTTCAATCCGTTTTTATGACACACTAATGTGTACAACTTTTTTCCTTTTAGCCGAGTATATGAGCATAGCTTAACCCAGAGTTTTAAACTACACCCAACCGATGTCACTCCGATAACCACTACTTCAAAAGTTTCCTTCAAAAGCTCACAACCTTTTTTTTTTTTCAATTGATACCAACCAATTTTGTTTAGAAACCATAAATACTGATATGAAGATTTAAGAACAAAACTCTGCTAGTAGAATTACAAGAATTATTACTGTTATTTATTAAATTATTGAATAATTAAATTATAGTGACCCAAATAGTAGGTCATTCTCTACTCAATTACAGGTACCGTGAAATGGGGTGAAATTGATCAGTGGGGTGAAATTGATCACCTGAAAATTCGTGATAAAAAATACTTATCAAAAGAGATTGCTTTTACAACACTAGGCAATGTTAACGTGTCCTTAAACGCATCTTTTGCATGATTCACATACCTGTCAAAGTTAACCCTTGCATGCCCGGTGCAATTTAACATATTTTCGAAAAATTCTTCTCACTCAGTCAAAACTCAACCAAATTTGATCAAACAAAATAACAAAAAAAAGTATTGAATTTACTTCAAGTAATCTTAGTTGAGGGTTAATTATGTTAAATTTGGAGAAGTGACTAAGTTTGATGAAAGCTCAAAAAATGTAATTTTCAACAATGATCATTCCATTCCGTTAAAGCAATACTGAGGAATTTGCAGGAAACCACAAAGATTTTAATTTCAAAGCTAGTTTTTGAACGTTTGCAACAAACCGAATTGAAATCGGTCTAACGACGATCAAATAAGAGCAAATTTAGCAACAAGCAGCTCGTGAACCAAAATAAACAAATTTTAACCTGAAATATCGTTATTTTCGTTTCCAAACTAGCTGTAAATGATATTTTTCAGTACAGAAATCATCATTTATCTTAGCATATCGATATATGGATTTTAAAGGTGATCAATTTCACCCCAATTTACTTCATAGTACCTTATGGAATCATCGAATTTATTTCATGAAGTAGACGATAGAAATTTTACCAATAGCCATGGAGGTTTACCGGAGCACATACCAGTACTTGTTTTAAAATTATACTATTTCGGGAAAAATGTACATGAAGCTAGTTAATTGGAAATTGTTATAAAAATTGATCAATTTCACCCCGTTTCATGGAATGCTCTTTCAAAAACAGGCGGGATTTGAGAGATCACTTAGTACTAAACAAAATAATATACTTAGGTAAATAAGCATGATAATTTTAAGCATTCGATTCTTCAAAGGAAAATGATTAGATTTTTTGCATAGTTCACATAATGCACATTACATTTTTACAATTTACTATAATATTTTTAAATTTTTCGAGTATATTCTCTCTATTTGATAGAATTGCAAAGAATCGCCACAATTATTTATTGACTATCTACCCACAATCATATAATCATTAGCACGCAATGCCCGTAGCAGAATTTACTACAATTGGTAAATCGGAGGCTTTGAAACGATAATCACGCCTTTGACAAGCTCAGTGAGCCATGGGTTAGAAAAGTAACTCTATCACATCACCATAGCTTTGCTTCGCACTGCCGGCCGGCGGCAGTGGCTAACCGATTGCGAGTGCGTGATTATTAGAAAACCGTACTGGCAAGGCATCGTATTATCTACACAACTAGACTGACCTTCTCTCGCTGCCAGCGGATATAAGTCATTGCAAAGTCAATGTCTTGGCTTTCAAGGAGAATTGCTACATACACGGACCCAATTGCCACAGTACATGACCGGCAGTGATTGTTCGATTTAACTTGTCGGCCCCTTTCAAAAAAGGCAAAAAAGAGCATGGCTCTGATTTCAGGGCTATGTAGTTCCGTCTGACAGATCAAAGCCGATTTATCCTAAGCAAATATCGGCCAGAACTGGCGACTGTGGCAACAATCTCTTAAAATCTTCGCATAGTCATCAAGCAGGCTGTCTGGCTGATCAACGTACGTCCGACAGACAGCGTCATTGATAGATTCTAGTGGTTTGAATGACATGTTTTATTCATTTCTGCTTGACCAAAAGCCGATATGCAAAAATTGAGAACGTACAGTTGGATGTTATATGGAATATTTTTAGGACGTACCTTTTGAATTGCCAATCAGTAGAGCATTTAACCATGTCTTCATTGGAATCAACACAAATTCATTATGGATGAAAAAACCTTTTAGGATAGCTCTTAGTTTGGCTGAGATGTGCAAAGAAAATATTCTTCAAGTTTAGAAAAAAACTGTCAATATTTCCTTGAAACTATTCACACAGCCAACGTTGCCCACAACGGAACAATCAGCTGCTGCGGGCAGGACTGCATGAGCCAATCCGTCAGATGGCGTAAGTATACAATCGACGCGAAAATAGTTTAGCTTTTTAATATTAGTTGCGTCTTATATAGTGATATTGTAGTTAAGTCAGTATTATGTTACTTTATTATCATATATTTTTTAGTGAATCAGATATGAACCTAATTCGATCTGAAAAATTAATGAAGGTTTGAACCGCTTACCTGTACACAAAATTCATCGCCAAAAATGCACAAGCATTCTTTAGTCTGCTTTTAATTTTAATTCGGCAATTCAAATGAAATACTGCTATTCTTATACGATCCATGGTGACAGATTGATATGACCTACCATTTTTGCCTTTTGCAGGCCCTTGAATGAATCTGCCGCTAAGAGAAGGACGTAAGATATCGGAACTGAAATATCCATGGCGGGTTGAAAAAAAAAAATAAAACCAGTTGTGCAATATTTTGGACAACGAACACTAAAATGGCAATTCAAAATGGCTGAACGCAACGCAAGATATTAACGTTCTCAGATACCATGCTCTTAAAACAACATGCCGTATCAAAACTAACTTTGAATGTCTTGAAGTGATAGCTCGACATGGGCCGATTTTGGATGTGTTATGATCCAGTGGATGAAGGTCATATTTAGGTCATTCTGCATGCAGAAAACTACCGAAAGTGTTTTCAGCATGGTATTATAAACCTAAAAAGGGAAGATGATAACGCAAAGCTACTACATACACAGAAGCCGCTCGGAATACCTCTTGCAAAAAGGCTAGCTATTTCGGAGCCGTCATTTTTAGTGACGTCATCTGAACCGTTGATAAGAACAAATTATGGCTACTGCGACGAAAACGACTAATTCACAAAGCCGATAGACGGTAGATGGTTGATTGACTGATTGATTTCTTTTTAAAGGGACTTTAACCTTAAACGGCATTACGTCTCTGACAGATAGTAAGTAAGCATAGGGTAGTTCGTTGTGTATGAAGTCCCGATAGTTAAAATTGGCACTGTAGGTACACAAACAACACATGGCTTACATTAATACACACACGAGCCTACTATACTGTTTACATTACCGATACCGACGACATTTCGGCAGAGCTGAATGCCACCACGGGTCGGTAATTGGCGATTACCGAAGGCCACGGAAGTGCTCACTGCTAGCAAGCAGTCCCGGACCATCAGCGGGAGCTAGCCTAGGTCGTGGCGAGATTCAGGCACTGGGCCGCTGAATTCTCGCAAAAGCCACACTGGCCGGAAGCAGCTCCGACGGAGCGAGTAGTGCCGCTCCCACCACCCAAATGCACTATACCGCCCATTGGGACTGATGCCAGTAATGTTCCCAATTACGGCAACTGGTCGCATCACTATAGGATAAGAGTCGGATTTCGTTTTCGTACCATGATTTTGGGCTGGCACCTGCGCCGAGCTCCCTTAGTAATGTCGTGTGATAACGGCTTGAAACGGCGAGATTACAACCGGTGCAGGGGTCTCCGTCCCGTAAAACCTGGCAGGCCTTCCAGTACGTTCCGAGTTCATTGCCGGGTGGGAACCCGGCAGGAGTAGGATCAGATGTCTTTTCCTGACTTGCGCCGGTCGGGGGTGTCATAGTTGCCCATAAGGCGCTATGGCAGCCGCCCCTAGCCATGGCCTCACTGCTCTGGCATAGACTACCTTGGGACCATTTAGGCGACTACTCCATTGTGGATAAGGATAGCGGCTGGTAGGGGGACCCAATAAACAAAAATGTTCAACTCAAAAACAAAAGAGACGGGTGCGGAGGGGTTACCAAATCCCTTCGCACGAGGTGGCATCCAGCGGTCTCCGCAGAAGAAGGCGGAGACGGATGCGGCGAAGTCTGGAGGTGGAAAAACGGCGAATCCGTCGGTGTCCACACCAGACATCTCGGTAGACGGTCCCTTGCTAGTCAAGGCCGTCGAAAGGTGTATGGACACGCGGCCAAGAGTGGCGGCGCTGTCTGAACAACTCGATGCCATAATCGAGTTCTTGGCGAACAGGCGAAACATCGCTGGCGACCTGAAGCAGAGCCTCCTCCTGCTTCGGAGCACCATTGATGAAGCCAGAAAGGAGCACGAAGAACTCGTAGCTCGGGTGAAGGCGGCCGAGAAAGCGGCCAGGACCGGGAGGGCGACTGCATCTAAAGAGGTGCAGACAGACGCCCCCTCGTTCGCGTCGGTCTGCTCCACGGGGCAGGTCGCTAAGCGAACGAGGCAGTCCCCGGGGGAAACGGCCCCCGGGAACACCAAGAAACGATTGGTCGTGCTACTCCCACGGGAACACACGCCAACCGGTTCAAGGTCCACCGCGGAAAAGGCACAGGTGGAGGCTACGGGCAACCCTTGGACTACCGTAGAGGGTAGGAAGCGTCGGGAAGGTGCGACGCGACATGATGGCGGAGCGGCCAGAGGACCAAAAAAGGTCAAAAAGGCGCGGAGTAGGGGTGATGCCCTCATACTCAAGACGGATGGGTCGAAGTACTCAGAAGTCTTGAAGAAGATGAGGGGGGAAACCCAGCTCAAGGATCTGGGGGCGGATGTGCGGAGTATCCGCCGATCTCGCACTGGCGAGATGATACTTGAGCTTCGGAAGGACGCCAAGAACAAGGGGGCTACCTACAAAACGGTAGCTGAAAAGGTCCTAGGGAAGGAGGTGCAAGTGCGGGCACTCACCTCAGAAGTGACTCTCCAGCTTAAAAACCTGGACGAAATCACTGAGGGGTGCGACATTGCACAAGCCCTAAAAGCGAAGTGCGGGGTTGAGGTGGCTAAGGAGTCAATCCGCCTCCGCAAAGGTCCGGCGGGGACCCAGATAGCTACCTTCCGACTACCGTCGGCGGACGCTAACCTGGCCCTGAAAGAGGGCAAGTTGAAGGTCGGCTGGTCTGTATGTCCTCTGGGCATACTACAGCAACCAGACATTTGCTTCCGGTGCTTTGAGGGCGGACATAAGTCCTGGACCTGCAAGCGGCCCGATAGGAGCCAGCTGTGCAGGCGATGTGGAGGTGCAGGCCATAAAGCAAAGGACTGTGTGGAGTCTCCCAAGTGCATGGTATGTTCCGGGAAACGGGACGCCAAACACTTTATGGGAGGCCCCAGGTGCCCAGCCGGTAAGCCGGCTGCGAAACCACGGGCGTAAGGGTGACGCAACTGAACCTGAACCATTGCTTCGCGGCTCAGCAGCTGCTACACCAAGCAGCCACTGAGTCGTTGTCGGACATCGCCGTCATATCGGATCCCTACCGCATCCCTCCCGGAAACGGTAACTGGGTTGCGGATAAGTCCAGTTTGGCGGCCATATGTACGACGAGCAAGTTCCCGGTTCAGGAGGTTGTCTCAACCTCAGAAGAAGGGTACGTAGTTGCTAAGGTAAACGGAGTGTTCTACTGCAGTTGCTATGCTCCGCCACGTTGGTCTACCGAAAGGTTCACCCAGATGGTCGGCCTCCTATCCATGGAGCTAACGGGCCTAACGCCGTTGGTGGTGGCGGGCGACTTCAACGCTTGGGCTGTTGAGTGGGGAAGTCGCTTCACGAACCAGAGGGGCCAGATCCTGTTGGGGGCTTTTGCAAAGCTCAACCTAGATCTGGCCAACGTTGGGAACAAAAGTACATTTAGCAGAAATGGTGCGGAGTCGATCATCGACGTGACGTTCTCCAGCCCAGGACTGATCAAGAACTGGAGGGTAGACGATGGCTACACTAATAGCGACCACCAGGCGGTCTGTTATAGTGTAGACAACAACGAGAGGCGGCAAGCGACGGGTAGAGCTAACACTCCGACCGTTCGCGGGTGGAAGACATCGCACTTTGATGCCGAGGTATTCGAAGAGGCAATGAGAAGGGAGCGCGAGGGGGCAGTTGGATCCGCCCGACTGCTGACCAACTAGTTGCTATGCTATCGCGGGCGTGCGACGCCACCATGCCTAGGACTCGCCAACCTAGGAATGGAAAGCCACCGGTTTACTGGTGGACGGACGCGATAGCCGACCTTCGCAGTGCGTGCCTCCGTGCAAGACGGAGGATGCAGCGTGCGCGAAACGAAGAAGAGAGGACAGAGCGCCGCGCAGCATTCAGTTCGGCAAGATCGATGCTAAAGAGTGCGATAAAGGCCAGCAAGAGGGCCTGCTTCGATAGGCTATGTGCGAGTGCCAATACAAATCCGTGGGGTGACGCCTACAGGATCGTAATGGCCAAGACTAAAGGCGCGCTGGCGCCTGCAGAGCGATCACCAGCGATGCTGGAGCGTATCATCGAGGGACTCTTTCCACGCCACGAGCCAAGTCCTTGGCCTCCGGCGGTCGAGTCTCACGTCCGACGTTCCAGTATCTCAGACATAGACCAGAGATGGTCGGCCAACCTGCCGAGCATCCAATCCGTGAGCGACGACAGCCGTGTCGAGGCAGGGGAGGAGGCAAGGGTTACGAATGAGGAACTCATCGTGATCGCCAAATCCCTAAAGGTGAGCAAGGCACCGGGACCGGATGGTATCCCTAACCTGGCGATCAGGCTGGCGATAAAAACGGCCCCCGGGCTGTTCAGGGCAGTCATGCAGAGGTGCCTGGATGACTGTCTCTTTCCGGACAGATGGAAGCGGCAGAGACTGGTCTTATTGCCGAAGGCTGGGAAACCGCCAGGGAACCCATCGGCATATAGGCCTATCTGCCTGCTGGACACCGCGGGCAAGGTGCTTGAGAGGATCATCCTCAACAGACTGGTGAGGTACACGGAGGGTGTACACGGTCTGGCAAGTAACCAGTTCGGCTTCCGGAAGGGCAGGTCCACGCTGGACGCAATCTCTTCCGTCATCAAGACGGCGGAGGTAGCAATCCAGCGCAAGAGAAGGGGAATACGCTACTGCGCAATCGTCACGCTCGACGTGAAGAATGCGTTCAATAGTGCCAGTTGGGACTCCATAGCGCTCGCGCTCAGGAGCATCCATGTACCAGTGTCGCTGTACAAGATTCTGGAAAATTATTTCCAGAATCGAGTACTTGTTTACGACACGGAGGAGGGTCAGAAGTGCGTCCCAATTACCGCAGGAGTTCCGCAAGGTTCTATCCTGGGCCCGGTGTTGTGGAATGTCATGTATGACGGAGTGTTGAAACTCAAGTTCCCTGTAGGGGTTGTGATCGTCGGCTTTGCAGACGACATAACGCTGGAGGTTTACGGCGAGTCTATCGAGGAGGTCGAGTTGACGGCCGCGCACTGTATACGCAAGGTCGAGGACTGGATGCGCTCCAGGAAACTGGAGCTCGCGCATCATAAGACGGAGGTCACGGTTGTGAACAACCGTAAATCGGAGCAACAGGCGGTGGTCAGAGTCGGAGACTGCACCATCACCTCGAAGCGATCCCTGAAGCTCTTGGGGGTTATGGTGGACGACAAGCTCACGTTCGGGAGTCACGTCGACTATGCCTGTAAGAGGGCCTCATCGGCTATTGCAGCACTATCTCGTATGATGTCCAATAGCTCAGCGGTTTATGGCAGCAAGCGAAGACTTCTTGCCAGCGTGGTTTCGTCCATACTTAGGTATGGTGGGCCAGTGTGGTCCAGAGCGCTAGGTA
This sequence comes from Wyeomyia smithii, assembly GCF_029784165.1. Taxonomy (NCBI): domain Eukaryota; kingdom Metazoa; phylum Arthropoda; class Insecta; order Diptera; family Culicidae; genus Wyeomyia; species Wyeomyia smithii. Next base: position 128,000,656 of record NC_073696.1, on the reverse strand, counting down.
CTAACAGTTACCGTGGTAAACTGGAAAGTACCTACAGGCTCATGTGCCTGAGAGTTGCGAGTGCGTATCGTACGGTGTCATACGATGCAATCTGTGTCTTGTCCGGCATGATGCCTATCAGCATCGCCATCAAGGAGGACAGAGAGTGTTTCGACCAACGTGACACAAGGGGCGTACGAGGTACCAGAAGGTCATTCTCGATGCTCCGCTGGCAGCTGGAATGGTCCAACTCCACAAAGGGCAGATGGACGCACCGACTCATACCGGAGATATCCGGCTGGGTCGGCAGACGACATGGTGAAGTGAACTTCCACCTGACACAAATCCTGTCAGGCCATGGTTGTTTCAGGCAATATCTGCACAGGTTCGGACACGCGGTGTCCCCCATGTGTCCCGAGTGCGTGGAGGAGGAGGAGACAGCTGAGCATGTCTTCTTCGTATGCCCCCGTTTCGCAAGAGCGAGGAGCAACATGATGGCTGTGAGCGGGCCTGGCACTACTCCGGACAATCTAGTCCGGAGGATGTGCGACGACCCGGACATCTGGAACGCGGTCTGTGCGGCCGCCTCTCAGATTGTTCTGGAGCTGCAACGTGTGTGGCGGGTCAACCACCAACACGCCAGTGGTAGCTAATTACCAGTCTACAGGTAGTTAGCCAGGAGGTTATAAGAGTAAAGAGGGTGCATCACGCACAAAAGCCACTCCCCGACGTAATACTTAACCGTCGTTCCGGGAAGACCAGGGCTGGAGACTGGAGGGGTTTTAGTGGGTCGGGACAGGGATCAGTAGGTGTCTGGGCGAGTGTAACTACCCCAGCATCTCTCCCCTAGTCTCATCCCCACACCCTGAGTTCTTTTCTCAGGTGTCTGTTTGCAGATTTCCCCACCACCTTTAAAAAAAAAAAAAAAAAAATACCGACGACATCGTTGCTTTTCCTGGCCCCTATTACAGAAGACGAGGCGAGCAACTCGCCTCGCTCGTAGTCACTGATGAAGCCTCGCCCGCAGTCACTGACGAGGCGAGCAAAATGTTGTATTAGGGAAGTGAAATTTGGCTGGTGGCAGACGAGCTACTCGTCCAAAATTCAGCTGACTTGTCATCTGCAATGCCAAAATTGGTCAGATGAGTACCTCGCCGCTCGCCTCGTTTTCTGTAATAGGGGCCTCTGTTTACACTCTATTGAACAAACCTGGTTTTTGTAGGCCGTGATTAAGAATATTGTACCGTGTGGCGAGGAGCGAGGAGCTACATTTTTTCAAATCCCTTAATATTGTCACCAATAAAATAGGATAGAACGACTATCAGCAATTAAGACAGTACCAGTATTTTATACGTGATACTTGTGTGCTAATTCCACCAGTTTGTATTCTTTACTGGTTACTGATAATAATTAAATAAAACATTCTGGTTCAAAGCCCCTTTTCGTCTATATTTGAAATCATCATTAAGTTGTCACATTGTCACATTGAAATTTCGAAGTTGTCCATCAGTACATATCTGTTTTTTTATATATCTATTTTTTATTACACAATATTAGCCACAATACATTCCTGCTACCACCATATGCAGCGTAAATCTCCAAACATGAAAACCATCTGAACATAAAAAAAAACTAAAATGATGTCGATAATTTTTTTTTAAATTTCCTGGAATTTCAGCTCTATTTTCATATTTACCAAAAAAATATCGAGCCACACAATTATTAGGATGCTAAGAGCATAGCAAAAAAAAATACATATAAGTAAAGGTGACATTTCTACACCGTATGCTGAACGTCAAACACCACAAGTTACAAGGTTACATAATTTATTTTGATAAATGCGTAGTATATTGCTATATATGCTATTTCCGATAATTTGAATTAACTGGACCGTCTACATACTTGAGATACTGTTAATCACCATCGGCAGTGACATTTCACGCTAGTAGCAATATGATGCATTGGTAGACGACAAAAGACCAGCGGCGCTACGCTACAAATGGCTTGTACTGTACGATACTGTTGCCTGTTGCAACATGTTTTCCGTCAAGACATCAATTTTTTTACGTTCTAATAGCATGTTGAATAATCGTTTGAAAAAGGAGATTAAAACGAATCATGGCGAAGCAAGAGTCCTCGAAGCATTTATTGAATGTGTGTATGTTGGTGAACGGTTCTCCGAAACGATTTGTAGATCTATTTGTAGATATATTTTCAGTAGATATATTTTCAAACGATTTGTAGATATATTTTCAGTTTTTGATACGGAAGCGCTCTTCTCAATGATAGGTATTATTCGCAGTTGATTTTATTTTCATGTACCCTCTTCTGCATCATAAGTATCAAATTTTCATAGAAATGTTTTTCGATTTTTTGATTTGAAAATTATTTTTATAAAATGGCTGCTATCCAGTCTAACTATTGTAAGAAAATCACGATTTATTTTTGATTACTTGCAGCATGGTTGCATTGCACATATTGACTGATTGAAACCTCGTGAATGTTTTTATGTCAGCCGCAATCAAGGACAATCATGTTCGAAAACATTTGTTTTTTCTTTCACACGAATGATTGCAACCAGGATTCGATGGAGAATGCATCATTTTTGACGTAGGACTACGTCTCCGTTTTCTACACTGGGATGCATTAAAAATGAAAATAATATCATAAACCCATTATCGGTCATAAGAAATCACGCACAGAATCAACCAATAGAGCAATATAGTTGCCATCAACCGTTTATGTCAAAAACGTTGATGGCAATATAGTTGCCGCTGACCAAGTTCCGGCCAGAATCGATCATGGCTGCTAAAATTGGTTGCAATATAGTTGTCACTAACCGATCAATATGTCCTAGGATAAATGAAGTGTTGGACAATGTTGAAATATCATTTTTGCTCAGCGGCAAAAATAGATGAAAAGTTTTATGAGTTCATGAGTAGACACTCAATGTCTACCGACAAATCAATTAATGTTTGCTTCCAGATTAATTTGATGTCTCGAAGGTAAAGATTTCTCGAAAAGTCCATAACCATGGCTCACAGAAACAAGGCTGGCTACGCCGGAACTGTAATTTTTAGTAACGTCGTCTAAATAGTTGAAATAAACAAGTCATGGCTACTGCGATGAAAATGACTAATTTACAAAGCCACTACTACGTGGCTTGAATGATGCTCATCAATACCAAGAACCGATTTAAAAAATTAAAAGCCGTTCCACCGTCATGTGAACACACAAGCCACTCAACAGAGATGGAACATGACTAGCTACTTCTTCCGGCAACTGTAAAAACAGCAAACGCTGGAGCCATTACTGAAATTAATACGCAAAATATTTAACCAATATAATGGCTCGTTTTGCTAATACAAACATAGAAAAGTAGACTAAATATTTACTTAACAATTCCTTTTTTTTACTGCGGTCAAATAACTGGCGATTTGTCACTGTGCTATCACTGGTGTCACTTGTCGCATAGTTTCTTACAATAAAACCAAAATAGGTTTTGTATTTCATTCAAAAATGAAATAAAATAGACTTGTAAAATATTAGAATGTTCGTACATCCGACGACTTGGATTACGGCATTGCAAAGAGGTTAAGTTTAAAGAATAATTGTGGAAGCTTTATCGTAAAAGTAATTTTCACATGATGGTATACAATGCCTATGTTCTGTGAAAATTTTATCAGTTCTCGTCTTCTCCTGCTGGCACATACTCACATGTCTACGACATTTTCCTAACACGGACATCAAAAAGGTAGAGTGAATGATTGCAAAGTTATTATTATTGGCTATCAATGCACTAGAAATGTTATTATGTTTGAGAGTAATTTGAACACTGGCCATTGATATATAATGTTTTCCCTAACTCAGGCATCAGTAACAATGACAACGCAGTCGAGTACTAGTACATCTGTTAGAAAAGCAAAAGCTTAAAGAGATTTTAAAGGCTGTTGACACCTACACGAACTATGATAAGCGACAGTCAAAATGTGTGTGATGATAAAAGCAAAAATATGACCTTCAAACAAATATCAGCAACTTTGTAGGCGTAGGGTCAGTCAACGTGTTGTCTGAATGTTCAAAAATAAATATACAATCGAAAAAGTTATCAACTAGCAATGTTTTACTATCTATCTATGCATTCTGATGTGTACTTCGAGCAACAATTAATTTCACAGCAGCTGATGTTTGTAAATTAAAGTGGCAGCAAAAGGGTCATGTCAAATTTCGAAAACCGACCATATACATTTTGTTTATTGACCCAAAAAACATCTATGCAAAATTTCAGCTCAATCGGACATGATTTAAGGGTGCCTCAAAGCGCTCAAAGTTGTGATTTATCGATCCTCGAAAATCTGCCAAGGGGGAAGTACATGAAATTGGGAAAATCGAATTTTTTTGTTACCTTGAAAAATGATTTGACCAAAAATCGACCTTCTGGGACTTAGCCGTTTTCTGGGCAACCGAAGACTTAATATGGAAGTTTTAGAACGGGCTTCTAAAATGACTTACAACTCGTTCGGTCGAATTTCTGACTTTTATTTTTATCAGCTAAAAAAAGAATTTTTCTGAGCAAAATGCGATTTTCAAAAAAATTGTATCGTTGCCTTCCGACTTTAAAGTAAAAAATAAAAATCCCTCTAAATCGTTTGAGCAATAGTCGGTACAGGGACGATTTCGAGCAGTTTTAATCAGTGATTTAAAAACTGATGGACAACGATATATATTTTCTCCACGATAGGTATGTATTTCTAAATTACGTTTCACTCAGGAAACACAGATTTTCCAAATGATATATAAAAACTAGTTAAGCTAAACAACCTAATCAAAACTCCGTAAAGCTAAACAACCTAATTAAAACTCCGTGTTTTTTAACATTTTCAATATTTGGAATGTTGTGCATAGAAAAGGATGATTTTGATTCACGTAAACTGAACGCCGCTTTCTCTTGTATTCATAGTTACACGCATAAGAATAATTATTTTAAAGTAAGTCAAAACTCATGTCAATTCAAAATTTTTAGGTTCTAAGCAGTAGGTAAATGAAAACTGAAGGGTCGTGATACTATTAAAATGGTATGTTTCACCGTGGATTGAATTTGTTTTGTTGACTCTGTTTTTCGCCCAGGAAAAAAACAATAAAGTATATTTTAGTATGCGGGTTATTTCATCGCAATCAATGTATCTTAATAAAAATACTCACTAACTACGCTACTTTAACGTTTTGACTAGCCAATAACTTATGAGGTCGACTCAGTTCAAGTGGAGACAATCATTACTCGAGTTCCACATTCAGAATATGAAAGTTGCAGTATCGAACACCGAGGCGCGAAATAAAGTACACTTGCACAAAAAACTTACGATGACAGACAATCAATCATGGCAGATTGATCTACGACTTCCATTTCGCGGTCGCGCCAACGACGCCACTCTTTTTGATGCAATGGCAGGGAATTGGCTTGCGGGGAAGCGCCGGGTGTGTTGCAAAGGATGTCGCGTTCGTGATTCGCGTTGAATCCGCCGTAGGTAGAAAAGCATAACGCCGGCCGCGTCAAGCCAGCCGCTACGGCCCCTACTGATTGCGACTTTCGCCCTCGCCTCGCCTTCGTTTTCGCTGGCGCAACCAACAAGCAGTGATGCAGGTCAGTTCAATTCTATTCAAGCATTCCAGCGGTGCGAACAACTAATTCAATGAGGGAATTAATTGAGCTTTAATTACGGTGCTTGGCGGTACTCGCGAAAGTTCGACTGTGCAGAAGGCCGCCGACGCTATCGGAAACTAGGCCATTACGACAGGTGCGGTTTATTTCTCAATTTTGCATTTTGGCTGCTGGTCAAATGCTGTCGTCACTCAGATTGTTTGAAAATTAATACTAAATTTTAGCTCCATGATCGGCTATGATCCTAAAGATATATTAATGCATAATCCCAAAATACCTAGGTAGTAGGTTTGCAACAAAAATGTAGAAAATATGGAACGTTGTGCAAATGAGTTATTCCAACGATTTTAATCAACCATTTGGCTGAAACTTTACATAGATATTTCGATACGCTAACGATGACATTTTGTGCTGTTTGAAATTTATTTTATTCATGACTAATTTTTGAAAAGAAAATAGCCATCGTGATTCAGCATATTGAAAACAACAAAATTCATATTGGAACCATACAGATAAGTAGTCCCAGATGCTACCCATCACCCAACACCGTGTAACTGACAATAAGTTCGTTAGTTACAGCTACGAGTTACGCGTAATGCATTGCATACTGCAATGACAATATATATTACACTTTATCATAATAAGTGCAAGTCGCATAAAATTATTTTCGCCACCACACACGAAGCCGCGACCTAGATAGAGCTATAATTTCCCAGCGAACAGCTAGGGAAGGCCACTCAAGCGCGATCGATTCGTCGTTGAAACGCGTTCATGAAGGATCGTAAATTAGTTTGCACCCTGCTGCCGAAACCGCAGATCCGCAATACCGTAGAAGGAGTGAAACGAACGACGTTGCAGCGGAAGTTGTTGATTACCATAGGAGAACTGCAAATCTAACAATTAAATCGGATAGGTCGATATCTAGCGGCGTGGATACCGCTAGAGCCAACCAGCAGAGATAACGTAATATGCCTAATTACTGCTACCGGAGTGTAGATTTACTTGCTCCTAAGATGCTCTCTTTCCTGCGACCACTCGAGCAAACCTGTCGTTCGCCGATAGAGGCAAATTAGTCAGCGGGATTGAGGCCGAACGCAGCATCTCTTGGATCAACTATGCGAAACCGAGCGCAATGTTATGATTTGCAATCATTCCTATCTGGGAGGCTCATGAAGCTTGAACCGATCACCGAGCCTGCAGCTGAGGCATGTATCGTAGCGAAACAGCATAATTAAGGTCGATAGTCGATGCCCGGTGGCGGCGCTCACTATTGACGTCATTTGATTTCAATCTGGGCCGTGAGCGAGAGTTTTCTGACTTCTGCTGCTTTTCCACTGTGGCTAGCACAAACCTTAAGCTAATAACGACATAGATTTACTACGATTTCATGCGTGCCTTACAACGGGCTCGCAAAGAAAGGGGAATATTCGATTGATGAGCAAATTGCAGGCTCGAGATTACTGACAGGTATTAGAGCATGATGATTGTTGTCAGCCACGGTTTAGTTCACCATCGAAGTTATGTGGGTACTGATTTAGCCTGAATGAGGTTACTTGACTTATAATATTCACGGTTATTGCCGTATTATGGTGAACATTTTAAATTATGAGTGTGTGTATGTACACTAATGTCGCTTTTTATGCGGGGGATACGTGCCGCGTAAAAAAACGCGTAAATTCCGGAATCCGCGTAAATTCCGGAATCCGTGTAAAAAATTAACCGCGTTAAATCTGCAATCCGAGTGAAGAGAGACCGAAATCCGCGCAAAAAAAATTACCGCGTTAATTCCGGAATCCGTGTAAAAAAACGCGTAAATTCCGGAGTCCGTTTAAAAAAACGCGTACATTCCGGAATCCGCGTAAGAAAAACCTCGTAAATTCCGGAATCCGCGTAAAAAAGATCGCGTAAAAAACCGCGTTTGAAGCGACCTTAGTGTATATATATAATTTATATGTTAACTAACACTGGTCAACATAACGAGAAAAATTCTGCCCAAAAGCTCGAAGTAGCTGCCCTAGAAAAATTATAGCTTTTTAACCATTCCTGTGAATTCTGGTGGCCCTAGCCATTACCAAAACGCGTCAACTTACGTGAGAGTTCGGATAGTAACTGCTAGCCGGGTTCGTCCCTTTATCGTTATTTTTACGAGAAAACTCATTTAAGGGGGGACCCTACTCTGGAAAGTCGAAAAATAATAAATTTTCTTTTTTTTTCTTTCGGATGCTTAGAGTAGAGTGATGTGTTCGGATATTGTGGCTCTTTATTAAGGTATATTTGAAGATATATTTTGAACGTTCTGGATACAAATATAGTGAGGATTACGCTGTAAGCAGCGTTTCTCTCGAAACCATGTTTTTTCAACTGGTGGTAAATTTTTCTCGCATCTACTGAACCGATTTTGCTGAATTTTTTTTTAACATGTAAAAATCGATTATCTAACTTGTTACGTAGCCGTTTTTTGATATCTGAGTTTTTCAATGGTTTATGATTTTTTAAATAGTGATTTTTCATGAAAAAAAAATAATTTTTTTACTAAAATGGCCGCCATTTTGGCAATTTTTGGAATTTTCAAAAACGGCTACGTAACAAGATAGATAATATGTTTTTATATACTGAAAAAAAATTTCAGCCCGATCGATCTACTAGAAGCTGAGAAAAACTTACCACCAGTTAGGTACTGATTTAGAGAGAGCATCCACGTTCCCAGCTGCCAACAGTGTAATACTCACTATATTTACATTCACGACATGGAAAATACATCTTCAAATATACCTTAATCAATAGCCAAAATAGCCAAACACTTCACTTTACTCTAGACAGCCAAAAAAAAAATATGAAAATTCATGATTTTTCGACCTTCTAGAGTAGGGTCCCCCCTTAAGTCTCTGAAAAAATGTTGGTGGCTAGGCGCACCAAAATTCACAAAAATGGCTAAAAACCTGAAAATGTTTTTTCCTAGTTTGAGCTTCAGGGCCGCACCTGTGTTGACCAGTGTAATCTTTTGAAATTTTCGAAAGAGTAAGTGATGAACTTACGAATTCACTATTCAACATTGCACTCGAAGCTCGCTTGGCTAAGTGAAGCCTACACACCAACAAAGCTTCATCGAAACATGGCGCGAAATACGTCCTGTTCTACCAGGAGTTCTGCAAGTATCAATTCTTTTTCTCTTTTCAATAATAGACTTTCAAACATGTTCGATTTCTATTCTAACGGATGAAAACTAAAATTTTGGAATTGTTTTTACTGCTTTGGTGGATTATCCTAAAGGAAAACGACCTTACATTACCTTACACCATTTTTGAACGATCAATGCTTTATGCGCTGGTGCTGAATCCTATTGAAAGCAAAAACTGTCTCTCTCAAAAAGCATTTTAGCGCAAGGATACAAATGGCCATTGATAAGGAGCCGTTCCTAAACCACGTGGTCATAAAGAGAGGGACGGGGGGATTTGTCAAAAGACCACGGAAGACCACGCACGGGGGTGGGGGGGTTAACGAAATGACCACGTGGTCTTTTTTCCTGACTTATAATTTATTGTTGCCACCAAGTCAAGAATGAAGTTTTTGCATTTTAGAAAAATAGAATGTACTGAAAGTTTAATAACAGAAATGTAAAAAATTTAAGCAAATTTTTGGCTCTTGACAAATGAAAAGACCACGTGGTTAAAGTCGCAAGGGGGGGGGGTGGCCAAAACACCACAAATGACCACGGGGTGGTACGAGGGGTATAAAAAGTGATCAAAGTATGACCACGAGGAACGGCCCCTAACCTTTTGCAAGTATTACTCCTTGTTTATTTTCACGTCCCTGTCAACGAATAGCAATGGTAATTTCCCGTTGGTCGGCATACCTCCCCAAACCATCACAGCTGATGCATTTTGATATCGCTCGACTGCTCTTTTATCGGCTGGTATATCACGAAGACATGCTCCGTAAACACGGTCATTTGGCTTGTTCAAAGTTGCTTCCAGAGTAAACAGCTTTTCGTCCGAAACGATAATGTTGTGACCTGCGTGCGTTCTCAGCTGCAATCGACATCTAACAACCCTGTTGGCAATAATTTTAAGAGTTAATCCGTGAATTTTCTGCTTCTCAAGGTCCTTTTTGATAACATTTTGCATAGAAGTGTGGCTCATGTTCATTTGACACGCCATTTTTCTTTCCTAACGGGCTGGATTTCGCCGGAAACGTTCCTTCACTACTTTGATGACCGCTGGATTCCGAACACTCCGTTTTTTACAAGGCCATTTTTTGGTCATTTTTTTTTGGGTCACTCTTTCGAAACATGCTCAGACGTTTGTCATGCTGTGACAGAAAGTACATCGAGGGGAACTCGAATACTACAATTTTTTCGCAAGAAGTAATTTTTTCTAGCGATGTACATTTTTTGGGAACGACAAAAATACCATCTACAACTTTACTGAAGACCTAACATGAATTAAGCAAACCATTTTGGTTCAAACAAAATAAAAAGTTATTGACGTGGGACTACGTCTTTGTTTTCTATACTGGTATTCTGTAAATTTGGGAATGGAACTAGCAAAGATTGCGTCAGATTTCAAACGATAATAACAGCATAACCACATGATGGATAACAATAACCAGTATGTTGTTGGATAGATAAAATGTTGAACAATTTTGTAATACGCTAGTTATCATTATTTTTTTATTGCAAAGCGGTAAAAATCGATAAAAAGTGTCAAGGACAAATTCACGCGAACAATGAACCAATCACATGTGAGCATTCCTAGCACAGACGACATGATTAGACACCAAACATTCCCTGTAATATGCTCTATATCAATATCAAAAACATTGACAGAGTCTCCCCGTCCCAATAGGTCAATTTATGTTTGCTTTTATGAGCCTAGACTAATTTGATGTCTCGAAGGTAAAGGTTTTTCGAAAAGTTTGTGAAAACCCCTTTTCTTGAACAATTTTCAAACCTGCTGCGCTCTACACGCTCTACGTAATAAAAACTGATGCCTTGAAAGAAAACATGCTGGGAAAAGTAACTGTACCGTAGAATATATTTAGAGCAGAGTGCCGCTAGTTTCTCGTCGTCTATCATTGCAGCGGGTACGACTTTTATTCGCGTGCAATCAAAACTGCAATGCTGCTACTAATGGTAACTGAAAGTTTACCTCATGAATATGATTACCATAGAAACCATAAATTTTTCAACAATAATTGAACGTTATAAGTTCCTAAAAATACTAATTTATAGAAGAGTAAGAGCCGGCGAGTGCTTGTGATTTTTTTCCATTTACTGAGATCTATTCAGAATATTTATCTTACATTTCGACATTGTTGGATGATATTTTTTTATTGTTAACTTCACAAATAATATTATATACTTATTTTAGCTGTCTTCGTAAAAATTCACTGTTTTACGTAATTGTTGGCAAATGAAACAAAAGCAAAAAAAAATGAATTTTTTGAAACTTTGACTTTGTTGTAATTGTTAAATGTTGTTTGCACATAAAAACACTACAAGTACAATGATAAGCTCTAATTGCGAAAGCAAACAAATCCTAACAATTGAAATTACAAATTTCTAACAGTGTTGAGAAGTCACCATTTGTGATTGGACACACATACTCATTATTTACTAATATTTATCATAAATACTTAAGCTACTAACAAATCCCCCGCCCCCCTTTAAAAAATAAAAAAAAAAACTACAAGTACAATATCACCAAGTGTAAATGAAGTTCTTTCGAGTGTTATTGAATATATTTCTTAAAAAATGAAGGGGAGGCTGAGAATTTAAATACGTAAATCGCTGAACAAATGAATTAATTCTATCTGTAATTACAGTGCATAGTCACACGTCACCATTTCATACAACCATAGGACTTAAATTTTACTTTTTTTGTTTCTCATTTTACTGTCGCCAAATTGTAGTAAACATTGTTAGTTTTATTTGACAAAAAAAAAATAAATTTTTGTAAAGGTACTTTTTGAGATATTCAATATTTTGTGACAATTTGTAAAATTTCGAACACAAAAAAAAATTACTGCTTAGGTTTATTTTTAATTCTACAACCGCATCTTTATTAACTATAACGTTGCCGAAGACATTATTTCGATAATTAAATAAGGAAGAATAAATGAGCGGGACGAAGTTTACTGGGTCAGCAAGTCTATTATAAAGCTCCTTAGAGATAATATTTGCATTAAATTCAAATAGAAAAAAAACTGGTAAACGATCGAGGCAATGACTGACATAATTAAAGCGAAATTGATGTTATAGTAATAAACAACAACCTTCGAAATTTTTTTGATCATACTGAAAATCATCGCCTAAGATAAATGTCATTTGTTTTATCTACAGTATGTAAAAAAAATATAGACAGCCCCCCCTGTACTGTTGCTTACCCAATTGAAAACTTGCAAATGGGCATGCAAATGGCTTTCTTTTCTCAATGGAGTTATTCATTTAGAGTTTATCTTTCATTTAAAAACAAAAACAACATTTCATAGTTAACATTTCTCTTAACATAGTTATTTAAGTGAAAAAAATCACAAAGTCAAAGGACTTTAACATGGATTCATTCTCAGGCTCTCTACTACATACCCTTCCTTCAAGCTGATTTCTATAGTAGCCTTACTGACTTTCATCCTAACAAAAAAGTCCCTCTTATAATAAAACTGTTCTGAGTAACGTATAATAGTTCTCTTCAGGGAATTGTAATTATGACGCGGTCTTGGCTGGAGGAACGAGGTTTCGATACGACTCCTTCCTCTTGACAAAAATTTAAGTCCTACTTATAATAAAACTGACCAGAGGTGAAGCATGAATACCTCTTCAGGGAATTGTGATTGTGACGCGGTGTTGGTAGGAGGAACAAGGTTCGATAAGACTCCTTCCTCTTGACAAAATAAGTCCTTCTTATAATAAAACTGATTTCAGAAATATTTACCCTCTACAGGGAATTGTAATTGGCGATATTGGCACGAAGAACGAGGTTTCGATTAGACTCCTTCCTCTTGACATAATAAGTCCCTCTTAGAATAAACCTGGCCAGAGAGGAACGTTAGGTGTAGCCTCAGTTCAGGGAATTATAATTTGGCGATATTGGTAGGATAGAAAAGAGGCTCGGTATAGTAGAGCAGTAAGCTTGAAATGAAAGGGTAAACTCTCACACACAAGCACGGATATAAATAAAAAAAAGCGTATCATTCACTTCAATAGTGATACTGCCAATAATATGAAGTGCGGAGTACAGAAAACACCTGGGCAATATCACAATAGATCAAAATGTCTCTGGTCGCAGTGATGAGTCCACACAGAGAAAAAAACATTCATTTGTGTTCTTCAAATTTCAGTTGTTCAATTTAATATCTGATGAAATGTCTGTTTATTATCTGATGAAGCTCTTATATACTTATATAGGCCAAACGATGCATTCCCAATTTACTAGGTCCATAACTCTGCCGACCGTGCTTGGGAAAGCGCGGTATAACGACCAATCAGAGGTCGAATTTTGTGTTTTGACAAGGCTTAGGAATTTTTAATAGTACAATATTTCGAATGATAAATTTGCAATTTCATGCATTTGGTAGGAATCTTAGAAGATTTTCTAATCGATTGCTGCAAGAACGAAGGAAATTCATCGAAAACTAACCGATTTATTAGCATTTGAAATCTTTCTCACTTTTTTCAGTTTTAGATTTTCATTTCACATCCCTATGTAGCCGAACTTCCTGAGAGAAGTATTCTACTTCAAAATTAAATCTTCATTAATTCATTTGTTGTCTTTGTAAGGATAATTGTTCAATTTATCATAGGATGTAGTGTTTATCTTACATCTCTGTGTTACCTTGACAGTGAGGACTAAGGCTTACGGTCAAACACAATAAGAAAGGTGTTTTCACATTGAAAACTAGACACGGCTTTACTGGAGGATGTGTTGGCAAATGCATCTACCGCTAATACCGCCGCTATCATACGAAAGCGCGTCGTTTCATGTGGGGAATATCAACAACGAAAATTACGCGCGTCTAAGCATAACCCGAACTGTTTCGCCGTGCTGCTTCCATTTACTTCCACATCGGCCTAAAGGAAGTACCGGCTGCATCTACCGCTGAGGCTGTCACTATACTGCTATTGGTACCAAAAGCTATTAACTCTTCAAATAAGTGTTTTATTTGTTCTCAAAAGAACAATTGTTCAATTCAAAATCGGATTTACGCAATCGCATCTCTGTAATATTACCGATAATAATATTCTTCTGAACAAAATGATACAACTTTCCCATTAGGCCTCTGCCATAATATACGCGAAAAGCGACGCGAACCAATTCGCTCGGCTGTAGGTTAATGTACAGCCATCAGTAGAGCTGCCATTGGTATCCGCTGTACCTGCATCTGCTGGCCCAGCTGCTATCGATGCTGAGATCCGCTGAAACTGCTTCGGTTATCCGCAGCCATGCCACAGTTGTGGCCGCTATCCGCTATCGATGGTATCCACTGCACTGCTCCTGTCGCTGTCGCTGCTAAGTCGCTGCTAAGGGAGGACTGCTGTTGTCGCTGTTCAGAACTATTATGAGCGGCTTCGACTAAAACAGGCTCTTATATAGGGATGAAAATTGGAATGAATTATTTTTCGTACGTAGTGGAATGATATAAGTTGAAAAATATGTGTGACTTCATTCTGGCTCAGAGCGATCATTTGATAAGCTCCACCTCTTTTTTCAGTTTCTAAAGTTTTTCCTCAGTTTCGTAGCACGGATGCACAAAAATGATTTCTTGTGGACATTCTGTCGAGCCGGACCGATAGCACTCTCATTTAAGCAACAAAATAACATGTTTTGTGTCGTGTTACGCAGCTTGATTGAAGAAAATGTTCCCGTTCCCGTGTCGCATGGAAGCAGATTATTGCGTGTTTGATATTGCCGATGGTAGACATGAGCTGCTGTAATGTTAAACTTTAACCGTCTTCTACAAGACGTTACACCCTTGTTAATGAAGAGTTGTGAATTTTCTAAAATAGACTCACCATCGTGAGCAGAACGTGCTGACTGCTGTACATTTGCAGCAGCATTAAACCTCAGTTGCAGTTTATTGATAACCATTCAATATGCTCTTCGAAATACATTTAGTAGCTTTGAAAAAGGCCGATTGCTGCAATTGCAATTTTCATTCAATTATTGCATAAATGCTTCATAGTCAGATAGCGTGCAATATCCGCTCTGACATAATAATTGTTTCGAATGTTGTGAAATGATATAACTTGAAAAATATGTGTGACTTAATCATTTCCAGTTATACCATACTGCAACGTTCGAAAAAAAAACACATCTCTTCATTCTGGCTCAGAGCGATCATTTGATAAGCTCCACCTCTTTTTTCAGTTTTTAAAGTTTTTCCTCAGTTTCGTAGCACGTTTGTACAAAAATGATTTCTTGTGGACATTCTGTCGAGCCGGACCGATAGCACTCTCATTGAAGCAACAAAATAACATGAGTTGTGTCGTGTTGCGCAGCTTGGTTGAAGGAAATGTTCCCGTCCCTGTGTCATATGAAAGCAGATTATTGCGTGTTTGACATTGCCGATGGTAGACATGAGTATGAAGGTCAAAATTCTGCTGAGGTATCAAAATATAACCGTTTTAATTTAAGACGCAAGAGCGTAAGTGCTGCATTTCTGTTATCTGCTGCCATCCAGCACGAGTACAAGTATAAATTATAATCGGTCCTTCTTAGGGCCACCAACACGTTCTTGAGGCAATATTGAATTTTTCCTCGCTTGCAAATGCTGAAATTCGCGGTTTTTCGTCTGTTACACACGATGAAAAATTTTAACTACTTCAATCACATAGTTGAAGAGCAAAAGGTGCTATTATATTTCACAACACTGGCAAGTTTGTTCAATTATCATCATTCCGGATAACCATTCGCCGATAATTCTAGATTTCCAGTTTTTTCTAGTAGAAATTGAACGTGTGCGACAGATTTAAATTGCTAGGATCCAACACAGAATGCTTGCTTGCGTTGTCAAAAACTATTAACTTTCAATGACTTGTTTATTTGCCTTGAAAAAGGCATTTTGATTTCCAAAATTGGATTTCCTGATGGCAATCTTCAAACTGCCCCAACACGAGGGAAATGATGGCAGTCTGGCGACACACGCTGAGAAAAACCCCGCTGCTCCTGAGACGTGGTGACCAACCACAGGGCTAGTGCTGCTGCTAAGGAATGACGACCACTGTTGTCGCTGTCTAGAACTATTATGAGCGGCTTCTTATATAGGCTTATATAGGCTTATATATGAGGCTCTTATATAGGCCAAATAGCATGTTTTCAATTGCAAGGTATATGATTCTGTCGACCGTGCTTGGGAAGCAATCATAAAATGACCAATCAGAGGTCGAATTTTTCGTTTTGACAAAGCTTGACTATTTTCAATAGTACAATGGTGTGAATAATAAAATTACAATTATCTTCTTTTGGGAAGAATCTTAGAAAATTTTCCAATCTATTGCTGCAAGAACGAAGGAAATCCATCTAATACTAACCGATTTATTAGCATTTGAAATTGGACATATTTTTGGCTTTTTTCGGTTTTAGATTTTCATTTCACATCCCTATGTAGCCGAACTTCCTGAGAGAAGTATTCTACTTCAAAAGGCATAAAGTTCATGTCAAAAAATTAAACACACCCTGGGAACTTACACGCTTAATATTTAGTGTGGCCTCCTTTCGCCAGAATCACTGCTTGCCATCGATCTGGCATAGACTCCACAAGTTTTTGGAAGGTATTTGGTTCGATTTTGTCCCATTCCTCAGAGATGACGCGCTTCAGTACATTCAAATTCGTCGGGTTCGGTTCTCGAACTTTTTTCTTGAGAATAGCCCAAAGATGTTCAATGGGTATGTAAAAAAATTAAAGACACCCCCTATTGTATCAGCACATTTATACAAAGAAACCTAGTTTGCTGCATAATACGACTATTTTTTCAAAACTGTCGAATGTCATCAAGGCAAAAGATAAATAAACTGTCACAGGAGTTTTTTGAAACGCTTTATTTTTCAGTGTAGCAGTCAAGAAACTCGATCATTCCAACATGTTATCTCAAAAAAATATGCACACCCCCAGTCAAATGTCACTCTGTACTCGCAATAGTTTTGTTTTGTAAATATATAGGCTGAAAACCTTAAAGTGAAAGTGTTGCTTGCTGTTGTTGTTGAAGTACACCTGCGTTTTTCTAGTGAATCAGAATGGGCAAAAAACGTGAAATACCTCTGGCCATTGAACAACTTATAATTTCACACCATAAGTTGGGACATTGATACAAAAAAATTGCTGCTATGGTCGATTTGAGCAAGAATACAGTTGCTACCATTGTTCAGAAATTTAAGCGTTCCGGTATAGTCGCCCGCCAGAAGGGCCAAGGGCGGAAACGGAAAACAACAGCTCGAATCGATAGATTTATTAGGCGGAAGGTTGAAGAAAATAGACGGCTTTCCGCAACAAAATTAGCAACTGAACTACAAAACTACCATGATGTTACGGTACATCCTCAAACTGTACGAAACAGGATAAAAGAGATGGGGTTTGCTGGGCATGTCGCTGTTAAAAAGCCATGGCTGTCAAAAAAGAATATAAAACTCGGGCTTAAATGGGCCAAGGAACATGCAACTTGGACAGTTGATGACTGGAAACGTGTGCTCTGGTCCGATGAGACAAAAATCGTCTTATTTGGATCTGATGGGATCATTCGGTCCTGGAGGAAGCCACGAGAACGATTGAATCCAAAGTGTTTGCGACCTACCATTAAACACGGAGGAGGTATACTTTTCTACATGCAAATTTTGAAACAAAAGAAGTTTTACTTTTGAGTTTTATTGTAGGACGGGTTATGGTGTGGGGTTCAATGTCTTGGAATGGCTGTGGAACGTTGGAGTTCATAGACAAAATTATGACGAAGGAAGTTTACTTGGACATTCTTGAACGTAACCTTCACGCCAGCGCCAGAAAGTTAAAAATGTCACGAAACTTCATCTTCCAACAGGACGGAGATCCCAAACATACCGCAAAAATAGTGTCGCAATAGTTTGTTAAGAAGAAAATCAAGGTTCTTGATTGGGTTGCTCAATCCCCAGATCTAAATCCCATTGAACATCTTTGGGCTATTCTCAAGAAAAAATCACAGGAAGGTTGTATGCAAAGCCACGACCGAAAGGTTGAAGTAGAATACTTTTACAAAAGAGATAACCCGGCTGCTTGCGTGTCAGTCATTTTTTTCTAGTAAATAAACGTTGACCGTTCATTGGCAGTATTGTAATTTCTCTTTGTTTGAAAAATTGGAATGAAGTTTATTGAATATTTTTGAAATTTTGCGCAAATGAGAAGTTAAAGTGCTGCCGAATTGTGATATGCACATTTAATTCGACATCATTAAACGGGAACGGAGCAAAGGCTACGGTTATGCAGAACGGGAATGACGGTGCGATGCGATTCGCCTTACCGTGGTGAAATGTACAGCTCTTTTTACGGCGAAGTAGAGCTATACATTTCAACACATTTCGTCTTGCTCAATCGCATCGCGCTGTCATTTGCGTTCTGCATAACCGTAGCCAAACACTGAGCGACGCAAACACGTAATAATAGTCAGAGTATGCATGTAGATGAAGAAAATTAACTTTGGATTATAGCGCAAAACGAGAAAATATTAACTCTTCAAATATACATTTGTGTTCTTCAAATTTCAGTTATTCAATTTAATATCTGATGAATGTCTGTTTAATATCTGATGAAGGCTCTTATAAAGGCCAAATAATGCATTCCCAATTTACTAGGTCCATAACTCTCTCGACCGTGCTCGTATAACCAATGAGAGGTCGAATTTTGTGTTTTGACAAGTCTTAAGAATTTTCAATAGTACAATAGTTCGAATGATAAAATTGCAATTTCCTGCATTTGGTAGGAATCTTAGAAGATTTTCTAATCGATTGCTGCAAAAACGAAGGAAATCCATCGAAAACTAACCGATTTATTAGCATTTGAAATTGGACATATTTCTCACTTTTTTTGCTTTTAGATTTTCATTTCACATCTCTATGTAGCCGAACTTCCTGAGAGAAGTATTCTACTTCAAAACCGCGCTGCTCCTGAGACGTGGTAACCAACCACAGGGCTAGTGCTGCTGCTAAGGAAGGACGACTGCTGTTGTCGCTGTCTGATGCTACGCTATGCATAGCCATGCCACAGTTGTGGCCGCTATACGCTGGCCTAACTGCTGAACAACTGCAACACTATCCGTAGCCATGCCACAGTTGTGGCCGCCATTGGTATACACTGTACCTGCATCTGCTGGCCCTGCTGCTATCGATGGTGAGATCCGCTGGAACTGCTACGCTTATCCACAGCCATGCCACAGTTGTGGCCGCTTTCCGCTCTCGATGGTACCCACTGCTCGCTCCCGCTGCTGCTAAGGGAGGACTGCTGTCGTCGCTGTTCAGAACTATTATGAGCGGCTCCGGCTGAAACAGGCTCTTATATAGGGATGAAAATAGGAATGAATTATTTTTTGTACGTGGTGGATCGACATAACTTGAAAAATATGTGTGACTTCATTCCGGCTCAGAGCGATCATTTGATAAGCTCCACCTCTTTTTTCAGTTTCTAAAGTTTTTCCTCAGTTTCGTAGCACGGATGCACAAAAATGATTTCTTGTCGAGCCGGACCGATAGCACTCTCATTGAAGCAACAAAATAACATGTTTTGTGTCGTGTTGCGCAGCTTCATTGAAGAAAATGTTCCCGTCCCCGTGTCGCATGTAAGCAGATTATTGCGTTCAGTAGACAGTAGATAGTGTATCCAGCGAATAAACACCGATGGTGCTCTCACACACGCAACGGTTTTAACCCGTACCTTATTGCGGTTTGTAACATCAAGCGATTTCGTTTGCTCGCTGTTGCGTGTTGCATCATGTTGCAACTTGGCAGCTGGGGGACGACGAAATTCTGTTTATGCTGATTGATTGAATCGACTTCATATTAGCTCTGCATAGTCGGACTAACTGCTTTTGTGAATGCGTACTAACAGGGCAATTTATTATTCAATGTCGGTTATGCTGATCGCAGCCTTTGCGCTGCCCCTACAGTGGGGGGTTTACTAAATAAAGTGAAAGTAAAAATTAGACAACTACAACAGAATTTGATTGCATCCCGCACAGAATGTCTGCTTGTGTTGATGCCAGAAAATTATTAACCTTCAATTATTTTTTTTTTGCCTTGAAAAAAGCATGTTGCGGTTCAAAATCGGTTGCTAATTACAACCTTTGAGCTGCCCTAACATTGGGGGAATTAAGATACACGGACAACATGCACTGTGGAAGCTATTTAACTTTCAGTAAATTAGACGGGTGCGACAAATTTAAATTGCTAGGATGCAACACAGAATGCTTGCTTGCATTGATAAAAATTATTAACTTTCAATGACTTGTTTATTTGCCTTCAAAAAGGCATTTTGATTTCCGAAACTGGATTTCCTGATGACAATCATCATGCTGCCCCAACACGGGGGGAATAATGGCTGTCTGGCGACACACGCTGAGAAAAACCGCGCTGCTCCTGAGACGTGGTGACCAACCACAGGGCTAGTGCTGCTGCTGAGGAAGGACGACTGCCGTTGTCGCTGTCTGATGCTACGCTATGCATAGCCATGCCACAGTTGTGGCCGCTATACGCTGGCCTAACTGCTGAGCAACTGCAACACTATCCGTAGCCATGCCACAGTTGTGGCCGCCATTGGTATCCACTGTAACTGCATCTGCTGGCCCTGCTGCTATCGATGGTGAGATCCGCTGGAACTGCTACGCTTATCCACAGCCATGCCACAGTTGTGGCCGCTTTCCGCTATCGATGGTACCCACTGCTCGCTCCCGCTGCTGCTAAGGGAGGACTGCTGTCGTCGCTGTTCAGAACTGTTATGAGCGGCTCCGGCTGAAACAGGCTCTTATATAGGCCAAATAGCATGTTTTCAATTGCAAGGTATATGATTCTGTCGACCGTGCTTGGGAAGCAAGCATATAACGACCAATCAGGGGTCGAAATTTTCGTTTTGACAAGGCTTGACTATTTTCAATAGTACAATAGTGTGAATAATAAAATTACAATTATCTTATTTTGGGAAGAATCTTAGAAGATTTTCCAATCTATTGCTGCAAGAACGAAGGAAATCCATCGAATACTAACCGATTTATTAGCATTTGAAATTGGACATATTTTTCACTTTTTTCGGTTTTAGATTTTCATTTCACATCCCTATGTAGCCGAAATCCCTGAGAGAAGTATTCTACTTCAAAAGTTCGAGAACAGAACCCGACGAATTTGAATGTACTGAAGCGCGTCATCTCTGAGGAATGGGACAAAATCGAACCAAATACCTTCCAAAAACTTGTGGAGTCTATGCCAGATCGATGCCAAGCCGTGATTCTGGCGAAAGGAGGCCACACTAAATATTAAGCGTGTAAGTTCCCAGGGTGTGTTTAATTTTTTGACATGAATTTTATGCCTTTTTTCACTTAAATAACTATGTTAAGAGAAATGTTAACTATGAAATGTTGTTTTTGTTATTAAATGAAAGATAAACTCTAAATGAATAACTCCATTGAGAAAAGAAAGCCATTTGCATGCCCATTTGCAAGTTTTCAATTGGGTAAGCAACAGTACAGGGGAAGTGTCTATAATATTTTTACATACTGTATGTATTAACACTGAATTATACAAACACAACATTCACAAAAAACATCTTATTGCAAGTACACTCGCACAGTGTCACTAGAAACTTTAAGCTAGAATACAAGCAGCACTAGACGATGCGGCACAAATCTGAAAATAGATCGCTAGATCGAAAAGTGCAGCTTCTCAGTTCAAACTAACAGTCGCATAATATGCACTTCGATGTGAATTACAGTACCAAATAACCGCTTTAAAACATACAACGCTCAACACAGCCCGTGTACATCACCAAGTAGTTCCTATGCACCGAAAAACGAAACCAGCTTGCACATGCTGGGGTAATAGCAATTACTTAATATAGCAACAACGAGTATAGTGCATCCATCATCCGGGAGTTCAGTTGAGCAGAATATATCAGAACATTTTATTCAGATCGTACTGCATAGACTGGAAGCTGACAAGACAGTGAAAACGATTTAAAATGGATAATTTACGTTTTCGACTTAGCTAGTTATAGAAGAAAAAAAGAGTATTGGCAATGTCACTCTTTGCAAAGGAGGCCAAGATGGCCGATAATGGCTATAATAAACGGGTTTCATAGAATTCGCATAAACTCCTTCTACGATGACGCATCTCCACGACAATCCACTTGGAAACGGCCTGCGTAGATCGATCCCGGTTGGTATGTGGCTCTCTTATACTTGCAGATTGCTCGATCCCGCAATGAAAACTAGATCTACCTTTATCGGGAAATCGATGGTTCCATCCCACAGTTGAGTTAAGGTTAATTACTCTCGCATCCATTTTCGATAGACGTCTACAAATATGTTCAGGATTGTCAGTCTAGATGACCAAGTGCAGTGGAAAATTATTGCAAGAGTTTGGTCCGCATAAGGATCGGAAAAGCAGGAAACCGTTATCAGATGGATGTCACCAAGCGGCGAGTGTCGCGTATCAGATTTTGTTCGATACGCAAGATAAGATGTTACCGTTTTCCTGCTGGATCACAAATTGGTGGATGGTACATACCTGCAAGTTAAAAGAAAGTAGGAGAAAATTAGTAAAAGTACGGCAAAGTTACAGATCTATAAAGGCAATGCAACTTTATATCTTTCTGAATGAAAAATGAAATATCTTTCTGAATGAAAAATGAAAAAAAGATTCTCGAATTAAGAGACAATAGTTACGAATTTCATTACTAGAAGTAGCAGATGCACTCACATTTCAAAATCCTAACACAAAGCGTTAGGGGCATTCACAAAATCGAAAAAAAATTACGATGTATCGTTTGCATAAAAAAATGTGCCTCATTTCGTACACAACGACCTTTAACATTGGGTGTTGCAATTTGTACCACTTTGATTGATTTCCACAGCCTGGTGTGCATTCAATTTGAGTAATCATTCAATTTGGGTAGAGCATCTTCTCTTCGAGTTTTTTCAACACGGAGGCTCTGCGGTGCAATTTTTGACCATCGCGTATTGCTGTGCAGTTAAAAACCGACTGAAGGTGACTGGCGTGGCCTGTGATGAGTGCGGTTTAAATAATGGCAGAAGAAAACGAAAATGGAAAAATCATCTATTAATTTCACATAAGTTGGGAAGGTTATATATTTAGTTTTTATTCAATGTATTCGAGAGTGTCGATTAAATGTATCAATCAGTAGATGAACAGCTATTAAGAGGACGAAATGTAAAACAGAAAACAAACTAGTTCAAAATGCATGAAGGAGAAAGATTGCAAAAGGGAAACATCGAACAAATAACATGATTGAATAATTATCGCCATACCGTCGCAAGCATTTTTGAAGCCGGTGCAGCATTTTACGAGCAACATGCCGAGTTGATTGGATTAATAAGGTAATTTTGCAGTAACTTATATGACTGTTTAATGTGGATGATTATTTCTCACTAACAAATGAACTATCTAAATGAATCAGCTTTCATTGCATATTACGTGAAAATATTTAAAATTTAAATCTTCGTTGAGTACGTGAACGATTCTTATAAGCGATGTCGAATCCTTCGATATTCGAAAAGCAATTCATTTTTCAATAAGCATAGACATTTCAATAATTTGCGACACACCTTGGAGGTAAATGAATCGGTGTGCTAGTTTGATTCGGTCCAAGTGATCAATGCTTAGTAGATAACGAATGCTGGACAACTATGTACAGGAGCCAATTGCTGCCATTGCGTGCTTATGCCCCCGTTAAATATCAGACTGTGCAACATCCGCTACCGCCTATGCAGTTATGCCGAAGAGGAATGAACTTGTTTTGTAGACTATCTAGACCAATAGGCCACCGGTACCGACCGGGGTGCGCGACAACGTGGGCCACCGTGAGGTTTTTGCGTGTACTGGAAAATTAGCTGTAGCTACCAAGCTTGAAGTGGGAGTGAACAACAGGTATGTAGCACTGCAGAGAACCTTACGTTTTTATTTACGCAAGGCTTATGGGCACACGGTTGAAGGTTGTATTGGTTTTAGCTGGAATTTTTTGCACTGCACGTGATTCTGTTTGGCTGCCGTCACAACGATGGCGATCCAAGCACTGAATAGGTTCGAAGCTATCTGCAAATGCGCTCGTACGTGGCAATGATTTTAGGTTAATGATGGGGGCATTGAAACATGCATTAAGCAACATTCTTTTCTTCAGCATATATTGAAGGTGTTTAGTAACATTCCTTCTGACGCTAGCCCGGGTTTTGTAAAATATTGTTAAATCATCCAGATGCAATGCTACATTAATTTGAAATCTGAAGCAGAGCCTATCATATCACCTTGCCGTCGGGTCGCTTTCACTGATCCAAACATGGTCAACAGGCGCATTTTACAGATAATAGCTGTAATATAGATGATGATAGGTGATGGTGTTTTATTGGTATGTCGGTTCACAAGTCCACTCCTCGAAGATTCCCTAAAGTATCCCCATCGTTAGGAAATTGACGCGCCAAAGTGCAATAAATAATTAATAGTTTTCCACATCGAACACCCGGCCAAGGGAAATGGCAGCATACTCCAGCATCCAGCAAGCTGGAAATAATAACAGTCGCAAAGAAGCTGTGGAGCCGAACGGGATAATACTAGAGTGTGGAACGACTGGAAGCTTGACTCTCGTTTCAATGATTTACGCTATGACATTTTGTGCGATACTTTGCTCTTTCCGTTGTTCACAGATTGTGCTTAGTTTCCTGTTTACTGTTTTTTCTTCTTTTTTCGGCATGGGGCTGCCTTCCATTAATTATAACCTCAATAGTTAATGTTTAGAAGTATGATTATATGGGCAAAAAAGTGGCCCACTTTAGCCGGTTTAAAGTTTCGAACGGTCCATGTGTCGGACGTGCGAAGGCAAATAACAGGTTGCGGGAAAAAGGTCAACATCTTTTTTACTAGATAAATTGTAAATGTGGTGATATTTTTTTTTAATACAAACAAGGTAAACTATGTTTCATTTAATAAATTCACTTTTCTATAGAATGATTTTTACATTTGTTAAAGTTCTTTTTTACAGTTCATAATGATTAACCTACTTTAAGTTTTACGTGATTTGTACAAATGATTGTTTGAAACGCAGATGCATTAAATGATTCGTATAGCAGCCTGAGCAGCCGGAGACGTATTTCTATCTTTTAATTTTTTTAGTTATTGAGGATTTTTATCAAAATATTGTACTAATTCACTAACAGATATCTACTAAACCGCAAATACCCGCAAACAATATTTAAGTATGCGTAAAATACCATTCAATCCAGATTTGTATTTGTCTATCTTAGTAGATATATATTAGTAAATTTGTGCGTTATTTTATTAACAATCTTTAATCACTAAAGAAATATAGCAGACTAGTTGAACGTTCCCGGTGTAGCTCGGGATCAAAAGTTTTTATATTTCACTGTGTTTTTATCATAACTCACTTTATAAATATTACGCCACATACACTTATAGTGATTGGTACTTGTCCGTCTGAGGTGGTTTTTCAGAAACTAAAAACTACAAAATGGCGTCTGAAGATGATTCCCGGCCTGCGGATGTTATTCTGGACGGTAATTGGTCATTTTTGACTGTTTTCTAGAAATCGCAGGTCGTTATCTTGAATTATAAAATGACGTCTGGAGCCGGTTTTCAATTTGTAAACCATCTCGGTTCTGCAAATACTCATACTGGGTAAAATTTGTCCATTAAGCTTTCTTCGCAGAGACCAGATGTAGCCATTTTGGATTTCGAAATTACGTTTGTATTGAAGAGATATTGGACAAACACCATTTTCCAGGTTATTTTACAGAAACCGGAAATCGCCATCTTGAAATTCAAAATGGCTCATGGGGATGATTTCTGGCCTCTATATTTTGATTTAAAGGCAAAGTAAGCGTAACAAATTATGGTTCTGCCTTTTTTTCTTAACAACATATGTCATCACTTTAGATTTTGATTTAACAAGCAAATTAAGCATTTTTCGTAGTTTTGTGAATTCTTTTGACTGATTACAAATACATCCAGTCAAAAGTATTTTATGAACACCACGAACATTTTAATGTAACAAAATCCATATATCATCGCTTCATATCATGATTAAGTGTAAATTTTTAGCTATCAGATGTTATATATCTGATATTATTGTATTTCAGATATTCAAAGATTTTAAAAAAATCACATGTCACTTTGAGTTTTAGGTGAATTAAACATATAAAGTTATGATTTTTAATATATTCAACGTTATTTTGAAAACAGTATCACATTTTTTAGTATTAAGAAAACCTTGGCATATTCATAAATAAATCCCTTCGGCATCTACGAACATTTTCATGTAAAATAAATACATGTCACTGATTATTTTATCGATTTAGAACGATTTAAAATGATGGTGATTACTGTATACCTCAGAAACGGAGGGAACTAGGATTGGGCGATCTCTAGGATCGGTTCAGTCAGCCCGTACGAAGACGGATTCACCTAAAAAATCGGAGCCACAGGTTCGATCACCGTAGTTCTGTGGTAAGCGATGTCGGTCGTCTAGCTCTCCCACACGGTTGTGATATCGGGTTCGATTCCCGATCATGTCGAGGATCTTTTCGAGCTGAAAATTTTCTCGACTCACTGGGGCACGGTGTATCGTTGTACTTATCCTACACATGCAAAATGTGCCGAAAACAATATCGATAACGAATTCTCTCAACTAATCTAGTTGATCGAGACCGCATTAGCCCCCCAGGCTAGCGTGTGATATTGTTGTAGGTTCGATCACTGCTGGATCGATTTTTCCAAGCAAAGTTTCGCGGCGATGTGAAATTTATACTAACTGGTTGTAACTGAAATTTGTAATGTTATAACACCGTCGATTGTGGTTGCACCAGTTCTGGAAAACAGCCTCTCGAATGGTACAGATATTACAACCTTGCTGAGGTATTTTCGAGCTGTTGGATATTGGAGCTGTTGGGATTGGAATCAAGACTTGCGATTTTCTGGTATGAAAAATTCGTATTTCCTCTGAGATACTAGGCACAATACAAATTTACCAATTGGTGATAAAAATCCCCCGTAACTATAACGAATACCTGCAAACAACATTTCGTTATAAAATTTGATTATCAAAAGTGCTTTACTTTCTACAAATCAATATTCCATTCAACGTAGTTTCAATAAAAAATAACTTTAACAGTAACGCACAGCAGAATTTCAAAAAATGGAACGGAATTTCAACAAGTATAAACAAAGGATATCCCGTGAATAAGAAGGGCAAAACGTCACAATTTCGCTCATTTGTTTGTGGAATGTTATACAAGGTCAATAAGATATATACAGGTGAGGAAAAAAGAGACATTTGTTTGTGTTAGCAGCACCGAAAACACGTACTTTTGGATTGTAACGTAGATCTCTGTCAATAAGCGAAAGACATTAGAAATGATTGTCCGCATTGTTCCATGGCCCAAGAAGACATTTTCAGCCGAAAAACTGCTGCACGCTGAGAAAAATTAAAAGACATTAGAAATGATTGTCCGCATTGTTCCATGGCCCAAGAAGACATTTTCAGCCGAAAAACTGCTGCACGCTGAGAAAAATTAAAATTTTCAAGAGATCGAAAAGATCGAATCGAAAAAAAAAACAATCTTTTCGTCTTCTTTTCGAAGCGGAAAAATCGATTCAAAAAATTAGAAGAACGAAGCAAAGGAGATCGATCGAAGATCGACCAATCCTAGAGGATACCATATAAATAAGACCAACTGCGTTACGAAATTCTATTTTAATATAAAATTTTTTGGTAAAATTGTGTTTTTTATAGTAAACAACATTGTAGAAAATTCAAAAATTGCTGAAAATCTTTTTAAAAAGTCATATTGAATACGCGGGAATACATACATCGTAAAAAACCGCGGTAAATTAATAACCGGCGTAAAAACCGCTTCAATTCGAAAATTCGTGCAAAAAACCGTGTTAATTCAAAAATCCGCGTAAAAAACGCGGCAATAAAATAATCCGCGTAAAGTAAACCACCAAGAAAGCCTTTAGAGAACGGTTCGGCGGTCTTTCCGGATCCTTCGGAGGGCGAGGGTTTTTATGACTAAATTTTCACTCAATAAACACTTAGTCGTTTTTAGTTCCCAACCCGCGGTAAAATTTTTAAATTTACGCGACGCGGTATAGCGTAAAAAATTCGCGTTATTCATAAATCCGCGCTGCCGGTAACCGCAAGTCAGTCCCATCTGTAATTTTGTCGATTTTTAGTTAACATCGGATTTTGGCATTTCTTTGAGTGTATTTTTACATGTACCAATAAAAAATAGTGGTTTGTTCAACAAAAGTGGAAATCGATACCAAGTCGAATTGTCCCATTATGAAAAGTAACCGCAAGTCAGTCTCAGAGGGCAAATAACCGAAAGTCAGTCACAATTTAGAAAAAAAAACATGCATAATAGGTACAATAAAACGCGGTATAGCGTAAAAAATTCGCGTTATTCATAAATCCGCGCTGCCGGTAACCGCAAGTCAGTCCCATCTGTAATTTTGTCGATTTTTAGCTAACATCGGATTTTGGCATGTCTTTGAGTGTATTTTTACATGTACCGATAGAAAATAGTGGTTTGTTCAACAAAAGTGGAAATCGATACCAAGTCGAATTGTCCCATTATGAAAAGTAACCGCAAGTCAGTCTCAGAGGGCAAATAACCGAAAGTCAGTCACAATTTAGAAAAAAAAAACATGCATAATAGGTACAATAAAACGCGGTATAGCGTAAAAAATTCGCGTTATTCATAAATCCGCGCTGCCGGTAACCGCAAGTCAGTCCCATCTGTAATTTTGTCGATTTTTAGTTAACATCGGATTTTGGCATGTCTTTGAGTGTATTTTTACATGTACCGATAAAAAATAGTGGTTTGTTCAACAAAAGTGGAAATCGATACCAAGTCGAATTGTCCCATTATGAAAAGTAACCGCAAGTCAGTCTCAGAGGGCAAATAACCGAAAGTCAGTCACAATTTAGAAAAAAAAACATGCATAATAGGTACAATAAAATGGATGGGGAGTGGAGAAGAGAAATTTGATATGACCGTTTGTATAAAAATAAGTTATCTAAAAACAATTATCAATTATTGGGATTATTTTTAGTTTGAATCGGTGAAAAATTTCTATGCCGCAATTTCCTGCTAATACGAATTCAAATCCATTTTTTCATGGTTCGCTTCTTCGTGGATCTATCCGGGAAATCTTCAGTATCGAAAAAACTTCCATCAGAATCCAGGGAATCGTTCCAAGATATCTCCAAAGGTGATCGGTTTTCATCGGTTCCGTACATCATGCACGGGTAGAAATAAAATCTCGAAAACGGACAAAATGACTCATGATTTCATGATTTGGATGTATTTTCATGGTATGAATATACACCATGAGTAAAGACTCATGGAATCATGAGCCAATTGTTCATAACGCACCCCGTGCGTTATTGTTTTGCTGACATCATGAGCAATTTGGATTGAAACCATGATTTATGGGTCATGAAATTTGACTCATTTGACTCATGAAATCGGGCGTCCAATTTATGAAATCTCCCTTTGACTCATGGAACCATGATTGTGATTTATGAAATCATGAAATGCGAGTCATAAAATATAGCATTTGGCTCCGGGAATCGAATGTTTGATTTATGAATTTTTGCTTTGGCTTATTCTAACCCATGAAATTTTGAGCTGAACTCGTAAAATCATGAGTTACGAGTCATGCAATTTAGCATTTGACTCCAGGAATCGGGTGTTCGATTTATGAATTCTTGCTTTGGCTACTGGAACCATGATTTTGATTTATGAAATCATAAGTTGCGAGTCAGGACATATAGCATTTGACTCATGAAATCGGGTGTTCGATTTATAAAACCTTGCTTTGGTTTAGGAAACCATGAATTGAACTCATGATTGATTGGGCTAGTTTCATGAAATCATGATTTGTGCGATCCGATTCCCGAAATTGCCCAATCCGCACGAGAGTCACAAATAAAATAAGACTTTTTTCTTACAATTGTCCCCCGAATGTTTTAAAAATAATATGGAAATAGTTTTTGTACGCGAGTAACCATTACTTTTTATAGAAAAACTTTTGTTAGTTTTCTTACAAAAGACAGTAGCGCTATGATCATAAAACAAATTTTTCTTTTATTTTGTCTCTGTGATAATTGAACTAAAATTTATTTATTCTTCTCTAAGGGGTCACAGGCGAAATTATTCCACTTGTGAACGAAATTATTTTTCCATTAAGTAGTCACGGTGATAATTTGAAGTACAAATGGTATGTTGTCTTAGAATAGTCACTAACTCATTAAAAGGTACATTTAAATTTTTCTGATAACTTCATGGTGACCTTCATAGGAATAGTTTCCCCTGTTAGTCACTGTGACTTCTGTGAGAGCATATTTGTCAAAAGTTTTGTTCAATAGAGTTTGTGACCTTTTGAAAAAAACTTATATGTTATTAACATTGTCGCAGTGATTTTGGTAATCATCTCTTCTAGTTTAAATAAATATCAGAAAAAGTGAACATCGGGCTTCAATCAACAAATGTTACTTATTAGTCACCGTGACTTTTGTAAAGAATATGTCAAATGTTGTTATGAATATGAGGTCTTTTCAGAAATTTCGCGGAATTTTAGTAACTATCCTTTTTAATCAAGTAGCTTCGAAAAGATTAGTTGAAATCAATAAGGTCACATATTTCTTGAAACTAACGTTCGATTAGTCTCAAAAGAGTCCCCGTATTAATTGATGTTTATTGAAGAATAAAGAAATGATCCATAACCGTTATTTAGAGGAATGCATCTTTTTTACGAAAGTCACCAAGAATTGGTGACGAGCACCTAAAGTTTGTTGGCTGGAGGCTGGAGGCAATGCTTGACGAAAGTAGTACATATATTATAAAATTAAACCATAATATGATTTAGAAGTTTTCCTTGATAATTTTCATATATTTTGTAACAAAATTACAACAAGAGTGATCCATTAACAGACAGACGCTTAAAAAAACGATAAATTTCATTTTTAGTGTTTCTAAAATATTTATAATTTTACGAATAGTATCTAAAACCTAATTTTTGGGGAGGCGCGCGAAAATTTTAAGGGGTAGGCGACATATTTTCTCCATGAAAATGGGATGGCATTTGAAAATAGCTTTTGGCATTCATCGCAAATTCAACTTGCTCTATGTTATTGCAAATATGTACACTTTCAATCATTTCTAAATTTTATCGGCGAAATAAAAAAAATTAAATAGCAATGTTCGGGAGTTGGTCACGAACAGTATATTTTATTTTAGGACTTTGTCACGAAAAATATTCATGAATGTGTTGATAAAAATACGACTCGCGATGACAACTTAAAACGAAATTAGAAACGTTTCTGGTTTCTCCTATAAATATCAAACAGTTGAAAACATGTAAATGCAGAAAATTGTATAAGGCTCTAAGCCCCGCCATTTCGACGCTTTTTCAGCATTCCTGACCATTTACAGAACATATTCCTAATACGAATATTAATCTTCTCTTAAAGGTCACCAACATGTCATTTGTGCGGACTGGGTGTACATTAAATTTATGAAACTTCACTTTGGTTCATTAAATCTTAATGTCATGATTTATCGATCACGAAACTGAAAATATAATTCATGTGATCTAGCGTTCCACGAATGAAATTAGACATTATATTTAAATTCGTGTTTTGGTTTATGAAGTCAGTAATTTATTTCACGAAACTACAATAAAAATTCATTAAACTTAGGATAAAGTTCATAAACTTTGAATTGGATTCATCACTCTGATAAGTTGTAATTTGATTCATGATTATGAATTATTGAAATTATAATTTTTCAACTTAAAACTAAAAATCGTAAAAGATCAGATTTTGTTCACGGTCTTAGATGCCAAACCGTTACGGGTTTGAGGATTTGCGTTTGTAGTAACAAGTTCGACAGTCAGTGCTTTTATGATTTGCACGGCAAAACAAAGTAAAACATAAATTAATAAGTTTTCTTTGGCAGCTTTTCTGCAGCAGTATTATGCAAAAACCTGCCAAAGACGTTCGATACCCTAATCAATTTATAATAACATTTCAACCATTTTTGATCGTTTTTCCTAACGGATTTTATTTTTTCTGAAAAAAGTACTGTAAATCTTTATCGATGGCATTAGAAACCACAAAATGTTTCTCATCTATTTTTTTAAATGTCATTTGCATAGCATAGCATTTGCACTTTGCATAGATGTTCTTATGGGCTGAAGATGTCATTTTGTGCTATTATTATTTTTTTGTTTTTGGTCACGAATAATTTGGCGGCATCCATAAATAACGTAATACCTATAGGAGGGAGGGGGGATATATTTTTTGGCATTATGATTTGTTATATAGGGAAGGGGGAGGTAAGATCAGCGTTACGTAACAAAAAATCCATGGGGAGACTTTCCATGAGCATTTTTATTTGGCATATTCTTCTACAGCGTTACGTAATTTTTATGGGGGGTAGGTTTTGGCGTTACTTTTCGTTACATATGAGAGGGTGGGAGTCCAAAAATTGGGTTTTTAGCGTTACGTAATTTATGGATGTAGCTAAGGCAATCGACGAGACAGGTGCGGTCAGCTGATTTCAGTTAGTTTTCAACTTTTGACAGCCTTAGGTATGTTCGAACGGTCGCAACTTGGATGCAACCCGGATCGAAAAGCACTGTCGTGCAAACGATCGGTTGCTCCAGTATGGTTAGTGACAATCCTTTACCCAATAATAAAATATCACTTTAGATTTTTTGTTCCGGCATTAAAAGATTTTGTGTTAGGTTGTGTTTTGGTTTTGCAACTTGAAAAAACAATAACAAACGTACAAGCAGTGAAACGTCACCCGTGGATTGCCTTATGGATGGTTAAAAAATATTTTTAAAGACAGAACGGTTTGTTTAATCGGTGTGACTTCTTCAGAATAGTTGCAGATAACAGTTTTATCTTACCGATAAAAGTATACACAAAAAAAAAAATATTTTGCAACACAAAACAAGGAAAACAACTTGTTTTAAAGTTTTTTTTAACTACAAATGGTTTATGGTTGTATGCTCCAGTGTTGCTAAACTCGCTCTAAACAAGCATGCGATACTCCAAGTAGTGTTCTCACCGCTACCGAAATCACACACACAATGGAGTACCTCCACCATTCAAACTGTCTCTCGTTCTTTCACACTTCCTTCATTTCACACCACCGAGTGTTGACGCTTGCGAGTTTTCTTCGCTCCCGAAACCATGGACACACACTCCTATTTACGGTCTTATTCGCGTGCACTCCCCTACTCGCGAGCACGATCAGCCAAAAATAATTGTTTCAAGACGCATCGGAATGGCGTGGCGTGATGCAGCGGATCGATTATAGTTAGGTAAACTGTGTGAATGTAGTAAAAGCTGTTCCTGTCAGATACTTAAATGTTTATAAGTTGTCGTCAAAATATCGCCTCAAATTCTCTCAGAAAGCAATATGTTGAACATCATGGATGTTACTGGGCCCATAGTGCCATCATAGTGGAGTGAAACACGTCGTACCTCTGATAAGAGATTGACAGCTTAGAAACTTCCGATAGTGGAGAGATAAGAAAGAGAGAAGAAGTTCAGAGTTGGAAATGAAGAGAGATATATGTAGAAAAAGATATAGTCTAGAGTTGGTAGAGTGACAACGTGCTTAACATAAAATTTATAATCTTACGAAACCAATTTACCCTCCGTATTTTTTTCTCATTGATATTTGCTAAATTCATTAAAGTGCTATTACGCAAGTAAAGTTTTAGGTAGTGCGAAGATTAGCAGGTACCGTTTATTTAGTTAAAAAATCTACTTACCGCTAACACTAAGAAAGTTAACCTGAAAAAGAAAATAATACTTACCTGTACACCTATAGATTGTCGACGTTGTAACCTTCGGTAGACCGGAACCTAGAATTGTTGGGAGAACACTGAAAATGTAAAAATAAATTAAAATACTTACCCTACCCTTAACTAAAACGAATAAATAAATTACAGCTTTGTAGCTGCTTAGTAAGCAACTGAAAAACAGTGTCTATTTCGTCTGCCGTGTTACAACATTCTACAAAGATTTTCATCTCTGAGTAGGAGGAAAATCGAAGTACAACCGAAGATGTCTCTAGGAGGGGAAAAGCAGAAAAATCAACGAAATTGTGCGAGTTGCACACGAAACGATTCTGCCGATGATATGGTGTGCTGTGACAAATGTGAGCGCTGGGAGCACTATGAATGTGCAGGAGTTACGGACTCGATTGCTGAGCCAGAATGCAGCTGGATGTGTCGTCGTTGCAGTGCCCGCGCTGAGGATCAACGGAGCAACACTAAGTCCGTTTTATCCTTCAATGAGTCATCTGTAAGCAAAGGTAGTAAAAGGTCGCAAGCTAGACTACAATTAAGCTTAAACCTTTTGGAAGCGCAGCGCGATCTGCAACGTAAGCGGATCGAAGAAGAGGAAGAGTATCTTAAACGTAAGTTCTCTCTATTGATGGAGATGGAAGAAGGAACCGACGCTGCTTGCAGTCGGAGCGGTGTCAGTTCGAGGGCCAATCAGGAAAGGCTGCAGAAGTGGTTGGAGAGAGAAGCTGGGGCGAAAGTAAATAGTGGCGAAGTAGCTACTACGTCTTGTCAGCGGTCGACCACGGGATCAGCTGGTCCGAAAACAGAATTTTCGAACGATATCAGTAAGGTACTTACGAGTCAATCAGAACAAAAAACCTCTACCCCGCTGTTAGTTCCGACTAGTGTACAAACTAATGTTAGTATCCCCTATAAGAGTGGTGTCATCTCATCAATAACAAACGGTGGTATCGCTAAGGTAGTAACTCAGTCGCAGATCCAAAATCTGAGTACCGTGCCGGTATATTCGTCAGCTGTTGCAAGCGTTACGAGCTCGTATGACGTTTTCACCACGACTAATACGAGTTGCCATAATTTCGGATCCACTCCATACAGCATGCAGTCCGCCCCGACACAGATCATTCCGAATATTCCCACACAATCAAATGTAACGGTTGCCGATTATTTGCGATCAAACGTTCCGATGTTGGCTTATAGTGTAGCCAATCGGTCCTTTTTGCCACCAGTCAGTGCCATTTCAACACACAGTCATTCGCATCCCGTCCCGCTTGTTCCATTTAGTTGT
The DNA here is from genome assembly GCF_029784165.1 of Wyeomyia smithii. Classification (NCBI taxonomy): domain Eukaryota; kingdom Metazoa; phylum Arthropoda; class Insecta; order Diptera; family Culicidae; genus Wyeomyia; species Wyeomyia smithii. Next base: position 127,965,654 of record NC_073696.1, on the reverse strand, counting down.
CCGAGCACTATTCCCTGGGTGGAATCAGTAAACCAACCATTATACCCGTCGACAACGATAATGACGTCCCCATACATGGGACAGTCTAGTTCTGGGCTTATTCTTAACCATACTACGCCGACGGTGCCGATAGTCTCTGCAGTCCGAACAACATCGGAAATTCAATCCGCCATCCCAGCAGTAGGATTAACGAGTGCGCAGGCGGCGGCTCGCTCAGTTATGTCGCGAGATTTGCCAAAGTTTTCCGGAAATCCCCGGGATTGGCCCATGTTCTACAGTAATTATAAAAACTCTACCAATGCTTGCGGTTATTCCAACGACGAAAATATGGCTAGATTGCAACGTTGCCTGGAAGGTCATGCGAGAGAGTCGGTGCGTAGCCGCTTGTTGATGCCGGCGTCAGTACCACATGTCATAGAGACTCTCCGTAAATTGTATGGGAGACCGGAGTTATTGATAAATTCTCTATTGAAAGACGTTCGGGATATTCCGCCTTTGAGGGGAAACGATTTAAAAGCTCTCGTTAAGTACGGACTTGCCGTACAAAATTTAATTGAACATGTCATTATTGCCGAACAACCAAACCACCTATCAAACCCAATCCTGCTTCAAGAGTTGATTGAAAAATTACCGACATCTTTACAAATGCAGTGGGGGTGTTTCAAACTTTCCCGTGGCGAGGTCAACTTGGTGACCTTTAATGAATTCATGCAGGGTTTATTCAATGTTGCAACGGATCTCACGGCAAATGATGAATCACATACCCGAGTTGATATCCCCAGAAAGGAGAAAAATCGCAATGAAAAACTTTTCGTGCATTCGGGTGAACCGGTAGAGGCTGTCACGCAGGTAGATGAAAATCAGGGGAGAAAACCTGACAAAACCTGTAGCTTCTGTGGGGATAGTAAACATTTGATATTAGCTTGTTTTGGATTTAAATCGTTGGATCTAAACGGTCGGTGGAAAGCTGTTAACCAAAAAAGGCTTTGTCGCTCCTGTTTGGTACCGCATTGGAAAGGTGCATGTCGGTCGAAGCGAGAGTGTGGGATAGACGGTTGTTGTATTCGCCATCATCCCTTGTTGCATTATTCTCGCAATGCTTTGGAAGTGCAAGCTGGGACTAGTATGGCTAACAATAGTTCCGTTGCTCACCAGAACCATCATTTCGCTGCTTCTTATACACTTTTTCGATACCTCCCGGTCACGCTGTTTGGAAACGGTACTGAAATAAAAACTTTCGCGTTTCTCGATGATGGCTCTTCCTCGACATTATTAGAAGCGGGGTTAGCCAAACAATTAGGGCTTTCGGGAAAACCTGAAACACTCTGGTTAAGCTGGACAGGGAAAATAGATCGCCACGAAAAGGAATCGGAGCGCGTACACTTGAAAGTAGGTGGATCTGGGTGGAAATCATCGTTTGCACTGGAGAACGTGAGAACGGTTCGGAATTTAGGTCTACCCAGCCAGACACTGGATTATAACAATCTTTCCAAAGTTTTTCCATACTTGAGGGGTCTTCCAATCGAAAGCTACACTAACGTGAGCCCCCAAATCATCATTGGTTTAGAGCACGCTCGCTTACTGACATCACTCAAAGTGCGCGAGGGTGACGGTTGCGGCCCGATAGCTACCAAGACTAGACTGGGTTGGTGCCTATTTGGCAGAAACTCACCGATGGACACCGTCGTCGAGCAACTTCACGTCCATGCGGAAGAGTCCATGAGCAACAGTAAGCTTCACGAATCGATGAAGCGCTTTTTTGCGATTGAGGAAGCTTCAGTTTCTAAAAAGTTAGATGCAGAAGTGGACAAACGTGCGTGACAGATTTTAGAGAGTACGACTGTACTGAAGGGAAATCAATTTGAAACGGGGCTGCTTTGGCGAACAGATAACCCATGTTTTCCAGACAGTCTTCCGATGGCAGTAAAGCGATTCCATAGCCTAGAAAAACGACTAGCGCGTGAACCAGTACTGGCTACAAAAGTTAGGGAACAAATCGCCGATTATGAACGAAAAAATTACGCACACCGAGCAACCAAAGTGGAACTGGAGACAACAGACCCTTCGCATAGTTGGTATCTACCACTAGGTGTAGTAACCACCCCAAAGAAACCTGAAAAAATACGCCTCATCTGGGATGCCGCGGCGAAAACCAGAGGAATATCTTTCAACGACATGCTTCTTAAAGGACCAGATCTTCTTACTTCGTTGCCGGCCGTTTTACTTCGTTTCAGGCAAAGGAAAATTGCCATCTTCGGTGACATATGTGAAATGTTTCACCAAATCAGGATACGCAATGAAGATAAACAGTTCCAACGGTTTCTCTGGAGAGATGACCCCAAAGATGCCGTGCAGATATGGGTGATGGACGTTGCGACGTTTGGGGCGACTTGTTCCCCATGTTCCGCCCAATATATTAAAAATTACAACGCACGGCGGTTCGAGAACATTTACCCGAGAGCGGCGTCTGCTGTAATTGACAACCACTACGTTGATGATTTTTTGGACAGCGTTGATACGGTGGACGAAGCAGTGCAACTGGTAGAAAAGGTGAAAAGTATACATGCAGCAGGTGGATTTAAAATCGGTAAATTCTTATCGAACGCTCCTGTAGTACTTTCTCGACTAGGAGAGTCTAACGCAAACCGCTCAAAACCGTTTAAGATGGATGGTCACGGAGAATCGGAACGAGTTCTTGGGATGACCTGGATTCCATCCGTTGATGCGTTTACCTTCGACACGACTAGTATGCCGGAAATTCGAGAGCTAGTGGACACCAAAGTGGTGCCTACTAAGCGTCAAGTTCTTCGTACCGTCATGAAGCTGTTTGACCCACTTGGTCTGATCGCACACTATGTCATACAGGGAAAAGTTCTGATGCAGGATGTTTGGAGATCGGGAACTAACTGGGACGAGCCGATAGCAGAACACTTGCGCGATCGGTGGTACCGTTGGATTGAGCTACTTCATCAGCTAAGCTCAGTGAGGGTTCCACGTTGCTTCTTTGGCGGTGCAGATTCGACAGCTTCAAGTGACATACAACTGCACGTGCTAGTGGATGCTAGTGAAATAGCATATGCCTGTGTAGCATACCTTAGAATTCGGATGGGAAATGAAATAAAAACTGCATTAGTAGCTGCTAAAACGAAAGTGGCTCCGCTAAAACCACTCTCAATTCCCCGTCTAGAGCTTCAAGCAGCAATGATTGGCGCACGTCTAGCACAAAATGTGTGCTCGGATTTATCTTTAAATATCCAACGCAGGTACCTGTGGTCCGACTCAGCAACTGTGCTCGCATGGCTACGCTCTGATAGCCGTCGTTATCACCAGTTTGTGGCGTTCCGGGTAGCAGAGATTCTCTCCCTTAGTTGTATGGACGAGTGGCGACATATCCCGTCGAAGCTAAATGTAGCAGATGAAGCAACAAAATGGGGTTCAGGCCCATGTTTCGATCCAAATAGTCGGTGGTTTCAAGGTTCCTATTTCCTACACGACACGGAAGAGCGCTGGCCAGAGCCGCTCAAAAACAGTACAGCGACGTCTGAAGAATTGCGAGCTGTACACCTACACAACGTCAAAATAGTGGAACAGTTGTTTGATCCAGAACGTTTCTCAAAATGGTCGCGTATGGTTCGAGCAATGGCTTACGTACACCGGGCGGTAACAGTCTTCAAGAAAGGTCAACGTATGCCAGAGATTCTACAAAGCGAGGAACTTCAGAAGGCTGAGATGACCATCCTTCGTCAAGTACAAGCACAAACATATCCAGACGAAATAGCAAACCTGCGTACTGGTAACACTGTCGAAAAAGCTAGTAGCATATACAAACTAGTTCCCTTTCTCGATGAGTATGAAGTCGTTCGGATTGGGAGTCGAACCGGAGCTGCTCCAACCATCCCGTATTCAGCTAGATTTCCAGCAATACTTCCCAGAAAACATCGTGTCACGGTTTTGCTAATAGATCATTATCATCGTGAATTTCTTCATGGGAATGACGAGACAGTTCACAATGAAATTCGGCAACGTTACTTTGTTCCTCGTCTGCGAACTACTATTCGGACTGTAGCCGGTCTGTGTCAGTACTGTAAGGTAAAAAAGGCAGCTCCAAGTTCTCCGCAAATGGCACCGCTCCCGAAAATTCGACTCACTCCGTTTATACGTCCATTCACTTACGTTGGAGTGGACTATTTTGGGCCTCTCGAGGTTAAAATCGGTCGAAACACTGTCAAACGATGGGTGTGTCTTTTCACCTGTCTAACGATTCGCGCAATCCACCTTGAAGTGTGTAGTAGTTTGTCGAGTCAGTCCTGCATAATGGCATTCCGGAGATTTATCGCTAGACGCGGAGCTCCGCTTGAAGTATATACAGATAATGGCACCAACTTCGTGGGTGCCTCTCGTCAGCTAACAGAAGAGAAGCAGGCTATAAAGCAGATCGGCACAGACTGCGCAGCAACATTCACGAACGCCGATACGATGTGGTTTCTCAATGTGCCTGCCGCCCCCCACATGGGTGGTCCATGGGAGCGGATGGTCAGATCCGTGAAAGCTGCTTTAAAGGTTATTTCTGACACTCCTCGATACCCGAGTGACGAAGTATTGGAAACCATACTGCTAGAAGCAGAGGCAGTGGTTAACACACGACCGCTCACCTATGTCCCACTAGAAGGACCGGAAGACGAAGCCCTAACACCCAACCATTTCTTACTGTACGGTTCCAAGGGAATAAAGCAGCCCGTCACCCTTCCGGCGGGTACAAGTTATACCCTACGAGACAGCTGGAAGCTTGCCCAGCATATGGTCAACGGATTCTGGCGTAGATGGGTGCGTGAATACTTGCCCATGCTAACGCGACGCACCAAGTGGTTTGACCGAGTAAAACCATTGGAGGTAGGCGACATAGTTATGGTAGTGGATGAAGCTGTAAGGAACCGTTGGGAAAAAGGACGCGTTTTGGAGACCGTCATGGGAAAAGATGGTCAAGTGCGACAAGCGAAGGTTCAAACTGCCAGGGGAGTGTTTTCGAGACCAGCAGTGAAGCTGGCAGTACTAGATATTAAAACCAATAAGGGAACATCGGCAGGTATCGAAGCGGATGCGACAGTGTTTCACGGGCCGGGGGATGTTACTGGGCCCATAGTGCCATCATAGTGGAGTGAAACACGTCGTACCTCTGATAAGAGATTGACAGCTTAGAAACTTCCGATAGTGGAGAGATAAGAAAGAGAGAAGAAGTTCAGAGTTGGAAATGAAGAGAGATATATGTAGAAAAAGATATAGTCTAGAGTTGGTAGAGTGACAACGTGCTTAACATAAAATTTATAATCTTACGAAACCAATTTACCCTCCGTATTTTTTTCTCATTGATATTTGCTAAATTCATTAAAGTGCTATTACGCAAGTAAAGTTTTAGGTAGTGCGAAGATTAGCAGGTACCGTTTATTTAGTTAAAAAATCTACTTACCGCTAACACTAAGAAAGTTAACCTGAAAAAGAAAATAATACTTACCTGTACACCTATAGATTGTCGACGTTGTAACCTTCGGTAGACCGGAACCTAGAATTGTTGGGAGAACACTGAAAATGTAAAAATAAATTAAAATACTTACCCTACCCTTAACTAAAACGAATAAATAAATTACAGCTTTGTAGCTGCTTAGTAAGCAACTGAAAAACAGTGTCTATTTCGTCTGCCGTGTTACAACAATGGACTACACAGTAAGAAAACTTTATGTCGAATCGCATGTAAAGAATTGCCTCCATCGGTTGTGATAGAAAATTCCATAACATTCCACGTAAATTTGAATGATTTTGCGTGTAATTTTCAAACAAAACCATTATTTACGTCAGAAGCAACTGAAATTCAAATAATATTGCATACAATTTTCAATTAAAATCGTGGTTTTCGTCAAAAGCAACAGAAATTCAAATGAGAAACTATTTCACGTGACGTGTGATATTCAGAATTTTTTACTGTGTAATGTTGACTAATGTTTGACATTGATGATTGCTCTAAACTGGGCTCCTTCGCATTATTGTGGAAAACATCAACAGGATCTACTTATAAAAAAGTTGGTCACTCAGTTGTTTGTTCCTTGGTGCACATTTAAATTTCGAACTCGTACTGAGACATGAAGATCATATCGAATTTACAATCGTCTATATCAAGGCACACCAACATTTTGTTTAAGGTGTAATGTATGAACGACAAAATCTTAACTCTTCAATTGACTATTTAGTTCATCCTTAAAAGGACAATTAGTTTTTTAATTCAATTTAGGATATGATGCTGATCCCATCTCTGTGCTATTCCTGACATTAAAAGCTGTTTTCGGACTAAAAATTTGACGACAGACAGATTTTGATTTGTGTGTTGCCAAAATACGGCAGTTTGTCACTGGAGGAATTGTCGCTACCGCACATAAGCAGCTTTTTACTAGAAAAGATAATATCGTTACACTTACCGCTGACGCTGCTACTACTACCGCTACTGGTACTCGCTATCGCTGCTGCCCGCTGCTACATAGTTAGCACCCATCCTTTACTAGTAAACTGATTGCTTTTTCAAGACTTTTAAATAAATTTTGTTTTATTTTTTGTTATTTTAACACTTTTCAATAACAATTTTCAATAGTAGGGTAGCGAAAGGCTTCGGCAGGTTTTCTGCAGCAATCTTAACTACTGCCGAAGCCGTTCGCTACCTACAATAGTTCAAATAATCAAATTACAATTGTCTGTATTTGGGGGCTCATGCGTGGATAATTTTCAATTGATTGCTACAAAAACGACGGGAATGCGTTGGAAACTAAGCGGCTTATAAGCATAAAAAAACACAAATTTTGTCCCCTTTTCCGTTTTTATATTTCCATTTTCACCCCTATGTAGCCGATCTTCCTGAGAAATGTAGTTCTACGTAAAAAAAAAACAAGTCTTTATTATGCTCAACTTCAGTGATGTGTCAAGATAGTTTACAGTTCCAAATTTCCGCTAGCGAAATTTGTCAGAAAACCTGGTTGGAGAACACACAGGTATTTCACCAATCTGCAGTTTACAGTTCATGCGAAGCGAATACAACCACCACCTAACTGATTGGGGAGCGGGGGTGATAGATGCAACCGAAAGATCATTCAAATCGATCGAGTTACTGCCGCGGCTTGCAGAATTACGTACATACACAACTGTTTAAATTGAACAGCATTGGTTGGCACAGCCGGCACATTATTTAGTTTTTCGGCACGAATTCTTCTACCGCCTAATTTATCTTTACAGGCGGGACAAATAAGCATTGCCTTCCCTTGTGCGAACAAATCCTTGTGGGCACGACCGTTAATTTCACAACATTGCTAGCCGATGTGACAAAAGGCATCGCAGAAACCGCGGGGCACTGGTTACAAATCATTAATAGGCAGATGACACTCGCCGAACAGCTTCTTATCCATCAATTCTAGCAGCAATCGTTTGTTCTCTGCCACAGTTTTTTCAGTTTCAACCGCATTTGATAATATTGTGTTGAGTAAATTTATGCAACTCGTCTTATGTTTTACAACACGTTCACTCGCGAAAACCTTGTTTTGCACATGAAATACGCTAGTCCACCTACGGTATTAATCACGGTTTCTAAACTTGCAATCACTGAATATACCGGCGCACAGTTTGACAGATATGTGTTACGTTTTTAGCAGTCATGAGTCGTATTTATAAAAACGCTCTGAGTAGCTCATGATATTCAGAGTCCAACCCATGGTATCATGAGTCATAACTCATGATTCTATGAGTCCATGCGACAGCGATGTGTTACGCTTATAATAGCCATGAGTCACATTTTTAAAAACGATTTTCATAGCTCATGATATTCGGGGTTGACATCATGATATCATGAGTCATAGGTCATGATTCTGTTGGAAAACAACATTCATGATTTCATGACCTGAAAGGTCATGAAAACGGGAAAATATTTCTACCCGTGATGAGATTTTCCAACGCCGACATTTTTCAAACTGTTTTCATGGACATATACTTCCGAACTGCTAAGGATTGACGGCTTTTCACGGCAACGAATAACAACACGTCAACACGCACTATAGCATCAACATGGCAATGTGACTGACTTGCGATTACTTTTCTCTTCGGTGTAGAATGTAACGGCAAGTCAGTCACACTCAATGTTTTTATCATGAAATCAATGATTCCAGTGGTTTTTTACAACGTAATTGGTGCAGGCTAATAAACAAACTACATTTTAGCATGAATATTGTCAAAATAATTCATTTTAAATAAGTGATAACCGTGCGTGAATAAAATATCTTTCGAAGCTGTTTTTTCGATTTCATATTTTTACAGATGGGACTGACTTGCGGTTACCGGCAGCGCGTTTATTCGAAAATCCGCGGAAAAAAACCTCGTAGAAATCCGCGAAAAAAGTCCTGACTGTATGGTGTCTTCGACAAAGTTGTTAATTTTAAAATGTGCCACAACTTTGCTGAACAAAGTGGTTTTTTGTATGCAAAAAAGAGGAGAACAAAATTCGATTCTCATTTCAAGGTAGATCAATCAAAAAATTTCTACACTTCTGCAAAATAAAAAATAATTTAAACTGACTATTTTACATTGCTTCTTTCTTATCACATTCTTCTTCACTTTCACCTTCACCTTCATTTGTTCATTTGTGTTTATTTTCAATTAAGTTTCAATATCTTCAGAGAGAGAGAGAGAGAGAGAGAGAGAGAGAGAGAGAGAGAGAGAGAGAGAGAGAGAGAGAGAGTTTTCTAGATGCAGTTTATGGTGTCAAAATTATAATTTAACATTTGGTCTGTAGAAAAAGCAGGCGATTTATTATGACAGAGCTCGTGTTTACACGATTGTTTTATATTGAAACATGCTTGAAAACGTTGTTTTTATCAAACCAATGTGAGCCATTTGTTTTTCTGTTGGCGTTTTGCACTTTGCAAGGTTCGAAAGGTTATGCATTCGAAAAGTTATGTTCCAAGCTATCTTTCAAAACTTGTGCCACTAGAGCCACCCAACCTTCAACCTTGTTTCACGCAAAAATAGGTTTTCTCTGCTTAATTTTTTTTTTTTTTGAGTACCTGTTACGATGAGATCACACATTATCCATAACGATCTGTTCTTAACGCTATTTCGGACCGCATCGATGTGTTTTACCTACACACAACCGTTTTTTTACAAGCTATTTTCTCAGCCGATTCGTCAGCTCGCTCGGGTGCTATGGAAAGTTGGAAAATGATGTTAAATAGTTATTATTCATAATGAAAGAATAAATATCTGGTTAGTGTAATTAGTAGTGGTACCAGAACCCCACCGAAAATATGCCCAAAATTCTGATTGGTCTTTTATGTATAGAAACAGTCAAATCTAGTAATGAACATTTTCACTTAACTTGGTGGTATTCGACAAAACTCTAATCCCCTTCCCACGAAGCTAAATCACTATTTATGATGGAACATCGATCTGTTTTCAACTGGTAGGTAAACTTCAACAGTTTTACAGTTAAAAAAATTTGGTTGCGGAGTAATGTGTTAATGTAATTTGAAAATTTTAATATGTCTTCATAACACCAATAACTATTTCTCACCCGGGCAAACGAATCCCGGAGTCATTTCTCAAAATAAGCCCCACCCTACTGCGGAGTCTTACACCGCTAGTCATTGTTGTTAGCTGTTATATAAAAAACTTTCAAATGGACATTGCATTATTTGATGGCAGCAATCTAGTCATTCATTAGCTCTAACTATCACCTCTGTGCCACGATCGGTAGATTGGATCCAGTTGGAAAAGTCGCTTGTGCTGCTTTGGCAATTGGATGACTAATGTGGGAAACTATTGATGAAGCAGTAGAAAGTGGCCGAGGCTATAAACCATTCGATCCGCGAGGGTAAATAATTGTGAACATTACCTATCACCAGTCGGGTGCGATTTAAAGATCAAATCAACGGTAAATTACCTTTACGAACAGGAGTCCTCACTCGCTGCTGCTCTAGTCTTAAAAGCAAATAGATAGAGTAGTGGGCACTACATGGAAATTAATTGCTTTTTACCATTTCAATGCTTCCCTGCATGCCTAGGTTAACGCTGACTTCGGTCTAGCCACAATCAGACGCTTCCTCATGTCCACGCTCGTGGGTGAATTAAACCAATTTGTCTTTTGGTACGTTTCGTTATATGGCAACAATGTTGCAAACCCACGGACTCCGGTAATGGCAAATGGCAACGTGAATTTCCCGCCTCCTGTGCATCGATCGTGAGCATGTTCAATCAATTTGCAATGGTTCTCTTAAAGCATTCATCGGAATCTGACGGACGAATATCTACTATCGGCACACGAGAATCTACAGAATACTATCTTACATACTTTTATTGTCTCATAGAAAAAATGTGAAAAGAAAATTTACTGAATAGGTTTCGGACTTTGTAATAAACTGAACGCCTGAGGCGCTGATATGTTTTTCATCACTAATTTATCTAACAAGTTGGAGTTCCTTTGCTTCAATCTGGTTTGAATGAAAACTATTAAAGCCAGAGGATTCAGAACAATAACTATGGCGCGAAACAGGTACATCTAAATACTAGGTCAAATAGATTGGTTATTTTCCGTAGCTACAGGTGAAAAAACGACACAACTGGTTTTGTTAAAACCAAAAGACAAAACTCTAGGTATACATATGTTCTTAGATGAGCTAGTTAGATGTTTCATTGTTTCAAAAACTGCCAAAACCTGTTTTTCCTAATTGTAGTTGTCCAAAGTATGGCTCGATGGTGCCGAACAAGAAAAAGAAGCCCAAAAACAAGTCTTTTGATTGAGTATTAATTATAGAATCTGTGCTCGCTTTTTACTGTGTTTTCCCTTTGCGCAGTGCCTTCCGCACTGGTAATCGTAGAGCAAAAGCTAACTCGCTTTCGTCACGTGTATTCAAGCACCGATTGGAGTTTTTTTTCTACCCATTTATTTCCAATTATTGCTTTATGAGATTACACGTCCCATTTCGGTTTTTGGTTCCCATCAGCGCTGGAACGATCGGCAGCTCCGGTGTTGTTTGCGTACACGCCCTTCACGAAAGAATCTTATCGATTCTTGTTCTTATATTTTAGGCTAATCGGGCATCCAGCATCCAGTTGCGGACCCAGGTTCCTTTATCTGATTCCGTGAAAACTCCGCTTCTGAACTGGTTCTGGTTGAAGGTCGTACACAATTGTGGGATGCCTCTAAACTTTGGTGTTTCAAAGGAGTGGCTATCATTTGTCAGCGTCGTGTCCGACAGGGTTAGGGAAAGACAGTGAGCAGAACTCTTATGAAATGAAAACAAAAAGAGAAACTGGATGATGTAGTGTCGCGTTTCAAAAGTTCTTGGTTATTAACGTATATACCGCATATAAATCATCTTGAACTACAGATTAAATTTCCTCACCCAGTGAGGCGAAAATTATAAATAATTACAGCATAACACGAAAGATTAGACATAAATACCATTAGACATTATTGTGTAATAACGCTTTCGACATGTTTTGCGTGGCCATGTTCATTTTTTTACGTGTTGGGTATTTTCGTTACTGCGACCAAATTTTTGATATTTTGTGACATATTCCTTCTTTTTAATCTTGCTATGTTTCAATGGTTTTGCTTTTGTTCTAGCAGCAATCGATTGGAAATTCTTAGTTTCAATGGTTTGTGCTTGTTTGTTCTTGCAGTGCTTGTGCTTGGTTTGTTCATGCAGTTATCGATTGGAAAATCTCCTATGCCTACGGCCAAATGTAGCAAATTGCAATTAGATTTATCGAACTACACTAAAGTGGCTTTTTTACGCGGGAGATACGTGCCCCGTAAACAGAAACCGTGTAAAAAAAACGCGTAAATTCCGGAATCCGCGTAAAAAAACCGCGAAAATTCCGTAATCCGCGCTAAAAAAACCGCGCCAATTCCGCAATCCGAGTGAAGAATTTCCGGAAACCGCGTAAGAAAAAAAATACCGCGTAAACTGCGGAATCCGCGTAAATTCCGGAATCCGCGTGAATTCCGGAATCCGCGTAAAAAAACGCGTAAATTCCGGAATCCGCGTAAAAATACGCGTGAATTCCGGAATCAGCGTAAAAATAGCCGCGTGAAAAAACCCGCGTAGAAAAAAACCGCGTAAAAAGCGAGTGTACTATTGAAAATTATCAAACCTTTTTAAAACACAAAAATCGACCTCGGATTGGTTGCTTATTGCTTACGGTCGACAGAATTATAGACCTAGTAAATCGGGAATCGTGTCATTCTGTAAAAATCAGAACAAAGCATTCATCATAGGTTGCGACGCAAATGCACATCATACAGTATGGAGCAGCAACGATATAAACAAAAGAGGTGAGTGCCTACTAGAATACATAACTAAAAATAATATAGATACTTGTAATAAAGGGACTGACTTCACTTTCATGAACTCCATAAGACAAGAAGTCTTAGATTTAACACTCTGCAGTAACACCCTTTCGGAAAGAATACATAATTGGCATGTCTCCAATGAAGTATCCTTATCCGATCACAGACATATTTTATTCGAACACAAAACAAATGACATTATCAAAGAAACTTTTAGAGACCCCAGAAAAACGAACTGGGGGCTATACTATTCTTATCTATTAGCGGGAGGCAACTTCCCAAATGATATTATAACCACAAACAGAGAACTTGAAAATGTCTCTGTTCGAGTAACAAATAGAATCATCCAAGCGTATAACAACAGTTGCTCGATCAGGATTCGATCAACAAACAGGGATGTTCCATGGTGGAACACCAGACTAGACAATCTAAGGAAGCAGGCACGAAAAGAGTTTAATCGCGCAAAGCGCACCTCACAGTGGGATGCATATAGAACAGCTCTTACTACGTACAACAAAGAAATAAGGAAATCTAAACGTAAAAACTGGAGGCACACATGCGAAAATATCGAGAGTACTCCAGTGGTTGCTAGGTTACAAAAAGTTCTTTCACAAGATCATTCTAATGGCTTAGGCACTTTGAAATATAACAGCGGAGCTTTCACTTCCACCGCCACAGAAACTTTGAACCTAATGATGGAGGTACACTTCCCAGGATCCTCACCAGTCGTGAGCGAAAGTGCGACTTCGTTGGAATCATACACTGGATCAGAAACGACCAGCATAATTAATTCCAATGAACCCAATGAAATTGTAGGTGCAGCTGGGCAAAATATGACCAGAGAGCATTCGCAAGATCTAGCAAGTCGTATTTTTACTCACGCGAGAGTTGAATGGGCAATAAATTCGTTTGCACCATATAAATCACCAGGTTCTGACGAAATCCGTCCTATCATGATTCAAGAGGGCAAAGGAAGCTTAACCTCTTGCTTAATTGAGATGTTCAAAGGAAGCTTAAGGTTAAAATATATTCCAAAAAGCTGGCGCCAAGTTCGTGTTGTCTTTATTCCGAAAGCTAATAAAAAGGACAAAACGAGTCCAAAATCGTTTAGACCAATTAGCCTTTCGTCATTCATGTTGAAATTGATGGAAAAACTCATCGATGACTATATAAAGTCAGAATATCTGAAGCCAAAACCTTTGAATATATATCAATTTGCTTATCAGCATAACAAATCCACAGTAACAGCACTTCATGCACTAGTAACAAAAATTGAAAAAACATTCGAAGCCAAAGAAATTATGCTAGCAGCATTTCTAGACATCGAAGGCGCTTTTGATAATGCATCCTATCATTCAATATAAGGTGTTATGATATAACGTAACTTCGACAAAACTATCGTTGACTGGATATTTGAAATGTTCCAAAACAAGAGAAATAACTTGCAATCATGGAGGCTCAACAGTCACAGTAAGGACTGCAAAAGGATGCCCACAGGGAGGGGTTCACTCACCCTTGTTGTGGTCATTAGTGGTTGATGAACTGTTGACACAACTAGAATCACAGGGTTACGAAGTAATTGGTTTTGCGGACGATATAGTAGTTATAGTTCGTGGAAAATATGAGCATGTAATCAGAGATAGACTCCAAGATGCTCTAAATTTAACTACAATGTGGTGCAAAAAAGAGGGACTTACGATACATCCAAAGAAAACTAACGTTATTCTATTTACACGCAGGAAAAAAAAATCAAAATTCCTGACTTATGTCTCAATGGAACGAAATTAGAACTTTCTCAAGAAGTCAACTACTTAGGAGTAACTCTAGACAGCAAATTTAACTGGAGCTTACATATGGAAAAAATAATAAATAAGGCTACAAGTGCCTAATGGATCAGTAAAAAAACCTTTGGTAATAAATGGGGATTGAAGCCAAAGATGATCTATTGGATCTATACAGCTATCGTTAGACCCAGAATAACATATGCGTCCTTAGTATGGTGGCCAAAAACAAATGTCAGGTATGCTCAAAAGAAGCTGGAAAAGTTGCAAAGACTTGTCACAATTTCCATCACTGGAGCAATTCGAAGTACTCCTTCAAAGGCACTAGATGCTATGTTAAGCTTACTTCCATTGCATCTATTTGTACAATTAGAAGCAGAAAAAAGCGCACTAAGGCTACAAAGAACAAAAAAGTTCCTTGAAGGAGACCTTAGGGGACACCTCAGTATACTTGAAAATTTCAAAATCAGTGCAATGTTATCTCAGGAAGACTGAATGGATAGGCAGTACAACTTTGAACGACTATTCCAAGTGACTGAGCCAAGTCGCACTGAATGGGAATCAGGTGGGCCTAGCATTCAACCAGGCTCAATAGTGTTCTACACGGATGGCTCCAGGTTAAACAATAGGGTTGGCGCTGGGGTGGCAGGCCCTGGAGTCAATCTATCAATACCTATGGGAGAGTGGCCAACAGTATTTCAAGCAGAAATACAGGCAATAATTGAATGCGCTACAATTTGCTTACGACGTAACTATAGACATACAAATATATGCATTTTTTCGGATAGTCAAGCTGCACTAAAAGCACTGAAATCCGTTTCCTGTTCTTCGAAATTAGTATGGTATTGTATTCAATTGCTACAGCAGGTGGCTAGAAATAGTAAAGTAAACTTATTCTGGGTACCTGGGCATTGCGGCATTGAAGGGAATGAAAAAGCTGATCTGTTGGCGAGAAATGGATCAATGCAGTTGTTCATAGGGCCAGAACCGTTTTGTGGGATCTCAGAATGTGCCCTCGAAATGGAACTTAAGAAGTGGGAACAATCAATGATAGAAAACATTTGGAAAAACAATAATTCAGCTCGACAATCGAAAAAATTTATTGCACCCCAAAAAACAGTAACCCAGCGATTGCTCAGTATCTCAAAAAAAGACTTATGTACCTTCCGTGGCCTTGTAACGGGACACTGCCCAAGTAAATATCACTTTAAACAGATAGGTAAATTGCAAAATGATGCCTGTCGCTTTTGTAACCTAGATAAAGAAACCTCGGAACATTTATTATGTGACTGTGAAGCACTCTCTCAAAAGAGGAAGCAATTCTTTGATAAACACTTAATACAACCATTAGATATCTGGATGACTTCTCCCAATAAGGCAGTGAACTTTATTCGTTCAATAATACCTTATTGGGACGATGCCTATATTCAGCAAGTGGAAACCATTCAACCTAATAGTGGTACGACACCCTGATAAGGCTTACATCAATTAGGGGCCCGCCACAAAAGATCAAATCTCTGGTCGCAGTGGAAAATGTAAATCGGGAATGTACTATTTAGCCTTTATACAAGCCTGCTTCAGCCTAAACTAGTCATTGGAGACGATTGAATCGCAGGATTTAAAGTCTCTGCTAACAAGTAAATAGTAGTAGTAAACTAGTCATTTTGGCTCTAGATAACGCCTCCGACAGTCCTTACCTAGTAGCAGCAGTAGTGGCAGCGGGTATCTGCAGCAGTGGTAGCGGATATCAGCAGCACTGACACCAGATGTAAACAGCGAAAGTGGTAGGGCCAGCTGGTGCAGCGACGCTCCCTCTAATAAAAAGCTACCTTTGTGCGGTAGCGGGCAGCATCAGTAGTAGATACATCGGCCTCACTTTGACAACACACTGACGTTTTGGCATTCAAAATATATAATAGCCGTCAAATTTTCAGTGTAAAAACAGCTTGCCACTATGTTATCAAAAGAGTGGCGTTTTCTCACTGTCGGGGATAGCACAGAGATGCGATCAGTATCATATCCGATATTAAATTACACAACAAATTGTCCTTTTGATAAATTAGATACCTCATTGAAGAGTTCATATTTTCCCGTAATTCATTACACTTCATTCTAAATGTTAGAACTGTTTTGTTTTGACTATAAATTGTCTTTTCCATTTAGCAAAATGCAACACCCAAGCAACTGAATACTATTAAAAACGGTTTCGGTTGATCTGATTGGTCTTTTAATGAATGCTTTTCCTAGCACGGTCGACAGAATTATAGACCTAGTAAATCGAAGTAGTAAATTTGGCCTATATAAGACCCTGCTTCTGCCTAAACTAGTCATATTAGTTTTGGAGAGCGATTGGGAAAGTCTTTACTTAGTGGCAGCAGCAGTGATAGCAGGTAGCAGCAGCGATAGTGGCAAAGCAAGCTGATGCAGCAGCACTTTCTCTAGTAGAAGGCTGTCGGTAGCAGGCAGCATTAGCAGGTACATCAGCCGGCATTTCTGCCAATACAAAGTTGCCTTATTTAGACAACATACAAATATTCTAGGATGCTGGTAATCAAAATATTTGGGCCGTCGAATTTTTAGTGTGAAAACAGCTGTTTGATAATTTCCGAAATTGGTCCAGCCAACGATATCACCGTTGGTGAACGAATGAATAAGGTTTCTGGAACCTTGGAGGTTTTCTTTTCGTATTACGATTAGCTTGATTGTTAGGAATAAACTGATGTAATGAGAGTTGGTTTTGTTTACTTCTAATGTATGTGTGTGAGTATGCGTTCATCTGGTTCCCTAATTTCTATTGCGTTTAAGATGATTGTGGATTTAAAGTAAGTATCAATGTATATAATTGCAGGTACGTAAAAATTTGTTTCGTCTCAAGTGGTGTTTGGAGAGTGAATATTGCGTAAGTTAAACAAGGTGACTAAAATTTCAATCATGCTCTAGCCATAGCATAAGATTCGCAACAACATCCGACCCTGCTGGTAGAATAGATGCGATCAGCATTATGTCCACACCATCATGACGAAGAATCTGGGATACAGGCCGTACAAGAAACGCAAGTTTACACAAGGAGACTACAACGAAGTCAGAACCAAACTGATGCTTTCGCGGCACGCAGGTCAGGAGTTTGTGTTTTACTGATAAGACATTGAAACATTCTTTGACCAAATTATTGGCTGTATATGCCGACGTTGGCCAGACCACCCCCCCCCCCCCCCGGCTTACATAAACATTCCACGGTTTCAGAGGGCCACGTCGGTGATGGTTTGGGGGACCGTATCCGGACGTGGGAGGCTCCCACTGATGTTTATCGAAAATTACGTAAAAATCAACGCCGCGTACTATAAGAAAGAGGTTCTGGAGAAGGTTGTCACCCCGGTACTTAAGGACTTCTACGGGAAGGATCATTACGTACGGTGCACTGGCCCACAAGGCCATTTGTCGGAAGAATTGACTGATTTCCTCGAATACTTTGTGGCATCTCAACTCCCCAGATCCTAATCTCCTGAAATTTTATGAAGCAAACATAAAGTGAGCACTAAGGACCAATTTAATAAGATCACCAAGATCTGGGACAAGATGGACCAGGTGTGTGCCGCGAGCGATTCTTTTGAGAAACGTCCCGAGCTTGTCATACAGTACAAAGGGGGAGAGAGTGCTCCTAGCTAATACATCGTAAAGGTTTTCAATAATCATTGCCGCAATCCAAATTGACTCACAAAAGAATATTATGCATTTTAAGTTTTGAACGTATTTTGGTTAGCATAGCGGTAGTATTACAGGCATGGCCAGATTTGGGTGTTGAGGGACCCGTGAGAAATAATTTTGGGGGGCTCTCTTTCCTTACAACATAGAAGTAAGAATATTGAACGCCAGTGAAACTACAAAGGAGGCTTAAATAATTACCGATGGACTAGCGGGTGACGGGTTAACAAAAGGTATTCACTTCATCTTCCAATCTGGCTCACTGATGCAACTAGATTTCCATGACCAAGTGCTCCTCGAGTCGAGTACCCGGGGCATTTGCACCCATTGCCCTTCCTAAATCCGGGCATGATAACAGGTTTACCAACACAACACAAAGTTTTTTTTTTTTCATAATAACTTTGTTATTGTTATTTATTGTTAAAAAACAGTTCTGAAGGTGTGAAGTCTTTGATAAAAACGTTTGTTTTGTATGCCTCAATGCTTCTTTAGAACAACATTTTCTTGTAAAATGCAACAACAAAAATTAAGTACTAAACACTAAATTTTAGTAACATTCATGTAAAATACTCTGTAAATCTGTACCCAATTAAGATAAGAATTCCGCTTTTTCAGCAAAGTTTTATGTTTTTACATGTTCTAAAACTTCGCCAAAGAAACTGTTCTATATATAAAAACCTGTAACTGTAACATATGCTCGTCGTATTCTAATATGGGTGGGTTGGGACAAAAGGAGCCCACAGCAGTGAGTAGTACTTGAGCTTAACTTGAAGGAAAAGTATTGACATCATGACTTGCATCTTTTCATCCTATACGTTTTCGAAGTTATCGGAAAAATAAGCTAAAATTTGCTATAACTTTGTAAGAAAAAGTCCTGGAGATATGCGTTTTCGAACAACGCCTCTCGAACAACGTTTTATATAATATACTTAATAATTTTGCACTCAATGGAGATAGAAATTTTGTTTGTTCAGCAAAGTTTCATATTCTTGGATCTTGTACAACTTTGGCAAATAAACCAATTCTCTATCTCTTAATGTAAAACAGTCAGTTTTTTAAATTTTAATATAGTAAATATTTCATAACGTTTGATAATTTGAGATTTTGTGGGCCATTCATACAAATAATTGTATCGAAGACATCATTAATCTAGGATGACGGTGAAAGGCTCTATGAAATTGAGTCCCACATTTTGCCGTTTTGGACCACTACTGTGCACCGGTTGTGCCTGACATTTAAGCTTTGAACTAAGCCTGACATCGAAGCTTTGAATCCTAAAACTGTTGAACACGGCTAGAGAACTATTTGTATCATTTGTGCTCGTAGTAAACGAGTAATACAAGTTTAAGATAATTCTTCGAAGCAACAGCTAATTTCTCTCCGCGGTCTCTTACTATCAAAAGAATTCTCAAAGTGAACAATATATATTGCCCAAATGTTTGTCTATTTTGAAGTGACAGAGAAGCTGTTGTTTTGAAACTTTTACAGATACATGAATATGGTAATTATTTATATCATGAAAAAAAAAACAAGAGTTAATGGTCCATTTGAATATTGATGTAATATTTGCAGTCGCCATGTCAATCTCAAAACATCCTTTTCGGTCGACATAACTGCTCTATCTCGCGAATCGCCATTTCTCGCCCCAGGATTGACCACTGCCGCAGTCGGTGTAAAAATTGACACATAACTAAACGATCGCTTAGCCCGTAACGGGACTCGCCTGCAGCCTGAACTAAGCTAAGAGTATTGGAACCGGTCGTCCTGCGCAACTTTTGCGACTCAAATTGAAAGACTCGATCAAGCTCTACGACTGGAACCGATTGGCTTCGGCTGTCGGTTGTTAGGCATCGAAGCGCTTGCTCTGAGTCTTACCGCGTGGTTCGCGCTTGATTGGAAATTCAAATTTCTTTCTAATTTATGATTTTACCACTCCACGAGTTTATTATGGACACGTTCACGTTCTCTTTCACCGACCGGTTGTTACCCAGTGGTAAGTATGGTGGCGGTGTTCGTGCCTTCATGGCTGGCAGGTTTGTTATCCGGGCACGAATAGCGCGATAATTTTGGCTCGCAATGCGATCGACCAACCAACGCCGCCCGGTGAAATAATAACAACAACCAATCTGAAACTATTTCGAAAGAAAACGTGTGTGTGAATGTAGAGATAGAGAAACTACCCTTGAAGTTCAACCGATCCGTGTCGCTCGGCTTAGGTTTCCTAAATCCTACACGTCGCACGCAAATTAAAACAGTTTGCTTCATATTTTTGCCTTCCGTGCCTTTCGAACAATCGGTTTCACCTCCAACCGTCATCAGTCAGGCAGTTCAGACTTGGGCCGCCCAACGACGCTCAGCGATTGATGCAAACTGAGTACGAACCTACGTGTCTCTACACGAATGCAAATCCAACCGGCGATCAATGGTAGGATAGTTTTGCTTGTCCGTTCCGATCGGATGCATTTGTTCTGCTCCAATAAAATCCAATCGACAAACCATGCGACGGAATTTGTCACACACTGCAGCTACTGTGCAATAATGTCGTTCAGCTTTCTCGTCGTGCGTCGTTGCGGTTGGGAACTAATTTAATGCGCTGTTTCTAAGTTTGTTTGGTACTTAGAAATGGAAAGTAAAATAAGCGTATAAAAGTTGAGCGATAGTTGGAATTAAAGCCTCTTGATGAACAATTGAAAATATATGGAAAAAGTGAGTATTGAATGACGAGCCTTAGGAAAAATTGTGCACAGTCAGCTCCAGAATCTATCAGCGTCAACTCGAAAGCAGGATTTTTTTTACAAGGTCTGATTTTACAAGGCATAAGCCCGCGGCAAGGTTCCTAGCATATTGATATTCGTTTTTGCGGTTAAATTTGTCAAAAGTTGCATGATCTGTTAAGAGATTTGCTCATGTGGCAAGAGAGCCAGGGTTTTTGTGGCGAAAAAGACCATAAATTCACATAAATTCAGATGTTTACAAGAAGGAGGGCCTAGAGAAACCATCATGGTCCAGTTACGTTTTGGCCAGATCTAGCCGGTTGGACGTGCTGTATCTAGTACTATAAAAAAAAATTTCACACGAGTATTGTTGACTGGATTCCTACCATGCTTGCAAAATGAGAAAACGCTTCTGATTTGAAAGTCCTTACCATGATAGACTAGCAACGAAAAGATATCCGCAAGTAGGTGCTTTTTCACCACTTCTGTGGTGTTTGGTGGTAGGTTGACAATCTTCTCAGAAGCTTACAAGCAAAAGGTTTCGAGGTTGTGGAGCTTGCGGTTGACATAGTCATATTGGCAAGAGTGTATGTACGTGAAGAATACAAGAGGCTTCAAAGTATACCCAGTCCTGGTGTATAAGGGAGGTTCTCAGCATTAATCCATCAAAAACTGTAATCGTACCTGGAAAGAGAAAACTCACCCTAAACACTCTCAAGTTTGGAGGAGTAGAAATTCCATTTAGTGAACAGGTTAAATACTCAGGAATTAAGAGTTACTTTTGATGCCAAGCTGAACTGGAATGCACATCTTGACTATGCAATCAACATCTGCCATTGCAGTGCACTAATACAGCGCAGAATAAGAGCATTTGGAAAAAACACTTTGGAGCCTTTTGAGGTCTGGTCTTAAAATCCTAATCAGGTAATACATTTTATACGAAATTCAGTGCCAATTTGGGAGAAAGGGTGCAAAATGATAACGACGATCACTAAAGGAGAGGTATACCACAAAAGATCAAAATAATGGTCGCAGTGGTCCAAATCTTACAAAAAAAAAAAAATACTAAAAGGTATACAGCCCTAGTGGTTGTATGAAATGGTGACGTAGGACAGATAAATATATTAATTTTACCTTTTGTTTAACATATGTCACTACGCCTGTGATACACCAGGGCTCCACTTGCTATCATGTTATGAACAAGAATGATGTTGAATTTTCTGCACGCAGTCATTTGTATCGAGTTGAGCGTATATCGTTGCAATAAAGGCGGGGTGACGCAAATTCGAGAAAGAAAAACGAAACAAAACATTTTCGATACTACTGAATGATTATCATTAGCACCAAAAGAAAATTTGTGCTTTTCTGATGCGAAAAATTCCCTGGGTCTAGATTAACTAATCTGCGTGATAAACATTGGACCGATAACGGTGTTCGACTGGGTACAGAGGAACAATAGAACCGAAAAATCATGCCTTGGTCTCTGGTACCGTGAACTTATTTGGATGATGAATAGTGATCTCGCAAGAATTTTGAAATGGTCTCAACGAAACCAGCTGTTCGTTAACCAATCGAAGAGCAAAGCAATGTTCCTGAAGTGACATCGTAGAAATGCTACTCCAACCAATCTACTATCCCCTGTTATAATAGATGGACAAGTTATTGAGTGGACGGAGGATGTGAAAAATCTTGGATAAATGGGGTAGCCTGATAAACCAGCAATGTGGACAAATCTACGCTAGTCTACCATCACTCTACGGGCACTACGGCACTCCGCTGCCACCATAGCCACACACTTCATGTTCGGCGAATTACTTCACATTAGATCAAGTGCAGGCTTCATGGATAGGCTACGAATCGCACTAAATTCCTGTGTGCGCTTCGTTCACGGGTTTTATCCCGTAATGTAACGCACACGTAAACCAGTTTCAAAAACTAAATCTTGATTGGATGTCCGCTGGAGAATTTCTTCAGGTACCGCTCATGTGTATTCATGCGCAAACTGATCAGAAAGCAATCCCCATCACTACTGTTTGATATCCTTTTATCACTTTTGGGGCGTCAACATTAAAAGGCAGACGAGCTTGCAAAACAAGGATCTAACTCACAGTTTATTAATTCGCACTTAGCTTTCTAGAAATCGTAATCGTCAAGTTGAATTAAAAAGCACATCGAATGTCGATTGTTAGTCTTAATTTCGAAACTACTTATATTGTGGAGCATATCCGATTTTCACAGAATACAGAAACCGGAAGTCGCCATCTTGAATTTTAACATATCGGACACCGATTATCGGATTCTAAGCATCGGCCTGACTGAGGAAACGAACGTTTTCCGCAGGTTTATACACCTTCCATTGCCAACTTGGATTTTTAAATAGTGTCAAAAATTATATTCCGGTCTCTGTATATTAGCTTTCTGCCTCCAGACATGACCATCACCTTGGAAAATGAAATAGCTAGAAAAAATCGAATTTTATCGGTATACTAGCTGACCATGCAAATTTCGTCCCGACCATTTCTGTGTTTAATTAAAAAAATTTAAAAATTCCAAATTCATTGATTCCTTGCGTTTTGGTTATAGTCTGCAAATGCACGACGAATCGGCCTAGGATATGATCAAAGTCGGAAGACAAATCGTTTGAAATAATTGGTTTCATCGGAATGACAACATCCTCGACTTTTGGCTTCTGTACATTACCTCTATTCTGAAAATATCCATATTGGGTGGTATTCGGTCATTTTCAGCTGTTTTTTGGCATCAATATGATTCTGGAAATACCCAAATTGGGTGGTATTCAGTTATCTTGGTTGTTTTCCAGAAACTGAAAGCGATCATCTTTGAATTCGAAATGATTTCCAGGGTCAATGCTTCAGCTCCGTTACGTAAATATCCATATTGAGTAGTATTCGGTCATTTTCGGCTATTTTCCAGAAGTTGCCATCTTACAATTCAAAATGGTGTCTGAGGTCGATTTTTAGCTCCTCGCATTATTGTGGTTCCGGAGATACTCATATTGGGTGGTATTTGGTCACTTTAGGCTGTTTTCCAGAAACCGAAAGTCGTCATCTTGGACTTCAAAATGGCATGTGGAATCAATTTCTGACTTCTGGGTGTCTTTCTGGTTCCGGAAACATTCATATTCAATGGTATTTGGTCACTTTTGGCTGTTTGCCAGACACCGGAAGTCGCCTTCATTGAATTCAAAATGGTGTCTGTGATCGATTTTTATGCATCATTCTGGTTCCGGAGATACTCATATTGGATGAAAATTGGCAATTTTTCGCTGTTTTCCAGAAACCGAAAGTTGCCAACATGCAATTCAAAATGATGTCTGAGGACGATTTGTGGCTTCAGTGCGTCATTACGATTCCGAAAATATCCATATGGTATTTGGTCACTTTCCGCTGTTTTTCAGAAACCGGCAGTCGCCATCTTTGAAAGCAAAATGGCATTTGGAGACAATTTCTGGCATCTAAGCGCCATTCTGGTTACGGAAACACCAATATTAGAAACCGGAAGTTTCCATCTTAAATTTAAAAATGGCGTCTGTAGTCGAGTTTTGGTACTTGTGCATCAACCCGACCATTTTAGGCTGTTTTCCGGAAAACCTGGTTGAAATATCTGTTTTATTTGTATGGGAGACCTCCCTCCCTTTCCAGAGTACGGAGGAGTGTCAAACCACCACAGAAATTTTTTGGTTCCATTTACTTGATTAGTTCTTGAGTTGTGAATAAAATTTAATTTCTTTTGTATGAGTCCTCTTCTCCAGAAGAGGGAGGGGTGTCGAAACACCATGAAAATTTTTCTTGCTATCAAAAACCTCAACATATCAAATTCGTTTTCATTTACTTAATTATTTCTCGAGATGTGCAGATATTTGTGTTTCATTTGTAGGAAACCTCTCCCTTCCAGAAGAAGGAGGGGTGTTAAACTATTTTGGACATATTTGTCAACTCTAAAAACATTCATTTGCCAAATTTGGTTCCATTTACTTGGTTAGTTCTCGTGATGTGCAGAAGTTTGTGTTTCATTTGTATGGAACCATTTGTACGTTCAAGAGATATGCTGGAACATGCATACGAAACTTGCCTTTTATGTAAATTGATTGCTGAATTACATAACATAGTTACATAGTAATAACATAACATAGTTATTCGAAAAAGATTTTAAATTGTCCTTTTCACAGTAAAAAAATCTGAATATTACACGTTACGTACATTATTTTTTCATTTTAATTTCAGTTGCTTCTGACGTAAACGGCTTTTTTTTTGAAAATTATGTGCAATATCATTTAAATTTGCGTCGAAAATCATGGAATTTCGACATAAATTTTGGCACTTTTGCTAACTGTGTTTAATTTAGATTTAACGATAGATTTAACGATGTGAATGGTTATTATAAATGAGATGGTTATTATAAACTTTCACTTGAGAAGTTATTTTGGTTCTATTTATCGGTGATTAATTTTTCTCTCGTTTCAGAATAAATGCTGGTCGATCAAATGGAATAAACAGGCAAAAAACAATTGTGATCTGAAGCTCAGTAACAGCTTCTCAGGCTAAAAGACGCATGATTGCTGCATTCCAACTTCGTACGCGGACATCTCGCAACGTCCCAAGCGCCAATTGCACACAATAACGTTAGACCCTATTCCTCCATCGGGAGCAATTTGTTTCAATTTTCATTGACCGACTCGGAGTGCGAGAGATGGACACAGAAAAGGCAACGAACTTCTGTGTCGCGGTCTTCGCTGCCGTTAAACCGAGAATCTCTCTGGCACAGGCAGTTTGCGCATGAATCAGTTAGCTGCGCGCGTTTCGGCTGTGTAACTATGTACATCGTCAAATTGCTTTCCAAGTCTATGATATTATAACCCATTGCTACCATGTGAGTCATTCATGACCTATCCCAATTCCAACTTGTGTGCAGTGTAAGTTTCATGCGTTTCTCGACTAACAATTTATTATTATTATTAGATTTTCTGTACTATTTCGTTTACTCTGCACCAACAGAAGCAGGTATGTGAAATATTTTTGTTGAGCTTGGGAACGTTCGAAGCTCGGTGACATTAAGAGTTATTAAAATTATGCGAGTACTGCAACATGACTATTCAGTGATTGACGAGTTCGATTACCTTTTCGCGGTCGCAAGCTACTGAGTGAACAAGACAACCAAAAATAAAGCAGTTGTTCATTGGTTGCATAGCGTCATAGATAAGCAATAGCACATTCTTTTCCTATCTCTCTATGTTATTTTACTTTGACAAGCAAATACTCGGAGCGTTGGTGGATTCTAACAAGTACACTGAGAGCAGGTTTTTGCTTACATACCTAGCTAATAGAGTGCGATATCTTGCACTGATATTTCTAGAAAACACTCGCGCAGTTGCAAATCATCTATATATGAACCGCAAAGGTCCAAGCAGCCGCTTAACGCTTGGCACAGCCTCCGACAGCATGACATGTAAGAAAATTATTCGCCAGGCTCGACTCGAGCCATGTGAACTTGTTGTAATCGGACTCCTTCATGCTTCTTTAACACATTCACTTCGATTGCCATCCACAGACATCCATTGGAGAGTTTCTGGCAATACATTCTGATTAGAGATTCGCCCGAGCTGCGGAAGAGTATTTCCATTTCATTCTACCAGTTATGAGCAAGGCAGCAGGTAATTGTAAACCCGATTAGCCGACACTGATTGTGACGCCATCTACAACACCACTCGATGGACAAAGTACTTATTATCGATGGTTGCGGTTAGACTGGATAGCAGTAACACTTGCTGTGACAGGTGGTGCTAGGAACATGCTGTTAAAACTGAATATTTTCCGTTTATCTTCACATGGTAGGGGGGGAATGGGGGAAGCCCGAAGAAACAAGTTCTTTCATTTGCAGCATTGCTTTCATAGCAGTCATAAAATAAAACTTCGCTGTGTTTTTTTCGTTGAAATTGAAAACATGAAAATAAGAAAAGTTATGTGCAGAAGTTTTATATATGGAAGAATCTTGATAAAGAGAAAAAAATGGAAAAAATGCTCACTCACTACACAAAATGGACAACGAACTCAAAAAAACTCGAGCAGATCAGAATACTAAAAAACAGCATATATCCAAAACATCCAGTGCTTTCAAAAAGTAACTGATTCAATAAATGTTTTCTTTGAAATTTTTTTCTGTGTTTCAGACACATTTCATTTCACTTTCCTGCCATTTTTTTACCTGAAAGGTGCTGATTATAAGAAAATAATTGATCTTATGACTTTATTTGTCACAGTTTTAGAGGGTTCGTTTAAAAATACTTCATTTTAAATAATTACATATTGAATTATAAGAGGGCGCAAACTGGGTCACAGGGAGGTCGAATATAAGATAGTTGAGGGAATTGTGGAACATGGCATGGCAATGAAAATGAGATTTCTTCTGCCAATTGATCCGTTAATTGTTCAACGCAGATTCATTTTACAAGGAAAATCTGATAAACTGCGTAAATTATGGGGTGGCTACCCTAATCTAATTTCAATGTAATAAGTTTATAAAACCGTTTTATACTTTAAAGTTTATTTTATATTCACCACGAAAACCAATTAAATTTTGGTAGACTGTTCAGTATGCAGCATCTAAACTCTATACGCCAATTAATAACGTCGGGGCTGATTTTTTCAATTCTTTTAACATTTTCAACAAAAGAAGCTTTTTCATCGTTACATATTTGCACCATTCTAAATTACCCTTCTAGTGCCCAAGTTAATTTTCAGACAGACTTCGAAAAA
The DNA here is from genome assembly GCF_029784165.1 of Wyeomyia smithii. NCBI lineage: Eukaryota > Metazoa > Arthropoda > Insecta > Diptera > Culicidae > Wyeomyia > Wyeomyia smithii. Next base: position 127,938,311 of record NC_073696.1, on the reverse strand, counting down.
ATCCCTATAAATTTTTATAAACATTATTTAAATATTAATTGAAGCTTTTCAGAGGTTCAACTGAAGACCGTCTAAAGGCGGCACTGAGCACTAGAGGGTTAAAACGGTAATTTCTACACACCATAGTTAACAGATATATAAAACCTAATAAAATCTGTTTTGCCCCTGTGATGTAGAATTTTCATTTACGTAGGTCTTTTTTACTATCTAGAACTTGATTTTTTGCTTTTCACAGTTTTCCAATAGATCGACCGCTTCCATCAAAACAAAATTATACACAATATTCAATGCCACTGCATAGTATATGATACAAAGATTCATCATTTATCTTAAACTTAAGCATCAACATTGTGACATCACAAAGGATGAAAATAGTTGATTACTTCTAGCCATAATCGAACACAATTGATGCAATTAACTGTAGGGTCATGTTCCCTTACCATCTATATTGCCTGAAATTGGCTCAAGAACGTGCATTGAATGGCAGACGCTAACTGCAGAAATTTGCGCAAATTAATTGTCATCACATATCTTCCATACGGTGTCTTTACTATTTATCTCTGGAATTCATGATAACTGCTTCATGTTTTACGCTTTTCAGTCCTACAAATCCATTACCAAAGAAGTATCCCATTTTTACTTCTGGTTCGAGCCTTGTACGAGCAACTGTGATCGTGAAACGATTATTGCGAAGCTTTGTTCTTCATTCTTTCAATCCATCAGGTCTTCTTTCTCCATCCCATATCTCCAGGAGAGGCCCCAGTTGATTTTATGAATCTCCACTCAATTGGAAGAATAACATTATTTATTGTACTTTCTTTGATGGCCAGAGTTTCTCTATTTTTCCAAAGCTGGACCATACATTCAGGGCAGAATCCATGACAACATTGACGACGAACAACACTCAAGTTCCAGTTGAAGACATTTAATTTATAATCAAACGTCCCTTCGCTACCGCCCACCATCAAAGAACCTCACAGAGAGGTCCGCTGTGCTGTCCACCTATCGGCACTTCTCTCTTCTCTACATAGAAATAAACAGCCATCAAGCTCGGACTGGTCAGTCTGGCTTGGTCGGTCACTATCTGAATCTCCATCGCTCCACTACAAGCTATTTATTATGTGGTTGTATAGGATATCCAGCGCGAGAACCAAGTTTCAATTAGGACTGAATCTCTCTCTTACAGCTATGTGGCAAGTTGTCTGAACTTCACATCGGCTTAGTTCCGCAGCACGAAGGTGAAGGTGTAATGGGTAAAAAACAAGAACTGACCGTCAACCAAAAAGGTTGCTCTTGAAAAGGGTTTGGTGTGCTTATTAACTTTTTAAACTACCCTGGTATTTGTTAAATAATCCAAGGATTTTCTTTGAACAATTAAAAATGTGGCGAGTTTGGTTGAAATTTTACAGTAAATTACGGTATTTCATTATAAATTAAAAGATTAGAAGATTTAAAACGTATTTCAAATCATTGCATTTTATTTGTACGTATCGTAATAATACAGCTTTGTTAAGCTATTGAAAATACTTTCAACCAAATAAAAAAGACAACACAGTAGTTAAAACAACTTGGAAGCAATCTGATAAATTTTACCACGAATTTCAACTGTTTTACCCCAATTAAGGGTAATCAACACAAAATTCGAACCATCTAGGTATAAAGATCATTTCAGTAAAGTAAAAACAAGTAACATGTCTCCAGAGGAAATATACGCCATTTCTGAAAGAATAAAAAATCATACAACGCGCGGATGTAAAATTTATAGCATAAAGCGTTGGCATAAACAAATTTTACAAATGCGTAATTTTTGTTAGTTTAATTTTCGCGACTCATACTAAATATATGAGAGAAGAATCGATCAATCACTTAGTTGGGGCCAGATAGCAAATGAATTTCTTCACTTCTTTTAAATGAAACTGGTAGTAAAAACCCGGTAACTTGGTCTGATATTGCATGCTGCGTAGATGGTATGCAAGCAGTTGGACAACATATCTAGTGCACAGATTCATAGAGAGCGGAATTTTAGGCCTTCGAGTATTCGTGCTAAGCATGCGTAAGCTGTGTTTGATTACTTCTCTACCATGTATAGAATGATAACTTCGTTCCTCAATTAGATAGTCGGCGAAGGTCCAATGAACGGAGATCGGAATACAAGCTAGTAAAGTAGACAAAATAAGTTACAAAGCAAATTAGTACAACGGCAGTAAAGTATATAAACACCAGGAACTGGCTGAGACGGTGACAAATAGCACCGTCGGGTGTTATCAAGTATGAAATGATACCACGAGGGATACTATAAAAATAAATCAGACCAACGCCGGTTATCTACGTTAGCGCATCAGGGATCTTGACGCAATCTTATCGCATCGTGTGTAATTACATTTTTTTACATTTGAGCAGCTGAGGTGCTCGTTAGAGAGACGGGTAAAAACTTAAATCACGTGTCGGTTTCTGTGTCTTACTTTGAATAAACACTGTTTGAAAAATATTTAATATAACAGTATCATGCTTCAAGATATCAGAATGTATCTTTATTATTGCGAAACTGAATAATTCGGTAGTAAGAATATAACGTTGATAAATGAAGGATTTCGTTACAACTCGACTAAGGGGCTGGCAGCACCCTCTTAGAATTTAATAAAACTTTGTGGGTATAAAGGGCTGAAGTTTTTTTTTAAATCGATCTGAATAATGACGAGATATAAAAAAAGTTGTTTAAAAATGACTTATAGAAAAGCGTCTAAGCCTTCATAGTAAAATATTGACAAAAATGGAATTTAAGATTCTACAGCAACAAAAATTCATTTAAACAAAATTGGTCGTCTCAAATTTTTTTCAAAATAAGCTCTTTAGATAGACAATTTAGCTGGGTCAGGAGGGTTCATTTTGGTTTAATCAGAAAAGTTTTTTTCGGGCGACAAAATTGTTTATCAAAAAAACTTATTTCGGAAGAAATCTGAGATGACCGTTTTTCAATGTAACGTTTTGTTTTTGAAAAAAAATGTGTAGAAGCTTAACTTTTTTTCCAATATTTTCGAATGAAAAGTAACACAGTTTCCTCAAAACCATCTCTAGGCAACATTTCTCTAACTCTTGTCGCTACCGAACGGTTATGGTCTCGCAGGCAGAAACCGCGTCAACCATGAAAAAGTTATTAATGAAAAACTTTTTTAACTCAAGAAAGCCCACCCAATTTGTTCAGAAGAGTTTAAGACAGCTAGATTTTCCATCTAGATAACTTATTCTACAAAAGACTGAGATGACCGATTTTTTCAAAACCACTTTTTTTAAATGCTTTTTTTCCAATGTAGGATCTCAAATTAAATTTTTTCAATATTTTCAAATGAAAGTTCAACCGATTCCCTGGAAGCCCTCCTTTGACAACTTTTCTCTATCTCTCTCTCTCTCTCTCTCTCTCTCTCTCTCTCTATATATATATATATATATATATATATATATATATATATATATATATATATATATATATATATATATATATATATATATATATATATATATATATATATATATATATATATATATATATATATATATATATATATATATGCTCAAAACACCATACCTCTAAAATCAATTCTGATGTCCCTTGTACTAACGTGTAGGTACCCAAAAGGTCAAATTTTAATAAATCCTGTTTTGACCCATTTAGAGTGCCCCAATCGAGTCCAAATGTATGACCGACCCCCACTAAGTTTGGAGGGCCGACCCACCCATGCTAGTGTTACCCCCCTGGGACCCCCCTAGGGGGTCTCCCATACAAAATATCGAAAAATATAAAAAAATCACCATTTTTGGCACTTTATATGACAAAATTCAGTGAAATGGCTATTATTTTTCCGCACAAATGAAGTTTCTAGGAAAAAAATGTTTTTTTTTGTTTTTGGATTTTTGTTTTCTCCTGCTTCGCATGGGATTCGGTCCTGAGTCTTCAGCGCATACATACACAATTACACATATTTCTGAGCCATTCGCATTGCAGATGGCGTTTGCAGTTGGCGTCCTTTTGAACATAAAATCGTATATCACTCTGTTACATCATATGTAATATTTTTATTTCGACCAGTCAGGCGAGCACCGCTGGTATGCTACCACAACGGCTACCACGCACGGACGCTCCGTTTCCACTGTTACCACGCACACTGTAGAACCAGAGTGAATAAATAGAGTGACGCAGAGTCTGAAACCAGAAAAACCAAACGAACACTGCAAAGTCGGGTGTTTTCGTCAATGAAATAGTCTGCTGGGAGGCAACAAAAATCCATCCACTGTTTCCTCACAATCGGATTCTTCGGGAACCGAAAAAAACTCACATTTCTTACTGTTTTTTGTTATTACACAAAACGCACTTCATTTTATCTATCTCTATCAAACTTTATCAAACGAACTTGTTTTAAATTTAAATACAATAACTATCTTTTCACTCTGACAATAACAACACTCCGTTGAAGTCAACTGGAACTTGAGCAAAAAGGGGCTGCCAGAAAAATATTTTGGTGGATGCATAAAAAAACCGTGTTGCTGTTTTGACTGAATTTCTCTCTGCGTCACTCTATCTATTCATTCTGTGTAGAACTAGTGTAGGTTTCGTATAGGATAGAAACGTCAACATAAATCATTCTACATCGTCCGCCAAAGAGTCAACACCTAAAATAAAAACCTGAAAGTGAAAGTGAAAATTGTTAAAGTCAAAATATATTTTTTTTAGTTTACAATGAACCCGCAAGATGAAATAGCAACAACATCATCAGCTATCGAAAACCCAATGAGTTATATACCCAAGCATGATGTTGCTGTTTTTGGTGTGTCTTCTGATTTGAATGATATTAATTTACCAACCGATCTGGATATCTTGAGATATTATTTTTACCAAAGCGAACGTGCAAAAACAGAACAAAAAAAGTTTTCTTATAAACAATTCTCTAATCACGTAACAGATAGGTTGGTTATTATTTGGCAAAAACTTGGTATGGAAATAATTTCAAAAAAATATGTAGCTGTTAAATTGAATAGATTGGTTGACAAATACCAAGCCGAAATTAAGAAGATGAATAGAGACCTTTTAGTGTTTACCGGTACTCTGAACGAAATTTTTTATATTGGAGCATGTAAATGCGATTTGACGGCAGCTCAATGTAACTGCGGTTTGGTTCCAGAACGCCTCAAAGAGTTTATGCACGATCAACATAAACAGAGAAGACTAACAATTGATGCATTTCTGATGGAAATTGAAGAGCAAGGGACATCGTCATCAATGCCAACATACGAAGATCCCGATGATACAACATACGTAGACGTACCGATGACGGTTGATAAGATGTTATGAATAGAAGCACAAGTTCACAATACACACAAAAATACGATTGTTTTAACTTTGCCTTGATGTGTGACAGATTTGGTGTGTCTGATAGAGTAGCGTCAGCATTGGCAACCAGTCTTTTCAAAGATTTTGAAATGAAAGATCAGCATGGCGAACCTCTCATCATGGATAAATCGAAAGTTCGTAGAGAAAGAGAGAAATGCAGACGAATAGTGCTCCGCAAAAGGTTTGATGATTCCAGTTTAATAGCGTTTTCATTCGACGGCAGAAAAGATGATACTTATACGAGAGAAAAAATTGATGGTAAGTATCATAGTAGGATGGTAAAAGAACCTCACCTTGTTATTTTGAGAGAACCGAATTCTCGATTGATTGGTTACGCAAGACTGGTAGAGGAAAGTGCTGAATACAAAACAACAAAATTGAATGAATTTTTCAACGATAAAAACATATCTCTGGATGCATTGATTGGCATATGCACTGACGGTGAGCCAACAAACACTGGCACACACGGTGGAATTATACGAAGATTCGAATTGCTGCTAAAAAGACCATTGCATTGGTTTGTTTGCCTTCTACACTTCAACGAACTTCCGTTTCGACATTTGTTTGGGGTTTTGGATAAATCATCCACCACTGGACCAACATCAACAACCGGGAAACTAAGCAAGCGAATTGAAAATTCTGAAGCTCTTCCGGTAAGTCATTGCTATCACTCATTTATTATAATTTTCTAACATTTTGAATGGTGAAATCATAATAAATTTATTTAATTATTATATATTTTTAGGTGGTGAGTGACTTTCAGAGAATTGCGTTGGAAAATATGCCTCCTGTTGCAGAACAGCACGAATATTCCACCGATTCGCAGTACTTATACGACATGGCACATGCAATTTCTAATGGCGTGGTTTCTGTGGATCTGGCTAACATAAAACCAGGGAAAATTGTACATTCTCGCTGGCTCACCAAAGCCGCTAGATTATTACGATTATATGTGACAATGAAATAAACACCTAAAAATTTAAGAATTCTGGTTGAATTTATAATTAAGGTTTATGTGCCAATGTATTTTAATATCAAGTATTACAGCTCTGTCGTGTACGGTAGTGTATTATTTTTCAAGTACATTACTTGGGCACAATTTCTGGAGCCAAATTTACGCACTGTTGTCAATCATGTAATTAAAAATAATCCATATTTTGCACATTCGGAAAATATCTTGCTATCAATGTTGTTTGATGATAGGAAAGAGGTGCGCGACTCTGCTATCAAGAAAATTTTACGATATCGAGACAATGTTGAAGACCCATCGGAACTTAGAGAATGTAAAAAACCAGATATAAACTTCCATTGCTTCGATTACACGAAAATGATCGATTTGACTGATAAAAATAACGCATTTGAACCACCATTCACGCGAATCATTCATTGAAACATTGAAACATTGAAACATTGATAGCATATTTAAATGAAGATGATTCACCATTTACTGATCCGCATATTCCATTACATATACAAGGAACAAAACAACACGTTCAACTGCTAGCTAGCGTTTCCAAACGAGTAATATCGGAAAATGTAGAGGCTGTTATGGAGGCGACATTAGAGAGCCGTGCGAAATTGCCCAGTGTTGAAACCAAAAAAGACTTCAAACAATAATTTTTTAGTTTCTTTCCTATGTTCTGATCAAATAAATTTTTAAAGAGAAAACAAAAATCCAAAAACAAAAAAAAACATTTTTTTCCTAGAAACTTCATTTGTGCGGAAAAATAATAGCCATTTCACTGATTTTTGTCATATAAAGTGCCAAAAATGGTGATTTTTTGATATTTTCTTATATTTTTGTATGGGAGACCCCCTAGGGGGGTCCCAGGGGGGTAACACTAGCATGGGTGGGTCAGCCCTCCAAAGTTAGTGGGGGTCGGTCATACATTTGGACTCGATTGGGTCACTCTAAATGGGTCAAAACAGGATTTTTTGAAATTTGACCTTTTGGGTACCTACACGTTAGTACAAGGGACATCAGAATTCATTTTAGAGGTATGGTTTCTTGAGAAAAGTATCTTATTTTGATCCCTAAAATCCGAAAATCGTGATTTAAAAATCGACCCACCCTAATATATATATATATATATATATATATATATATATATATATATATATATATATATATATATATATATATATATATATATATATATATATATATATATATATATATATATATATATATATATATATATATATATATATATATATATATATATATATATATATATATATATATATATATATATATATTATTCTGATATATTGATTTATTCAGCCTTATCCAAATGTTAGTACAGATAAATTTAAAAAAAATCAATGTTTCGCACGGTAGCAAAACCTACACATCCACAAAGTTTCATTGAATTCTGTAAGGGTGCTGTTAACATCTGGTCGAGTTAGCGCGAAATCCTTCAAATATGTTATAAACAATAAATATACAAAAAAACTCATATAGAGTTGAGGTCTATCTGAAGAAACAAAAAAAAACCGTGGCCCATTACTACGGTAAGAGAAAACCAATGAATTTTATCAAACGATGCACAATCTTAGCCACCTCTCAACTGGTCTTATGTACAATGCTGGTTCAACAAACCTGTTGTCATATGTTTAAACCCCAGCTCGGGAGAAATTGTTAGTGTCAGTAGAATAGTAGAACAATAGCCCCGTAATTATTCTGTACAATAGCAGTTGACTGCGAAGTCTGTATCTGTGAAAATACTTCTTTGATGATATGTATACCGACGTACGCATCTAGCGAATACTCCTGAATCGACCAATTCCGAGCTACATGAAATTTAAATTGGATCATTTCCGGAACTTTTTCTGAGTCGTGTTTCATATAGCGGCCAAAGAGCAGTATGCCAATTCTACAGTAAAAAAATGAAAAAGGTGCAGTGTAGAATATCCTGCATCGAAGCAGTGAAACCCAATGCTACACCACCAGCCATGATGCAGCAAAAACACAACATTCTTAGTAAACTATCCGGTACAAAAATAACTAGCTGAAACTCCAACCACGAAATCAGTAGGAAACAATAGAGAAGACACCAACAGCTTCTAATTAACATTCGCAAAAATAAATTACACAGGAATAAGAAGACGAAAAAACAACAAAGAAAACGATTTGGAGAGCAGCGAAGAGGAGAGCATGGGATCGTGTGCCGCGCTTTTGAAAAAGGCACCCAGAAAAAATCACTTTATGCTCTAACAAACTGTAATAGTATAGGGGAAGGGGTGATAAAAATGACACCCTAAGCCATTTCCCAATTTCCTCCACAGTTTAACACTACAACTATGAGTCGATAGCGCACATTAACTGAGCCACTAATGGTTAATACAAAAAATAAGAAGAAGTACTCAAATATAGTATTTTTCGTAGTTTTCATGAGCATTTTCGAAAGCAGTTTTTTGGGGGTAAAATGGACACGTGTGGGCAAAATGAACATATGGAGGTGGTAATATGGACACCTTGGGCGTGAACATTAATTATCCCTTCACAGATAGTAAAATGTTGTTCCATAGCACGTAATACACTTATGCATTCACCAACAGTTCAATTTTCACCGTTTGTCGTAGAATTAGTAACAATATATAACCTTATCCGCAAGAAACTGAGAAATGGTGGAAGGTTTTTTACGGACATTCCGCATTCAACGGTACGTTTAGCCGCGGTCATCTGTTCATCGGTCCGAGTTTACCTTTGCGTTTTTCTGATATAAACACGAAGCATCTAGATTTCTCAATGGAAATTAACACAATTTTTTCCCCATCACCATGGGCTGTCCATTTTACCCGCACATACATATTATTGAAAATACCTAAATATATCGAGAAAATCATTTAAACAATTACTAACCTTTGATGATTCCTGCTGGTTAGTTGTCTGAGTACAGATATTTGCAGAAAAATCGTTATAAAATACTGTTTTACACTAGAAAAACCTTATTTTTTGTAGGCCAAAAATAACATCACCACCACGAATGTACACGTGTTTTTGTTTTTGTTTATTATTTTGACTGTTTGACTGTACCATGTCGCATACTTTGTCTCAAATAGCTTCTAGTGCCTCTAAGATAAGGTGCCAAAGAAGTTTGTACTATTTTCCAACGTAATAGTCGAGAATCTAACGGGTGTCCATTTTACCACCACTGTTCATTTTACCCACAGTTCCCCTAGTAGTTTTCAATAACATTCTATTACAGAAAGTCACCTTAAAAGTGATACACATATTTGAGTGCGTCTTTTCGTATCGAGAGGGCTACCCTGTTGATCAGCTGTATTTTTGATTGCGACACATGTTTATAGTTCACTTGTAAGTGACAAAGGTAGTATTTCACTTTTCTTTGAGGAAAATTGCAATAGTTTCAAGTAAAGAACAGATGAAGATTTTGTGTCTTGCTGGAATGAGCAACATACAGAAGGAAGCTGTCACATCTGAATTTGAGGAGATTGTTCGTGTGCAGGACCACTAAACGGATCGAGAAAACTGACACGGTTGTTCTCAAATAGAAACTGGGTAAGAAACGGAGTGTGCAGACTGCAGCGGTTGCCAGATGCCAGATTTTTGTTTGACCAATATCCGACCGTAACACCCTTTACAGGCGTGTAGAAAAAAGAGTAAAAGTATAAAAATCGTCCCTGACCACGGTGATAAAAGTAGCCTTCCTTTCCGTTAAAGTCGTTAGAGATGCAGAGGTAAACTCGATCTCTGGTAACAACGATTGTAGCACTTTCTTTCTTTCCGGCCGGCGCCATAATCGATCTATACAAAAACGAACGCTACTGAATTGTCGTACATTGAAGATGGTAAAGTAATCCCAAATTAGCCATCTTACGCTTTTGTTTGCAAAAAAGTAAAAAATTTAAAAAACCTGAAATTTTAACCTCTAAGAAAAAAACCGTGGTTAGGTTCCGGTTCTGAAATGTTTACGTTATGTTAAAATTTATGTATTCCGACTACGATTCTACGGACACTGACAATCTCTTCCGAACCGAGCTTCGAACATACGACGACTGACTTGTTAGACCAGCATCGTACCTACAGTCCAGCTGGGGGGACAAGACAAACAGTAGTAAAGAATACACTAGGGTGACAAAAACCAAGTGTTAACAAGTGAATATTTGACAACCAAATGCGTAATCTATCCCAATGAAAATTATTGTTTTTTTTTTCAATTACTAACAAAGACTGATAATACAGTCCTACATTTTTTTTGCTTTGGCTTCTTTGTCCGATTTTCTATGTATGTTGACGCAAAAACAAATTTCCCCGAGGTAGACCCCCTTCCACCATACTAGGCGCTGTTTTTAGTTTTTGGGTTTTTTCGACACCATTTGGTTTTTTATTCCAAATATTCAAATTCTAAGAGTTTGTCTACATAATAGCAAACCCATCTTTCGAAGAAAAAATGTAAATCGGACAAAAACTGACTTCAAAATGCTGAGTCTATGGAAACAGTTTTAGTATAATTCTAATATATTTCACAAAGTAAAATAATATCAAGTATGTACAATATTAAATGATCCGATAATATCTAAATGTGGTATTCAAATTATGTCATTTATTGAGGCAAAAAGTTTCAGAAAGCAATTGGTAGATGTCTGCCCCACGTAAAATGTCAGCAACATGATAATTTTGCTCCATGTGTTTGTGTTCGTACACGAGATTCAAAAAAGTCTGATATTATCTTATCCAATCTTACCAACACAAATACCTTTTCCACAAGTATTCTTAACTTCTTAATGCTTAGTGCCTATGATCTTATAGGATCCATTTCCCGTAGCTTCCAGTATACAATCCCAATTTAGGATGCTGAAAACGAATGATAAAATATGTTCCTCAAGCAAGCAGCTCTTGGATACTGATACTGGCTTTTAAAAGCTGGCAAACAATCATTGTCCATCACCAGCAACACGGTTCAACATTGAAAATAGATTCGAGTACATATACGCTCATCGTTCCACTTCTTTGACGGCAAAGTGTTGCAGGAATGCTGTCCCTAAAAGCCAACTCGAAGAACCCAAGATCGTGCGGAAGTCGTGGGAGAGTGTGAAGCGCAAAAACGAGTGTACATTCCTGAAGCATTATTATGTTGTGTTACTATACGATATAGAGATGTGTAAGACATTGCAACGTACAAATATCTTTTTCGCTTCTTTGCAGCTTGTCGCCTTTTCATCTCGGGATACCTACTGCGATTTACTCGGGGATCATGCACCAATCGCAGAAGTGGTGTACGTCAAGGAGAAGGGTGAACTTACTTCAGCAGAGAAAATGTGCTAATCCAGCACTCCAGAAAAATTTATTTCAAGTGGTCGGGAACAAAAAGACGTTCACACGAAGGAGATTAGTTTGCAGGCTGCAGTCGCGGCAAAGATCGCTGATCTGCACTCACATGCCAACTAATCTGACCGCCAGAAAACATAGAACGTAACGGTACCCAATAAGAAAAATTAGTAATTACAAATGTACGGGAAAGTTATGTATAATAATAATAATAACGATAATAAACATTATCGAGCACATAAAGGAACAGAGATCAGCCGCCTTGCACCCAAGAAGCAATGTCTGTCTCTGTTGTGCATGATCATGCCGGTTCTGCAGCTAACCGGACGGTCATCCACATGCGGAAGCAACTCGTATCACCGCATCATCATCGTCATCAACAGGAGAGTGCAAAAAGTAATAGCAATAACGACAGAACCATCGACGCCCCACTGATTCCTACACACTTGGGCCGTACAAGACTGAAGTAGAATGTGTGTATATGCAGAGTGTAAGGTCGGAAGTTTTGGTTGCACACCAAATGATGACAGTGCAGTCACGGATCATCATCATCATTGGCAATAAGTAAAGTTGTCAGTGGTACTTTCTTCCATCCCTGCATCCAACAGGAAAATGCAACCATCCACTGTGGTCTGAGATGTGACCATAATTCAAGTTATTTATTGATTGGTTTTTTTTTTTTCAATTGATACCAAATAGATAGAATAAAATAAGGTTTGTTTAGATCGAATCGCACAACTCGAATAGTTTTTCAGAACAATTTTATTTTGACCCACTTTTATTTTGCAACCTTATTAAGTGAACTTGATGAAACACGTAAAAGCATTTCAATAAAAAAAATTATGTTCTTGTGGCCACCAGATGGAAAGGGTTTATCCCACAGTGCAGCGGTAGATCAGAATCTTGTACTTACTTCTTTCGCTACTCCTTTGTGCGGTGGCAATAGGCACACTTCATGGAAAGTAGGTGCAAAACGGGGCATCTATTATATTTAATTTACTTGTCGGGATAAAATCTAAACTGTATAGTGGATAGAGTTGAACAGTTCTGGTGGAATGGTGGATCGTCGTGTCCGCAATCCATTCCTTTAAAGATAAACATTTGTACGCAGAAGCTGTCAAAATATAATTACCCTATGAATGTACTATACTCCAGGAGCCATGAACAACTGATACAGCGAGTTTTGAAAATATGTGCTTTTTACCAATTTGTAAGTGCGACAATAGTTTTTATTTATTGTTAAAAAAAACAAGAATTATAATATTTTATTCCAAAAAACGAAACAATCGCACCCTAAGTGGAACCATTCACCACAGATTGATGCCTACGTCTAGTCCACATTTTAGAATACCAAATAGAAAGGAAAGATACGTTAAAATTGAATCAGCCGAAAGCCACTGCGTTGGATAATAGGTAATTGCATTTCGAACCGAGCAAACTTCTCGACGGGAATGGCTTCTCGTCTGATTCTCTGGTAACATGATCGGATACACAGTCGACTTAAGATTGCACTTGAAGTGAGTGGTGTGAAATGGTTGCAGCGAAAACCATTAAAATAAATTATTTATTTTATCGACCACTGGATTTCTATTGCAAGAGATAGGCACAGCAGGGCTCAAGAAATGTTCTCGCCAAATAGCACGCATCGATTAAGATTTATGATGCAGGTTCCACAGATAACATAGAGATTAGATTGAAACTGTTCGTAAAATTAGCGTGTTTCGATATCCTATCACCGGTTTCAAATAACTGAAAATTTTATATTACTTAAAATAAAAGAAGCCTATGGAATAAGTGAAAAGTTATGTTTCCTATTCTTTATCTAGCCTTGCGACGTTTGACGTATATACGTTGTAAATCATTTCATTAGTGTTGCCTAGAAACGGATTTTCAACCCGTCATTCAAGGTTGATTGATACAGCCATACAGGTATGGGGCCATTCACATACCACGTGGAAAGATTTTTAACGATTATTACCCCTCCCCCCCTCTGTGGACAAATGCCCATATAGATTCTTTTTTTTTTCACAACCACCTCCCCCCCCCCAAGCTGTCCACGTGGTATGTGGATGGCCCCTATTATAACCTGAAAAGATAACCGAACATCTCAATCCTACGGTAATTGGTAATTTTCAAATTTTCCACCCAACTTTTCGGATAGACATTACTGTCCGATTGATTCCGCACGATTATAATCAATATAGGTATACGTAAACGCTACCGATGAGTTTCATACAATTTCGTAGTTCGGCGCAAAACAAAATATGAGAACAAGTGTAAAAGATCTCGCATATTGCGACAAAAAAAAACTATATTACATATAGCTCCATGCATTCTTTAGCGATGCGATATTCGCATGCGAATCCAGTAAAAAGAAGAAAAATCAGAAACAGCTTCCTCATCGCAAAACAGCCATACTGTCATCGGTAGCGTTAATAGTACACACAAGATTTGGTCCCAAACCACATTCCATCCGGTATAACAAACACCAACATGACGGTTCCACAGACGTAATATGTTTCGAAATTTACTGTCGAAGCTATTTACTCTGTACATTGACTAGTTGCGAGATCAATACGTGAATAAACAGTTTAATTATTTTCAAATTTTTGGAAAGTGATGAACAATCAAAAGCGGTTGCTGGTTGCACTGCTTCGACGATAGCAGCCTTTCGAAAAATATTACCAATCCTAGTACAAATCATCATCATGACGTTACCAACATCAGTTAATACATCATAATTGTAAGGATTGGGAGCTATCTAATACATTGAAAATAAGTCAGAAGATTAATTGTATTACGTCCAATACACATTTATTATCCCGGTTTAAATCTCAATCAAAAGATACGCTAATTTCCTAAAATATTGATGAGGTTTCGCACAATCCAATTTTTGCGTGTACCCTTCAAAAAAAACATTGTTAATATTCATTTTTAGATTAGTATTATGAACATTATGAAAAAGAAAACGATAAATAATCTGACCAAATTGTGATCATGTTATCACTCCTGACACACTAAAATTTGCAGTTAAATTAGAGTACTTGGATCATATATTTTTCGAATTTCCAAAATGTTTCACAACAAATTCATGTTCAAAGTTTAATTTTACACAATTTAGAAACATATAGAAGGTTTCCGTACTTGCCGACCAATTACGAGAGAATTCGAATTTCTTAAAAATGTTTTAGTTAAAAAAACATACTCTTAAACCTAACCCATTACAAGAAATTTGTTAAACAGTTCTCTACGATTGTTGAAACCCACCATTCCTTGGAACCGCAGTTAGGGGCTGTTCACGATTATTGAAAAAAAAAATCGGGTTCGGGAAGGGTTGATTGAAGAAAAAAATAACATAATAATGAGATAACCATGACTAATATAATGCAACAGTAGAATTTACTAAAATTTTAATACCGTTCGAGGCTCAAAACTGTGGGTAAGCTGAATCGACCACAAAAAACTCGGGTGGGATTTGGGGTCGAGTTCGGGTTTCACTAAAATAAAATTTTCAGGTTCGAGCTTCACCAAAATAAAATCGGCTTTGAAAAATATAAAACCTGACTATCTTTGCACCCTAGACATGTTAGCGCAATTTATATTGAAATATCATTTTTACAAAAAAAAAAATAAAGGAAAGATTCACCCCATTTTCAAATTTAAAGTTTGGAATTCAATTTAAAATTTATTCGAACCATAGAAATTTTTACACAGCGCATATTTCCTTCAAAACATATTTAAACCCTCACAATTGCATTATACTGTCAAGAAAACTGGCATGAATTTATCGATTTCATTTGTTGTTTTAGAGAACTTTCAATAACGTATTTCTATCATATTCTTATCGTTTCGCTATACACGATAAAATGTAATGCTCAAATAAAGGATTTTTTTTTTAAATAAGAGTGCTACAAAAGTAGATCAATAAGGACAGTAAACGACGTCATATTTTTTCCCGCTCTCTTGACATTTCTTGTCAGATCCAACGAGTCGAGATTATTATAATTTTTTCTACGAAATTCGGATACAGTGGCCTAAACTTTAGGAGCGCAACGTCCAATTTATGGTCGTCATAATAGTCCTACCAGATCAGAGATTGAGCGTCTAGTGGAAAAATTTTAATCCACACAGTACAAAATGTTCCCGTGTCAGTGAAATAAAGAAGTGCCGGTAGTGTCGAGAATATTGCTGCTGCTAACGCATCAATTGAGGAAATCAGTCTCTCAAACGTCGTTCTCAAGCTTGACAACCGTCGAAACTTGGGTTCAGCGTCGGCATTTCTCCTTTTTTCTCGAACCCGAATCTCCTTGAAACCGACGTTAGGCAATGCTTCAGGAAGAAGGGCGAGTGTGCTTAGTGCACCCCCTTATTATATAATGACTTGGCTGACTTCGTAAAGGCAAGGTTAGCCTCCACTGGCATTTCGATGGGTGTTCCGTCGATTGGTGCCTTGCAACGTGAGAACGATCTGGGAAGCAGTCGCGATGACTGCTTTCCAGGTGCTCTCGTCTTCGCACATCCTTCGCACTATGTTTTCCGAAGTGGTATCCGGCCAGCTTACTGTCAACATTTTGCTCATTACCTGTGCGAAACGAGAACAGACGAATAACACATGCTCATCGGTTTCTTCCGCGCCCGCACATTGTGGACACATAAAAGACTCTACGTGCCTAAACTTGTTAACTTCCATCTGACACAGTATCTGTTAACTTCCCCATGGCGCCTCTCGGTCCAT
Organism: Wyeomyia smithii; assembly: GCF_029784165.1. NCBI lineage: Eukaryota > Metazoa > Arthropoda > Insecta > Diptera > Culicidae > Wyeomyia > Wyeomyia smithii. The sequence continues at coordinate 127,921,898 of NC_073696.1, read as the reverse complement.
CCGGTTATATCCGGAATGAGTCGGTTTTTGGTAGAACTGGACCATTCCCGCTTCCAGCTGGCCATCGAAGTCGACCTTCTGGTGGTCCCTATATCTCTCGTGTCACGTTGGTCGGAGCACTTTACAACCTTTTTGACAATGATGCTCATAGGCATCATGCCAGCCAGGACGCATACTGCCTCGTAGAACACGGTTCGATACGCGCATGCGATCCTCGGGCACATGAGACTGTAGTGCTTTCCAGTTCCCCAACGCTTTCGATAACACGGATCCGCCATACCTGAGTATGAACGTTGCCACCATAGCTAGCAGCTCATGCTTGCTGCTAAATACCGCCGAGCTATTTGACATCATGCACGACAATGCCGCTATAGTCGTGGAAGCTTTCATAGTCGATCTGGCTAGCAAACGTGAGCTTGTCGTCGACCATTATCCCCGCACTAATCACCGCCTTCTATTCCGATTTACGGTTGTTCACTACGATAACCTCTGTCTTGTGATGCGCTAACTCCAGTTTCCTGGAGTGCATCCAATCCTCAACTACGCGTATGAATAGCGCGGCTTCAACTCGACCTCGCTGACTGATTCGCCGTAAACCTCTAGAGTTCCTGTGGGAGCTTGAGCTTCAGCACACCATCATACAAGGCATTCCACCGTACCGGACCCACGATGGAACCTTGCGGTTCCCCTGCGGTAATCGGAACGCATTTATGACCCTCATGTGTATTGTAGATCAGCACTCGATTCTGAAAGTAGCTTTCCAGAATCTTGTACAGTGGCACCGGCACTCCGAGACTTCGAAGCGCATAGGCTATTGAGTCCCAGCTGGCGCTATTAAACGCGTTTTCACGTCTAGCTTGACGATTACCTCGTCGTCTTGGTGACGGAAAGAATAGCATCCATCGTGGACTTACCTTTGCGGAAGCTGAACTGGTTGCTTGACAGACCGGTTCCACTCTCGGTGAATTCCAAAATTCTGTTGAGGATGGGTCTATTGGTGGTTTCCCGGCCTTCGGCAGTAGTACCAGTCTCTGTCGTTTCCACTTAACAACCCGGGAGATACCTTCATGGACGTCTTACTGGCCAGGTTCGGGTTTCCGTCTGGTCCCGGTGCCTTGCTCACCTACAGGGCGTCTTACTGGCCAGGTTCGGGTTTCCGTCTGGTCCCGGTGCCTTGCTCACCTACAGGGTGAAATCGAGTTCCATACCTAATGGCATCAAATGTATTTTTACATGAATAAAGTATTCCATTGATATCCAAAACCATTTTTTGTTTAAAAAAACTTTTGTAGCGCTCTTTTTGATAAACCCTTCATATTAAACAAGAAATACCCTTGTCACTAACAATGTAACAAATGGGAATAATTGAAAAATAAAGATATTCAACGTAGGGAAAATACACTGATCCATAGTTATGAGTTGTTCGGAATAACGGGAATGATTGATGTCAAACATTTGAAAACAAAATTGTACTAATTGCTGATAATAGCAATAAATCATAAAACTTGAACGAATTGGATGTGACAATATAAAATTTCTACGTATCTGTCGGCTTCTGGCAAGTAGAACGTATAGACATCGACTGTATAAGTACGGCTAAGCCTTGCAGCCCTTGTTTTCGCTTCAGTTAACCATAAGAAGAAGTTAGCACACATATAGAATTTAGTACGGTAAAAGTTGGAAAAGTTGCTAGCTCGGTAATGCTTTTGTGTAACTCGGCGATCGCTTCCTGCTGTTAGTTGGTGGCCGTTTCATCGCACGCATTCACTTTTGGTTTGCTATACAGGTTCGTAATCAGGTTTAATTATTAACGTGGACGGAAAAGAACGGAGAAAGGCTCGATTTGCAACACGAAACACTGCAAACGGTTGTTTGTTTTATCTGAACATTTTTTTCAAAAACATTTACTACCAACGAAAAATTGGAAAGTTGTACTATTAACACAATACTCAGATTAGAGCGTTTCGGTCAAGTTTAAACAGTTCTTGAGCTCACACGTACACTAATGATCTACTTAATTCACCACCGGGCAAATGTACATTCCCATGCGCGCCAGATCCCTTGAAGTCTCGCGAGTTCGTCGTGTAAGTTTTTTTTTGGAAACAAAAACACTCGAAACCTCCGACTCGTATAGAAAATAACAACTTGCGAATGTCGAAATTGATGTTCTCAACGTCGTCCCTCAAGTGGTTTCCGTCTGTCTTCTTCACTCCCAACCACATACAGCCCGGCTGCGTTAGTGAGAGGAAGATTAAGCTTCAGAAGTGGAATTTCTAGCACCTCATATAACGTACATAAGAAGGTATACAGATAATGGTCCTTATGACGTCCTATGAATTTTGGCTTTTTTCGTGACCAATTTACTCACCTTCGAAGCCGATTCTGTGTGCCACTTGCTGTTTCGTTGTGGTGATTTCGAGCGGCTCTTGGCATAAATCATAAAGGTAACTGTTCTTTTAAAGTTTTTTGGAACCGATGATGGCGCACTGTGACTACCAGAGTCACCTGCCATCTTCAACGCCACCACTATAATTACTGGAACTGATTCAGTCAGTACTTTAAAGAAAACGCGGACGTGCAGACTGGAAATGACATTCTAAAACCTTGACATTGCATAACATAAAAAGCTGACTTTCTTCTTGGTCACACAGCAGCGATGTGGGTAGTTCAAAGTACAATTACCACGCTAATATCCAATTAGTTCGAAAATTTCTGTAAGGCTTTTGTTAGAAATTATACGTAATGATTACAACCCACACTAGGTAACACTGTTGACTTTGCCTATTGCTTTTTTAACCCAAAGACCCAAATGAAATTCTAAAAATACAGTTCATTTGTAAAGTATGCAACAATCTCCTCTTCCGATAAATGCTGAAAAATAGTGAAGGCTTTTGGTCATATGATACCAAGATAGCTCGGTATGTAGCGACATAGAAAGCTTAAACAACTGTGGTTTAATCAGAATACACTAAAGTCGCTTTTCACGCGGGGGATACGTGCCGCGTTGAAGAAAAGCGCGTAAATTCCGGATCCACGTAAAAACCGCATCAACTCCGGAATCCGCGTAAGAAAAAAATACCGCGTAAATTCCGAAATGCGCGTAAAAAAACCGCGTAAATTCCGGAATCAGCGTAAAAATAGCCGCGTAAAAAACCGTGTTAAAAGCGACCTTAGTGTATATAAGTCCAAACGCTCCTGCATCTTTTTTAAATTGTCATAAGTCGTGAACCACTACGACCTTTGTTTTGATCTATAGTGTTAGCTTTCCATTAATACAATATGATTTATTTTGATTTCTATCAGTTATTTTTTCTGGTTTATTCAAAGGCATCAAAAGGCTCATTTACCTTAGAAATGTATGGTTTAGTGAATAAGCAACTTATTTTTCCGCTAATTTGGTTTGACAGTTACTTTAAAGGTTTGGTACATTTCACAGAAACTCTCGAGTTTTGGGACACAGGCTTCAACAGTTCAGGCACGTTCAATACGAAACAGAAGGAAACGCTATGAATGCCACTAAAATACTTCACATATATACCCCAGTCTTAAATACTCATTAGCACGGTTTGAAAACTTACCCGATTGCATTCCAGAGCGGCCGCACTGTGTTCCTCCCGCTGGCGAAAACAGTGTGTACATTTGCTCTTGTTAAAGATGTTTGGTGAAAATTTACGACACTCCAAGCTTCGACTGCCCATCGTTTCAAATATTTCTCCACCAGCAACCAAAGAAATGAGCAGCCACGAAACCAAAAAGAAATGCACACTTTCGAGACACCACAAATACGAAAATATTTCCTCTGCTTTTATTTCACTTCAACGGAATGCCTGTCGATATAGCACTCTTACTAGATCTTCAACAGCATCAAAACAAACTCGGCAGCACAATAACCAACAGTAAAATTAAACCTAACTTAGCCGGAATTGATCAGCAATGAAAACGTCGTCTCCGAAAAATCGGCTCCAATTCAACGGGAACACATATTTTTGTTTATCCTCCCCATATAACTTGCACTTGCTTTGAACCGTAGAAAATTGAAGTCGTACTCAGACATAAAACGTAGCATTTAAGCCGAGGCCGGAAAGAATAACAAAACAAATTCGATAAACAAGTAAAATTAATTCGAGCCTTGTTTCTATTTCCTGCTGTTTCACACTGTTCTTCCATTGACTCTATTCATCATTTTTCGATTTTCTTTAACGTATTTGCTTCGAAATCGATCGATAAAATGAAATCTAATTAATGTAACACCTTGAACACCTGTATCAAACTTCACATCCCGTACATGACCCGCCGCACTTGTACTCGAACTGTTTATTCAATAATGATTTACTATTTAAATTTAATATATTATCATTTAACAGGCAATTCAACTGAAGCGGCTCATTTCACTCCGATTTATAACTAGTTGTTGCAAACGGCATCTGTCGAACTCTATCATCCATCCTTCTTACGTTTCGCAGCACGCATCTGGCGCTAGCGAGCATCGGCCACTTTGGAAACACAAATATTTTTTATTTTATTTTTTCTCTGCCGATTTCGCCCACCGCTACGCAGAACTTGGATAGCCGAGGCAGCCAGACACACCACTTGACAGATTTTTAATAAATATTAGCTGTCAAAACTGTACAAAACTCGATCCGCTATAGGACAGCTTTAGCCACATCATTAATTCATTAGAAATCGCTCGCGCACCTCGCTCTGCGGTGCAAATGAACTCCGACGATATTATCTCGTTTTTCACCTTCCTTCTACTTTCATGAATATATCCACCTCAAATCACACATTTCACAGCACCCCGTACTGTCCTATAACCTCATCGTCACCGGTAGTCATCATCAGCCGAGGCTGAGCTCGCTTGATTACATGTACACAGCCACCGTCAATACCGTGGCAGGCTAACCGAAAACACACAGCAAAAATCACACGAGCACCCTCGCGTTAAAAGTGACTTGAACCTGTTGCGCACCGCGCGCTGACACAAAACTGCTTGCGTGTGAATATGTTAATTTTTTGTGACGTTTCCACACCACCAAAATTCACCAGCAGCCGCAATGGCTGCGATTCAGCGAAAAAGAGTCACCAGAACCGCCACTCGGACGGCCTCCATCCGTTCCATACTCTGCAATGTGACCGACAAACATTTTCAAGATGTGTACGATCCAACCTAAATCCAAATTTCTGTATTAGGTATATCCAATCGCTTGCATTCACTTGTTTCTTCAATCCAAGCACTACACTTTTGTAGTAGGCACTACCTGCGTTGTTTCCCTGAATCAGAAAGTGTCACTTGAAATTCAATTGTCCATTTGACATGAATTGGTCAAAGCGATTTCACATAAAAATATTGAAAAAAAAATCCTCTCGCTTCCAATAAACGCGCGCACAAAAACCCTCCGCAACGAAAGAAACTAGTGTTTACAAGTTCACCGACGTTTTACTACTAACGCAAAGTCGTCGTGTGCCATGGAATCTCGCAACCTCGAAAAACCTTACAACAGCGAAAGCGATCGCACACATAAAAACGCAAGCCTGTATTCATTTCTGTTCTTTGTAATTTGACAGCATTTACGCACTGACAAAGTTTCTCTCGCTGATCATGTGCGTTTTTCGATGATGATGATCATACGAGTATCCGTCGTCGAGTCGAATGAATACCAACAATAAATGACAGTAGCACAAGTGCAAAAGCAAAGGAATGTCGGGAGTCAACGAAAGAAGCAGTTTGTTGGAATGTATGTGTCAAACTATGCGAAGCAGCAACTATGTGGAGAGAAAAGAGAGTGTGAGGAACAGCGTTTGAATTCTACGCGAGCTCTCGTGAGTAAGTAAACAGAGAATCCACCATGTCAAGTCACTGGCAGCCTCATTCCATCAATGTGCAACCATATACAGTGTAGGGTAGCTGTTACAAAATTCGGCAAATGTGTAGAAAACGAACCTTGGGTAAGCTGCAGTATGTCTATCAATTAAGATCGTTCATTCGCGAGATCATGAGGATTTAAAAAACAAAAATTAAATGTCAAATTTAAAATATTTTGTCAAGTTTTAACATGGTCATCTGTTTTTGATTTTAAAGTGCTTTTTTATATCGAGCCTCATTCAATTCACAGATGCATGTAAACATGGATGATTACAACAAACTAAATTAAAATGTCTGGACCGTAATTAATCAATCAGCTTCGAAAACATCCCGGCAAACATAGGTAGATTAAACTTTTTGAAAATGCTCAAATATTCTAAGAAATCTTCTACTATTCCAGATCACATTTTATATCATGATGTTTATTCAAACCAAGTATGAGAAGTTATATCATAATTTACCTACGATTTTCATTGTAAATACATCGATTTTCCAACAACTATCACTGTCCAGAACAATAAAAAAAAACATTTTGCCTTTCTCCTAGGAAGGTATAGCAATCACTTGCAAAACCGAAGATACAAAAGTGCTGCTGTTATGTTCAAAAATGTGAAATCTGGCTATGAAAATAAACACATTCCAAAGAAAACTTAAACTCACTCACTTTTCTCAGAGATGGCTGAATCGATTTTCACAATACAGGTGTCAAATAAAAAGTCTAGCTACCTCGTAACATCCTACTAAGTTTCATTGTAATCGGACTGAAACTTTGTCTGTAATGTATCAAAATGTGAAAATCACTAAACTTCATTATCTCACAAACCACACAACCGTTTTAAACAATATTGGCACATATTAACGGGCTAGCTAAGGGTTAACTAAAGAATTTTTAATGATTAGGCATGTGTCACAACACATGTTCCGATGACTTTTCAAATTCATTCGTCACAATCTTAGTGTCAAATGAAAGGTTTGGCTATGCATTAAAATCTGAAAACAACGAAAGTCTATTGACTCAAAGATTACACGACTTTTTTTTACATAACTACGGGCTGTCTCCCAAACGTAACAACAATATCGCACGCTTAGCCTTGGGGCTAATAGCGGTCTCGATCAACTAGATTAGTTGAGAGAATTCGTTATCGATATTGTTTTTGGCACATTTTGTATGTGTAGGATAAGTACAACGATACACCGTGCCCCAGTGTTTTCGAGAAAATTTCCAGCTCGAAAAGATCCTCGATCTGATCGGGAATCGAACCCGATATCACAACCGTGTGGGAGAGCTAGCCGACCGACATCGCTAACCACAGAGCCACGGGGATCTCCCAAACGTACAAATAACAAATTCCATAACAATTTTATAGAAGCAAAGCAAAGCCTTGGTGCTACATTCCGATTCGGAACTTGACCTTCCGTTTATTTCTAGACAGACTTCGCAGCCGCCTGTTTAGTATACAGGACAATTGCGGGGCTAGCGCTACGAACCTACTGACACTAACAGTCTCTCCCGGGCCGAGACTCGAACCAACGATGACTAGCTTGTTAGGCCAGCATCGTACCTCGAGACTATCGGGGAGATAACAATTTTATACGTGGTTCAAAAGTTATTGAAAAAAAAACGAAATTGATTGATCGAAATATATTGTACAATTTGAACGTTCCCGGTATTGCTCATGATTAAAGTGTTCGAAATTGAGAGTCATTTATTTTATGTCGATATTTCTTTAGCACAAATATAACGTCAAATTTCACATTTTATATTTCAATCATTGCTTCAAACACAACATCAATATTCTAGGACCCAAAGAGTGAATTTGGCAATTTAAGGTTGTTTTCCAGAAACCATATTGCGACTTATCGGATTTCAAAATAAAGTATGGAGTTGATTCTCAGCCTCTAAGCATTATCCCGGTTCCTGAAAAACTCACATTGGGTTGATGAAACTGGAAGCTACTATCTCAAAATTTAAAATGGCGTCTGATGTTGATTTTTGGCCTCTGGGTATCATACTGTTCCACAAGTTCTCATATTGAATGATATTTGGTCTTTTTAGGCTGTTGTTCATCAGGGAATATTTTCCTACTATAAAAAGTTGAATTTAAAATGATATATTATCGAGTCCGACCTATACATGAGTACAGTGACGTTTCGATTATACCAGGAACCAAGAAAAATTGCATCATATATTTAAAGCATATTTATTTCATGTTACTTCCAGAATGTTAGTATAGTTATGCTTTTGGCTACCAAAAATTCGTCATTTACAGTGAAAAATAAATCCAGCAGAAATTATTAATGGGTTTTTTCTTTTTCTCTTAATTGAAGGTTTTATGTAAATTTATTCAAACAAATAACAAGTTCGAAAGAGAAAGGCTGGGTTTCATCGCTAGGTTGATTAATTTTGGGTTTTTCACAATAAAAAGGGAGTTGTTATGTATTTTAAAAGTAATTAGAAGTCACTGACCCTGACATGGTAAAATTATTGTCGGTGATAGATTTAACAACAAAAAACGATGTTGAAACATGATATCGACTAAAAGCTCACAGTAAAAATATCATGATTTTCATAATTACAACGAATATATTGTCCATTCCATTCCTTCGGAAAGTTAACGGCTGAATCTCCAGAACTGCATGCACTCCAGAATGTTGAAGCTGATGCGGCATAAAACGGAGGTCATCATTGTGAATAACCACAAATCAGAGCAACATGTAACGAGTAACTTCGGAGACCGTTTAACTAACGCTATAGTTTTAACATTAATAGGAGGTGAGGGTTAAGAGTGTTTCAAGTGGCCAGCTATATCTGAAGGGCCAGATAAAAGGAGACGCCGTGGTGAACTTATGTGGCAAGCGCATAACGCAAAGTGTCATACGATATGCGTCCTGGATGACATGATACTAAACATGACGGGCTCGAACTGCGTGACATGAGGGTTATAAAGATCACCATATGGTCATCCTCGATGACCAATTGGTAGCGGGAATGGTCCAAATCCGCCAAGGGTAGATGGGCACACCGACTCATTATATCCGAATGGGTCGAGAGGCGCCCTCCTGATACAGATCCTGTCAGGTCATGGCTGCTTTGGTGGTATCTGCATAGACTTGGGCACGCGGAGTCTCCTACGAGTGAGCGAATATGGAGTCATAGATAAATGCAAAATATTCTGAACAAACCTAATGTCGTCTTAATTATTATTGATTCTACGATGTATTTTAATGACCGGAATCATGAAAATGAGTCGATCAGTTTATATAACAGTAAAGTTGTAGCACAGTAAAGAACTCTCGAGGTTTAATACAACTGATACACGCCATTCGCAATCAACAAATTTTGCAAGTAATTTATTAAACAAACGGATTCGTTTACCAGTTATGAAAATCAGTAATAGATAATCAATGACGTCATTGGTCGGTATGATACCTACTAATTTATTAACTAACATCCATAATCATTTCCGTGAGTTTGTGAGTTGCATCTAAAACTGTCTCAACCGAAAATGTGAAAGTTTTCGTCGTATATCGGAACATTAAATGTAACTGGCGATCAAGTAATTAGTTATTTGCGTGTGTAAACATATTCACACGCAGCAATGCACTCCACTAAGGAAAAGGAATATTAACAATCACGACAAAAAGTTTCCATCAGAAAGTGCCAACTTTCAATTTACCATACCTAACAGCTCTTCATTATTTCTCAATGGCCCTCTTGCAACGGAAGCTTTCTATATCGAATATAATTAGCTCGCAAGGCGTGAATAGGGAAAAGAAAATTGCCTGCCTGCACCCGTTCAGTTTCGGAAAATAAAACATTGCACTCGATCACACCTCAATCTCCACTCGTCGTTGTTTTTAGGAACCTCTGTCGCGTGTTTTATGCGGAGGCGGGTCCTACTTTTGCACGTCGCTTGGGTTGGCATGGTAAATGAATATTAACAATGTTCAATTATTATCCGCATACAATGCGGCAATAAAAGTCAAGTATCATCTAGACTAGGTACCAAACAGAAATTTACCGCACAAACGGGCGCGTCATCGCTCAACGCTCAATGCCTGCGCCTGGTCTTATTGGCAAAATGCATGTAGGTAGGCATGTGTAGTAGAGATGGTCGGGTATGGGAAATTTGTTACCCGTACCCGACCCGTACCCGACTCAACGAAAATTTTCAAACCCGTACCCAACCCGAACCCGAAGTCCGGTTTGTTTAAAATACCCGTACCCGACCCGAACCCGAAAAATATCTATTCCAACTACCCGTACCCGACCCGTACCCGATAGAAAAAAACGCCGAAATTGCCGGTACCCGACCCGTCCTGGATTTTTTGTTTTTAATTTTTTTATTTCAAAATGCCTGGGTACCTCGCACATTTTATGCACTGATTGTCATATGTGGTTTCTCGAGATAATGGCCGGAGTTAGGCTAGAACCGAGTGTGCGTGTGAAGGAATGATAATGAACCCAGAGTTTCAGGCGGGTAGTTCACTATAAGGAATCGGTTCAATATGAAAAGTGCATGTCTGGTAAAGTTTAAAATAAACGACGAGTTTTATAAACTCATTAAAGGGTCAAACGAATTTTGAAAGGTCAAAATTAATATAGTTTATAACTTGAGAAAAATTTGATAATTCACTACATTCGCCAAAAACCTGTAATTTTGAGTATAGATTCGGTGTCATCGATAAATTCTAAAAATCGGTAAAAAACAGATATTTCTGCACATGCGGCATCCTTGGTCACAGTACAAACCAAGACTATGCTATCGCTGTCAAATCTCATATATTTGTTTCGTACTAAACATCTCAATGCACAGTGGGAAAGCGCTGGCCATCAAAACAAATGATTAAACGTCAGCTGTTTCATAATATTTTTCCATTATTGATATAGCATTTAAGTGCCTAAGTCCAAAATTTGGGTGTAATATCATAAAATTTGATTTTTTATAACTTTTCAAAGCTCGGCATACAGACATTTTTTTGACATATTAAAAAAAAATATCATTACTTTGAAACGCTCTGCAGCTTCAATGATAGCTTGTTTTTTTTTTGGCCTAGAAGAAAAAGTTGATTTATAGTTAGTTTTTATTACCTATTATAATATATAATATTGTTTTAATTTTTATAAAAACAATTTTTTTTCGCGAAATTAGGTTGATTTCAGGAGTTGTGCAAAAACTACGTAATCTGTTTTTGTAAAGAGGACGCCCTGTGGCGTTGCTTGTGGTTGAAGATTATATAATTCTGTTTAATAAAAAAGTTAGGGGAGAAGTGCTAAAAAATCATGACAAATTGAGTCACGTGCTTTATGAACGTCTCCAAATAAAAAGTGGAATGGAGATTCGTGTTCAGCACCCCAAAATTAAGTATATACCATATTTTTGTCGTATTTATCGACACTTTCTTTTACTTGGCAAGCATTTGTATTAAGTCGCCCCACTGTGCAATGCTCCGCGGTTTTCCTGACAGTTATGAAAAAAGCCCGACAAAAACTCCATTTAAATCAAAACCGTTGCAGGAAGAACTATTCAATCTAACATTAGAAAGCGATAGCATGATGTCATTCCCTTGGTGCATAGACTGCCGACAACTGTCAGAATAGGTATTGGGCGATCTCTCGTTGAGTGATGATGGGCGATTTTCTCTCCGATCTTACCGATTATCGACATTAAGAAAACACCCAGGCTTGAAATGATAAAAATTAAATTCTCATAATGCACGAAAATTGAATTACCCGTACCCGACCCGTACCCGACCAATTGAGAATTTTTCAAACCCGTACCCGACCCGAACCCGAAGCCTTGGTTTTTTGATTACCCGTACCCGACCCGAACCGGAAAATATGTTTTGACGTTACCCAGACCCGACCCGAACCCGTCGGGTACGGGTCGGGTACGGGTTTCGGGTAAAAATACCCGTACCCGACCATCTCTAATGTGTAGTTCTTCAACGCCGTACTGTCGCCATCACGAGTTTACACGGCGGATTTATTAACGGCAACTGCTTTGGTTGGCCGTACCTACGTGTCAGCAAAATCGGATTGGAATCCATTGTTGTGCAGCTCTATGATAATCATCGAACTTCATAGCTTAAACACTTTCTAATTAATTGTACCTGTTGAGTAAAACATGTTTGGTTTATTCGGTTGTTTCGCTTGCTGATGGAAAATCCCTTTCACATACTGCCTACGCTGTACAATATTGACATTTGTTCTTTTGTTGTACCATACCAATAACTTGAAAGGATAAGTTCAAATACTAAAATGGTCAACAGCTAAATTCCATTTTATTCCAGTTACAACAACAACAAACACTAAAATATATTATTTCTATTTTACCAGTGGTTTTAGAATTGAAAGATGAAACTATGGTAACAAATATCAGCAAATTATAGGTAAACTGTGATGGTAGTTCAATAAAACCTGCAAAGGAAATCTATAAGAATGTCACTTAAATCGTCAATTTCCAAAAAAACACGTGGCTCACATTTGACTGTTATTCGCATTTCTTTCTCCTGTTCCTAAATGGAGAATTTAATAAACCATTCGCACAAGAATGAATAAAACACACCCCGAAAGTCGCGTATCCTCATCCACACTTGAGTTGTGTTCAAGTGCCAGTCGACTGAGTGAGAGAGGCTGGAGAACGGCGCTTCTTGATTGACAATTTAACGATTGACTCGAGGAGAGACGTCTTCAAATTTCCATAAACTTCACTTTTGTTCATTCATTTACGGTGCGCTATGGCAAGCATGGGAAGAAACTCTTTCTAGATGGCATTCAGAGTTCAACATTGGCTGCTTGAGACATACGATTCAAAAATAAAGTATGAAACTAAATTATACATTTCAGAAGCGACCAAAATACTGCGAAGTTCTGCGATTTTCAATTTTAAGTATTATAAGAGGGTATATCCAAATTTGAATAATTAAATATTGACATAAAAGCTACAGCTCAAATTAAAAAGACGAGAAAATATATTGTAGAGAACTTTTAGGAACAAAACATGAACAAGCTTTTGGATTGTTGGTTAGGTTTTATAAAATACATTGTTGATAAGGTTTAAAAAAAAAATACAATTAGTATGCACAATAGGTTCGACAATTGCACAAATAAATATTTTTTTCATCCTTCTCGAGTTGCGCAAATATTAAAATTGGGAAAACCTATTCATACTAATAATAAATAATTGATTTGAACACAACTTAGCTTTTTACTCATAGACCTTATTTCGTTGTAGTTTTGAAAAGATATAAGAATGTTTAAAACAGAATATAAGGAAATGGAGGATTTTAGAAGAATAAATTACATTGGTTAAGCACAACCCTCAAGTTATTTTTTTGTATGAACAAATTCATTGAAAACAATGCATATAATTCAAACAAATATTATTCATGACATATTTATAGGGCTGCATGTTTTCGACACAAAATCAGGTTTCCTGAATCATGTTACTAGAAAGTTTCAATTTCTATCAAAACACTAACAAATACATTCAGAAAAATATCAATAGGCAGAAAAGTTAGAAATTTGATGGAACGTTCTGATACTAAGTTTATTTGTTTTGGCCATGAATAGTTTAGGCACAGACTTTTGTGATGTCTGTGGTTTAGGCATTGTCTTAATCTTAAATCAAACAACAAGCGCAAAGGACTCAGGTATCGAATGTTACCAAACTGAATATTTACTTGTTGGAAAAGTGTTTCCATCCATTATCGTGATAACTACCTCGATCCTATTCTAATGTGCTATGGTATGCAGAGTCCCAAGTCGTTAAGCAAAAATTGTCGTAACGAACTCTTGGTTTTCTGTAAAAAACCGGGAGTTGTTTTATTTGAGCGACGCTAAAATCAGATGATATTTTTAGTAAAAGGTTTTACAAAATCGATAAACGTGCTACAAAAACAACGTACCTACTTTTTTTATTCAAGAATGAAAAATTCTTGTAGCTCAACATTGGTAGACCAAAGATTATTTTATCAATGTTCTAAACTGTAGAAATACCATGATGTAAAAGAGGTTTAACTTGATTTTAACAGTTTGTTTTTTTTTTTTCAATTTGTAATGATAAAATTATTGACGTTCAAAAATACCAAAAACAATAAATTGCAAGACGTGCGTCGTTGCCGCAGGATTACAGAGTCCGCTTTGACAAGCAAATCTTAATATATCACGCTCAATGAATTATGAATAATAAATAAATAAATTATCTCTTAGTTAGTGTTCAGGATGTGCACCAATAAGTGATTGAAATCAGCAACTTTTTTTGGAGCTCACTTATTGGTGCACATCCTGAACAGTTAGGTTCACCAACTTCAAACGATTTTCGAAGGATTCCATGGGTATTTCATCCCAAATTGTCTGGATAACCGCTTTAAACTGTTCTAAGTTAAAAATCTTATAATCAGCGAGCTTCGACATCACGTACGACCAGACTAAAAGTCCATAGGGTTCAGATCTAGGGAGTTTGCGACCATCCATTTTTATACAGAAAGGCCGAATTATCCCTAAATCACGTTTTCAGTGTGCGTTAATGCACCGTATTGCTGAAACACATAGTTTTTGAAGTCTTGGGGGAAATTTTTTTTCCAAAATTTCCGTTTTATAATAAAGACTATTGACTTTTGATGCCTTTGTAAACTGCCTCCCTAAGCATCACTGAAGCTGCACTCTGGAATAGGGGACCACTCCTTTAGGACTCCGAAATATTGCTACTGCACACAATCCATCAGTTTTGTGCATTATGTGCTCCGGTACAAAAAGTTTCTCATCAAACGCCAAACGTTGCCTTTTTCGCCGGAGACGCTTCCTCACAACTTTAACGGTGTCCTTGCAGATCGTAGTCGAGCGGATCTTCTACGGGAAACCAAATAGGATGATTTCTTGTTCTTTTGATGATTTTATAAACGGAAACTCGCCTAACCCCATACGATTTCGTTCAAACATTTTACGTTTGGATATTGTGCCAAACACTGCTTTACTATGACCTCCCGAAAATGCCGTATCGCGCATCAAAAACAAAACACAACTGACAGACAACGTATTTGTGAGTGCATGTTTAGAATAAGAACTCTCGCCAAACGGGAGAGCTAGGCCCTCGAAAACTTGTATCCGGATGTATTGAATACAGTGTAGAATCAGGCCACTCGATTTCCAATAATTAAGTGTGGACCTATTCTCAAGCTCCTCCATAAGGCTTCTCTGGTGTAAACCATCGATAATTTCTTCGAGCTACTCCCCAGTAACTTACTTTATGGTTCAAGAAAAACTCGATTAAGAAGATGAGAGAATAGTAAGTCTGGGAAAATGGGCGCTTCGTAGCCGCAAGGTTATAGAGTCCGCTTCGAGAAGTGAATTGTCGTGAGTTCGAATCATTTTGGTTGTCAAGAAACTTTAACATGGGCGCAGACAGACGTCCAAGCTGAGTTCCAAACTTGTGTAAAGATTTTTGTAGTAGCAATTCATAACCAGATAGCGCTACTTGTGACGCCAGCCTCATACACCAGCGAAAAAAATGTATTGTAGCGATAAGGTCACCTGGCGGCGCTAGTCTAGATAACGCAATTCTCTTTAAAAATTTACACGGAATTTTCGATCAATTTTGTTATTGTTTGGACGTCTGTCTGTGACATGGGTTTATTCTCAGACTTTCCCCACATACCCATCCTTCAAACCGTATTCTACGGTACTCCTGTTGACTTAGATAAGATTACGCCCTCTTGACATACTAAATCTATCTTAGAATAAACCTGAAAAGAGAGCTGGGATGTTACGTACGATTGTGATTTTTTAGACATCTGCAGATGTGGATGCGGATATGTGATTACGGATGCAGATGTGAATGCGGATGTCAATTTTCATGCCAAAGTTCCGTATTTGCGGATGCGGATATCCGTCCAATCCCTACCAGAGAGGAACGTTAGGTTAAGTTTCTTTCCAGGCATGCTTGCCAACCCTAGTAACAATATTGGTTTTATCAAAGTTTTATAGCGCTCAAAACAGCCAAAACAGCGCTATAAAACTTTGATAAAACCAGTTTTGTTACTTGGGAATGGTACCGTCTTCTAACGATGTGTTTGCTGTTGCTATTTGTTCGTAATACATATTCGCGCTGGCAGTCCGATAGTCACATTGAGAACGTATTGGCAACAGAGCATCACAAAAGAAAACGAAAAATGTACTTCGTGTGTCGATTCGGCATTATTTGGAGGATGTCTTCGGGATTGCTAATGTAGAAAAGAGAAAAAGCTGTTTTTTATACAGACGTTCGGTCAGCGCGTTTCGGTAACAGCCTGAATTCACCGAGACATTTTCCCTCTCTTTTTTTATTTGCATATGATGGATGTCGGGTAACGGCTGTTAAAAAAGGCTGTGGGAAGAAGAAGCGTAAGGACTGCACGGCACCTTGCCGACAGCCTTCGTGCAAAGAAAATCAAACTCGGCAATAAAGCGACTGTGCACTGAAGGATGTGTGTATCGCATACCGAATGTTATATGCAACCATACATGCTATCGTCGACATGGGAATGAGGTGAACAGCAAAGAAAAAACACATTCGTGTATAGAAAACTTGACCATAGGTGTAGCCAGAGGCGGGCAAGGGGGGGCCGTTGCCTCCCCTAATTGCTGAAATCGGTGCAGAATTTTGTTTTCAATAACTCTAATAACGCTAAAAAAATGGAAAAAAATGGACAAAAATTGCCAATTTTTCATGGGTTTACCTTTGCACGCACTGACGAAACTACGCATGCAGCAAAAATCATATTAACCCATGAGTAATCAGAAAAAATTTGATTTGCGCGTTCGAAAAACGGTACTCCGCCCCGTCGAAAACGGACATCGTGCGGCAGTTCGTGGACACCGGATACACCCGTTTCGGCATCTACAACATCTTGGCACTATTGGACACCAATCAGAGCATTGAAAGAAAGTTCGGTTCCGAACGGCCGACGACCCTGAGCGACAAGAAGCTCCAAAGGATACTGAAAAAGAAGACCGAAGGAAATGTGGCTACATCACTGCGTGCGCTTGGCCTGGTCTGTGCAACCGATCAAACAGTGCTTGGTGAACATGGACATACATGTCGGGCGAACATGGACGGCCAATACCCGTTCACTAATCTTGGAGCTGCAGGCAATGAAGCAGCGGCAGCGCCTGAATAAGATGGTCAAATCGATTTTCCCGGCAATTTACGACGTGGCGGTGGTGATGGACGACGAGACCTGTCTCACCCTGGATGGCAACGACTGGTAGGGCACTTTGTATTTTACTTCCACCACTAAGGTGAAATTTTCTTTCACACACCAAGTTCCCCAAGACGGTGCTGCTGCTCTTCTTTCGCTCCGGACTGGCCGTGAACGGGGAAATTTATAGTACGAAGTACCTGCCGGAAGTTGCGTCGTTCACCAAAAAATTCTATAAGGCCGAAGACACGGTGCTTTTGCCGGATCTGGAGTCGGCTCACTATTCGAGGCGATCGTTTGAGGAGATGGAACGGCTTAATGTCGGTGTGGTACCCAAGTTGGCGAGCCCGCCTAACGTTCCCAAGTTGCGTCTCATCGAGGATTTCTGGCAAGCCTGCAGCGTAAGATCTACTTCAGCAATTTTGTCGCGAAATTTCAGGAGGAATTGATAACTGAAACGAAAAAAAAAATTAAAAAACATGCCTACAAGGAAGTTTTCGTCCGCCATGGCAAATGTTTCGGTTAACTGCCGGAAGGCCGCACGCAAGATCGTAGATTTTTTTTGCAAGTAAGCTAACATAATTACTTTCCATAGGAAATTTATGAAACTCAATTATCTCTCTTAGTTGTTTTTTCACCATCATCCGAAAAAAGTCCATTTTTTTTAACGCATACGTTAGCACAAAACGACATTTTCAGCCCATTGAAACATCTGTGTGAAGTATCAGCCAGATCAAAAATAATTGATTGAAATGCTTGGCCTATGTTGCGTGTAATTACACAGGTTTTTCAGTTAATCCACTAAGGACATGTGCATATGTATTAGTCAGGCAGGCAAAAGTGACATATGATGAGCTCCATATGATTAACATTGACCAGCAAGAGACATTTAATTCAAATAATTATTTTAGAATATTCAACATGAAGATCACGCAATGAAAACTTATTTCCACAAGCTAACATGTTTGCCTATAACATAGAATAATTGTTTTAAGTATTAAAATTGGGTATGCGGTGAAACTGAGAAATTTTGAAGTTGTGACCCAGGCTAACCGAAGTGGCGCGAATATTAAACAATACATTTACCAAAAAATATTACATTTTCCGTTGTTGCGGAATATATTGCTAAAAGAGAGGTACCTTGTAAATTGTAAGAAGGTTTTTAAAAGTTTAGATGAATTTATAAAATGCACGTTTATAAAAACGATGTGTTCGGATTTAGTTTTGCTTTCTTTCGGATAAAATATTGATCAATATTGATTTTTTACGCCTTAGAAGTAGTAAATCCTGTTAATTAGTATTTCACTTTCTATCTTTCGGCTTTTGGACTTTCGCCTGGTACCAAAATACCCATATTTTGCAGTATTTGGCTCTTTTTGGCTATGTTTCGAGAAGCAGAAGTCAACATCTGGAATGTTTAAATAACCATAAACCAACCTCAGATGCCATTTTGAATCTGTTCAGTGTTACCACATTATTTCCAGAGCTATTATATTAATGTTGAATAAAATTTATTGTTATTGTCAAAATAACGCAACTTTCGATTGGAGGAGATGAACTTCTATTTATGCTGCCCGCTACAGCACAAGTGCAACTTTTTACTAGACGAAGTGTCGCTGCATCAGCTGGCCCTGCCATTGCGGTTACCGCTGCCGGCAAAGGCAACTTTTTAATAGAGTAAGTGCCACTGCAGTTACTGCAGCTGGCGCTGCCACTATCGCTGCTGATACCCGCTGCACCTACTGCTGCAGCTACCACTCTTGTTACCTATTGCCACTGCTGCTGTTATCCACTGCCGCTGCTGCTATCCACTGCTCCTTCTGCTATCCACTGCCGCTGCTGCTAAGTAAGAAGTGTCCTAGTCGCTACTCAAAAATAATATGACTGGTTTAGGACCGTTTTGAAGAAGACGAGGCGAGCAACTCACTTTGACTCCAGTCACTGACGAGGCGAGCAAAATGTTGCATTAGGGAACGCGGGTGAAACTTTACTGGTGACAGATGAGTCACGAACGAGTCAAACATTTTAACAGACGCTATTCGACCAAAATCTAAAAATCAAGACGACTCGCGAACTGTAATACCAAAATTGATAGATTTTCATTTTACATCCCTATGTAGCCAAACTTCCTGAGAGATCAACATCAAAGATCTGGAGGAAGACAATCTGGTTACGAATTAACCCTCAAGCACTAGCAGGTTACTTCGCAATATTTGTAACTTCGCGAAAAATGTTCATCAGGCATTACAAAAATTTCAAACAAATAATTGGATGTTGCAATTGCTAGTGCTAACAAATATCGTTTACTTGGATTTCTGGGTCGTGTCTACTATGCATGGCCTATCATTTGTAGTAGAGGTAAAAAAAAATAATGCTAGCAATCCTAGTTGAATAAATTATCTGAAAAAAAAAAAAAAGCTTTTGTGGTGAGTTCTAGAAAACAAAATTTATTTCTATATTGCATAAGCCGAATCTCACAACACTAGTTCTAATCTGTTATAATAGGATTTGAACGGCCTGGTTTACACCCGGTACGGCATTTCTTGCCGTTTCGACAAAATATAAGGGTAAACATCTGTTTTGCGGAAAAATATTGCTGTGTAATGTTTGTAAAGACAAGCCGGCGAATTTATTCATTCATTCATTCATTTATTTGTTATCTGGTACACACTAACTTAAAGAGTCGGTATTACGGTGACGGCTTATCTGCTGAGAACGCAATAATATACTAGTTAAAAGACAGCTGTCACATTTTTCGTGAATTCGGCTCGCCTATCTGAAATTTCGGCTCGGTATTATTTTGTGCCGAAATTTCAGTTGGGCGAACTGAATTTTGTGCCATTCTCGGCAATTAATTACCGAGATCCGGCAAAAAATTTTAAGTGTATAGTGTAAGGTGAAACCTTTTAAATTACTACCTCCGTCTTGTATAACTTTATAAATATTAATGACTTAACTAATCTAATATTTTATTTACTTCAATAATAACAATTAAGCATTATAAGAAGTATGTCAGGAATGTGACCACGGTGCTCCCACAGACCGTTATTATAAAAAAAATGCACCAAAGAATCTGAGTACACCATTCGATTTGTTATGACGTCCAGAATGTCTGGTCAAAATTTCAAAATCATCGTACGGTACATTTTTGAGTAATGCCCTTTTGAAGGTTGTAAAGTACAAAAAAGTGATATAAAAACGACGAAGTACTTATTGTAAAGCACGTTTTTCAACCACCATTTTATGAAACAACTTCCAAAATAGTTTTTACACATTCCAAGGGTTATATTTCAAGACAATAACAATTGGTGGAAAGATTTATTTGAAAATCCCACAGTGCACAGTGGTCTAATCTCGAAAAATCGTGATCGTCCTAGATTTGACTGTGAAAAATTGATTTTATGTACTCCATGTCTTCAGCAAAATTGTTTCATAGAACAAGGCCTTACTTTTGGCGTTTTTAGTTTTTCGATCCATCCACCTAACAGTGAGATAAAAAAAATATTTTTTCTAATTTTCAATATATCAGATTGCTTTCTTCAGCAAAGTTGTGGGAAATTTTAAAAGAAAAACAATTGCTGAATACTGCGATGTCCTATCTGTACGTTGGACACGTCAAAATAGAGTTTTTTGTGGAACACCCCTCCTTAATATCAGTTTTTTGTCTATAATTTTTTTGTAATGGTCAAAACAATGCAAAATATTCTAAGATTTTATTCATTCAACTAATATTTTCACAAGACTTTATAAAATTTATTGTTTTGAAAATCATAGAAAAAGTTATAGACAAAAAACTGATTTTAAGGAGGGGTGTTCCACAAAAAACTCTATTTGGCGTGTCCAACGTACATACAGGACATCGCAATATTCAGCAATTGTTTTTTTTCAAAATTTTTCACAACTTTGCTGAAGAAAGCAATCTGATATATTGAAAATTAGAAAAAATATTTTTTTTACCTCACTGTTAAGTGGATTGATCGAAAAACTAAAAACGCCAAAAGTAAGGCCTTGTTCTATGAAACAATTTTGCTGAAGACATGGAGTACATAAAATCAATTTTTCACAGTCAAATCTAGGACGATCACGATTTTTCGAGATAAGACCACTGTGCACTGTGGGATTTTCAAATAAATCTTTCCACCAATTGTTATTGTCTTGAAATATAACCCTTGGAATGTGTAGAAACTATTTTGGAAGTTGTTTCATAAAATGGTGGTTGAAAAACGTGCTTTACAATAAGTATTTCGTCGTTTTTATATCACTTTTTTGTACTTTACAACCTTCAAAAGGGCATTACTCAAAAATGTACCGTACGATGATTTTGAAATTTTGACCAGACATTCTGGACGTCATAACAAATCGAATGGTGTACTCAGATTCTTTGGTGCATTTTTTTTTATAATAACGGTCTGTGGGAGCACCGTGTGACATAATTATTGCTAAATTCTAAAAACGTATTATATTATAATAATCTATATCCAAATTGACGACAGTGAGGGAAATGTTATATATATATATAATCAAATAAAATAAGATTTCATATTGACATCATTTAACAATTCGAAAAAAAGTAAAGAACAACAAATAGTTACATTTGTATCGTTGTGAATTTTCACAAATTTCTTTCCTATAAAAATTTGCTGGGTTATTGTGTTTAGGTGCTGTTTTATTCCGTTTTGACAGATAAACTCAGTTTAACCATGGTCGAATTTTAGATATTCTAGAGTCCTCTAGAATACCTCGTCGGAAGAGCGTGACAAGGATAATCTAATTTTGCTGCCATTTACCGATATTGGTTGTCCCAGTTTCATTTGCAGAATGTGTAAAAGAGGCCAAGCCCATACGAACCCGCATCGTGTCACATTGTAGCGATAAATTAAATGAAGCAATTAACATAAATACCATCTCCCAAAAGCGATGGACATTCATCGAGTACAAATTGGCCCGCCCTAGCGGTCGAATTGACCGTCTTTTTTCGGTGAACAGTACGTGAAAGAGCCGAAACGATCGGAGAAATTAAAAGTATGAATAATGTTTCAGGCGCCCGTGTTTCCACGTACTAAACTGACACAAGCCGTCATCGTTCGATATAGCATGTCCGCGCCAGCCGGCAGATTGATATTTCATGCTCATAGACATAAACCCTTCTACAGCTCAATTGCAAAGTCCAAAAATTAGTCGAGGGTTCGATAAGCGGTAGCTTCAATACTCAGGCACTCTGCCTTTGTCCTCGAAAAGAAGAAAGTGTACGATCATCACTGACCGTGCATGGGGCACAACCAATCTTTCTATATGGACTGGTCGGTGCTGGCTGGCTTTACTGACCTAAAATTGTGCCACATTCATCCGTCAGGAACATGGCTACAGTACCCGCAAGTGGGAATGGAACGCGCGTGAAATATTATGATTAAACATTTCTAGTTAGGAACTCCCATTGTATTGCTTGAATCAATGGAACATTTCGCATAGAAACAGGTCTTTGCGACTATTATAACATTTCTTTCATCCATGGGTAAGAGATTGACAGGCATCGCTATCGCCATTCAAATGGTGTAATGGATGACAGGGATATATGAGATGCTGCGCCATCAGATCAGATACGAGCAAAGATAAAAAAATTATTGTTCCATGTTTTTTTTTATCTATTGCAAGTCGCATGACTCACATTTATTAAAACTTGTCTTCAACAACATTCTATTTCACATGGTATAGTGTCGTAACCCAGTCTGCGTCATGCAATATCATAATTGAATATTTTCGCTTATACCTAGTATCGAAACAATAAGAGCCAGTTTTATTTAACTAATTTATATCGAGTTCCTTTCCTCCTCAACTAACTTTTTCTTTGAATAAAAAATGCACGGAGAACAAAAACAATTGACACAGTTTCTAAATTGAATGAATATGTGCGTATCCAGACTATCGGAAAAATATTCACGAAGCAAAGCAAAATGTATAGAAACTATTATTGATGATAATCAACGTCCTAAGCGAACCACTATTAAGTCACACCAGGTTTTTATAATTTTAAAGTAACTAAATATTGGAAATGCAATGCAATCATTGCAATATGATTCTTAAACAAACATATTAGAATGCCTCTACCACCCAGATAAAATAAAAGATATTGTCAACATTAATTGATATTGGAAGTGAATTCACTAGTTTACAAGATAAGAATATAATCGTAACCCGTTAAGTTTAAAATTTACTTCCAATGTAAAATGCTGAATCCAAAAATATAGTCAGAAATAAATCAAAGGAACACTTTTTACAAAAATTTTCAATGTATAAATATTCTTAACACTCGAATATAAATGAAAAAAAAAATCCGTGTTTTGATAGTATGTACTAGCAATACTCAGAGGGAGAGATATGCGAAGAGAATGTTGTGAGCCAAACGAACATGTCAAAATCTGAGACAAACGAACAAGAAAGGTAACACATTAAAAGGTATTGCAATCAGGTACAATAAAGGATATATTTTTATTTACACTTTTTTCATGTTTTATTGCTAAACAATGAATTAAGAATGCTCCAAAATTGCTGTATCATACTGATTTTCAACTGGTGGTTCACAAACCTTTTGTATGGTCAACAAAATAATGATCAACTATGGTGAAATTATATTAAATTAGCCATAAACATACAATTTTACACTTTCGCGGTTGTTATGATGCTCTTTATTATAATACTCTCTCTTTATTATTTTCTTTGGGATTTTGAGTTTCTTCGATGCAAAAATAACTGGAGATCAACGAATTGCGAACAGTTGATAGGTAGAATCAAGAAATGCATTCGAAGAGCGGACTTGCAGGCCGTACAACGTTTTTGTTTCGGCATCATCAGAAAACTTCATCAGGAGGCCGGTAACGGACATTTCTCAAATGTTCAATGTTTTGCCTTTCTCCTAGAAAGGCATAGCAATCACTGGAAAAACCAAAGATATAAAAGTGGTCCCAATGGCCGAATGTCATATACCACTCGACCCCTTTCGATGAACTGAGCATTTTCTGTATGTATGTATGTATGTGTGTATGTGCAACTTTTTTTTCTCACTCACTTTTCTCAGAGATGGCTTGACCGATTTTCATAAAATTAGTTGCAAACGAAAGGTCCAGTTGCGCCATAGGTTGCTATTGAATTTCATTGTAATCGGATTTTTAGTTTAGAGATTATGTATCAAAATGTAAAAATAACGAAACATCAATATCTCAGAAACCACATAACCGATTTCAATAAAACTGGTTTCAAATGATCGTGCTGTCTCCAAAACCCTTAACTTTTAAATTTCGTTATGATTGAACATATGGTTCAAAAGTTATGTAAAGAAAAGTTATCCTGAGGTTGTTTAAACTCACTCATTTTTCTCAGAGATGGCTGAACCGATTTTCACAAAATTAGTGTCAAATGAAAGATCTAGTTGCCCCATAGGTTGCTATTGAATTTCATTGTAAACGGATTGTAACTCAGTTCGACGAACTGAGCATTTTCTGTATGTGTGTGTGTAACGCTCTCCCAACTCACTCGATTTTCTCAGAGATGGCTTGACCGATTTCAATGAAATTAATTGAAAATGGAAGGTCTAGTTGCCCTATTAGACCCTATTGAATTTTATTGTAAACTGATATCTAGTTTAGAGGTTGTGTATCAGAATGTAAAAATCACGAAACATTAATATCTCAGAATCTACACAACCGATTTGAACAAAATTGGTTTCAAATGAACGCGCTACCTAAAAACCCTTAACTTTTGAATTATATGAAGATGGAACATGTGGTTCAGAAGTTATGGAAAGAAACGTATTCTGGAGACTATTTAATCTCACTCATGTTTCTCTGAGATGGCTGGATCGATTTTCATAAAATCGGTGTCATATGGAAGGTCTTGTTGCCCCATAAGACCCTATTGATTTTTTTGCAAACGGATTATTACTTTGCCTGTTATTTTTAAAAATGTGATATCCAGCTATGAAAAGAAACATATTCCGAAGAATACTTGGACTCACATACTTTTCTCAGAGATGGTTGAACCGATTTCCACAAAATTAGTATCAAATGAAAGGTCTAACTGCCTCACCCTATTGAATTTTGCTGTAATCGGACTGTAACTTCGTCTGTAATGTATCGAAATGTGTAAATCACGGAACTTCATTAACTTAGAAACTACACAACCGGTTTGAACAATATTGATATCAGATGAACGGGCTAGTTAAGGGTTAACTGATGAATTATGATTGAACACGTGGTTCCAAAGTTTGGCTGCCCTATACGTTTCCTTTTCATTTGATTGTAATCAAACTTAAGCAACCGTTATGTATTAATTTGTAAAACAACGAAAGTCTATTATCTCAAGTATTACACGATTTATTTGAACATAACTAGTGTTATACAAACGAGTCATCTCTCAAACTTACAAAATTCATAACAATTTGATATGCCGTTCAAAAGTTTTGATAAGAAAAGAAATTCAAAGACTATTCAACACTAAACCTGCTTTGATCAATATATATGGCCTCAACATGATTTAAATGTGGTATCGTACTATTTGAACGTTCCCGGTATCGCTCGTGATTAAATTGTTCGAAATTAAGAGTGATATCTTTTATTTCGCCATTTATTAAGCACTGACATTACGTCGAATTTCATATTTTATACTATAATTACAACATCAATATTTTAGAATCCAAAGAGTGAATATACCTTTATTGGATTTAAGCATTCATGTAAATCTATTTTTACAAATAATAAGTTTAAATGAGAAAGGCTGAGTCTGACCGCTAGGTGGATTAATTTAGGTTTTTTTGTTAGTTCACAATGAATGTATTTTCATGAGAAATAAATCAGTTTTTCTTCAAGTTCTTTCACCTTTTTTGACAGTAGTAGAAAAAAATCCAAATTTTTAGTTATCACCCGTTAGTTGATACAAGGGCGAACTGTCATTCAATGGATTATGAGCAGTTTATTTCGTGATATAAAAACCGAAGGACTACGATATATTTTTTTTTAATCACGATTTGCTCAGAAAACGCTGCTTTGTTAGATGATTCACTTCATATGTTTTTTTCAATATATTTTTATGTTTTCGCAAAATTCTATACCTGTATTTAAAATTTTTTGCATAAAAATTATTCCAAATTTTATTTTCAAGATAAATCTGAATGAAGCATTCCTGCCTGGTAGTTTGTTTTCCACTGAATGCTTTTTTCGCACTTATGCACATTTTACATTTGCAAGTGGCAAGTGATGTCCCAGTGAAAACATTTGAAATCAGGTGATTCAATTTTTGGAAACCGCGGGATATTTCAAAGACGCATGGGGCACTTCTGATGAACGCAAAATATTTTGTTGAAACGCGGGATTGTCCAGCGAAATTCGGAGCGTCTGGTCACTTTATACAAATACACCAATCACCAATCATAATTAATCCCTTTGCCGACTGGCAATCGGCAACGATGCGATAAAATTCAGTACTGGAAACTCGAATATTGCTTTACTACTCGAATGTTCTGTCATTGATAAAGAAAGGCGTTGAAACCTAAATACGAACGCGTTACGTTGAGCGCCTAGGTAGCGCCTGATTATAGACTTTAAATTGCATCCAGTTAGGCGATTTACGCTAGAAAGATAACACTGGTAAACACAGGAATTGCTCTAGAGCTCAAACTAAAAAAATGAAAGGTTTTGGTTTTTAACCATTCCTGTGAATTTTGGTAGCCCTAGTGAGGACAACTTTTTCAGAGACTCAAATAAGTTTTTCTATAAGCGACAAACCCGACGAGCAATTACTCTGCTGCAATTTGACGCACTTCTACATGTACTAGGGGCACCAACTTTTACAGGAATGGTTAAAAAGCTATAATCTTTTTAGGGCAACTTTTTTCAGCTTTAGGGCAATATTTTTTCACTTTAACCGATTTGTGTAATTTTTATGTAAAACTAACGCATGACTTTTAATTTATGGAAAATACAAGTTTCTATTTAAAAATATAAAATTTATACATTAACGTTATCAGAATTTAAGAGACTATGTGTTGCGCTAGCGACGAAGAAAAAGAAACCTGGTATCCGAAAGTTTGAACTGCTTTATTGATTGAACGTTAAAATTTCCTGCAATTTATAACGAGGGTTGTAGTATTAATTGCTAGTTTATAATTTTCACTCACGTTTCGTGGGTTTTTACTGCTAGATTGTTCGTGTTCCTAACTAGCCGTGACAATTTGCACCTGCTATTAATACGTATATAAGTTTCATTGTATATATGCTTAATTAAATTCATTTACCGTAGATTTAAGTTCTATTAGGTTAGAGCAGACACGCGCGATCGCCTAACCTCTACCACCTAAGCCCCTATTATTTTAATTTATTTTCATTAAGTATTCGATTAGTTCTATAACTTTAATGCTCCCTACCTTTTACGTACTACTAAAATTAAAAGTTAATGAATCTTTTAACACTCGCGACTGTTTGAGCCAATTTAGCACTTCTACTTATCGTATCACGTTCGATGCTGACAACGATTTTAATACAAAAGGGCTATTGCTCTGCTTCTATTTGGCATTTCCGATAGGCCAGTGCTGCTGGTTGTTGGGTGCGTTGTCGCACGGGGGGTGCGCACAACAGTCCCCCCAGTAGTTCTATCCTGGTCCGAACTACTCATTTTTGCACCAACATCCAGCACCGCAAGTTTCACGGCGGGTCTCTCGTACAGTCCTGAGGTCGTTTGAACTGTTGCTGATCTAACTTGACCATCCTTTGATAAATTAACAGCTACTACTCTTCCTTTCGGCCAGCAGTTTCTAGGTGAGTTTGGGTCAACAATAATCACCACGTCTCCTACAGCTATCGGTTTTATCTGATTAAACCATTTTGTGCGCCGCGAAATTGTTGCCAGATATTCGCTGATCCAACGTTTCCAGAAACGATTTGCTAATAGTTGTGACATCTTCCAGGTACGACGTAAAGCCTCAGGATTGTCATCGAACGGGTTAGAGGGTTTTGATCCATCGAAGGATCCTAACAGTAGATGGTTTGGGGTCAATGCGGGTGAAGATTCTTGATCGATCGGAATGTGCGTCAGTGGTCTACTATTAATGATATTTTCTATTTCACAGAGTTTATTTGTTAGTATCTCGTCGTTGGGAAATCGGAATGACGGATAAATTTCTGCTAGTATTTTTTTTACTGATTGGACCATTCGCTCCCAGCAGCCACCCATGTGGGGAGAGGCAGGTGGGTTGAAGGTCCACGCAGTATTTGGGCTAATAAACTCGTTCATAATCTTTTCTTGATTCAGTGCTGTAAGGGCTTTTTTCAGCTCCTTTTCAGCTGCAACAAAATTTGTCCCGCGATCGCTTATAATCTGAATCGGTGTGCCACGACGCGCTGTAAAGTTTTTTAATGCCATTATACAGGAATCTGCATTTAACGTATAAGCCACCTCAAGATGGATTGCTCTCGTAGTTAAGCAGGTTATCAAGACGCCCCACCGCTTTTCTGTATGACGTCCCACAACGACAATAAGAGGTCCAAAGTAATCCATTCCAACATAAGAAAACGGTCGTGCAAAGGCTGCTAGGCGCGCCTTTGGGAGATTTCCCATACGGGGTGGCTGTGGTTTTGCCAAACGATTTTTGCAGTGTTGACATTCGCGTCGTATTCTCCAGCAGACAGCATGTGCACGGGGAACGTAGTATTTCGTGCACACTGCGTTGACGAACGTACGTTGACACTGGTGATGATAACTAGCATGAATATGTTCTAACACCAGCCGCGTTACGGTATGATCTCTTGGTAATACAACAGGATCCTTAGTGTACTCATCCACAAATTCACAATTGTCAAGGCGACCGTGGGCTCTTAGAACGCCATGTTCATCAATGAAGGGACAGATTTTATAAAGTGCGCTTCGCTTGGGTAGTGGACTTCCGTTTGACTTCGAAACGGCTGCTTTCAAATTTTCTATTTCCGCACCGTACACCGCTTCTTGCGCTCGCTTATAGTGATACGCCTCCGCTTCGAGGAGCTCGTCGTGCATTAGAGGGCCTAACACTAGAGTATTTTTATTGCAATTCCGCTTCAAATTGACAAGGAAGCGTTTAGCATAAGCCGTCATTCGTAGTAAATCGATCCAGTTTGAGAATTAACCTGCGTCTAGACTACCGTGATTTAGTTCCGAATGGTGCAGTAGATTTGAGCGAATCTCTTCAGTTGTCGTTTCGAATTCGGACGGAGTTACTGGCCATTTTGCTTGTGACTTCCATAGAAAGGCAGGCCCTTGAAACCAACGACTACTGCTGCTCAAGTCGGGTAGACGTTGCCATTTGGTGCCCTCGTCTGCCACATTCAACTTACTCGGCACCCACCGCCATTCGGAGAGATTAGTTGATTCAAGTAGCTCACCAACACGGTAAGCGACAAATTGTGAGTAGCGACGGTGATCTGAATGAAGCCAACACATGACATCGCGAGCATCAGTCCAAAAGTAGCGACGTGTTATTTTAATTGTGTGACTTTCTTGTAAACTATTGGCGAGCCGTGTTCCAACGACTGCTGCTTGAAGCTCAAGACGAGGAATAGATACGAACTTCAGTGGTGCTACGCGTGTTTTGGCGCTCAACAGAGCACAGTGAATGCGGTTATTTTCCTCAAATCGCAGGTATGAGACAGCCGCGAATCCAGTTTCGCTGGCGTCAGTGAAGGTATGTAGCTCTACTTTTCCTGATCCTGAACACTGTGGGGAGCCGTACCACCTGGGAATCCGTATTGATTCCACTTGTGGTAGCAACCGTAGCCATATTCTCCATTTTTGGAGTTGTTTTTCTCCAATCGGTTCATCCCATTCTGTCCCGGTACGCCAAATTTCTTGCAAAAGTGTTTTGAGGAACATCAAATAATTCGCAATTAGTCCTAAAGGATCGTAAACACACATAAGCGTGCGTAAAATTTCTCGCTTGGTGGGATGTTTGTGCCCGTGAAGCAAGTCATAATATCGATCCGTAGAGAGTCTGAACTGAAAAACATCGTTAGAGGTATCCCACCACAATCCCAATACCTTTTCGAAACCGAGCTGCGTATCCATATCGAGACATTTTTCAGCCGAGGCGCCGACCTTCAGAGCCTGTAACACGGTAGGTGAATTGGATATCCAATTTCTCATTTCGAATCCTCCTTGTTGGTGCACGTAGCGCACTCCTTTAGCCAGTGCAATAGCTTCAGCTTCTGTATCTACGCTAGCGAGCATATCATCCACATAGTGTCGCCGTCGAATTGCATCTACCGCCACTGGATAATCCTTCTCGAACCGAGTCGCATTTTTGTTCATAATGAACTGAGCAGTGCCAGGGGAACACGTTGCCCCGAAGGTCATGACTCTCATAGCATATTCGCAAGGAGTTTTCTCTGTCTGTCCATCACACCATAGGAAGCGTTGGCAATGCTGATCGCTATCATTTATTAATACCTGGTGGTACATTTCGCGGATCTCACCGCTTATAGCCACCCGTCGCTCGCGAAATTTGTACAGCACTGATGGCAAGGATGTCAATAAATCTGGTCCTTTTAGAAGGACTGAGTTAAGCGAAATACCCGAGACTGTTGTGGCCGCGTCCCACACAATTCGCATTTTTCCCGGTTTGTTTGGATTAAAGACCGGGAATATAGGTAAATACCACACACGATCCATCGGCGCTGTGATTTCATTAGGTGAGAGCTTACGGATATAACCTTTTTTTAAGTAGTCGGCTATTTTGTCTTGTAGTGCTTTTGCCAACTGAGGTTCACGATGCATCTTTTTCATAAGACAGACATGCCTTTGTAAGGCCATAGGTTTACTGTTGGGAAGTCTTATATCATCAAACTTCCACAGAAGCCCTGTTTGATAACGCCCATCTTGGTAGGTTGTCGTAGTACGAAGAATGTTCATTGCGCGGTTGTCAGCGTCGGACGTAGGAAGAATGTTTGGTTTATAGATTCCGAGGCTTTCAAGAGCAAAATAATTTTTTACCGCGACGTTAAGGTCGCCATCACTACTATTATTCTCACTATAGGAGTGCGCACAGATGTGATAACTATACGGGGCAGTTTTTTCTTTCGCTTTAGTGAATGCTAGACAAGTTCCGTATATCAGCCATCCCAACCTCGTTTTGGCGGCAATTGGTTCGTGTTCTTTACCTTCCCGGTATTTTAACGGGTGTATGATTCGAATGTTGTCCATACCTATCAGAATACGAGGTCGTACATTGGTGTACGAGTCTACGGGTATTCCTCGCAGATGGCTGTGGCTTGCCGACAATTTTTCAATCGATAAGGATTGGGCGGGTAGCTTTAGCTCTTTCACTGTATAAACGTCAGTAAGACGACGTTTGCTTTTCTGATTCCTTGTTCCTGATTCATTTACCTCTACTCTTTTTGCTGACTCTTCGTAGCGACAAGTGTCAGCAGTCCATCTGAGGCATAATGGGTGCTTTTCCCCCTTTAACTTGAGCTCAGCCGCTAAACTTTCTTCGATCAAAGTCAGCGAGGATCCACAGTCTAGAAATGCGTGCGTATTTACGGAAAATCCGTTATTGTGTAGCGTCACGGGAATATATTTAAAGAGAACTGATTTTATATCACCTTGATGAGTGTTACATGAGTATTCATATTCATTAGTCTCTGTGAATCTATTCACTGGGGCTTGTCCTGCGCTCATTTCAGAATTTCTCGTAACGAAATCACTTCTACCGTCATTGTGCAACAACGGATGGTGCTTGTAGTGGCAACCATTTTTACCGCACGACTTAGTAGATCTGCACTGACCTCTGTGTACACCCAAACAGCGCCGACACAGCTAATGAAAATGCAAGGCATCCCACCGTGATGAGTATCCAAGAGCTAGGAATTTTTGACACTTGTTCACTGCATCACATTTCCCGGCGCAAATGACGCACTTCATACCATCATCGAAGTCGTTGCTTGAGTTTCCCAAATGCGTGTTTAGAAAACCATCGTCCTTTCGACCACGCCTAGGTTTACCAGCTGCCCCAGCAATCGATGAAGGCGAGACCACACTGGCTGCTTCAGCTAATTTATATAGCCATTCACTGAAATCCAACAACGAGGCTTGCTGCAACCCTAAACGAAATGTTGCCCAGTTTAGTTGTATCATTGGCGGCAGTCGATCAACTAACCCTTGCAAAACCGAAATATTGCGTAGGTGTTCCTCCATGTTGCTGGCTTGCATTGTAGCAACCAGGTTCCGAACGCCGAGCGCGAAATCTATGATGGAAGTTAAGTTTTCCGCTGTGGGGTCAGGAATTTTATTCACCTCCTGAATCAGAGAATTGATAATAATCTCTGGGCGACCAAACAGCATCTTTAGCGTGGATATGACACGATCTAGGTTAGCCGGATGCAGGAGCTGGCATCTAACAGCCTCTAACGCCTTACCTCGTAGACATTGTTGCAATCTGACCATTTTCCTCTGGTGTATAACCACACATTCGAGTGGTATTTTCATAGGTTGCAACGAATAGCGGCCATTCGCCAGGTGCGCCGCTGAATATGGGTAGCTCTTTCGCGACCGCTTGGCGTGCGGCAACTTGACTATTATTGAGCAGGGTTTCGTTCATCAAAACACTATACCTTGGTCCGCGTCCGGTACGGTCAAAGGCTAAAGGCGACGATTGATGCCGAGGTATTTTTAATGCAGGATTAGCGGTTCGTGATCCTGCCTCTCCCGATTGTGACGAGTGGCCCATCGTCATCATGAGCGCGTACTTCTTTTGTAAGAATTTACGCTCTAGCTCGTATTCTTCTTCTAGCATTTGTAATTGTAGCTCTGGCGACAGCTCTGTGCCAGCTCTTGGTATTGAGTCCACAAAATCATCTTGCTCATCATTATCGCTATCTATCGGTGCTGTTGGAGTAACTGGCGGTTCGGAAGCTTGCATCGATGCAGAGGCACTTTCAGCCTTTGTGCATGCTTCGCAGCTCCATTCTTTGTTAGCGATATCGTCCGATACATTTACGCAGTTATAATGGTGCCACTTGTTGCACTCGTCGCAACTAACCATTCTGCTATCATCGGGTGCTTGGCACAGCGGACAGCTTTGTTCCGGGATGGCGGGCTTGACTCTTTTATTCGCAGGCATTTCACTTGGGCAAGGGAAACGAAATTTTAATATGTTGCGCTAGCGACGAAGAAAAAGAAACCTGGTATCCGAAAGTTTGAACTGCTTTATTGATTGAACGTTAAAATTTCCTGCAATTTATAACGAGGGTTGTAGTATTAATTGCTAGTTTATAATTTTCACTCACGTTTCGTGGGTTTTTACTGCTAGATTGTTCGTGTTCCTAACTAGCCGTGACAATTTGCACCTGCTATTAATACGTATATAAGTTTCATTGTATATATGCTTAATTAAATTCATTTACCGTAGATTTAAGTTCTATTAGGTTAGAGCAGACACGCGCGATCGCCTAACCTCCACCACCTAAGCCCCTATTATTTTAATTTATTTTCATTAAGTATTCGATTAGTTCTATAACTTTAATGCACCCTACCTTTTACGTACTACTAAAATTAAAAGTTAATGAATCTTTTAACACTCGCGACTGTTTGAGCCAATTTAGCACTTCTACTTATCGTATCACGTTCGATGCTGACAACGATTTTAATACAAAAGGGCTATTGCTCTGCTTCTATTTGGCATTTCCGATAGGCCAGTGCTGCTGGTTGTTGGGTGCGTTGTCGCACGGGGGGTGCGCACAACACTATGCGTTTCACACGTCAATGCTGAATTTTGAGCAGTTATTTCAATTTTATTTTAAATTTAGTAAAACTGTAACTGACAAAGCTCTTGAAACGGATGATCCCTGTCGACTCTGCTTATCTTTTCGAAAAAATATTGTAGCACTGAAAAACTATTATGTTTGTCGCGAAGGTGATGATGGATTTTGTGATTATTGATGTAGCATAGATTATGTATCAAAATGTAAAAACCACGAAACATCATTATCTCAAAAACTACTGAACCGATTTGAACAAAATTAGTTTTGAATGAACTGACTGCCTAACTTTTATGTTTCATGAAGATCGAATATGTGGTTCAAAAGTTATGGAAAGAAACGTGTTCTGAAGACTGTTTAATCTCACTCATATTTCTTGGAGATGGCTAAGGGGCCGTTCCTAAACCACGTGGTCATAAAGAGGGGGACGGGGGGATTTGTCAAAAGACCACGAAAGACCACGCATGGGGGTGGGCGGGTTAACGAAATGACCACGTGGTTTTTTTTCCCAGACTTATAATTTATTGTTGCCACCAAGTCAAGAATGAAGCTGTTGCATTTTAAAAATATAGAATGTACTGAAAGTTTAATAAAAAAAATGTAATAAATTTAAGCGAATTTTTAGCATTTGACAAATCAAAAAACCACGTGGTCAAAGTCGCAAGGGGGGGTGGGGGTTTTCCAAAAGACCACGAAAGACCACGGAGAGGTACGGGGGGTATAAAGAGTGATCAAAATATAACCACGTGGTTCAGGAACGGCCCCTA
Source organism: Wyeomyia smithii (assembly GCF_029784165.1). Classification (NCBI taxonomy): domain Eukaryota; kingdom Metazoa; phylum Arthropoda; class Insecta; order Diptera; family Culicidae; genus Wyeomyia; species Wyeomyia smithii. The sequence goes on along the minus strand of NC_073696.1, from coordinate 127,887,318 downwards.
AACCGATTTTCAAAAAATCAGTGTCATATGGTAGGTTTAGTAGCCCCATAAGACTCTATTGATTTGTTTTGCAATCGGACTATTACTTTGCCTGTTATGTTTATAAATGTGAAATACAGTTTTAAAAAGAAACATATACCGAAGACTACTTAAACTCATTCACTTTTCTCAAAGATAGCTGAACCGATTTTCACAAAACGCCTCATAACACCCTATTGAATTTTATCGTAATCAGACTGTAACTTTGTCTGTAATGTGTCAAAATGCGAAATTCACGAAATTATCTCAGAAACTACATAACCGATTTGAACAATCTCCACAACAGCTTTTGGCGTCTGAGTCACCTTTGTGTGGGTACGTGTTTTAAGGGTTATTAGGTGAGTGATATAATATAATAAGCAACATGCATACATTAAGTTTTTTTTAATCATTTTTTTGGTTTTTAATTTCAAAAGTATCACAATGGTATCGCTCTGAAAAGTTTTATAACTTGTAAAAACGCTAAAAATTCCATGAATTCCTGATTGTTTGTTAATGTAATTCTTATTCTGTATACAAATCCGTACTCCCTTCAGTTATTGTTAGTTTAATTGAAATGTTTGCTTGTCAACCACTAGCGCAATGCTGATTCATTGGTATGGTATCAAGTTTATATTTTGGCTTTCACACCTTAATTCGTTGAATTTTTGCTGACTTTCCTCATCACATCCAGCGTTGCAGTCACGTTACATTCGAAATACAAATAGCTATCTAAGGTCATGTTGCCAATTGTACATCACACAAAAATTGGCTTGGTGGATAAATCATTCGTTATCACGAAGTGAAAAGTTTTATTCTAAACCCCTGAACTAAAAATAATAAAACTATTATCGAGTAATAACTTTGTATATCGCACTACTGCGTTAATTGCACTGTTTTATCTGGTGGTCTTGAGCTTCCATCGCAAAAACAGGAATGCTGCAACTCTCAATACAACAAAGATGACCACCAGGGCGACAATGTCCAGCGTAAAGTTAGCGTCCAACATGTCCAACTCTTCCAGCGTAGTTGTCGGAGACTTGAAATGACAATATACTTGATAACACTTCAGCTTTTCACGGCCATATGAATAGGTAGCCAGCGCAGTTCCCTCGAATCCATAACGAATGTAGGACAGATATGTGATCCATCGAAGATAGATTGGAATGGCGTCGAACGAAACAAAGAATCCGGAGAATAACAGGAACGGTACGGACATGACTGGTGCCAAAAAGACACCGTTTTGTACGTTCATAGCCGCTCCGACGACTAAACCCACACTTTGAGCAACGAATGAAATCAGCAAGCAAGAACCAAGAAACATGGAAAAGCGGAACCATTCCAGAGGCTGTGATGTAAAGTAATAAACTATCGATACGTAGAACACGCAAAATATCGCCTGGAAATGCGAAGCTCGTTAATAATGGTAAACGTTATTGATTATCCATCGAAATACTCACTTGAAATGGAATGTCCGAAACTGTGATCGCCAAATAGTATGACCTCAGTGAATACCAACGATTAAAATTTTCCTTCAACAAGACTGGCATCTCGAGCGGGACTGTTCGAAAAACCAGAAGATAATCTTAGTTTTTTGAATATATAGGTAAATAAATAACTACACTTACATGATAGAATGGTAATCGTCATGGAGGTGTACATCAGGAATAGCATGTTGAAGAACAGGAATCCAAGATTGCTAAGTACTTTGGCGCCGTCGTTACCGATATCGTAGTACAAAGCACCGATCAGAAAACCAACCAGAATATGGGCGAATAAACGAAGATACATAAGTGTCTAGAAAAAAAATAGCGGATTTATTTTCAAATACTGTAGAAAAATAAATATTAAATTCTTTGATTTTCCCTGACCTAAAATATAAAATTAATTTCCCTGTTTTTTTTTACCAGCATTCTTATATCGTTTTAGCGTTAATGAGCCGTTTGAAACCTATCTTAGTTAAAAAAATTCACTGATTGTTTTTCAATTTCCTTGAAATTACAAAATTTCTTAAATCGAAAAGTAAATTCTATGATTTTCTAGGTTTTCTTCACCCTGCAATTAATAGTAAGAGAGGTGGGCTGAGACTGGAAAACTTGGTGAAGCACGCTTTTGTTAATAAATTGCAAACTATCAACATAGTGAAAAAACTATTTCGATCAACAGATTTTTTATATTCAAATTCAAACTACCCAGATAAATACTAAAAATTTTGATCGGACCGTTGAAATTACACAGACCCTCCAGATATTCATGATCAACTTTTTGATAAAAAATTGGTTTTGATAAAGATTTTTAAAACAAAACAAACAAGCTTACCCAGTCACGTCTGCTGAACAACAGTGTTCGTTTCAAAACCACCCAGAACTGGTGAAACTCGGAGGTTGGGTACCGTTCCGGTGATAGACCGGCATCAATTTGTCCATCAGCGGGCAACAGAGCGGTATTGACTTCCGGTTCCTTTTCTGGCTCAACGCTGATTTTGACAGTCTCCGTCGTAGTTTCCTTCGCGATGTCATTAACCATGGACGGTGGAAGTAATCCGTTACCTCCAAGATTCAAATTTTCAGCATATTTGTTACTGTTGCCATTCAGCTTGTCGTAGTTGGACTTCAGATTAGCATTGACATTTCCGTTTTCGTTTTTCTTGTTTTTCAACGCTGGAAAATCATTCTCGCCACGAACATCTCGCTTGCCGTTGTCGATAGCATTCACCAATTTGCGCGTGTGATCGCCGTGTTCACCGCAGGCAACTTCAATAATGTAACTGGCCGGATTGTGGTAGGACGGACATTCTAAGTCGAGGGTTCCCAAGAATGGTACCAATTGCTTGGTGCTTCCCTGATACACGCACTGCCCGTCGGCAAGAGTGTACAGTTGGTCAAACATTTCGAATAAGCGAGCCGACGGTTGATGAATCGTGCAGATTATTGTCCGCCCTCCTCTAGCGAGGAACTTCAACAAGCTAACGCACTGGAAACAAGTTGACGAGTCGAGACCGGATGTCGGTTCATCGAAAAACATAATTGGAGGGTTGTTGACCAACTCTAAAGCGATTGAGAGACGTTTCTGTTGACCTCCGGAGAGATTTCTCGTCAGTGTCGCTCGATGTTCGTCTAATCCAAGTGTTTCCAAAATTTCCTTAATCTGAAAATGTTAAAAACAAAACTCGTACTGCTTTCCAAGTGCCTACCGAAAGGCTAACAATCGCAACGATCACTTACCACATGTAGTTTTTCGCTTTTCTCGATTCGCTGACTCAACTTTAAACTGGTAGCTACATGCATTGCTTCTTCCACAGTCAGATTGGCATGCAACTGGTTGTCCTGCATGATATAGGCCGACAACTTGCGAAACTGACTAAGATTACGCTCCTTTCCATTCATCGTAATTGATCCCTCGATGTTTGTGGTCCTACAAGCAAACAACATGAATGACAAAATTTGTTTTCTTTTTGCCCCTTCCCCGCTGCTCAGTCATACTTGTAGCCGGTGAGAATGTTTAACAGTGTGCTTTTCCCCGCACCCGAAGGTCCCATGATGGCCGTCAGCTCGCCCGATCGCAGTCTGCCGCTGACTTCCTTCAAAATGGTCTTCACATCTGACACAGAAAAAAACGAAAACAGAAATAATTAATTACAGAGTGAACCTTTCTTGAATTACGATGAAAATAATCGAATCCCAAGCCAAATGTGAAAAGTGTTCAAGGTAACAACATATCCCGTCAAGGTGGTTTTCCAGCACGTGTCACGTTGCTGCTATTTCCCACCATGAAAGCAGGTAGTAATTACTGTTTCTGTTTCATATTGATTGTACGTTTATCGATAAAAGATTCGCGATGCACTAGTGGCTGATCGCGTGCTTAGATTACAGGTAGGTAATTATTGTACAGTCTCGCTTGGATAGATGTATCAAAATGTGTATAACGAGTCATCTTCCAACGTGCTGGATCTTGCTAATTGTCCTTGGGCTCAACATGCAACGTACGAGTGCCTCGAATTTTCGCTTTACAAATTCTGCTGCGTTAATTTCTCTCTTGTTATCAGAGCAATTTTCAATTAGCTGAGGTTTGATAGGTCGGTTTCGGTTGTATTAACAAACAATATTGAGAAAAATATTGACATAAGTAGGATTGCAGTGAATCAGTTAGTTACACTGGATGATAGTTCAGTTTAAAAAAACTGTTGTTGCTTTATCTCCGGAGTCAACAACCGACGCAAAATATATTTTGCGTCAGTTTTTAAGATAATTCCACCCTTGATCGTGCTGAGTTACTTAAAGTTAAAAAAGGCAACTAATCCCGACATTTATAAGATCGGTCTATCACAGATAACTGCCGACGTATGATTTAATTTGGCACTCACACTTTAAATCCTGGCGTAAATGATGATTTCTATATACATGACCCCCTTTGACCATTTTAATTTATTACCTCGCAATTGCCCTGTTTATTGCTAAACGAACATTATTCGCAAACAAACTGTAGGTCTGCCATCTCAGGTTATTTAAGCAAATATAAATTCTACTCTGGCGAAACCGTCTTCAATAGGTATTTGACTTGATTTATTTTTTCTCAAGAAGATCAACCAGTATTTCAAATAGATCCTACATTAATTGATGCAAACTTTAAACTACAGTTCAATAAATGAAAGGATATTACTGGAAATGACGGCTTCTAATAATCTACCTGTAAAACACCCCAAATATTTGGTGTTTGTTCATTAATATTCTAATCTTGCTGTCAGCATTGCTTCTTGTGTGCAAATAAAAACAAAAATGCCAACGGTTTCGCATAAGTAATCAAGTTGTGAGTTTTTTGTGTTTTCTTTCCTTGTCTCGCCAAGGTTTACCAGTTTTTTTGCGGTGATTTCGAATTGATGTTTCGTTTGCAGTCACTCAAAGTACATGAGAAACACGGTTACTTGCAGTGGCTTTGAGTTATAAAAGGGTCTAATATTATCTAATAATACGAGAATGCAATCAATCTAGAATATCAATGTTATCTTTCCAAGCTGAGATCGTACACTTCACAGTGAACTGGTGTTATTTTTCAATTCATTAGATCGATGACGCATGCTATTAATTCACTGAAAGAGACATTCAGAGTCTAGCAAGAAGAAAAAATCACATTCATCACCGCAGGTAATTTCAAACCGGTTCTTGAGAAACCTCAGAACACGAATAGCGTAATCAAAAGTTAACTATGGTTTTTTGCATCATTTTAGGTAGGAGCTTGTGCCGATTTGCCCAAAAATTTGTTTAGTTTGAAATAAAAAAAAAATGAAATCTTTAATATAAAATTATAGTATTTACCACAGTGTATTGACCGTTACACTATCGTATTAACTTAAGAGAAAAGTAAAACATACATTCAAGCAAGAACAATATTGATCCCAAATACAGTGTGACCTTTCATAGTTCATCAATACCATTGTGTTATTTCAAAAAATTTGCTTTAATGCGTGCTTGATGCCATCAATAAAGAATACACTTTTATTTCATAGAAAAAAAAAACATTTTTTTACTAATATTTGCTTTATTCTTCACGATATGTATACATATTGATAAAATTGGCGTAAAGTTTCCAAAATCTTTTTTTTTTTGCGATAAAACATGCTAGCAAGAGTTGGATGATGTGGAACCACATTCAATGTTATGCAAAATTAGCGCAACTTTTGCTTAGGTTTGGAAACTGGATAACAAATGTGTCTCAGCTATGACGCGTATAAACATATAATCATGCATTTTTCGTGTTTTAGTCGACAAAAACCACTAAAATAACAAAATGTTCACCACTAATAGTATCAAATGATATATTTGTACTGGGAATGGTAAAAGACTTGAAAAAAAAAACTGTCAAATATGTTAGGATTTCAATATAAATATTGCTAATTAACAAAGTGTAGGTGCCACATTCCCCTTTCGAAGCAGACTTCACAGCTAACTGTTAATGTATAGCAGCGGTTCTCAACATGGGGTATGCGAAAGCCTTTAGAGGGTACGCGAAAGAAATATCAGTAATGGAAGACAAAGCAATTTTTCTTTATAATACTTCATTTGTTGTTCCAATTTGCTCTTAAAACATGACTGTAGTAATCGAAAAAAACATAGTTCAATTTGAAATCTAAACTAGACTACCACAGCATGATCTACCACTACTCTTTTCCACTACGCGGGAGCATTCCAAGCCAGGGGGTACAATTGATTTGGAAAATTTCGCCAAGGGGTACGCGGAGAAAAAAAGTTGAGAACCACTAATATATAGAACAGTTGCATGATAAGTGCTAGAACTAATGGTTCTGTTGTGAAGCTTTTACTTGAAGAATGCTATCGAGTGGGGAATGATAACAAGACTTCAAAAATAAATCTGTTTAAAAATTTGCTTAATTGAAAATGTATAGATAAATCACCCTACAACATCTAGAAACAGGACATCAACATTACATACATAAAACATATCTTGATTGATTTTTGTCCAAAATTTTAAGTTCCGGACAGTAAATATACTTTGAGCTGTTAATATCATTCACATAAAGCTTGCTTCATTTAAAATCCGGAATAAATGAATCAGCTCTATTTCGGAATTGGTTTGACTAAAGGAAAATGTTAGTAGTCAGAATGAAGGTTATTGTGGTTTCAGAGAAAATTATAAGGAAACTATTTCGTCAGTCGTCGGATGAAATCGCAAACACTCTTCAGAATAGTCCTCCTCAGCGGCTAGTTTGTTTCAATTTCTCTCCATATCTTTTCCCGTCTTCTTTATTTCATATTCCGTTTGATTGGGTGAAATTGGGAGCAGTTACATTTTTAACATTTCAACATTTAATTATTAATTTCATCTCACATCGTGGTCTTAAATCAAAAGAAAAGACTCAGGCGCTACCTAAAACTGTCCCAATATACAGGGTGGCAACGTGAAAGTGGTACACTTTACTTGAGTCATGAAACTTAAACCTGTTTTTATTTCTCTTCGGAATCGATTTCAATAACATCTATAAGTAGTTAAATTACAATGTACTCAATTGAGTTTCAATCTTCCACCTTTGTGTTTGATAACGGACCGTAGGTAGACGCTTTTCGAATTCATTGCAAACCACACGCACAACTTCGTTCGGCATTTAGTCCCAAATCTTCATCAAACGTTTTTTAATGTGTCCAAACTCAAATGCCTAACGTTGTCCAACTTCTCTAGTGTGTACCCCCCGGGTCCAAATCTGGTGGCGATGCAGGCCATTCAGATGAACTGATGAAACAAGGCAAGTTCTGCTTACATCATTCCTGAACTATCAATGCCTTATGCTGGTGCTGAATCTTGTTGAAAGCAAAAACTGTCTTTCCCAAAAAGTATTTTAGCGCAAGCATGCAATTTTTTTTGAAGGCCCTCCATCAAACCCCTACACCAAAAAGCTCACACAGAGAGCCCCCTGGTATAGATTCCTTACATATGACTGCAAATGGCAAGTAGTACTCCTTATTCATTTTCACGCCCCTGTCAATGAATAGCAATGGTAATTTCCCTTTGGTCGATATACCTCCCCAAACCATTACAACTGACACATTTTAATATCGCTCGACTGCTCTTTTATCGGCTGATATATCACGAGGGCATGCTTCATAAACACGGTAATTTTGATTGTTTCAAGTTGCCTTCAGAGTAAACAGCTTTTCGTCCGAAAAAATAATGTTGTGACCTGCGTGTGTCTCCAGCAGCAACCGAGATCTAGCAACTCTGTCGGCAATATTTTTACGACTTAATCCGTGAAATTTCTGCTCCTAAAAAGCTGAGTATTCATGATCTTTTTTGATAACATTTTGCATGGAAGTGTGGCTCATGTTCATGATTGCTCATGATTAGGCCACGGAACGGGCTGGATTTCACCGGAAACGTTCCTTCACTGCTTTGATGACCGCTGGAGTCCGAACACTCTGTTTTTCACCAGGTTTCTTCTTGGGAACAACCGAATAATCTGCTTAAATTCAGATGTGACAGCATTCTTCGGATCTCGATGTTAGTTTATCCTCGCAGATGCAAAACGCTTCTTTATTCTCTATTTGAATCCATTGCAATTTTCTTGAGAGGGGAACTGAAACATAATAACAGTAAAAAAAGTCACTCTTTCAAAACATGCTAAAATGTTTGTCATGCTGTGACAGAAAATACAACGTTTTCAAAATCAATGGAAATCTGTCCACGTAGAATGTGGATGGCTCCTAATGTAATGTGTTGTTGCCATATACGGTGTTCTTTCGTTCTGGCAGAAGAAGTTGTCGTGGACGCAGTATTAATGGAAGCACCTATTTTTTTGGTGGTATCCCGATCTGAGAGCTCTTGATTTACCTTGATTGTCTTTAACGATCGCACTACGAAGCTTACTCTGATCCTTTCGGGTCACGGTGATCCATTCTCAGAAATATTTGAGCTCACAGTTGATCTGGCCAATTTCAGTGTTCATGCGTTTTTAGAGCAGATCTTGTTGGGATCTCGACGGCAGTGTACAGAATTATTTTTCTTCTTTTGTCTTCCGTTTTGTACAACTTTCTTCGAACTTCACGTATCGGGATAAAACTTTCATCACTGGAAAGCGAACAGTTACCAAACAAATGTCTGCCAAACTTCGACCACTAGGGGTGCTGTTCTACAACTGACAATATTTTCGGGTTTCAAATAAAACATTCTTCAGTGCCAATAATTCAATTTATTATGATTAAAGAGCTTTCGGTTCATATCCACTGGAGAAAAATAAAATATTGTTACACTTCAAAACATTTGAAAAGTGGTTAAGTTGCCTAACCGTCTTTTAGGTTCACATCATTTTGAGCACCTTCAAAAGTTTTAAAAATTATCGTGCTATTGCGACGATCAATAAATTCAGTATATATCAAATTGGTTCGCTTATGTGTATCATAATTCACGAGCTCGTTCTGTGACGTGAGCCGAAATTTAAGCTTTAAATGCCGTCAACAAAATATGTGTGAGTAAAATCAATAACACCTCCAAATCGATTCACGTGTAGAGACCAGTGCCTTAGAATATCAATGTTTATTCATGAGTAGATGAATTGAGTTAATCTCAGTGTCAGCACATTTATTCTCTGGTGCAACTCAGTAACCTATGTTCATTGCGACGATGCATGAATATCGTTTCTCATATTCAATGACAGAACAGTGGAATGAATATCAAAGGCCTCGTAATGATATTCAAAGAAGCTTCGGTGATTATCAATCCAAGTAGTGCAAATCTGTTCAGACGCTATACACTGCCCAGTACAGTATAAATGGTCGAATAAGGTTAATTTTGATTTTCACTATTTTGATATGATATTCATTTTTAACGATCGAAATATCAACACGAGTGTTAAAGTTTATTTTGTCGGTGTTCATCGGTTGATTGGTATCATGAATACCAATCTTTATCATGAATAAAGACGGCTGAAAATCGTTGCTTTTGAATATCATGACAGTGAATATTCTCAGCACTGGTAGGGACCATACGGCTTCGATGGCCTTGATATGAAGCGGATGACCAATCAATCAAACTTTTTCTAACATTAACTACCTTTACGAACAAATCTGTACGTAACTTCTAATACGAACACACCTCGAGGTTAATTTAGCAGGAGGATAGTTGACTTTTGATCCCTGCCCGCTGTCAATGGTGTAGTGTTTGGCAAACAGTGTTGGTTATCTCTTCCGGTTCACATGAACTTGCATACAGATTAAGAGTTGAAACAAAGGTTTTGTGCCGATAAACGTATTAATGCGTTATCAGTTGATTGAATATTCATTCTCGACGGACACTCGGTCGCTTGGCAATCGAATGTTTTTGCTCATTATCGACCAGTAGCCAGGTTCCGAGGACTGGGACAGTTGGTAACAAATCGCTCGTTTGTATATGGATGGATTGTAACGTTCACTGAACCGAAGAATACTCCCGAGTCATGTGTAATAAGCATGCAGCGCATACAAAGAGGAACAAGCTTGCAATGTAAATGAGCCCGCAAAGGAAGCACAAAGAAATTCAAATCTGAGCTGAATCATTTTCTCCGACTCATGTTTACGTGAGTGGAAAAAGTGAAATCAAGCTTGCGCTGGATGGGCTAGACTGAACGATTCTTAAGTTGGCATTGGCTGATTAAATTTCAATCAAGTCGACTATCTTATTGATTACGATGTTTCATTATCAATATTAATCTATGGCAGATGGAAAAAAATGTCGGAGTTCGAAAACACTTAATATTCAACATTTCAACCCGGGTGAGTTTTTGGTTTGAGATGACATAAAGTATATACGCATATGTCTGCACGTGCCATTCAATATACTAAAAACTATAACCGTTATGTTACTTACTGTTGCGGCGTCCTTCCTTGACCCGGTAGTTTAGATTATGGAAAGCCAAATCCACGGCCGGTCGCGTTGGCAAGTGAGATAGCGTTTTGGGCTGTGAAGGCACAATCTGCACACGGACGGTGCCATTTTTCCTATTGTCATCGAGTAAATTATTAGTTACACTGCAACTGCCACTTTCATTCGCTTCGGACATGGTTGCTCTTTTCTCTCTCGCGGACACTTATTTCTTCTTCTTTACTTGCTGAGCCTGAAGCAAGTTTTCTCTACTAGCAATTCACGATATGTGTGTACTGTGTATGGACGTAACAATTTCGTTTTCAATTACCTACACCTCTCTTCTGCTGCATTACGACTTACTGCAATTTATATCTGAACACTAGCGTAAAGAGCATAAAACAACTCAAGCCTTCGAAGAATCCCACACCATGCGTAAAACGATGGTGAGTAGCAATGCGATTCTAATAGAACATATGCGCGAGAACAGGTACTAGATTCATCCAAATTCACAGGCGCACGACCTTCTGTATCTGGCAGTTGTTCTTCCCTTATTCAATCGGACCACTATGAGACGGCAGAAAGTAACTTCAGAACAGCCTGTAGACACTGCTGTTCGGAGAACGACTGAATGCGTGCTGGACGATATAATGTTTTCAAGTCGCCGTCATCGTCTGACGATGACTAAAATTATACCTATGCTAGCGTACGCGCACCACAGTTGTATAGTGTAGGTTTGGTACCTCCGTCACACGGCATCATGGCAACTGCGCTCATACGAACACCGTTTCAACCGCCGTGAATGGGAACGTGTTCAGATACAAAACATGAACCTCATAGTAAGCTTATAGACGCACATATAGACGGTGCAGTGACACTACTACAGGTCGACACCAGGTGCAATACATTCAGTGATGTTAACTGATCGTAAGCCAAGTTTACTCTACCAAAGGCACACTTTGGGTGAGTTATCTGTAAACTTGTTACTATGAGGAATTACGAATAAAATTCACGAGTGAATTGTTTCATTATCAATTAATTATGGATTAGTTTTTGACGCGGGACGATAAAAATTTTATAAAAGGTACCTTTATAACATCAATCTGAAATATTCCAAAAAGATGAAAAAATGACGCTATTTTGACGCTCATTTTCAAACACGTTTTCCTCAAAACTATCGATTTTGAGTTGTGCCAGTATTGAATTCAACTGACGATATCTTCTAATGTCCCTATTAGTAAGCCTATGCAACGGCTTCGAAATTATTTTAAGAGTAAGATTCATATAATAAATTTGATTTAATCAGCGTTAAATAAGTCAAAACTATTCACTATAACAACGTAAGTACTGTTCGATTTGAGAGATTTAGTTGGATTTGGTTTTATATTTTTTTATTCAGATGCATTAGGAGAAATTCTTGGTGCTTATTCAACAACAACGATACGCTTGTGCCTTGTCAAGCGAATGTTGTTTGTACTAAAAACACTAAAATTTTAAATATTGCCAGATGTAAACGAAATTCTTTCGAGTGTTATTAAATATATTATAAAAAAAGGTTTTAATTAAAGGCTGAGAATGAAAATACGAAAGTCACCACAAACAAATTGATTTTGTCTGCGGACTCTGTATCATTTGTAACTAAAAATCCTTCTATTTACAGTGTTTAGTCCCACGTTCATACAACCCGTAGGAGACCTTGAAGTATTCTAATTTAAAATCAATTTTTTGTTTCATAGCTCAAAAACCTATTTATTATCAATCAAAGCGACCCCGATAGAAAAATATGTTTAATCTAGCATGATAGCCGTTTTGGCAATATAGTTCATTCCAGAAAATGCTTTTCTATAATTAGTATTGTATACAAAACATAACGTTACGACCGCAATAAAACTAAAAACCACTTTGGAAATACAATCAGATGGGTTCGACGGATAGATTCGAACGTTCATAAGAAAACAAACGAAACAGAAGATTTTAACAGTTTCGCTGAGAACGAATACTTCAATCGCATTAGCGTAGAACGCAGAGCTTTAAGAATAGATTGCAGTTAGATTCGTTTAGATTTGTTTGATAACGATTTGAAACGATGATAAACATCGAATAAAGTTTTTGAGTTTTCTTCATCGTTGTTTTTTACGCAAAAACATAATTGAAGTAAAGATAAGAAACAACTGCGAAATCCGAGCGTCATTAATTTTTGTTCAGTGTTATTAGTTTTTGTATCCAAAACAATAGAATAATGCTGGAACCTCATGGGACACGTTCAAACTTACACCGCAGACTGACAACCTTAGTAACAACAGTCTCCGACTGGATGGAATCGAATTCTGATATCGACGTTACAATAGAAGGCTAAATTTTCCATTAGAAACACAAATGGATGAAAAATTGAGCCCAAACTGGATCGAGCCGTCAACTCAGGTGTTAGGGGTACTATCTCTCTGGATAAGTTTTTGAGCAGTAACAACGGAATCGAGGGAAACGAACATGCTGACAATCTAGTAACACCAGGATCTGCCCACCAGTGGCACTGCTGCCAAATTTTAAATACATTCTTTGAATAGAAGGGATTAGTGAGGGTTGGACAAATGTGTGTAACAATCCCAATTTTTTGAGATAATTATATTCTAGAGAAGCGTTGATTTTATTCTTTCATTCGAAGAAAATAGTTGCTGAAGCGCACCGGAGAAAGAGAGAGTTCAGTTCTTTATGATATTAAACAAAGCGACCTATTCAGTGCCAGCTTGTGAACATCTGCTCCACAGTCATAAACAAGGAACATTTTTCTCAGCTAGATTCTGAGAAATGAACTCATGACAGCAACCTAAAGAGAAATAAGGCATGGAGACTGTCCGGTCATGTCTTCATCCCATCGATTCAGCCAGATATTCATGATGTGAATTTAATGGGGCCAGGTCGGAGTTATTTCATTTAGCCGTTCAAAATAACCAGGCTCTTATCAAAGTACGGTTTCGAATAAAATCAATACGATTGAGCTTAGTACTGGAGTCGATACACAAAAAAGGATTCTACAACATGACACGGACACAATACAATGTGCACTTTCAATGGGTAAGAGATTGTGTGTCAGTATTTTAAATGAAATTTTATGCCATAATAAATTAATGATTGGTAGGCAACATTTTGACGGTAACACTCTGCTGTACCCAATTGTTCTATAGAAAAACTATTTGTTCAAACTTCTCTTAACAATTCAAGAAAGGTAAGCAGTTGCAGTTCGAAAAAAAAAAACGTTTCCGTTTGCAAACAAAACAAAATACTTGTAAAAATATTATTAGACGCGGTACAATTCTAAACTAATAAAATAGTATGCATTTTATGGCTCCAGTTGACCTGCTGAATCGAAAACACCGCAAGCATCTTCAAAAAAATTGTTTATTGGAAACGGCCATAACTCCACTGATAACACTGTGCTACAGCGATTCAGAACTTCTGAAGTGACCTAGTGTAGGTTGTAGGTCCTGTTGAGTATAACATTCGCTTATACTAGAAATTTTCCAAATTTAAAGCGAACGTGATAATGACTGCAAAGTTGTGAGAATCAGTTTATCATCATCACGCGGATATATTGACTGAAACGAGCTAGAAATGAAGTCTTCCTACTATGACTAGTCAGTCATTTCAGCATGACACACTAGACATTGACTCATTTTGATGTAGTCAGATGGCACTATCGGGTAAGTTATATAAGAAATAAAAAAATCATAGGTCAACCGCACACAAAACAAAAGCTACGTTTTCAGAACAAAATACCGATTATGTAACTAAAAACATAAATCAGCCAACATATACACACGAAAAAAAAAATCTGGTAGACACACCTTCCGCTAGTTTTTTTTACTTATTCACTAATATCAGCACTTCCAATCAGAACACGATCACTGCTACCGGTTTCCGTTTAATGACCATAACTGGGTTAAGCGCTTAGTAGACTTCAGTCATGCAACCAATCATAATATTGTACATAATGTTGTACATAATATAAACATAGCCGGCTGCTTAGTTATAAGCGTAAACTGGCTGTTAGTTTACCAAGCTAAGCCAAATCAAATAGTGTTTAGCAATTATCGCACATGAACTAGGCGTCCTTCAAAAAACAACTTTTCCTCACCGCACTACTGCGTAGATTCTTCCCCAGTCGTTGCAGACAAATCGGGGGTCGTTTTCTCCCCGTTCTAATGGCATTAAACACTCATTCGCGAGCTGCCAGGTTGTCTTAGAGCTCAAGCTGCAATGATTGGATCGTTGCAAACTCTATCAACTGTAACGGTTGTTGAAACAGAACTTATGGTTTCCAAGTCTTTTGAAAGTCTGCTTATATAACAGACTAAGCACGTACTAGTTTCAACTATACAGTTTTTAAGTTGCTGTATTTTTTTTTTCTCATTTTCATGACGCGCTATTTTCAATTCTGTCTTCTCCAACTATTTATGGTTCTTAATATCAAACCAAAAATTTTTCAGAGCCAAGCGATTCGCGACCTGATCGAAAGTCAAAACCGACAACTCCGCTTTACTCAGAATTAGGGGTATCACGATACAATCAATTAGCTGCTGTCCAAAACAATTTGTGACGTCGAAAATTGCAAATGACCAAAATATCATCAATTTAATTCATACTATTACTTTAACGCCTAACTCAAGTGGATTCCATTCATTGTTAGGTATATTCGTTTTCTTTTATGTAAAGTAAAACTTTAGGTACAATGGGCAATAAGCATACGCTTTATACTGTATTGACAAAAATGTATAAATAACCAAGCTCGACGTTATCAGTCCTTCATATACAACATTGAACAAAAACCCAAGCGTAGCCGCTTTGCACTCATTCGTATGCTTAAACCTCCAGTATTGAATATAGAGATAACGGACATTGACGTCATGATCAGTACTGCCCTTTGTACCGGTATTGGATTCTTTGTTGTGCGATTGACTGATTGAAAAATGGTGTGACGAAAAAATTCCTTGTTCAGAAAGCCGGTCTCGAATGATAACAAGTAAGCCAAATGTAAGCTATTGGATCGCTATTGAATGAAAATGTTATTGGTTCTAATTCGCACGATCATGTCACCGATAAATGATCCGTTTGACATTATAGACTTGCATTGCAAGAATATGAATATTTGCTCCGAGCTGCTTCTGTATATAACTATTGGAAGAAACTTCGCAGTTCAGCGTAACTGAAATATGCGTGCTGTTTAGAGAATTCGTACAGATAAAACATTTGCTGATTAATTAAGGTGCCACAAGCAAAGTTGCTCCACACTACTATAATCCCCGTTCGAAAATGAAAAGATGTACCATGGAACGGGGTGAAATTGATCAATTTTGATAACAATTTCCAATTAACTAGCGTCACAAACATTTTTCCCGAAATAGTGAAATTTTAAAACAAGTACTGGTATGTGCTCCAGTAAACCGCTATGGCTATTGGTGAAATTTCTATTGTCTACTTCATGAAATAAATTCAATAATTCTATAAGGTACTATGAGGTTAATTGGGGTGAGATTGATCACCATTAAAATCCATACATTCTTTCGGCAATGTGCTTTTTTTCGATATGCTAAAGATAAATGATTATTTCTGTACTGAAAAATAGCATTTACAGCTAGTTTGGAAACGAAAATAACGATATTTCAGGTTAAAATTTGTTTATTTTGGTTCACGAGCTGCTTGTTGCTAAATTTGCTCTTATTTGATCGTCGTTAGACCGATTTCAATTCGGTTTGTTGCAAAAGCTCAAAAACTAGCTCTGAAATTAAAATCTTTGTGGTTTCCTGCGAATTCATCAGTATTTCTTTAATGGTATGGAATGATCATTGTTGAAAATTACATTTTTTGAGCTTTTATCAAGCTTTACTCACTTCTCCAAATTTGACGTAATTAACCCTCAACTAAGATTACTTTAAGTAAATTCAATACTTTTTTTTGTTATCTGGAAACTTGTTTGATCAAATTTGATTGAATTTTAACTGAGTTAGAAGAATTTTTTGAAAATATGAAAAATTGCACCACGCATGCAAGGGTTAACTTTGACAGGTGTGTGAATCATGCAAAAGTTGCGTTTAAGGACACGTTAACATTGCCTAGTGTTGTAAGAGCAATATCTTTTGATTATTATTTTTTATCACGAATTTTCAGGTGATCAATTTCACCACACTGATCAATTTCACCCCATTCCACGGTACACGAAAAACAGAATCATTTTCAGTAAAATGGAGAAATCGTCATATTTCTAAGTGTTTTTTTATTTTTCATTTTACCATTGACCCATTATGTTGAAAGATTTAAGGATTAAGGATTTAATGATTATTATGTACAATTATCTTCAGAGATTTCAGTTCGCTTTCTACAGCCTTGTCAAAAACATCATTTTAATCAAACTTTCTTACTTTCCAATATGAAATTATTTATTTATTCATTAGTGCTATTTTTATATATCTTTTGTGGAATAATAAATGGTGAATTAATGTCATTGAATGACATTCTAATTACACTTAAACAACTGCATGTTAAAAAAAGGATTACTCTGCCGATTTTTTATATTGTTGATAACATCTGAAACGCAAATTAGAGACAACTTGCAAGCAAAATACAGACAACGTACACGTCAGATTGATCGTATACCAGTCAGCCAGAGCGACTGCGACAGAATGCATTCGTATCTATACAGTCTATCGCGTGTCAGCGGAAACTTGCAACAATTTTGGTAATAGTAGGATCAGTCGAAATATGAGAGCAGAGCAAACATTATCAAATATTCCCTATTTGTGTTTTATTATACCAAGTTTTATTCATTTTAGTTCAATTCTAGATAAACATTTCAAAAGGTCCTATCTGCTTTCATCGTTTTCCCGAAGCGTCTTTTTATTTTGGTAATGGTTCAGCTTTAGTAACTCTTCCAAGCATGGTTTTCGTTCAAAAGGCTCGAGTTATCTCTCCACTATCAACTTTGTTCAAATAACGTGTCATAAAAAGTGTTTAACAACTTGTGGTGATTGAATGAAAGTGATCGATCAAAAAATCGATCAAAGCAGATAGGATCTTTTGAAATGTTTCTCTAGAATTCATCTGTCACTATGACAAGTTTCTATGACAAACAAGCATTTTTTTAGTAACATAAACCCGATGGTAAATATTTATGTTTCTACCGAAAGAGTACAATTATTTTTTGCAGCCTACCTAATCTCTCCTGAATTAGTATCCTACTAAGGAGTCATCCGATTCCTCAGGATAGTTTTGCATCATACGACTGACATAGGTATTTCTGGTGCAAAAATTGTCTAGGACAACGGTTCTCAACCTGGGGTACGCGTACTTCTAAGGGTACGCGAAAGCCTTTAGAAGGTACACGAAAGTATCAGTAAAGGCGGACAAAGCAATTTTTCTTTATAATACTTCATGTTGTTGTTCAATTGCTCTTTGAACATGACTGTAGTAATTGAACAAACCATAGTTCAATTTGAAATCCAAATTAGACTACCACAACATGATCTACCACTACTCTTTTCCACTCTGCAAGAGCATTCCAAGCCAGGGGGTACAATTGCAGCCATATTCAAAATATCGCCAAGGGGTACGCGGATCAAAAAAAGGTTGAGAACCGCTGGTCTAGGGTCATGCCTTCCACAAATCATTCACTTCCATCCCATGAGAAAGTAAAAGTTTTGGCTTTGATCCGTTGATACGCCCCCCACGTTGTAGTTCCAGGACTATCTGAGAGGCAGCCTTCCAAACACACTCCAGATGTCCGGGTCATAACACATTGTCCGGAGAGTGTCGCTCACTACCATCATGTCGCTCCTCGAGCGCCAAAGCGAGGGCATACGAAGAAGACATCCACATCCATCCGGTCCCTGTGCCTTGCTCACCTTTATGGAGTTGGCGATCACGATCCCAATCCGCACGAGAGTCACAATTAAAATAGGACTTTTTTCTTACAATCGTCTCCCGAACGATTTAAAAATGATACGGAAATAGTTTTCGTAATCGAGTAACCATTACTTTTCATAGAAAAACTTGTGTTTATTTTCTTACAAAAGACACTAAGGCTATGATTAGAAAACAAATATTGATTTCATTTTGTCTCTGTGATAATTGAACTACAATTTATTTATTTTTCCCAGGAGGGTCACAAACGAAATCATTTTACTTGTGGAACGAAAGTATTTTTTCATTAAGTAGTCACGGTGGTAATTAAAAGTACAAATAGCTTTTTGTCTTAGAATAGTCACCAAGAAATTAGGAGGCACATTTAAATTTTTCTTATAAATGCATAGTGACTTTTCATAGAAATAGTTTCCCCAGTTAGTCACTGTGACTTTTGTAAGAAAATATTTGTCAAAAGTTTTGTTTAATAAAATTTGTGACCTTTTGAAAAAACTTATAAGTTATTAACATTATCACAGTGATTTTTGTAATAATTTTTTTTTTTTGGTTTAAATAAATATCAGAAAAAGTAAACATCGGGCTTTGACCAACAAATGTTACTATTTAGTCACCGTGACTTTTGTAAGAAAATATATGTTAAATGTTATTATAACAGAATATGTGATCTTTTCAATAGTTCCGCGGAATTTTAGTAACTATCCTTTTTTAACCATATAACAAAAAAAAATTAATTCAATTTAATCATGTTACATATTCCCTGAAACTAACGTTCGATTGCAATTGTCTCAAACGAGTCATTGAGTCAATTGATCTTTATTGAAAAATCTAAAGCCGGAGAAATGCATCTTGTTTACGAGAGTCATCAAGAATAATTGGTGACGAACACCTAAAGTTTGTTGGCTCACTAAAATGGGGGAAATGCTTGCTAAAAGCGGCGAAAGCAGTCGATTATAAAATTAAACCATAATATGATTTAGACGGTTTCCTTGAAAAGTTTCATGTATTTTGTAACAAGATTACAACAGGAGTTACTTATAAACAGACATTTGCCCTAAAAGATCAACAAATTCAATTTTTCGTGTTTTCAAAATATTAGAAAATTTACATATACTATCTAAAACTTAATTTTTTTGAAGGCGCATGAAAATTGTAAGGGGTAGGCGCTATACTTTCTCCATGAAAATGGGATTGCATTTGAAAATAGCGCTTGGCATTTCATTTCTCGCAATTTCAACTTGTTTTATGTTATTACTTATATGTACACATTCAATCATTTCCAAATTTTATCGGCGAAATAAAAAAAAAATAAAATATCAATGTTCGGGAGTTGGTCACGAATAGTTTATTTTGTTTTAGAACTTCGTCACGAAAAACATTCATTAATGTGTCGATAAAAATATGTCTCGCGGTGACAATTTAAAACAAAAACAGAAACGTTTCTGGTTTCTCCTATAAATCACACCAAGTTAAAAATAGGTAAATGTAGACAATTTCTAACAAACCACTTTGTGACAATAACTAAAAGTTTGTATAAGGCTCTAAGCCCCGCCTTTTCGACGCTTCTTCAGCATTCCTGACCATTTACATAACATATTCTCATACGAATATAAATCTTCTCTTAAAGGTCACCATCATGTCATTTGTGCGGACTGGGTATGAGTTCCTCGTTCGTAACCCTTACTTCCAACCTTGACACGGCTATCGTCGCTCACGGTTTGCATGTTCGGAAGGTTGGCTGACCATTTTTGGTCTATGTCTGAGATACTACAATGTTGGACGTGAGACTCGACTTTGAATTGAAGAAGCCTGATTCTATCGAAGTGCAAAATCAGTTCCTAGCGATATCAGTAGAACTGTCTCCAGTACTTGACAATATACCTAAACATAAATATTTAAACCGCCATAGCGATAATCAACACAGGTTGTATTTTGAGCTGCAAATTGGGATTCTACGGAAATTTGTCAGGCAAGCTGCTCGTCGTTTTCGACTTTCCCTGCATAAACAATTCATACTTAAATCAAATTGCCGTAAGCTTATGAGCTGAGAAACTCAATAAAGAAATTCACGAGTTCTTTTCAAAAATTATTTTCAAAAATATCCACAAAACTCAAAATCACTGGTTTACGGTAATAATATGACAATTTTTTACCGTTGTTCGGTATTTTGTCGAATATAAAATAAGAGTAGGGCAAAATGTTTTCAACTAGTTTACCGTAGGTTTTTCCACGCCGTAAATCGGGGGAGACTTGGGAATCAGGTTAGCCGAATATGGCTGAAGTCTGCTAACAAAAGTTCTTCGTTATAGCTGCAGCACATCGGTATCCAGGTTTAAAAATTAATCAAAAGTTGTGCTTAACTCACACAATTTTTATGTGGTTCTCACCATCCATCTTTTGAGTGCACTAGCACTGCTGTAGTCACATTTCACAGTGTAAATGGCTTAAAATTTCAATACAAATATAAGTTGCATTTTATTGAAAACGTTAGGTTTACGGGATTTCAATACATAAACTACTGAACTATACATAACTGGCAACGCAGAAGCGGAAATACTATTCATTACAACAAGTTTTCAAACGCTTGATATTGGCTACCTCCGAAGCATTGAACTGCATTGAACGAACTATGTACTTATACAGATTTCACTAGAATCATTCACTATCGCGATCTGTCAGTACGTTTCAGCAGTCATATTCAATTCACTTGCATCGCAAGTGCAACAAACAAAGATGTTGTCCTTCGTTGAATTGCTGTCTTCCAACTATCAAACGATAGATATGTAATTTCCGTTACTAACTGCTCAGTAGTGAGTTAATTCATATAAAACATAATATACACACTTGATCAGAGTTAAAAAGGGCACCATGAGTTCAACTCTTGACTGTACTTGGAAAACTACAGGTTAAAATCTCTTCAGGTAGGAATTCTTTGATGGAAACTTTTAATAATGTACATACAGATTCAAACTATTGAAAGGCTTTATCCCACGTTTTCACTTCTTTTCAGGAGAATATCGTAAGTCATTCAGACAATAAAAACTTACTATTTTCATTTCAAAGTATTAAAAACTGTAATTTGTTTTTATGACAGTTTTCTCGAAAATCATTGACCTACATTCGTTATTCTTAGTATATTTGCGTTATACATTATTCTCAACATATTCAGCAAAAGCAGAGCGCTTGTCGCACGACGCACATTTTTAAAACGGAGTTGTATGCTTGCAAGAGGGTTTATCAGTTCTACGAACTGAAGCTCAGAAGCAACAGTCCAGATGACCTACAAACAAAGCTTACATATAACCTAATGTTTTGAAAAAAAATTAGTTGTGCTTACTGCTTGCTATCTATTTTGTATTGATGACAGAATGATTGTAACTAATTTGCAGAGGATTGCAAATATGTACATCATTCGGGCTACTCCTACGCGCAACGACTGAGAAAAGAGAACCACGTTGAAGCTGCCATGACTTACACGTTATTATTCAACACATATTCCTTATCCATTGTTTATCTCATGAATTGTCACTTTTGGGCACGTTTCCCTTAATATATCGCGACGGATCGACCGAACTACTGAACTACCGAATGCAAACTAGTTACTCGGTTGCTTCTAACGATTTCCACTTGTTGCACTAAATAGAATGGGAAACGAATGCGATAAGAAATTTTACAAAATAAAACGAAAAACAAACACAACAGCACGAGAAACCGCGATTGCGCAGCGTTATTCGCGCTGACTTGACTGAATGTGAAACCAACGGAGGCTAGAAAACAAATATGCTCTTTCTTTCAGTCTACACATGGGATTAAGGTTCAAGCGTTGGTGCGGTTCGTCTTCACCAACTGACGACTGGCTACCGTTCGCTATATACGTTAGTAGTATGTGTGTATGTTAGTACATAAACGTTTCTAATGGTGGAACATTGCGCTGGGCGATATTAGAACCGCTTAGAACTATTAGGGTTAGCGGGTGCGTGTAAACGGGGTAGACTTAATGAGCGCAGAAACCTTCGGCGGTCATCGCTAACGAATAACCTATCGATATAAAAATCTGTAAACTGCCTTAACTATTTGTAGAATCTTGTTGTTTTTATAACCGGTAACCGGATATCATCCTTTCATTTTAAAACTATAAACAACATTTGACATTAAACATAACGATCACTATTTGTCAGTTGCCGTCAATGGAGAATGTGATGTGACTTATATTTTTAGTAGTGAGTAGAGCTGTGTGACACGCACCAAATGGGAAAATTGTTTGGGCATAGCCAAGACAAGTCAGGGTGGTTCGACCCTAACTGGTTCTTGACATTAGTTCAGAATTATATTCCTTCGATTCAATGTTTTTTTTTACAGTTTTAAGAGATTATCCTAATTTTAGTCATTTGGGCCAATAATAAATGTTTTTTTTTGTCTTTTAAATATTAATTTTAATTTAGCTTCTACCGTTTTGAAAAGGTGTGTAAAATTCTAGTTAACCCATTTACCATTAGTAAGGCGCCGTACACAAATTACGTAACGCATGAAGGGGGAGGGGAGGGGGGTTAAGTCTGCGTTACATATTGTTACATAGGGGGGAGGAGGGGTAGTTGAGATCGTTACGTAACTGAGATGTTTGCACAAAATTGCAAATTTGGAGTGGGGGGACAGGTTGTCCAGCGTTACGTAATTTCAGGGGGGGGAGTCTTATCGAACGTTATTTATCATTACATAGGAGGGAGGGGGTCTGAAATCTAGGTTTTTAGCGTTACGTAATTTGTGTACGACGCCTAATGAATAGTTTATGAACTTTTTGACTGTTTTAATTAGATTACGTAACTATTCAAGAAATAATTACGAGGGAAACTAAATTATAGTAGTAAATTTCCTAAACAGTATTCAAGTAGTTCAAACAATGTACCTATAATTAGTTTGATTTAGTTTTGCTCATTTTTCGTCCTTCATATTCCGCCACTATTGTGCCAACCGACGTCAAGGCATGCGACCTTAGCCAACGGACATACTACTACTTCCTCGAAGGCATGGTTCTAGACACGTTCGCTCCAGAAAATCTTCTGGTGTTGGCTTGAATTGAATCTGGACTGGTAGGGTTGGTTGTGAGTCAATCAAGCCATTCAATAACTATTGGCATATGTGTTAGTGTAATTATAGTTAGTGTCTTGTTTTTGACTGATTAAGAGAAAATAAATGTTGAGGAAGCAAAAAAAAAGATTCAAGCTGCTGCAGCTGTGTTATATGAACACGAAATTCAAAATGTAAGCAAGGAACATTTCGGCTTGAAATAATCTGACCAATCAGATTATTGTCAGATTATACCCACTAGGTTGGTGAATTTTTAGATAAAAAGCGTTGTCAAAGTCAACCAAACAACCAATCTCTGCCTTTCGCGACACTTGTCGAATTATGAACGATTTTATCAGCCATCGAACGGAATCCTATTCAGAGCCATCAGCAACACGTAGTGGTAACGTGCATGACAAAAACAACAGCAATATTGTTTTCTGTGGCGTTCACGCTCATATGGTCGAAACTGCGTTTTTCTTACTTACCTTACCAATCAGACGAGAGCCGTAGTGCCTAGTGCTGTATCGAGAAGTTGTCATCATGCTGCTCGGTTTTGGGCTGTTTCGCCAGTTCCCCAGACGTGTCATCACCCGCAAGTCTCCTTCGATCTGTTCGAGAGTGCATGCTGCACCCCTCTTTTTCTGTTGCCGGCAGAATTGCTGAAGAGAAGTGATTTCACAGTATTGACTTTCGCCAGGTGTGCAATGGAGTTCTCCCAAAGTAGCACGTGCAGCTCGTGGTTCATGCGCCGCAACACCTTCCGTTCGAAAACTCCAAAAGCGTTAATAACCCTCACGAGAAGCATGTTGTCTCGATTCCATAGAGGACCACCGGTCTTATCAGACCGAAGTGAAAAGTAGACACGGTGTCAGACCTGGCTGTGTCTCTGGATCTCTTTGCTGGTGTTGTTGTCAGCGGTCACAAGAACTCGCCGAGCACCTCAAACTCATCGCCGTCTACAGAGATTGAGTTGGGGGGGCTGATGTTGTACTGCTTGGAGCCTCTCGCTCGCATGAGTTTCGTTTTCGACACATTAATTCGCACCCTATTCGTCCGGCTCCGGCTTTCAGACGGGCGTAAGTTTCCTTCACCGTCGCAAAGTTACGTGTTATGATGTCAAAGTCGGCAGTCCGTCTGCTGCCGTTGCGGTCTCCCCGATAGCAGTCCGTCTTTGCCACCAGCTTTGTTGTTCTTCAGCTTCCCGATCTCACAAAGAACTTCATGAACATCTGAGGCTTGCGGCTTGCGGCACATAGCCTCTGCGAGACTGCTTCACCTTCTCATAGAACTTCTACGTATCACTAGCATGGTACAGCTGCTCCAGCTCCTCATGTTCACGATCCTCTTGCTGGCGCTTCTTTTGTCTGAGAATCGTGATCATATCGTTCTTCTCAATCACCGCTGCCTCGCACTCACCGTCATACCAGCTGCTCCTGCCACTAGGTGCTTCCACTCCTAGTGTCGTCGTTGTGATCTCCCCGATAGCTGTGCGAATGCTGCACCAGCGTTCTCGAGAGGCGATGTGCCAAGCCCCTCTGCCGTCGGTAGTACCGCTTCGAGCTGTTGCGCGTATTCCTCCGCAGCCTGGCAGTCCCGGAGCTGCTTGTTGTTGAGCCGATGTCGCGCGTGGCATACGGTCGACAGTTTTGAACGCAAAGATAATGATAGAGCGCAAGGTAGTGTTCCAAGCCAACATCCGCGCCGCTATTGGAGCGTTCGTTTGTAATGTCGGAGAAGAAGCGGCTGTCGATGGAAACGTGGTCTATTTAGTTTTAAGTACGTTGGTCAGGTGATCCCCAGGTGCTTTTGTAGATGTCCTTTCGGGGAAAGAAGGTACTTTGGACTACCAGTCCGAAGTGAAGCTGCGAAGTTGATGCATCGCTGGCCGTTGTCGTTCGTCTCGTAAGGCAGGCTGTGCGCGCCGGTCACCGGCTTGTATATGAATTTTTACCGATCTGAGCGTTCATGTCCCCGATGACATTCTAGAAGTATCTACGGGAGCAGCTATCGTAAAGTTTCTTCAGGTTTGTGTAGAATGCTTCTTTCTCTGCAACACATCTTCCTTCATTAGGGAAGTGCAGTTGTTGAACCGGCCTCTTGTTCTCAACAAACACAACCTGTCGCTGATCGCCTGCCACTTGATCACACGACTCTGCATCCTGCCCATCACTATAAAGTCACTACCCACCTCATGGTATTACTGTACCCTGTGGCCACAAATCTCCCGTACCTTCTCTCCTTTCCGACGAAGCTTCTGGAGCGCAGCGATGTCAAAGTGGCGGGGTTGTAGCTGATCCAGCAGAATCCGGTCGCCAGCCGAGGCGTTCAGTGATCTACAGTTCAATGTACCTAGCTTCCAATAGTCGTCCTTATTTCGTTGTCCAGTCGTTACTGATTGTTCCAGTTCGCATCCACTTCTTGATTGTTCGTAGTATTTTATTTTTCTGCATGCTGCCATACTAGAGCTGCGGATGCCTAGTCTTGCGACGGAGCTGCCGTCTTGGGCTAGCGAGATACCGAGTTCCATCATTCAGCCGTCCGTCCGCTGTTTGAGAGATAGGAGTTGCTGGGCATTATGCTTTGGACCACACTAGGGTCTTTTTTATGCCAGCTAATACGGGTGTACTGCTGGTAAATACTGCCCAGCTAAACTAGCCAAGCTAAACATCAGATTATTTTCAACTCGTTCACCAACTTCGACCATGTGGTCGTTTCTCAGAAGTTTGTTTGAAGTTTATTTTTTACTTATTTCAACCGAACAAATTTTGTCAAAAGCAAAATTTTATAAACGGTATCAAAATTGAATTAATATAAATAAATTGGGGAAATCATGGTATACTATTCCCATGAAAATTGAGGCGAAGCTAGAATTTATTTTGAAGTAGTTTTCCTTAGTTTTTCCCATGATAAAAAAAAATCATAACAGAAAAGGTCAAGTTATAGCCTATTTGCATAGGTAGGGTAAAGGGGGGCAAGATGGGTCACCTAAGTCAAATTTTCAATATCTCGTAACTGAAAATAGTTTCGGTCTACCTTTCAGATGATTATTTTGACGTTATGTATATTTTATTAAATAACAAAAAAAAAAAAAATAAAGTGTTGGTTCGCTTTTACAGAATCTTTAGAAAAGGTTGTTTTTTTGCCCTGTAAAATAGGCGGAGCAAGATGAGTCATCCGGAGGGGTAAGATGGGTCACCCTCTCAAACAGCACAAAATTATGAATAAATCTCAATGAACTTTTTGCGGATAGCAAGAAAAATGCCTTCTCTTCATAGATAACAAAAATATAGGGTCATCTCGTCTATGTTATACCGCCGAAGGGGTTAAATTTTCCTCGACGATTACTTTCTGCAGCTTTTTGGAGAACTTCTCTACTGTCGGCTTATTGAAACAATGAAAGTTTTTTTCCGGAGTGACAACACCGTTTACGTTGAATCTAGCCTTAAAACTAAAACGTTAACATTGAAAAATCAGCTGTCGATGCAAACTATACTACCTCGTCTTTGGTGACCCATGCTGCCCCAATCAATAATTTAGTTCACGGTTGTGATATTCATGATTATTTTACATTCATTTATGCTAAAAAGCATATTATTTAGTACATCATGAGCAAAACTGCAGCTGCAATAAAAATTTACTTCAAATTATATAGCGTTCGACGAGAGAACACGTTTTTTCAGAAGTGTTAATCGCGTAAGAAACTTAACGAAAAAATATTTTATTTATTAAAAACAAGCAATTTGCAAATATGAACTATGAATACGTAATACATAGTCGAAAATACGTTACGCATCATGCAAAATTAGTGTCATCACAAAAAAAAACGGCACTGACCAATCTTGTCCCGTGACCCATCCCTATTATCATATTCAATTGACTATTGTTTAACATTTTTCCTAGAAAACTTATCCAATTTAAAAACAGTTTATTTTAAATATTCATTATCTCAAACATCAAATTATATTCATATTTATTTTAAACCTTTGTTAAACCTGTTTTGATCAGATATTTTTGTTTCAAAGTAAATGTTTTATTTTTACAATAAACGAGTTTCTGTATATTTCTTTTTAAAAGTACGTCTTGAGAAATATTAGTTCCATGAAAATTTAATTTAAAAACTTGTATGGTAGTTAACATATCAGTAAAGTTTCATTGGTATAAAAACAGTCGCGTCACGCGTGTAATCATTTTGCTGCCTGGAAATAATCATGCAGTGTCATTTAATGGCAGACGTGTGCCTATAACACTTAATCGCAGCACGGGAAAATGTTGCTTGTGACATTAGTGCCCATATCGCGATACCAGATCTAAATTATCCTTTCCCGATGGGTCAGCTAGATCAGGGATACCAAATGTGCAGATTTGTTTGCAAAACGCAGATTTTTGGAGTCCGTGTGCAGATTTTTATTGATTTGCAGTTTTTTCACGGTTTCTGCAGATTTTTGTCACAGTCTCCCTATATATGCGCAGATTTTCTTAAAATGTGTGCAGATTTTTACAGACTTTTGCCTGCGCGATCGAAATTTTTTCGGATCACGGATAGATTTTCTTCAGATTTCAAGCACATATTTCCGGTTTTTCGAGCAGTTGCAAACATTTTTCAAAAACATCTGGCATCTCTGAGCTAGATTTAGCTTGCACGAACTTCAAACTGTCAAACAGAGGTGTTTTTTTTTTCTTCACAAAACAGAGGTGTTATTCGCGTAAGAAACTTAACGAAAAAATATTTTATTTATTAAAAACAAGCAATATGCAAATATGAACTATGAATACGTGATACATAGTCGAAAATACGTTACGCATCATGCAAAATTAGTGTCATCACAAAAAAACGGCACTGACCCATCTTGTCCCGTGACCCATCCTTATTATCATATTCAATTAACTATTGTTTAACATTTTTCCTAGAAAACATCCAATTTAAAAACAGTTTATTTTAAATATTCATTATCTCAAACATCAAATTATATTCATATTCATTTTAAACCTTTGTTAAACCTGTTTTGATCAGATATTTTTGTTTCAAAGTAAATGTTTTATTTTTACAATAAACGAGTTTCTGTATATTTCTTTTTAAAAGTACGTCTTGAGAAATATTAGGTCCATGAAAATTTAATTTAAAAACTTGTATGGTAGTTAACATATCAGTAAAGTTTCATTGGTATAGAAACAGTCGCGTCACGCGTGTAATCATTTTGCTGCCTGGAAATAATCATGCAGTGTCATTTAATGGCAGACGTGTGCCTATAACACTTAATCGCAGCACGGGAAAATGTTTCTTGTGACATTAGTGCCCATATCGCGATACCTGATCTAAATTATCCTTTCCCGATGGGTTAGCTAGATTTAGCTTGCACGAACTTCAAACTTCGAACGCAGCTCAGTATTCTGCAGGATGTCTTTCAGGCAGACAAGGAATGCCTTGCATGAGCATGTTTTGTTCTCGATTATCGACCCGATTGGGAAGTATAATCGTAGGAACTTTTACAATTGTACCTGATTTTTTACTTATTCCTTAACATTGTCCTAACTATATAATTTAGTTTCAGATTTTATCACCATTATTAGTTCTGCTTACTACTGGAGGAGCGAACAAATTGCGTGAAACAGCATTACAAATCAGGAAACTAACGAATGGAAATGATCATCAGGGACTGTTTCTTTGGCTGTTGGATTTTACGGAGCACAATTCTAGTGAAGTTTTTCAGGTTATTACTATATACCTTGGATTGCATATAGCAGGAACTCTGATAATGATTATGGGAGCTTTGAAAGTAAGAATACAATTTTTATGAAAAACATTATTTAAATATAAAAAATATTCAAAAATAGCTTCAGCGGTATCTTCTAATGCCGTTTGTTTTGCTGGATTTTGTCAAACTTTGCATACTTACGACAGCACATATCGTTTCCATGATGGTCATCAAAAAGCATTTAAACTTAGGAGAGCTGATAACGTTGACCATTTCCGGAGGATTTTTTTTACGTACAATAATGAATTAGCCTCGCAAGCCTGACAAAAAAATAATGATTTGTAATTCCAGTATTGTTATTCTATCTATGGGCATGTGTCGTTGCACTTTACCAAATAATTGTAATTGTAAAAACGGATAAATATCAAGCAATTTACGGCAAGGATCCAACTACCTCCGACACAGATACAGGAGGCGGGATAAATAACTCCACGTACGGAAACAATATCTCAATGGTTGAGCCAATTTCGAAAGATAATTTTCTTAGACATTAAGAATCTCAAAATATTTTCAAAACAACAGCTTATACATACTTTCATCATAATTCTCGATGTCGAAATATACTAAAAATCACAAGAAAAAAACAGAACCTCATTCAGTTCTAAAGCATATTTATTTTTACTCTCCTAGAGACCGTACCCCGTATTTATTCTAACGAATTGGAGAAGTCATTTCGAATATGGCAAATGAAGGAGCGTTCGAGTGCTCGAATTGATTCTAACGAAAACAGAAATGAAAATTTCCAATACTTTTATATCGATGTGTGGAACCCGAAAGTAAAACTTCAACCCCAGCGAACTTACCTCTCAATAACAATTTCCTCAGTTCAGAATCCTCCTTTCAAATCGAATCTTCGTCGATTCGACAAACATGTTTTGATAAAACAAAGTTCGATTTGTAATTATTTCTATTACATCGACGAATTTTGTATATATTTGGTATGCCTCATTAAGCATGTTTTAGTTTGCAAGCTTCAATGATTAACTATCTTTGAAAGCGCACTGTTATTCATAGTCACTATTATTACAGTTTTAACACTGCTTTTTACGATATA
This sequence comes from Wyeomyia smithii, assembly GCF_029784165.1. NCBI lineage: Eukaryota > Metazoa > Arthropoda > Insecta > Diptera > Culicidae > Wyeomyia > Wyeomyia smithii. Next base: position 127,857,177 of record NC_073696.1, on the reverse strand, counting down.
GACTTCTTTTTAAAATAAGTTATTTGAATACAACTGATTGTACAAAAAAAAACAAGTTAAATATTACAATCTACATCTATTCCATAAAGTATATATTCTCTGATATTTACATTCTTTTAAAGAAGCAACTGTTTTTTGATTACAATTGACGCCGCTTGTCATCCAACCTACTGAAAAGTTTTGAAATAAAGCATTCAATTGAAATAAACACTGACCGCGAAATGATCTAGATTATGTATGTTGGTACGAGAGCAAAATGAGTCGATATAATCAGAACACATCAATCACCAACAGGCTTCGCATTTTTCACCGAATTTCATTTTTTAGCAAGTGCAAAACCTAGACCTAAAACGCCTCCGAGCACTAAGGCTGCACCGCTGACCATCGCGGCTCCCTTCAAACCTTCGATATTGATCTTCTTTTTAATATATTCCTCTAGACTAATGACCTGCTGGTTATTTGGTTCTATCTCCAGAAAAGCTTGAACATATTTCATCGCAGTTGAATACTCTTTCATTCTGGTGTAGGCTATTGCGAGATAGTAGATATAGTCACGCTTGCCTTCCGGATTTTTGACACACAAATCTTCCAGTAGAGTGATGCCCTGATGGAATAAAAAATTAATTAAACAACAATGATAATTTTAATAATACTCACGCTTCTCATATCGTTTCTGTAGTTACTTCTAACTAGACACCAGGCATACTCAAATTGTGTTGTGTGCGTTAAGCTGTTTGTTTCTATTTCCCGATTGTATTTTTTCTCAAATTTCTGTACACAAAGAAAAGTTGTTGATCAAATGTTCGTTGATAACAAATGCATTACATCTCGTCTACGCATTATTTTGCTATTGCAAGAATGATGAAATAACATATACGTGGAAAATTTTACCTCCAAATCAGCCTGCGGCACATTCTCGTTTAGTATTTCTTCCATTTCTGCCATCTGATCAAAACTTTTATTCCCTTCAATGAAATTGAAAAACTGCAACGTTGTAACCGATAAATGATTCACTAAACCTTTCTACTTTATTCACTTCAAATTGCTAATCATTTTTTACATCAAAATCTTTATAGCGCTGTCATTAATGTCAAATATCAAAATAGAAAACAAAAAATAAAGCCCTCTTTGCAAAGAGGAGCAAAAATTTGAAGCAAATCGTAAACAGGGTTGTCGTTAGGGTTGTACAGTTTTATTGGCGTTGACGGCGTTGCTGATATGCTGGGCTTTATAAAACGCTTCGGTCACAATTTTCAAGACCCATATACAATCAAACTATTGTATATTACATACGTCCGACCAATTCTGGAATATTGTAGTATTGTATGGAATCCTTATACTGTCACACATGAAGAACGCATTGAATTTGTCCAAAAACAGTTTCTTTTGTACGCGCTTCGTAAGCTAAATTGGACAGCATTTCCCTTACCATCATATGAAGCACGCTGCATGCTTATAGACATACAAGCACTTAAAGAACGCCGCGAACTTTCAATGCTTTATTTTATCAATGACATTATTTCTCAACGCGTGCAATCTTCTAAATTATAATCACAACTAAATTTTTATGCACCCAGTCGTCAATTAAGAAATCGTGAAACATTTTCGGAAAACTCTCACAGAACAAACTACTCAAAAAATGGCCCAGTAAATCGCATGATGCGTAACTATAATCAGCACTGCGAAAATATCGACATCACCATGGGCAGAAATCAAATAAAAAAACGACTAACTACTGGAAACAATGTATAGAATATAAGAAAACATTGTATTATTATAACTGTAGTCTACATTTGCTTGACGAAATAAATAAATAAATAAATAAGTTCGGTTTTTGGGTGCGGCAAAGAAGGAAGAAAATATTTTTGTTTTTGTCATCACGCACATTTTGACAATTACATATGTTAATATGTATGGTAAGTTCACGTAGGTGCAATCAGCCTTCAAAATCTCTTTCAACACGAATAACTCGAATACTTATGTATCAGCTGTAAAATGGTAATATCACATACATAAGACATACGTAACACTCAGGAGGAAATCTTCCAAAAAAGTTGGTACAAAATGAACTACTCGAATGGTACCACACTCTGAATAAAATCACTGTTTGAGTTGTTTTTGATTGCAGTGTACCTGCGCAGCCCTGCATTTGTCTCGTTCCTACTCGAAAAATGCTGCATTGATTTTGTTAATAACGTTGTGACAGTTCCTTATGGGATTTTATTTGGGGCTCGATAAAGCCGAGAAAAAAAAATCATTTTGTTCATTACTGTCCAGCTGACAGTAGAGTTGCTTAAATTTTATCGATATTGGATATTATCAATATTGGCTCGTCACAATATCGATACTTTCGGCCGATATTGCCGCATTTGATATTATCGATATTTGCTCGTCACAATATTGATACTTTTGGCCGATATTGCCGTACTTGATATTATCGATATTTCGGTATTGCGACTCGATATTGCTGTCCGATATTCTCGGTTGCCATCAGGGGAGTGCTGCCGTCAAAATTTTGCCTGCCAATCAGAAATTCATTATGGCATCAAAATAAATATAAAATGCTTGCTCACAATATAGGATATTCATTGAAAGTGCACATTATACAGAAAACAAACGTTAAGCCGCAGACAGACGTCCAAGCTGAGTTCCAAACTTGTGTAAAGTTTTTTGTAGTAGCAATCCGTAACCAGATAGCGCTACCAGTACCGCCAGCCTCGTACACCAGCGAAAAAAATGTATTGTAGCGATAAGGTCACCAGGCAGCGCTAGTGTACAAGTGATTTATAACGCAATTTACTTTGGAAATTTACACGGAAATTTTGATCAATGTTGTTCTTGCTTGAACGTCTGTCTGTGGTTAAGCCTTGGTTTCCCCATTGATAAACATATTTATTCGAAAATAAGTCAATAGCAATTAAAGGACGTTTACTTTATTTCAGCTGTTTTAGGGCAAACCAACTAAAAAGTGAAATGAATACTACACTCAAAACAGAGAACACGGACATGCGTCGTTTTTTGATAGCGTGTAGCAATTTTCTTGCTGTAACGCATGCATGACTCAAACGAAGTTTTTATTAACATCATGAATACTGGATGTGCAAATTTGTCTGCAAAACACAAATTTTTTCGAGTCTGCGGTTTTTCAATTATATAATAGTTTCTTCAGAGCTTTGAGTTTATAATAGTTATAATAGTTATTATCAGTGGTGGGCACCATTCCGCTAATTCGCTAATTCGCTAATTAGCGACGCTAAAATTCAGTTAGCGATTTAGCGATTTCGCTAATTTTTGAGCTGGTTAGCGAAACTGTTAGCGTCGCTAAAATTTTGGCCTTCGAAACGCTAATCGCTAATTCGCTAAATTTTGTAAAGAAGCGACAATAGAAATATTTAGAAAAACTGTGAATTACTGATGTCGTACGTAAATTGCTTCGAAAGATGAACATACTTTACTGCGAAAGTTACTTTTGTCAGTTTTTTACCCTAGAATGGAGTTCCAGTTATCGTCCAAGCCACAGGAGCATTTTGAAGAACAAGCACAAGGTCTAGATTGAATTTTTGGCACACCAAGAACTTTGGTAAATTGCAATGCGCTTGTAATTATGAAAACTTTGGTTATACTTTTTCGATTCAGATAATAATTGAATTTTCATGAAAACATTCCTAAGAGTATCTTTTTTCAATGCAAGCTAAATAACTTTTGTTATTTTTTTTTACAAAATCAAATATGAATACCGGTTCGTGAACCTCTTACTGTAAATAGCTTTAAAAAGTAATTGTTTTTTCGTTTGTTCAACTAAAACAGATCAGAGTGGTCCAAATCTTACAACAAACGAGCAAAAAATATAGCGATATGACTATTTACCAATTTAAAAGTTAACGATTAGCGTTTGGCGAAAGTTCCGCTAATGTGGGTTTAGCGTTTAGCGATTATCGAGCTAAATTTTCCGTTTAGCGACTTAGCGATTAGCGTCGCTAAATTTTCGGTTAGCGGTGCCCACCACTGGTTATTATAATAGTTTCTTCAGAGTTTTGAGTTTATATATATATTTGCGCAGACATTCTGAAAATGTGTACGAGAGCGTAACCTGTGATACAGGTTTTTCAGGGTTTCATGCAGTTTCAAAAATTTAACAATTCTACATCTCACTATTTTGTGAAACGAGAATCAAAATTCGGCCGTGATGAATTGGGTTGTTTAGCTATTCAAGGATTTCCGATTTTTATATATCATCTGAAAGAGTGTAATTTTCTGAGCAAAACGTGATTTTTTAAAACTTTATATCATAATCCTTCGATTTTTAAATGAAGAATGAAAATTCGCTCCAAATAGCTACAATGACAGTTGGTACACATACCTAAGGCATACGTAACACTCAGGAAGAAATCTCCCAAAAAAGTTGGTACAACATGAACTACTCGAAAGTACCAACCTCTGTAAAAAAATAGTACGATGGTGGTATCCAAGACACGACCGCATGTTTGACGTAGGACTACGAAAGTTTTATATTTCATTTAGAGAATTCAGACTTTTTTCGATTGGACCACGTTTCACTTTCGACACGGTTCAGTTTTGGCACGGTTCGACTTTGGCACACATAGGCCAAAAACGAGCGGTAATATTCAAACATAATTTATAGTTTTGTTGTTTTGCTTTTAACCAATTCAAGCTCAACAACCACCAAAATAAAGCCTTTGTCCATTATGTTGCCAAAATGAAATACCGGAATCAGTAAGATGGTTCTAGAGATATGACCGGAACAAGTTCCAGTAATCTAATAGACATAATCAAAGCAGTACTTAGTACCGTGCTATACCTCTAATTACTCGGGAGGGGCATATCAAGTGTCTAGGTCGTTAAAGGCTGTCCCCGTTGCGTTCCGGATACTTCCAGATTATTGAGCCTAAATTCATCAAGCGACACCTCTAACGACTTACAATCCTAAAACTAGTTCATTGGTGGCCATGAATTGTTAAGGTCATATGCCACCAGAAAGTCATAAAAAGAAAAGCGTTCATTTCTAACATGGTCCGATTTTGACAACAGAAAAAATCTGGTGATTTATTTACAAACATATATTTAAGAAGAAGAAAATACTGTTTTTAACATTGATTAATACCTTTCATCCTAATGCAGTCAATTTTCTTCAACACGCGAAAAGGCAATTTCTTATATAGATCTTATTTAAGAACAATTTAGTAGAAAGTAAACTTCCTTTCGTCTTCAAATGCGCTAGTGAAAGATGGCTCACTCGCCGATTCCAAAGCAGCATCATTGTCAGTTTCTTACAACTGCTTAGCAAAGATGTCACATAGAAAAATCCTGCATTTACAAGTTCGTTGGAAAAGTAACGATAAAGAGTTGCAGTTTTTAGTGGAAAATCTAGATTTACAAAATTTTTGAAATTGACATTGAAATTTATGAACATGTTAACATTCATTTTTGTTTTATTTTATGCCAATTGAAATATTGATTCATCAAGCAGAACCAGAAAAAAATTAATCAGTTTTAGGATACCAATAAAACAAGCAACAAAACGCCTTTTTTAAGTCATCTATCTGTTTCCTTCAAAAATAAACCTAGCTCGGTTTGATAAACAACATTAGCCGCTCCAATTGATGTTTGCATAATGTTGTTCAATTACAAGTCCGGCAATGACAGGTTATGTTAATATGTTTAGTATCTAAAAAGTTTCTTGCAGATGCTGATGTAGTATTTTTGTAATTGAAAAATACGAATGTTTGAAACCTAACATCAAGATGCATATAATTTGGTTTTTCTCTATGCCACAACCGCGTAATGCAACTAGGATTGTCATATTGAATTATCTTTATTTAACTGGAAAAATATAACCTTCAGTACAGCTTAAACGAGCTATCTGAACTATCTCTTTAAAAGTCTTTGCGAAGCATATTGGTTTTCTATTGTCTTCCAAATAGCTGGGCTTTTAAATAGTTGGTCATTTAAATAAATCTGAGAAAAACAGAATGTAGAATTCCAAAAGACAGCAACCCAATGCAACTTCAAATTTTAGGAATTTGAAAGTAGTTTTTATCATTATACATGGATCTGAAAATCACTACGGTTGCAGCTTCTGATTAGTAGAATGTCCAGGATTTTTAACACAACTTTTGTTGAAAAGATATTTTAATTATTATATTTCGATTAAGACATCGGTATTTGAAATCTGTTCAGGGGTAAGCACTTTAAAACGATGAGAAAACATCTGTTGCAGCTATATAAAGCGAGCTCGTGATTGTTTGAAAGCTGCGGAACTGAACTAGAAAAAATGGATTTCAACTGAAGTTTATACTAATTTACTGTTCAATGTACAATGTACAATGATATGCCAATAATTATATCATATGCTTTGGCAACCGTCGTCGTTCGATCAAAGCATTGGTGGTCAAAATTTGTTCAGTTGTAATCGCATATTGTATGCAACATCCAACATCGTGATATACTGTTGCGTACAGAATTATTTTATCCCCGGCCGCACAGCGTAGTGTGCAAACACGCACCACTGTACGTCGACAGCAGCTACATTGTTTCCACTTGGCTTGACTGCACACAAACGGTAATCGAGTGCTACTGCACTGACGACGAGCGACGGTCCTCTCATACATGGCTCGGTGCAGTACTGTTGCCTGTGCCAGCATCTTTTCCTTCAAGACATCAGTTTTAATAACATTATCGCAGCAGATCGTTTAGTTGTCTGATAAGGGAGGTTGTTACGAACTTTCCGAAAAAGCTTCACTTTCAAGACATCAAAATAGAAGCAAATATTAGTTGACCTGTTGGGACGGGGAGACTCTGTCAATTTTTTTTGGCATGAAGTCTGCGCCAGGAGTGCTCGCATGTGATTGGTACATTGTTAGTGGAAATATGACCTTGAAATTTTTCATCAATTTTCACTGTTTAACAACTAAGTAACAATAATATATGAAGAATCACAAAATTGTCCATCATTTTATCAATCCAACGACATATTGATTATTGTGATCCATCATGTGGTTACATCAGTATTACCGTTTAAAATCTTTCATTCTGATGTTACATCTTGGTTTTTAGTTTCTTCAGAATGTATCTCGATATAGTGCGGTTAGACGTAGTCCTACGTCAAAAAACCTCTGTTTGAGTAGTTTATGGAGGTTGTGTACCTGCGCAGCCCTGCATTTGTCTCGTTCCCACTCGAAAAATGCAGCACTGATTTTGTAATCAATTTTTTGACAATTTCTTAAGGGATTTTGTTATGGGCTCGAGTTAAGCCGCGATGAAGAAAATTCATTCCGTTCATTTTCGTCGAGCAGTTCAAACTGGTGTTGGTACCGGGTGATGCGGGGCAAAGAGTACCTAAAAAAATCGCCAGTGTTACGTATGTCTAAGTATGTGGTCGGTATAGGGGCGAACTGTCATTGTATCAATTTCGAACAGTTTTAAATCGTGATTTAAAAAGCGAAGGAAAACGATAGAAATTTTATTAAAATCACGTTTTACTTAGAAAATGCAGATCTTTCAGATAATGTAAAAAACTGATATCACATACATAAGACATACGTAACACTCAGAAAGAAATCTTCCAAAAAAGTTGGTACAAAATGAACTACTCGAATGGTAACACACCTTGAATAAAATCACTGTTTGAGTTGTTTTTGAAGGCAGTGTACCTGCGCAGCCCTGCATTTGTCTCGTTCCTACTCGAAAAATGCTGCATTGATTTTGTAGATAACATTTTGACAGTTTCTTATGGGATTTCCTTTGGGGCTCGATAAGGCCGAGGAAAAGAAAATTCATTTGGTTAATTATTTATCGAGCAGTTTGACAGGGCGAGGTACGGAGTACTATGGGGCAACGTGTACCAGAAAAAACGCCAGTGTTACGTATGTCTTATGTATGTGGTCTTTCCATAGGCCTGGTTTAGAGTCTTCAAAAATCTCAAAACTGACGTAAGCAGACAGGTTCGCATTAGAGATACTCAAAGAGAGAGAGAGAGAGAGAGAGAGAGAGAGAGAGAGAGAGATAAGAGATGGAAAGAACCACCCATTTGGCAACTAGGTTTCACATGTCAGTGATGCCAGATCTCTTCTCAGAGCGCAATGTTGACTAACTTTACATTTGACTCGTATAACTGATTTTGACGGTGGAAGTCCTGCGGAATAATAAAATGCATCACAAAAACCGTGAAGGTGTTAAATTTTATATTCAACACTATCTTCGCATATCTCTCCCTCTGAGTATTACTAATATCTCCGCCACTTCTCGTACACCTTTATCTGACAGCTGACAGCGTGCACAAATAAGAATGAGCCCATTACATGAGTTCATTGTCATTCACTGTTAATCGGTATAGGGATGTCAATAGCTCGTTTCACAGGCTAGTACGTAACACTGGCGTTTTTTCTGGTACACGTTGCCCCATAGTACTCCGTACCTCGTCCTGTCCAACTGCTCGACAAATAATGAACAAAATGAATTTTCTTTTTTCGGCTTTATCGAAAATCCCATAAGGAACTGTCAAAAAGTTATTTACAAAATCAATGCAGCATTTTTCGAGTAGGAACGAGACAAATACAGGGCTGCGCAAGTACACTGCCTTAAAAAACAACTCAAACAGTAATTTTAATCAGAGGGTGGTACCATTCGAGTAGTTCGTTTTGTACCAACTTTTTTGGAAGATTTCTTCTTGGGTGTTACGTATGTCTTATGTATGTGATGTAATATTATGGAACCACGGTGGGTTCGAAATGAAAATGGAACCAAAATTATGTTACATACAACCCAGTGCTAAAGTATAAGCGTTTCTTAGGCCTGCTTCTATGGCGCGTAAAAAGTTAAATACTAGTTTTTATATATCATTTGAAAATGCTACGTTTTCTAAGCGAAACGTGATCTTGGAAACAAATTATATAATGGGGTCCTAAAGTTTTAAACAATTTTCTGATATTTATATATTAGCTGGAAGTGTGCAATTTTCTGAGCAAAACGTGATTATTAAAACATGTTTTCCGTTTTCTTTCGATTTTTAAATGAAGGATAAAAAACTGCTCGAAATGCCTTAAATGACAGTTCTCTCATATGCCGTACATGGGCGAAACGTCATCTAAGACCTTTCGAGCAAATTTTTTATTCTTAATTTAAAAATCGAAGGAAAACGATAAACATTTTTTAAAAATCACGTTTTGCTCAGAAAACGCGGCTTTTTCGAATGATATATAAAAACTGGTATAGCTTTAGGACCCAATTGTCCTTCGGTTTTTAAGCCACGAAATAAAACTGCTCGGGATCTGCTCAAAGCAGACGGTTTAGGTTATGATCGAGGAACTCATCGTGACCGCTTACTCCTTAATGATGAACAAGGCATCGGGATCGAATGGAACCCCGAGTGTATTCATCAACCCCCGGGCTAATTTAATGGATAGAATGGGAAACCGCCAGGTGACCCATTGGTGTATAGATCTTTCTGTTTGCTAGATACGGCAGGCAAGGTGTTTGAAAGGATTATCCTCAACATACTGGTGAAGCACACGGAAGGTGCAAACGGTCTGGCACAGTTCAGCTGCCGGAATCAGGCCCGGATTTTGGGGGGACCAAGGGGGCAAATGCCCCGGGCCTTCCGACTCGAGGGATCTCCTGGCCTTAAGCCACAAACACTCAAATGCATATCAGACGGGAAGAAGTGAAGACCTTTTTTTAGCTCGTCACTTTCCAGCGGAGTGTGAAGGCGTTGCACAATTTGCAAAAATTTTTCGTCGAAATTTTGTGAACAAAAAGGGCCCACGGAAAAATCTACCCCGGGCCCCCAACACTCAAGTACGGCCCTGGCTGGAAGGGTAGGTTCACGCTAGGTGCTATTCTTGCCGTCACCATTATGGCGGAGGTAGCACTCTAGCGCCTCAAAAGGGATATTCGCTATAGCGCTATCATCACGCTAGACGAGACGAACGCATTCAATAGCGCCAGCTGGGACTGAATAGCGCACGCGCTTAGAAGCAACCACGTATTTGTGTTGCTGTACTCTGGATAACTACAGAAATGTGAAGTTCGTCTCTATTACATAAATTCCGTAAAATTCCATCCTGGGCCCGATGTTGTGAAATCTGGCGTACTTTGTAAAAAGGTCGTATGTCTAAACGTAAACAGAACGAGTGAGACCTTTCATGACGACTATGCTTGTGAAAAGCTCCAAGGAATATTGCAGCATCATCTCATATGATGGCGAATAGCTCAGTGGTGCATGTTAGCAAGCGGAAACTTCTACCCAGTGTGGTTTCGTCCATACTTAGGGTTGGTGGGTCATTGCTGTCCGAAGCGTTAGGTACTGACTGCTAACATGGTAAACAGGAAAGTACTGAGAATTGCTAGTGCATATCGAACAATGTCATTTGTTGTAATGTATATGATACGTATTAGCATCACCAATGATGATGAACACACACACAAGTGACATACGAGGTAGGGGGAACAGGGGCATAATGAGCTTGTTTGCTGATTTAAGCATGGGAAACGACAAAAATTTTAAGCTGTCTTCAGTGCAAAACTTGAATCAACTATCTATAATTAAAGGTACACTATTCACAAATTGAAAAGTTTATCGTATAATGGCGAAAAACACAAATTAGATTCATGCACCAAAAACTAACAATCAGTCGATGTGTGGGGCACAATGAGCACCCCACTGGGGCTTAATGAGCACCCACAGGGTATAATGAGCACTCTTATAAAACATATCTTGAAACTGTGTAGGAGTACAACTAATGGGCCAACGTTTGACGCGGGATGCCGTGATACTTGGCGGCTTGTTTCGTGAATGTCCCGTCGCGCCTTATGGTGGCCAATTCTGCCTGCAGTCTCTTTTTGCGGCCGATTCGGTCGCAAAGATTTTCTAATATATGTTCGCACCATCCATGTAAACAAACACTGACTATGGAAACAGACAAACTCACAAGTCTACTGAGATGAATTTCAGGTAAGTTTATGTGACAAGGTGTGCTCATTTCACCCCGCCTAAAGGTGACCATTTCGCCCCTATCGAATTAGCTAAAGTTAACATAAGATTTTAATACTAATTATAGCTTAAAATCAAAACTTCAATGATGGTGAAATTTAAGGTACGACCCATACGTCATATTTATGTGTCTTGATTGAGCCATTTAAACGACCGTAGAAGCTTATTTTGTAGTGCGCAATAATAATAATTTTTCCAACATCCGGGAACCAAGTTGATTTTTTCAATATATTTCCATATTTTGAACAGACAAACCACTTTTGTTGTACATAAAGAGATACTGTAGTAACTACGGAAGAGTTCCACATACCATATTGTATTAATGCGTAGTTTCGCATAAAAGAGGGGTGCCCATTTCGCCCAGTGTGCTCATTATGCCCCTAACCCCACTACCAGGAGATCACCCTCGATGATCAAGTAGCAGCAGGAATGGTCCATTTCCGAAATGGGTAGATGGAAGCGCCGACTATCCTGGTGGTATTCAACTGGTTCCAGAGACGTCATGACGAAGCGAAATTCCAGTTGAAACAGATCCTGTAGTATCTATGATTCTGCTGACACTAGCAATCTCTCCCTATTTAAACACATCAATGACTGGGTTCTAAGACCAACATCATACCTCGGGACCAAGTGGGACAAAGCCTTGGTGCTACATTCCGATTCATACTAGATCAAACAAAATGAAAAGCACATTCTGTGTCCTACGATTGTTAATTGAGTTTCGACTCAGATCTTTGTAGGAGGGGTTTCTTCCTCTCAAGAAACTAAAAAGCGAAAAATTCAACTATGGTTAATCTTGCCTGAACAAATTGTTTATCTAGTTTAGCTTGTTTTTCTAATATCAACATAAAAAAATCTTCAAGGGGGAAGGCTACAATTAGAAATTTCCGTACCGGGTGCAAAAGCCCCACTCGACGCCACTGAGTAGTTCTGATCAACATTTAGAGGTGATGTCTTGCATCAAGCCTTTCTTATTTTTCCATGAGTTTTTTTTCTCTCTGTGTGAACTCATCACTGCGACCAGAGACATTTGATGTTTTGTGATATTGCCCAGGTGTTTTCTGTACTCCGTACTTCATATAATTAGCAGTAGTGGAGAGCCTGAGATTGACCCCATGTTTAATTCCTTTGACAACCAAATGGTCTGATTCAACGAAGATTCGAACCCCCGACCACCCGCTTATCAAAGCGGACTCTGTAACCTTGCGGCTACGAAACTTCCAAACAATTCACTTTATTATTCATTGTAGTATCTTAGTAAAGTGGACATATTTTGCATGCAGGAAACCCCCTCGTCGAAAATATATACTTTTGCATAAGGTTTGCAATTCCCACGATGTATTCTAAAAAAATAATTAGAGAACTATTTAAATATCGAAGTTGTAATTTTTCACAATGCTGTCTCAAAAAGAATGGCATCAGTTGATATTTGTTTGCGAAATTGGCTGAACTTTCGCAGCATGCTTTTAGTAGGCAAATGTAGTAATTATGAACATACGATTTAAATCTATTGATAAATCCATTATTGTACCTCCTCGAGACCAATTAGTGGACGGTTTGAGCTACTATGAATAATTTAATAATCAATTAGCACGAATAGAAAATACGACCGGTGGGTACATATAAAACTCAAGCACGCAACAATTGTGCTTAGCATTAGTTGTGCAGATACTTATTTGATCAGGTCGTCCGAAATCCGATGGAACTAAACAAAAACATTTTTTGTAGTGTTATCACCTTTTTTAGTCATTGTGGAATCGATTACAGTATAAAAAGTAAACTCTCCTGTTGTATATTTCCGATAAATTGTATTACAATTGTATTGATAATGCTGTTATTGTACTATACAAAATTTTACGAATTGGAAAAGCAGCAAGGACTATTCAATGATCTGATTCAAGTATCTTTTTATTTGGGAGCACATTGCATTATGTTTTTGGAATCATGGTGGAATCGCTTCCGTTTCTATGACATCTGGAAACAGTTTCATAGAATAGATCAAATGTGTAAACATTTATCATTTAATGACATCATGGATAAAAAAATAAAACATTTTAACAGACACTATATCTTCACAAGTGGGTTGCTGGCATTTAACTCAATGCTATGGTCCGCGATCGGTTTTCTTGGAATGGCTCTGACTCCAAACGCAACTGGTTCCATCTGGCATGTATATGTATGGTTGGCTCAAGCATTACTTTTGTGTCGACAATATCAGGTTTTATTTTACGTGAAGCTCGTGTTGTTTTATTTTAACGCATTGTATGATTTAACCGAGATGTTCTCCAACGAAACAGTATTTCTACAAACCTTCAATGACATTTACCAAAGAGTTCATTCTATTATCAAGCTTCGACATGGTTGTAGCCAACTTTTAAAACTAGTAAATTCTCAATTTGATGTTTCTTTAATGGTCATCATCGTTGGATGGAAATTTCAGTTATTCGTAGATTCGTTTTGGATGGCCAAAGCGATGAGTCAGTGCAATATTCCTGTGTTAGTATGTTAGTATATTCTTATAAAACATAGCATGAAATCTGATGTTGATTCACTACAGTTCAAGTGATTCTGATAGTTAGCAGAGTCGCATGTTTGATCTATCTCATACGAACTTGTAAAAACTTTTGCCTAATAGATCAACTTCTTAACGCAAGAATGGAAAAACTAACAAAAATTTATGATGAATGTTACTGGAACGAAGTTGTGAGTTTGTTTGATTAACGTTTCGAGAATGGTACTTATTTGATGTATTTTTTTGTTTCAGATAAATTCTTTCTTGACGCAATCAAGAAAAAACCAAATGGTTGTAACTGCTATGGATTGCTTTAAACTGGAGTATTATCTTGTTGCTTCGGTAATTCACATAACATTGAAGAAAGAATATGTTAATCAAACTATCTTTTATTAATTAAAATTAACAGGTTGTCATAACAACATTTACATATGTGTCATTTTATTTCGAATTAGAAAATAGACGATAATTGTTTCACCAATCCTACTTCAAGATTATGCGGCATGATTAAATGACATTTTCCATAAAGTGGAAGAATGTAACCACAAAAGCTGTTATTCATTAATCATGATGTCAGCTCGAGCAAAAACCAACGGTTTCTCAGCACTTTATGCTGTCAAAATTAAACTTAAATTAATGTTATTATAATATAAAAATTAATTTCAAAGCTATCTCTTTGCTGTTAAAGAGTAATTCCACAAAAAACGGGCAACTAATTTAATCGACCATTTTTGACTTTGCTGAAACTTTGCGTAGATGTTTCTATGGGCAAAAGATGCCATGTTGGCGCTATTCGTTTATTCTTGTGAAACACGACTAATTTTTGATAAGCTATTTAAAAATACTATTTTGAGAGGTATTGATGATTACAAATATTTTCAGAGCCAAAACGGTTTGTTTGATTGGTGCGACGTCTTTGGCAAAGTTGTAGATATTAACTTCGTTTTTTTAAATATACAATCCTAAAAAACCTTTGTTTCTTGAAAAAATTTTGAAGAAAAGTTAAAATAACTATCGATACTATGGTTAGACGGAATAAGCTTCGTGTTCTGGCAACGACCTGAAATAGGCTTATGACATAGGTTATTTTGAGCTCTTTACGCGCGAGCATGTAGCTCGTAAGAGACGTGGAAATCGATGACGTAAACGATGCGAGTCTGTCAGTTGAGTGCCTTTTGAAGAATGGCTTTAGCTGTTTCAAAAATACCACTCTTCCTGAATTAAATGGACTGCAAACAATTGGAGTCAGTGTTGCTCTTAAATGATAAAAAAAATTATACCACGTTAAACTCGTTTCATGCTACGTTTACCGGATCTGCATTCCCCTTCCACGTCTCGGTCCACTGAACTCTTCTACTCGGCTCCGATTTTTTTTCGGAGAGTCAGGCATTGGGTGCTACAGGTTTTTTGCGAGCAAAACACACGCTGTTGGGACTCCCAACTTGAGAGCCTGCACATTTATTTCCAAAGAGACGAGTATGAGTAGTTCGTATCACACTGTTCCTTGATTTCTTAAGACACACAGCACACTTCATTCGTCTCGTGATGGAGATGTCTCTTACTCTTAAGTGCAAGGGAAGCGTTCAAAACTTGCCAAGAAGGTTGCATAAAAATCTCTGTACGAGCCAGCAGGAAGACGCAAACGTACACAATTTGAATGCTGGCAGAGCAAAAGACGCACAGAGACCGAAGGAGAGATTTTCTGACGTAGGAGACTAGGTCTTTCTGAACTATATTCAAATAAATTCTTGAAATAAAGTGTGTTGTGCGATCCAAATTGCTCTCTGCGCAATGTGCAGTCTCTCAGTGTCGTGTATTTTGCTCGCGAAAAAACGAATGCACCTGAACTATGGATCTTAATCGTCTCTTTGAAAATGGATGCGCAATCTTCCAACATCACGTGTTTTACTCGCAAAAAATCACTGACCATAACATCGAACCCCTTTAGAGGTGAACCAGCCAAAAGCTGAAAACTTCTCTAATAGAGATAAAAATTCTTTTGATCTGCTATCTTTATTTTTGAAGGGGGAAGGATTTGTTAGTAGCTTAAGTATTTATGATAAATATTAGTAAATAATGAGTATATGTGTCCAATCACAAATGGTGACTTCTCAACACTGTTAGAAATTTGTAATTTGAATTGTTAGGATTTGTTTGCTTTCGCAATTAGGACTTATCATTCGTAGGGATTTAAACCTACTTGTCAGAAAAGGGGAAGTAAACTTACAACTAACTTAATTGCTAACTCATTGGCTATAAAGAGAGCTTATCGTAGCAATTGAGGATTGCAACGATTTTTGTCGAAAATTGTTAATAATTTTATTTGACATAGCTTCTAATGATTCAACACCAGTAAGTCTATGTAATTCGAGTATACCAAACCAAGGAGGACGCTTCAAAATCATTTTCAGAATTTTATTCTGAACCCTTTTGTTTTCTTCCTTCCTATCTTCAGAAGCAATCGGCTCCATCAGCAGAAACATCTTACCCCAATCTTAGTGAATCTAGAAGTAGGGTAATCTTTCCTCACCTAAATTTTCTAGAAAACGACCTAGAATGTTCCAAAGTGGTTAGAACAGTCACCAAAAAGTGATACGAAAAAATTTAGGCAAACTCTTCTTGAGCTTGGAAATTCATACTCACAAAATGAGCATTTGTCTTTTGATAAAATACCTGATGACTTCAAACTGAAGTAAGCAGAAGCGGAGTTGTGAAAAGGGTGAGTGATATATTACGAACTTTGCTTTATAGCGTCCGCTATTATGGCGCTGAATACCAGATCCCAATGCAAATTTTCTTATAGCATTTTTATAGCAACATTAAGATAATTTTTAAAGCAGAACACGATATTCTTCTATAACTAATTCATCGGTTGATGTGAAGGATTCTATCTCTTTGTTACAGTGAAATTATAGATGTGTTGTACCAAATGAAGATGAAAGTTTTAATTATCACATACAAATGTGTTGCATTTTCTTTTTGTGAAACTAGCCTTACTTCGAATGTTGATTTAAACTCCCATGATTTTAATATTATTTACCTTGATCGAAATATCCGTCATGAAGTACATCTAGGGATTAAAAAGTGGGTTTCTTTCTTTCATATTAACCTCCCGTTAATCCCAAGCGTAGGATTTCTCTAATTGTGAGAAATACGAACTCTCTGGGCAACATCTTCAACCACTTGAAGAACGCAATTTTTTGAGGGTTGCTCGCAAGTGGTCTAATGTCTACGAGAAAAAACTCGAAGCGTTTAGCCAGATGAAAGCAAACTCGACAACTTTCAGAGTAATTCGATACTGGATTGGACACTACAAAGAAACTCGGTTATTGGCGTTGGTTCGTAAATGAAATGTCGAGTGAAATATTGCTGAATGTTTTTTGACACACCGCCAGGAGAACGCGTAGGTAATCGTACAACGGTCAACGAAAGCGAAGAGTCTTCAAGTCTGTCGATTTATAATATTGCTAGCGTAGTATGTACAGGGTAGGGCGTCGATGTTGAAAAAGTCAAGGTGCTCAGCCCTAAATTGAAAGTTATGGTTATTTATAGCATTTTTGTAGAACATTTCAACTCTCTAAAAAATTGTTTTCATGTTGGTCAAACGTGATTTATAAAAAAATGAGTTTTTCAAGCTAAGTTTTAATCAAAAACTGAAATTTTCATTGCAACGCGGGATTTATGACGAAAATTTACACGAAAAAGATACTTGATATCTTATCGGGGAGCTGAGATATTGGCATTTTTATATGTGATGGAAAACTATGCATTTTAACAAATATGTTAAATAACTGTTTTACTTTGGGAGATAAAATATAACAATGTTCAGAAATCAAATACATTTTTGGATGGTTGATAACTTAGTAGAAGGTTTAAAAATTCGGAAAAATCTACGAAAAAAGTTAGAACAAAAATTGTGATTTTTAGTGCCCTCTAATAGAAAACTCAATGTTGCTTGTAATATGTAAGAGATAAAAACATGATGTCTCTGGTAAAGTTTCTTGTTTTAAGATGACCTAAAACTTTGTCGAAGACGCTTCGCGTCTATCTTATTCTGATTAAAAAGTAATTTTTTAATCTCACTCATTGGTGGATTGATTACCCATCTTTCTACGTTGAAAGATGCATTTTTGAATGTCCTGGAACTTCTCCGAACATACCTTATGGCTATAATCAACATTTGAATCACTATTTAGGAAATCATTTGCACAAACGGCAAAATAAAACACTGTGCAATGGAGATATTGAGCTTTAGTGGCTTTTTTGAGAAAATGCATAGTTTTCCATCACATGTAAAAACGCCAATATCTCAGCCCCCCCAATAAGATATCAAGGATCTTTTTCATATAAATTTTCGTCTTGAATCCCGCTTTGCAGTAAAAATTTCAGTTCTTGATCAAAAAATTTTGAAGGGTTTTATATAAAAATTATGAGGAAAATTCACTTTTTTGTGATGTTCAAAGGGCTCTGTGAGTCAAATGAGTGAATGCGATGCTGAACTAAATCATGCAAAATATTCAAAAACAACCCAACAAAAATAAAAAAATATATGGAAAAATGTAGGAATCAAACAGATTTGAAAAAAGTGCAAAAGAGTGGGTTTTTTTTCTTCACATATTACAAAAGAGTGGGTTTGTAGCTTGAAAAAGTAATGTTTTTATAAATCACGTTTGGGCAACCTGAAAACAATTTTTTAGAAAGTCAAAATGTTCTACAAAAATGCTATAAATAACGTTATCTTTCAATTTAGGGCTGAGCTTGACTTTTTCAACATTGATTTTTTTTTTTTGGACAGCCTTGTACAGAGTCTATTCCTGTGCAAAATATTGTTCGCGATGCGTCTCCGGACTGCGGCACAATAGAATCACCTTTTCGATGGTAGAACCTTTAGGTTACCCTTCTGTTCTGCAACAATAACGCTCCTGGGTGAGACAGAATTGAATTAAGCTTGTTGCAGAATTTACAAGGTGTTTTTTCCTCTCTGTATGCCTGAAGGGCACTGGGTACTGATATGCCACTGCGACATTTTTGCTGATTGTCTTTTGTGGCGGGCCCCGATTGCTGTGCACCTGCACAGGTTACGGATTGCTCGTACTCATTGATGGAGTAGAACTGTTTTGTTGTAAACCTGTACCACAATTAGGTACAACATAGTTGATGAAACTAATTACCTGTTTGGGATTAGAGCTCCACACTTGGTATGGAGTTAAAAGGTAGCTTCCTAAGAAGTTGTACCTAGAGGAAGCAAGAGCTTCGCAAGAGCAAAGCAAATGCTCTGAACTCTCTGGTTCAGATTTGCAGAATCGGCAGGTGTCGTTTAACACTACGCCGATTTTATTTAAATGATAAAAAGCGGGACAGTGTCCGGTGAGGAGTCCCGTGATTATCCGTAGGTCACTACGATTTAGACTAAGTAGCTTTCTGGCGGTTCCAGGGTTCGGATAGATAAACTGTTTAGCTTGTCTACAACCCTGTGCCTGTTGCCATTGGAAAACTAGGTTTATGTTTAGACCCTCCTGTAAACACCATGACATGGTGGTATTCAGAGCCGTTTGCATTCGGCTCGACAGAGTTGCGTCATCTTTACATGTGACGATGAGGACGATGTCATCGGCGTATCCAATGACCTCGTAACCAAGCTGTGAAAGCTTGTTGAGAATTGCGTCGACAACTAGTGACCATGAAAAGGGCGAGAGAACGTATCAATGGATGCAAAGGAACCGCCTAGTTTCCCGACGAAGGTCACTAAGTTGATCATTCCACCAGGGTACGTCACGGCATACTGACCGCTGTGTTAGTGGACAGTTAGCGTCGGAAGCATCCAAGATTCTGGTTTTGTAGATCATTTGCTGCCGAATTCAGGTCAACTGAATTTCGAATGTTGCTGTAACTAAAAGTTCGTGAATCGATCAGGTGTCCCTTAAAGGAATCCCAATCTGTATTCTTAGGATTTCTGAACAGCTCTCTTTTCAGAGGGTTAGCCTCTATATTAAAAACAATGTGTCTATGGTTCGACAAACTAGTTTCATCGGAGACATGCCAATTTTTAATCCTTTCAGAAATAGAGGCGCTACACAGAGTGAGATCAAGGACCTCCTGTCTGATAGCGTTGATAAACGTGGGGTTATTCCCTACATTACATACATTGACATCGTTAGAAGTAAGGTATTCAAGTAGGTACTCACCCCTAGTGTTGGTGTCCGAGCTGCCCCAGATCGTGTGGTGAGCGTTGGCATCGCAGCCGATCAGAAACAGCTTGTTGACGACCTTGCAGTACCGCACGAGCGCAGCAACTTCGGGTGGCGGCTTATCACCTTGGTCGCCCGGGAAGTAGGCCGACGCGACAACCATTTCCTGCTTTCCTCTGGTTGTCGGTACTTCAACCGTGACGGCAACGACGTCGCGTTGGATAAATTCTGTAATATAGGGGTGGGCAAAACGGCTCTTTTACGTGAGCGGCTCTGAGCCGTTCACTCCCCAATGTGAGCCGGTTCATTTGAACGGCTCACGGTTCATTTTATACCAAAATTTATTCTACAATTCTACCAAAAACGAATAAGAAGAGCTAGCGGTGTTTACATTTAAACTAGAGTGCCTGTATATAAGAGTGACGACACTGTCGAAATTGTAATAAAAATTATTTGTCAGTGTCATTCTAATCGAGCAAACTACCCATTAAACTCGTGCAGAGGAAAGAGAGAGTATGTTCAGTGTTACATGCACTTTGCCTGCATCCAGGTTGATATGTCGCCACTCTTATATACAGGCACTCCAATCAAAACTAGTTTACTGTTTATATATTGTGCTAACCAGTCGGTTACCGCTCCTTCACAAAACAGTTTGTTGTTTTTCTTCATATGGTTCAGAGTAATTCATAACATTTCTTGATCTTATAAATCGAGTGTCCCCTAAAGGAGAAATAATGCCGTGGAGTGTGACAGACTGAATGGTGAAACTGAAACTGAACGACTGGTATGGTTTCCGGAAGCAGTGCGCATGAACGGATGAGTACCCTAAAGCCACCTACATATTTTCTATCCGAACCTTGTTGCTCCGTCGGTCACTTTAACGCAAGAGACGAACGACTCATCCTACCGGCAGCAGGATCAGTAACAGAAACGGGATAAACTGTCTATAGGATTTTCGGCTGTTTTATATATATTCATGTTTCAAAAAATCAAGTTTCAGTATTTAATAAAACCAATTGAGCTAAGCATTTTCCCATAGCATTAAGTTATATTAAAACATATAACAATCTTTATAAATATTTAACAAGTCAATAATTTATGTAACAAAAAAACAAGCTTAATTATTTTATCAAACGAATCTAAATATTTTTTTTCTTTTAGTTCTTTACTGTTGTAACTAGATAATGTATAGTTATGACTAATGAAAACGACTTTTTCTAGGTTCGAAGATGTCATTTGGCTGCGTTTCTCGGTTAGTATTTGCCCTGTTTTTGAAAAAATCCTCTCACACGGTACAGAAGTTGCAGGAATGTGCAATCTTTTTATGACTATTTGGTGTAAATTTGGGTAAATACGTTTCCGTTCCTCCCACCAAGCTAATGGGTCTTCCGTTCTAATCAAAAGTGGTTCCGCTATATATTTATCTAATTCTATTATTGCTGCAGCGGATGGATCTTTGCTTGTGTGCAGTTTAGCGACAGTCATGTGGTATCCTGCTTATTTGATGACTCTGTTATTGGATTATTTCCCAATGCAAGCGTAGTTGATCTAAGCTGCACAAAAAAAAAAATTAGAATTTTTTTTTTAAACAAAACATACCTTGCTAACTATCGATTGATATGCGACGTTATATTTGCCTTCATCTGCAAACCCTTGTTTCTTAAATCTTGGATCTAAAAGAATTGATTGTTTTATCAACTCATTACTTTCTCGGTTGCCGAATCGCTTAGAAAGACCGTCAATCAATTGTTCACCTAAACGGATAACACATTCAGGTAATCCCACATTTTTTATATATTGTCGCGCTTGCCGTACCATCAACCGTGACAGTACGGTAGTTTTCGATAAAGTGATGTTTTTTTCGGCGGATATTTCTGTTGTTACATCATAAAACATTTTCAACATAGAAATAGCGTGCTTAATTATAAGCCAGTCTACAGCCTCCATGGCCAAATCCGAAGACCCAACGAGCGCCAAAGTTGAAACAATGGCTTCTTTATTTGTGAGCAGTCTTTGAAGCATATCGTAGGTTGAATTCCATCTCGTTGGGACTTCTTGGACCAGTTTAAGAATTTTCATTCCCAACTTTCTCTGCATATCGTGCAGCTTTGTCAATGCATTGCTACTTGTTTTAAAAAAATAAACAATTGCTTTTGCTCTATCGACGACATGTTTTGTTGTCAATCGTATTGAGTCTTGCACTACCAGATTAAGCCAGTGTGCGAAGCAACCCAGATGTCTGATGTTCAAAATCCGAGCGGCAGCTTTCATGTTTGCTGCATTGTCAGTTACAATTGCAGTAACTTTATTGGAGATTGCAAATTTTGTTAAAACTGTCTCAATCCAAGCGGCTATGTTTTCCGCAGTGTGCCTCTGATGGAAACTCGAACACTCTAATAAAACAGATTGCAGTTGGCCTACCTTATCGATGTAGTGCACGGTTAGATCATAGAAACCTTCATTTTTTATACTCGTCCACCCATCACTAGTAATACAAACTGCCTGTGTTTCAAGCATCCTTCTTTTCACTTCATCCATTAAGTTATCGTAAACAGTGGGTAAAATACTGTTTGTAAGCGTCTTGCGGCTAGGTAGTTTGTATGCACTGTTTAGCAAAGATACGAATTTTTGGAACTCAACCCCCTCTACGATCGAGAAGCAATGGTACTCCTTGAATATCATTTTGATCAATTGTTCGTCAATTTGTTTAGCTTTTTTTAGAGAAATCGGTCTAGTTACGTCGACATAATTTGTCAAGAGCCTTTGGGGTTGACTTATAGGCCTTGGTTTATCACGTTTGCTGATACTGGTGCCAATAATGCTCGATCGATCTTTACTGAAGTAATTTGTCAACAGATTTGTGTTAGGTTGACCAGTATTTGTTAACAATGGTGCGTCTTCATTCTCCAAATCACTTAATTCTGCTGGCCTCTCAGGTTCGCATGCCTCATTAGTTTCTTCCGAGTCTGCTATAACTATAGTGGTGGAGAATTTCTGTTGATACCGTTCTAGAGGAACTGTAGGATGCACCTTGCTTAGATGCCTCTTGAGGTTTCCTGTTGATCCACCCGACAAAGCTAAAACTCTTTTGCAGTAATTACACTTCCCTTTGACTTTTCCAGAAGTCGAACTGCTTTCAATCCGATCGAAATGAAACCAAATTTCAGACATTTGTTTTCTGAAAAATTGAGTATGTGATGCCTATCACTATGCAACATAATGGTGAATGTTATGTTTAGGTTAAGATTTATATTTAATGCATCCAGTTAAAAAAATCCAATTGCGATATGATCAGTATTGTACTCTATTCCTTACTCTAATTTCAATTCGAAATTAAAAAAAAACGTTACCAGCGAAGACTATAGAAAAAAAAGTACACTAAAATCTATTTACACGCGGTTGATACGTAACGCAAAAAAAACGTTGAAAACCGCATGAATTCGAAAATCTGCGTGAAAAAAATTTATTTGCTGAACACTTTCAAAAAGAATCAGTAGCAGTGTTACTTCCACCTTCGAGTTGAGCTGAATATCAAGGAATAATATAAACAGGTTAGGCCAAATCAATAAATGTTAAGTAATTGGATTAAGTAGACTTATCGGGCACTTCAAATAAGCGATTTGAAAATGAAAAACAAAGGTAAAACCACAGACAGCTATTAGCAAACATACAATGCCGCTGATGTTGATTTAAGCAAGCGTGCACACCAATTAGACAAAACCGGTTAACGAAAATAAGTTAGTAGGCAATAAGCCTCACGTGGTGGCGCATGTGTGTAACGTTTCGAATAAGGACGTCTGTTTGCCTGTGGTAAAACCATTAAAAACATGTCGCGACTTTTCTGAAAATTCCGCGTGAAAAAACGCGTAAATTCCGAAATCCGCGAAGAAGGGTTGTAAGTTACACTAATGTTTCAAGAATGCCTGTAACGGAAAGAAACTTGGATATTAAATATTACATTAAGCAATTTTACCATTCAACCAATCCGATAAAACGTTCAAAGATTGATTTCAAGACAAATTTTTCAAAAAGTTTATATAAAACTACAGACTCAAACTAGTACAAGTTGGATACGATTATCTAGGACTTTGCAAAATATTTTACTCTTTTATCAAAACAGTTGGTTTGCTAATGCAAACAAAATGATAAATGTGACAAATTGAAATTTGAAAAATTATCCAACTGTCTTGTCAAGTCTTGGTAAAAAGATAAAGGTGTTGCGATTTTATTAAATATTGATAAACGTTACCATAACCGGTCCACAGATTTCCAAATGAGTTCTAGATTGAAAACTGGGTATATGAAACCACTGAAAAATGTTGATATGTTAGGAGGAAATGTTTTTAAATTTGATCGAAAGCATACCTAAAATGCTGAGAAACATTCTAAGGCCAGAAAAGACGGAAACCCTTATAAGTTTGACCTTCAACAGATAGAAAACTCTTGTCAAGATCGTAAGAGGTCTGAATATATGCAAACTCTCCGAAATGGAGTTATAATCCTTGTGAAACATTCTTCGAGTTGAAATATTTGAATATTCATTGAAAAGGGTCGTGGAATGAATACATTTCCAAGTAGTCCTATAACTTTATTTTAAAAGCCAAACAAGGTAAAGAATTCAATGAAAATTTCGGTATTAAATTTCTAAACAATATAAAAACGCTATAAAATATACCCAAAGGTTGAAAAGTGCAACACATGTTTGCTAAAATTCTATAAACAATATTGAAACCAACGAAATATTCGTCCAGCAATCAGCATGGTGGATATAAGTTTTTTCGATAGAATAATAAAATAAAACTTGAAATTGAATTAAATGCAATACGTTTTACACTATGGCCGAAAAAAATTTTACATAATGTGATTCATCACAAACGGCATTTACTATTATTTATAGATGTAAAATGGTATATGGGGAATTTCAACTTTTTATTTAGCTGTCTCTGTAGATTTATTTCATTTAAGATTACTTGAAGAAATATAAAACTCACCAATAATATGAGCACTTGCTCCGTCGCGTTAATAACCCAATAAGTTGCCGTATACAAAACAAAGCTTATTTCTCTTCAGAAAAAATAATCAAAATCAAAAATCATTCTTTTGGTCCAACTGCTCAGTTAATGTTCAAATCGATCGTGCCTGAAAATATATAAAATTATAAAATTTTTTAAAAACCAGTGCTTTTAATGAAAAACCTTCAAGCTTTAAGACAGATTTAATTTCAGCTCGTAGTCGGCAGCGACGATGAAAAAATTGCTTTAAGTTTTCAAGATACTAAGTAAGACACCAGATATAATTGGTGCCGTTAAACATTAATTTGTATTCGTGCCGTGTCAAATAAATGATGGATGAAGAAAAGAAAAATGAGAATACCTAATAAAAATATTAAACTTACCGAATATATTGGCACTTGCTCCGTTGCGTCAATGGTAGCCAAAAAATTGGCGTGAACAAAACAAAATTTATTCTCCTTAATACTAATAATCAAAATCTAAAATTTATTCTCCTGGTCCAAATGCTCAGTTTATGTACAAAATCAAAATCGATTGTGCCTGAAAATATATAAATAATAAAAATTATAAAAATATTTAACAACCAGTGCTTTTAATGGAAAACATTTTAGCTTTAAGATAGATTGATTTCAGCTCGTAGTCGGCAGCGAGGATGAAAAATTTGCTTTTAGTTTTCAAGTTACTTTAGAAAGTAAGACACCAGATATAATTGGTGTCGTTAATTGTTATTCGTGCCGTGTCAAATAAATGATGGATGAAGAAAAAAAATAAGAATACTTAATAAAAATATTAAACTTACCGAAAATATTGGCACTTGCTCCGTTGCGTCAATGGTAGCCAAAAAATTGGCGTGAACAAAAAAAAATTAATCTCCTTAATACTAATAATCAAAATCCAAAATTTATTCTCCTGGTCCAAATGCTCAGTTTATGTACAAAATCAAAATCGATCGTGCCTGAAAATATATAAATTATAAAAATATAAGAATATTTAATATATTAATCCAGATGATGCACGAATTTTAAATTGATGGTGTCTAATAAAATAATTTTAATCTATGAATCTTCAACAAAATAATATATAACTTACAAAAATAATCTACACTTACCTCTTCACTATAATAATAATCATGAAACTATGGGTATTGATATTAATCGTAAATTATCAAACCGCATTTCTTTCTGCAACCGTAGAAACCCGAAATTTCCTGCTTTTACAGAAACTTTAGAACAAAAATTGATATTAATCGTAAACTATCAAACCGCATTTTTTTCGCAACCGTAGAAACCTGAAATTTCCTTCCTTTTTCTGCTTTTATAGAAACTTTAGAACAAAAATTCATCTAAAAGAGAAAAACATGTGATAAACACGTGCTGCGTCAAACACTGCAACGAACGAAAAGAAATGTTAATCGAAAATTCTAACTCCGGCACACTGCTTGCAAAGAGCAAGCTTTTTGTTCGCAGAACATGCAGATTCTGCCTCTGTCACTCAATGTTCATTTAAGCGGCTCATGAGCTGTTCGCCCACCCCTACTGTAATATGTAAAAATTTTAGTTCTCTATTCAGCAGAATTGCAGTCCTTGGTTTGGACTGCGTGTCACAGTAGATTAACCTACCGTTAGGAGCGTTAAGTCCGAGAACTTTGGATTCGTTGATCCACGGCTCCTGGATGAATGCAGCCGCTAGCTGCTCTTTGGCTAATCACCTGCAAAGAACACCCGAGGCGCCTTTTGCGTGATGGAGATTCGCTTGCACGCAGCGAAGGCTGCTCACTTTGCAGTGAAGTTACCGTCTTTGTCCGGATCGGAAGATGATCCTGGTATTGGCTGACGGCTGCCAACAGCGGTTTGGCTGGTTGATAGAAGTTGCTCTTCCTCACTGTTCGGCTTCGGTTGCAGCAGTCGATTGACAACAGAAGGTCGTCGCGCACACTGTGGCGGTTTTTGACTCCGAGGGGTGCGACTGGTCGGTGGTTGATGCTTCACACTCTTGCGGGTCTTCGGCGGAACCGTCCGAGCAGCCGCGGGGTTGCGTTGTTTGGGTGGTGAGAGGGCACTCACAGGGGAGCATCCTGCGCGTACCTTCCCAACCGCAGGGTTGCGTTTGGGTGGTTGTGGGGCACTCCCGGAGGAGTTTCCCACGCGAACCTTTAGCCCATTCGCAGGATCGCTTTGCCTGGGTGGTGGCAGAGTACTCCCGGAGGAGTTACCCTCACGTACCTTCCCTGACATTGCGACGGAGTCTTTCCTGCCTGTGACGTTCGGCCTTCCGCTTACCTTTCGGATGTGTGCTTTGCCGAAACCGTAGTGCAGTTCATTATTTCTACTCTCAAAGAGTTTGGCCGATTCTTCGTCAATATCCAGAACTAGTTCGACCAAGGTCTTCACCAATTTGCGGTTACAGACTCGCCACATTTTGGTAGAGAGATGGTCGTTCTGATTCTGGAGTGAACGAAGAATCTTCTCGTCCGGAGAGTTCGCACTGTCCGCGAAGTAACCGACATACCGTCTGGCCTTCGGCAGATCCTTCATGTGGTATGCACGAAGTTGTGCTCCCTCCCATGGTACGATAGAAGGTACCTCCCTTTACAACCACTGCACTGTGTCGTTGTCGGCACAGGCAAGTTGCAGGAAGCCATTTTTTTGATGGCAACCGTTAAACTTGGGCTTGGTGGTTGGATTTTCCTGGTCCGCAATGTGATCGAGGATGGAGGTCCGGACAGCCTGAAGCTGGTCCATTGTGAGTAGGGAGCTGGGGTGGGTAGCAGAAGTAACCGCAAGGCTTATAGCTCTCACCATGTCCCTATATGTGGCCTTCGGGAGCGGCTTCGAACCCGATGACCCCAAACCAGTGCCGTTCCGCAGTTTTTTAGGCTGTGGACACTTAGTACTGGTGTTTGGGGACACCAAGTCGTCCGACCGCTATCGCTTGACGGCGACTTGGTTCGGTTGAGCAGGCTGCTCTGTCGGAAGGAGGGCCAGCTTCCTGGCTTCTTCGTACGAGAGACCGGAGCGAAGATTTTTGCTCAGTCGCCACCTTTGCGCATTTGAAAGTCGCTTGACAAGGGGTGCCGATGATTCGGGTTTCCTTTCGTCATCGGGCCTTGTCTCTGGACCGGGAACTAAGTCCATTTGACTTTCGTCATTCCCTTGTGGAGAACGTAGGTAAGGATGAAGCAGAGGGTCCTCCGTCCAGCGATTCGCTGTCGAGGTTGAAATCATCCTCATGCTCCATCTCCTCCGTTCTGCCCGATGCGTTTGTTTTTATTGTACTACGCTCCGATGAGTCCATGGGTTCCGGCAAAGAAAGGCTGCCGGTGGCCGAATTTTGTGAAGTTTTGTCGTTCATAAAATTCCCACGAGTCGCTGGGTAAAGAAGAGTCCGCTGCATCAGTGGCCCGCGTGATGCAGTAAGGGCTAATTACTGTGAAGGGTGCCCTGGTACTCCACAGGCTCCGTTAGAGGCTGGGTATTTCTTAAACCCCCCCCCCTCCCACCACGTCATCCATCGGCACGGGTCGCATAACACCTTAGCTTAGGGGTTTTAACCATTGGATTTTACGTAACAGCCATGGTTAAGAGCTGTTGCAACCATCCTCCTATACAGGGGTTTTGGACCCTCTGCTACAGTGCTCAATAATTTAAGTCTATTCGTAAAGGCTAAACTGAACCAAGAGAACCGTAACAGACGGAGGCAAATGAAACTGATCGCCATCCAAAAATACATTAGACACATTCCACGCTCTTCTACGTAAAGACATCGAAATTCAAACTGCATATTCAATCCAGAACTGTTGTGTGAGTGTAAAAGGATATATTGAACTTCACGGAAAATGTTTGTTTCATTTGAATTGACATGCAAAACTTGATTGAACGATTAAATAAAAACCACTCATAAAGATTTTGAGTCCCATTATTATGGTGTCGCGTTACAAAAATGGTTGTTTTTTCGTATTGTGCAAATGTTACACACTGTAGAAAAGTATTATTCGAGATTTTCTTAGTTTTCGATGAGATTTTTCTTAGCATATGTTGGTATGTGAAATTGGTGCATTCTAGTCAAAGTTACAATAGGTTCAAAGTTATGGTGTCGCATTACGGAAATGTTATGTGTTTTCATAAAGTTACCGAAAACGAGTTTTCGAGCTTTCATCAGTATAATAGTCATCTGTAACAAATTATATCCAGAAGTGAGGATTTTGTTATTCAATGGAATTAGATCATTACATATTCAATGCCAATGAAACTCCATGGGTAATTGCTAGAATGGCTTTTAGATTATATTAAGAATGTAAAACTGTTTTTTTTTTATTGAAAATAAAATAAATTATGGAAACGCGATTGTATTTCAATTTCAAAGGTAGTGTAAAACAGTGTATTTCACTATTTTAACCTCAAATAGACTTACGCTGTTTCTTAAGCAGTTGACTTGATTGCTAGGTTTAGTTTCTAGTTTTTAATTGTATTTTTTTTGCGTAAATACTGCTTTTTACATCCATGTATTTCACGAAAAATACATCAATAATTAAATACTTACTTTTTATAAACATTTTCAATAAATTTGGCTTAAAGTTACGTTTCCAATCTCATTGCGCTTTTGCGCTGTCCTGTTGAATATAAAACCAACAATACTTGCTTTCGCTTTCAGTTTTATTTTTTATAAAAAATGAACATGTTTGATGAATGAACATGTTTGAAGTTAGAGTTACTCAAAAATAATGTTTCAATTCTAGGGACCATTATTTACATAAAATTTAAATAAAAATCATGACTTTCTTTTACAAAAAAATCTATCTCCAAAATTAAAACGCATACATCCTTCAAAACTTCATATTTTATGTAAAATTGTATGAGATTTCTGAGAAAATGTCAAACGATGGGATCTCTGTGGTTTTGAATGCTAAAAACTCCGAAAGACGAAAACAACCACGCTAATTCCACTCCTCCTTGTTTTTTGGAGAGTTGCTGATTAATGCCTTTTCAACATTTATTCAAGCTCATCAAACCATAGCTACAATATAAATTAACAATATTCCTACCGAACTCACTCAATACCTGATGGTCACAACACTACCTAATATTTCAACACAAACACCCACAAAAACCACAAAAAACGGATTCATTCATGTTTCTAAAATATCTCTTCTTATTTTAAGTACGTGTTGATATTTTTTCTTGAAAGCTTTAACAAATACCTGCATTTTTGCTAAAAGATTTGAAATCGGTCGAGAGACTGAAAAGTTAAATTTTATTAAAGTAGTCATTTTGGTGAAAAAATCGATTTTTTACGCTACCCTAAGTCAGGAAGGACATTTGGGTGGTCAAACAATAAACAATACGGGTTTGATTATTCCGGACAGAGACCAATTCGTGCAATTTCGAGTAAAATAGTAGCAGAAAAATGCATGTATTTCAAACGAGACGAGTTGCTCGACGAGGCCTCTGTAAAAGGGCCCAAAATTTCATATAGATACAGCTACTTTTGTTTACCAGTACAAAAGTGTAATATGCGAATAGATAGCTTTGCATTAACTTCTTGTTTCCCCTTGATTTTAAAGAAAACTGTATCAAAAAAGGTCAAGATCTGAATGAGATATAGCTTTTTTATGAAGGAAGTAATGTGAATCTGGAACGCCTCCATCAGCGTAACTTCAAAATAAATGTAAATGTCATAGCATAAACTTATTGGTATTAGCCTTAACAACAACTTTGTCAAAGACAGCATGACTAAAAACTAACCACGAAGCCCACATTTACAAAGCTCGCATTTTTGTAACACGACATCATTTGCAGGGGACTGTTTTGGGCAGGGGCTAGAAGTGGCTGTCAGATTACATATAAAGCGAGCGTAACAAGAACCGCCGCCATGCCGAACCAACCAATGGTTCCTTGACGTTTCTTTTCATGCGCAATCACGAGTAGGGGAGACTGGTAACCGTGGTTACATTTTCATATTTCTGAGTTTGTTTATTTATGTTTCGGGTTCTTTCGCTAATTTTGTAGCGATTTTTTATCGAGTATACCCAGAGCCGGATTTACGATTGTGGGGGCCCGGGGCCCAGTTTACAGTGGGGGCCCCAGAATAAAACAAACCCGTTTTTTATCGTACGAGTTAAAAACACTTATTTCTCATTGGAAAGTTACCAAAAATTTGCTAGAATTTTTTCTTACGAGTTTTGCAGAGAACTTATTGATTGAATAATCAACATTCAGCTCCTTCAGAATATTGTACTCTCAACTTGACAATGCTAAGTTTGACAGCCTTTCACTCTTCATAGTCGTACGCAACCTATTTTCAATCAGTTTCATCTTCGATAAAGACCTTTCTCCAGTTGCGTTCGAGATCATTAGGCTCAAATAAATAAATGTATGCAACTGCTCGAAATCCGGGATTTTTTTCTTGATATCTGATAAAAAAAAACCTACCGCAATTCGAAAAAAATGCGATCCGCGAGCAAAAATTTGCACACAATTTGAGAAAGACTGCGCAAATATAAGGCTACGCTGGCAATAATCTACAGAACCTAGGAAAAAACTAGGGGTAAGCGGGGTAAGACCGCCCCCTTAAGCAATTCTGTTTATAGAAAAAAAAGTTGCGGCTGCAATTTCATTTTTTCTTCGCTAAGAGGTTCTTCTATTCAATACCCGCATTTAAAAAATAAGAACTGAAATATTTTTGTTTATTTTCCAGTTTTTTTTTTCAATTTTTAAAAATTCATTGAAAATGTGCAGATCTTTTTCATGCGGGGTAAGCCCGCCCACCAGCGGGGTAAGATCGCCCACCATTTTTTGAGGATAAACAATATTTTTAGGGCCGAAACGGTTGATTTTATCGGTATAGTGTCTCTGACAAAGTTGTGGATGGTTTTTTTTTTCTTTTTAAATAAAATATACACTGTGAAAAATCTGAAAAAAAAATTTCTAAGTTCAACTTACTTTGTTTTCTGATTATTCAAGTTCAGATCAATGTTTAGGTAACTTTTTTGGTTTTCAAAATAAATAGATTTTTCAGAATTGGGGGTTTTCAAGATATTTAATTCATAATATACCTATCTTTAAGCTAAAAATTAAAACTCATTAAACCTGTCTGTATGATTCTTTTGAAGACTTATTATGTATAGAAAAATACTAATAATTATTCTTTCGTTTATTTATATTTTCAATTTTCTATGTTTTTTTTTTGAAGAACAAAATTATCAACGACTCTATATACCAAACAAACCGTCCAAAAAAAAATTCTTCACAAAAATTTAGCTATTAATATTTCTATTACTCCATGATCCAACAACCATAAAATTTTAGCTTACCTTTTGTAGATTTTACAGGCAAAAACATATTTTTTCAAATAAATTTTAAAAAAAATATATTTTTAATTCTATTCTTATATCTTTTCTTTAAATTTTTTTAGAGTGTGTATTTTTTTCGGAAGTAAAAAACTACTATTTTCAATTCTGCCGGAGACGTCATACCAATCAAACAAACCGTCATGGCTCTAAAATCATTTTGGTTCAATAACACCATTTTCACACAGGTTTACTTTTTTCAAAAATAAGTCTTGTTAAAATATATTACTAGAAAAGCTTCGAACCAAATCGATCGAAATGGTCGATTAACATCGATGTCTTATGTGGCTTGAAGTTGCTTTACTGATCCTGTAAATATTCCTTTGTAGTGTCGAGGCATTTGGGTCTTGAAGTAAAACAACAAGCAGTTGGATACGTGGCGGTTTTACCCCTTGTATAGTGGGCGACTTTACCCCCAGTGGAACATTTTCATATTTGACCGAAAAAGTAGTCAAAATTACAAGATTACTCATGGCCTTCGATATTCCCGAAAGAAGATAGATTCAGGCAAGCGATTAAACGTATATTCACGAACAAAACAATAGATTTTTAGACTGAAAAACCTTAAGTCCCGTTGCCGCAAAACAATAGCGCATTGACTGGTTGCCAGCTGAAAGGTTGTTTTTGATTATTTCTGCGACCGTTCGCGCACTATCAAAACAGAAAAACGTGCAAAATGTTATGTAATTATACTGTGACAGACACGTTAAAGAAATTTTTCAATTATTTTATAACTTGGTAGTAAAACTACAGTGGGCGGTCTTACCCCGCAGGGCGCTCTTACCCTGTTTACCCCTACACACTTCTGCAGGTCAATAAAATCTGCACACGGACTCTGAAAATCTGCATTTTGCAACGCAAATCTAGTATCCCTGATTCGGACAGGTAAATTTATTTTCGGAATCAACAGCAATGTATTAAAAAAACTTGTGGATTATCTTCTTTCCTGCTTGATTTCCCATGCGCGCTGGTTCGATTCAAATGGTGTGTTAATGTGTGTCATTCCAAGAGAATCGAAGGTGAAATCTTATGGATGTGGTTGTGATATTGGCGCTCGCGAAAAAATAACACTGAAGGAAAGTTTCAGATTGAAATGGTCTGTTCAAATTTTCTTACTGTAAATTGAACTTTTGATTGAATCTCATTTTTGATAGAGAAAAGAACTTTTTCTCGTTTTGTGGGGGGCCCAAAAATAAGGGGGCCCGGGGCCCGGGCCCCCTGGGCCCCCCCTTAAATCCGGCTCTGAGTATACCGTTATTGTAACGCTTATCGTGTGATGTTGTGATAGATGAAATGCATTATTCCGTACTGTGATAGTAACATGCATTTTGCATGGAGTAAAGGTGGAGTTAAATACACAGGTGAATAGTACAGCTTGTATCACATGTAAGCCTTACTAATAGATTGACATTTAATTTTTTTTCAACTGATCACAAAAGCAATCGTCGTTGATGTCGAATTCTCTTCATTTCCGGACTGTCAAATCTGTCTACTGCTGGGAGCAGAACAAGCGCAAGGATTTGTTCTCACCACTTCTGCGAACAAGATTTTTATTTAGTGAACTGCAAGCGTAAGTTATTGCCGAGTACAGTTCCGAGTTTGATGATTGCAGGCATCACCGAGTTGGATGTGCTCGACGACGAAGACATCACCGGTTCGAATACCAGTGATAATTTTTTATTACCGCATCCAAATCTTAATTTAAAGTTAATTTAATTTAATAATATTCTAGAATTTCCAACATCACAATAGAGCGTCAATCTCCCCTAATTAATGTAAACAAACGACGCCATATTGTGTTACGGTAAAATCACTTGTCTTCAGGCCCCTGGTTTTGCGTAACGCGACACCATCGACACACCGAAATGTTTTTGGGAACATTTCGCTAAAAATTCAGTATTTCCTATGTTGTAATATGTCATTTTCTTGGATTTGGTCTCCAGAACAAATGCCCAGAAGATACCAGGGTTCAAGAGCTGACGGCAGAGCTGATATCTGAACACATGCCATCAAAGGTTGCAGAAGCGAAATTCAGCGATGGTGTCGCGTTACAAAATGTATCGGGTTGCAGTACATGATACAACTATCTAAATTGCTAAACCAACTCGTCATAAGAAAGTACATTTAGTTGGCATTATTTACGACCTGTTTAATCATATACTCTTTAAGCTAACTTCCAATATCCAAGCTAAAATGTACACCAAAGTCCGTTGCTGATGGTGTCGTGTTGCGCTGGAATGTGTATCAGCCGATTAGCAGTGGTGGCCTGGTGGGCACCGCTAACCCAAAATTTAGCGACGCTAATCGCTGAGCCGCTAATCGGAAAATTTAGCTCGCTCGATAATCGCTAAACGCTAAACGCTAAACCCACATTAGCGGAACTTTCGCTAATCGCTAATCGCTAACTTATCAAAATGTAAATAGTCACATCGCTATATTTATTGCTCATATTTAGTATGTTCTGGACCACTTTGATCTTTTGTGGTAAAACGAACGAAAACAATTACTTTTTAGAGCTATTTACAATAAGAGGTTCACAAAATGGTGTTCATACTTGATTTTGAAAAAACAAAGAGTAACAAAAGTTATCCAGCTTGCATTAAAAATAAATACTTTTAAGAATGTTTTCATAATAATTCAATTATTATCTGAATCGAAAAAGTAGAACCAAAGTTTCAAGCGCATTGCAATTCACAAAAGTTATTGGTGTGCCGAAAATTCAATCTAGACCTTGAGCTTGTTCTTCAAAATGCTCCTGTGGCTTGTACGATAACTGGAAAACCATTCTAGGGTAAAAAGACTGACTTGCACTTGTGTTGTAAAGAGAAGAACTCTGGACAATTGAGACAATTGAACGGTGTTTGAATGAAACATGCGTTCCAAAAGTAGCTTCTGCAGTAAAGTATGTTCATCTTTCGAAGCAATTTACGTACGCCGTCAGCAATTCACAGTTTTTTTAATAGTTCTATTGTCTCTTCTCTACAAAATTTAGCGAATTAGCGATTAGCGTTTCGAAGGCCAAAATTTTAGCGACGCTAACAGTTTCGCTAACCAGCTCAAAAATTAGCGGAATCGCTAAACCGTAACTGAATATTAGCTTCGCTAATTAGCGATTAGCGAATTAGCGGAACGGTGCCACCACTGCCGATTAGATTGAACTGTCCTGTGTCCTGTATATTTTTCTCTATTGGCATTCTTTCGGACAAACTTCTCCGACGAGGATTTTCACCAATTTCAAATATTTTTTGCTCTCTTTTTTATCAGAAAAGCATGTGTAATCATGCCATAGCGATTTGGCAGTTTTCAAATCAATTACATGGGGCTTTCTCAGGGCTAATCCTAAGCCCCCTTATTTATAGTTTTTATTGACCATTGTCTTGCCAATTCGGGTACGATAAGACAGGATTTTTTTTTTTTCATCTATTGGTAAGACAGGATGGTTTATGTCATAATTTCATCTCATTTCTCTGCAACCAAAATGATTACAGAAATACTTTTGAAACCCGGATATGTATCTTGAATACGATACGCACCATGAGATACAAGAGCAAGACCATCTCTGTAAGAATAGTCACTCCTACAACAATTTGAATGCTAAAATAATTTATTATTTTGTTCTGAAAAATTAAATAAATTTGATTTTGCATATAAAGTGAATAAGCGGGGGCCTAGTGTGGTTGGTAACGTCTCCGCCAACCACGCTCGACACCTGGGTTCGAATCCCACCGCCGACATAGGTGTCGATGGTTGTGAGGTGGCGTGATCCACTCACAACCAACCCAACTGGTCTAGATTTAATCCTAGCCGACACCGGGAGATTTTCTGAGGCGAAAAATCTCTGGGATCACACCTTCCATCGCATGAGGAAGTAAAGCCGTTGGCGCCGGTCCGTTAGTAAACGGGTCGTGAGTTAGGGTCCTGGGTGTGGAGTCGCTTCCCTGGGCATCGGTGATTGGCCACAACAGTGGCGGAACTAGAGCGACGGAAAATAAGCGAGAATAAAAAAAAATATAAAGTGAACTGTTTTACCCTCACCTTGCATTTAAGTATAATTTAAGTACAATCTCAAAAAAATTTAAGTATAATCTCAAAAGAACAGCTAGCATTCCCTACTTTGATGGCGAACACAAAAGCAATTATTGATGATACCAGTACCGTGAAGAGAGCTCCAGGAGTAATAAATCACTACCCGCTATCATTATATCTCACCAAAAATGTCCTGAAACTTGTTTAGATACATATGCGAATAAATGAAATGCAGGTCACATGTGTACTGGACAAAGTTCTAGAGTAGATTGGCTGACTGTGACAGCGTGAATGCATTCTTTACCGCTTCCCACAGTGCCAATGTACGTGCCTTTGATAATGGAAACTTTTCACCCAACTTGCACTATATCGACCGGATTCTGTTCATAGAACAGTAACTATTTTGCATGCAGAGCGATTTTCATTGCATAATGATAACAAATCCTTCTATTTCGGCTGGCCTGGTACAGCGACGACAATCTGTTGGATGTTTTTTCAACACTTCAAATTGTGCAGAGAGCTCATCGATGTGAAGTATGTTCAACCTGGCAATAGTTAGCGATTCAATACGGACGAATGACACCAACCACAAACAATCGTCAAGCCAATATACACCACATTTCTACAAAACTGCAGCAATTGTTATTGTCTCTTCAGGCAATCAGAGAAAGTTTGTAATGGGTAGGTGATTCACTTTTTTGAGCGATGAAAGAATGCACAAATAGTTGTTCATTTAATTGTCGGATTCGATTTTTTTAAATTGATATTTTTTTTAAATTTCGTGACCTGGCTATGGGATAGAGGCTGCTGCATGATTGAACTGGAGTTTGCATGAAGACTTTCGAGAAGATAAAGCTTGACCTACCGCTGAAAGAAAGTCAAAAAGT
Source organism: Wyeomyia smithii (assembly GCF_029784165.1). Classification (NCBI taxonomy): domain Eukaryota; kingdom Metazoa; phylum Arthropoda; class Insecta; order Diptera; family Culicidae; genus Wyeomyia; species Wyeomyia smithii. Next base: position 127,820,199 of record NC_073696.1, on the reverse strand, counting down.
TGATCTTCATGGGCACCACGGTGCTCCAACAGACCGTACAAATTTGAGTAATACCATTTTGAAGGTCGTAAAGTACAAAAAAGTGATATAAAAACGACGAAATACTTATTGAAAAGCACGTTTTTCAGCCATCATTTTATGAAATAACTTCCAAAATATTTTCTACACATCCCAAATTTTATATTTCATGACATTTACCATTAGTGGAAAGATCTATTTGAAAATCTCTCAGTGTACAGTGGTCTGAACTCGAAAAATCGTGATCGTTTTTTATTTGACTGTGAAAAGTTGATTTTATGTACTCAATGTTTTCAGCAATTTTTTTTAATAGAACCTGGCCTTACTTTTGGCGATTCGGTTTTCCGATCAATCCACCTAACAGTTAGATAAACAAAATGTTTTTTCTAATGTTCAACATACCGGATTGCTTTTTTCAGCAAAGTTGTGAAGAAATTCAAAAGAAAAAAGTTGCTGAATACTGCGATGTCGTATCTGCACATTGGGCACGATAAAAAAGAGTTTTTTGTGTAACACCTCTATATAAAATCAGTTTTTTATTTAATGTAATGGTCAAAACAATTCAAAATGCTCTAAGATTTCATTCATTCAACTAAGCTTTTCTTGCGGCTTTGTAAAAATTATTGTCTTGACAATCACAGAAACAATTATAGACAGAAAACCGATTTTCAGAAGAGGTATTCCACAAAAACTCTATTTTGTCTGACACCGCAGTATTCAGCAACTTTTTTTAGTTTTTCCACAACTTTGCTGAAAAAAGCATTTTGGTATATTGAAAATTAAAAAAAAATGTTCAACTAACTGTTGTATTGATTGATCAAAAACCGAATACGTCAAAGTAAGGCCTTGTTTTATGAAACAATTTTGCTAAAGACCTTGAGTACATAGAATCAATTTTTCACAGTCAAAGCAAAAACGATCACGATTTTTCGAGTTTAGACGCACAGATTGAGATTTTCAGATAAATCTTCCCACTAATGGTAAATGTCATAAAATATAAAACGGTGGTTGAAAAACGTGCTTTTCAATAAGTATTATGTTGTTTTTATGTCACTTTTTTGTACTTTACGACCTCCAAAAGGGCATTACTCAAAAATGGACCGTACGACGATTTTGAAATATTGACCAGGGATTCAGGACATCATAACGAATCGAATGGTGTACTCAGATTATTTGGAGCATTTTATTTTATAATAACGGTCTGTGGGAGCACCGTGGCACGCTACTGTTTATGTCATGCGATAAACAACAATTTGAATGTTGCTCTCGAGTTGACCATTAAATAAACTTTGCAAAGGTTTGTTTAAACAACAGCTACGTTGCACGGTAAGCGGCATCGCTAATGAGAGCAGCAGAACACCTAATGTTTACGTAGTTCTCTCCTACTCTCTCTCTCTCTCTCTCTCTCTCTCTCTCTCTCTCTCTCTCTCTTTCTCTCTTCTATGTTATCCCGCACTCATACATACCTCGCTACAACGCAACGTATTGAGGAGTTGCGTGAGCGTGACAAGACACTACTTTTCTAATCCCCTTTTGCTACACGATGGTAATTGATTAGGGTTACTTTTTCTCTTTCTTTCACTCTCTCTCTTTCTCTCTCTCTCTTTTTTTCTCTCTCTCTTTCTCTCTCTCTCTCTTTCTTTCTTTCTCTCTCTCTCTTTCTCTCTCTCTCTCTCTCTCTTTCTCTCAGCCTGCCTCCCTGCTCAATATTTTCAAAATTCACATGCTTTATCAAAAGAAAACAAAATCCTGGCTACGCCACTGGTGGACTGTTAGTAATACTTGACAATCAGTGACGCTCATAATTATAAGTGTTTCTAAAAATATTAATAGAACGAAAACATTTAAATGATGCGCATCAAGCTCCACTAGTCATATTTAATTCCTTCTTGAAAAACGACAGTTTAAGACAGAAATTTGACACTAATGTATGTAGCAGTTTGTCAAGCATTCTTAATGTCAGAATATCACTATAAACTATCTAAACTATGTCACTGATAAAAAACAACATATAAAAGTATCCCGCGCCTAACTGTCATTTAGTAGCACAGAACTAAGGAAATATGGAAGTATTGAAGAAGTTTCAACCTTTTATTCATTTCTTTTACAAAATTTCTTATCATCCCTGTATGTTGCCTTTCCTGATGAATGACTTCAAATGCGGTATCGCGAAGCACCGATTGTGGGTCGTCCGTTCTGTTATATTCCTGCTAGTGGTAATTGTGGCAGGTTTTGTAATGTATCACAACAGAAATCAGTTGATGTACAGTGACGACCGCAATGGTCAATTATTAAATTTCAGCTCCCTAACGGTCATATATTTTACTCTAGCGATCGGAATATTTGAAGCTATAGTGTCATGCAAGGACAACATAAATATTTGGTTTGCTTTTCGGGATATTGAATATTTCTTAGTTTTCGGAAGTAGCAAGCAGCAGTTAGAAAAATCGGCCTCCAAAAGTTACTGGAAGTACTTTTCCCGCTACATTTCAGCCTTTCTATTTCAATTTTCTATAGCGTTGATAGAAATTTTTGGAATTAATGTTGGTCATACTAAGTGTCAGTATTTTCTATGCGCTTACAACATACCGTTGATTTTCACTTGTTTTCGCATGGCACATGTTGGACTATACTTAGAAATATTGAAAGGTTATTTGGATGAAATTGATCTACAACTGCTAGGATTGTCAAAAACCATCGACTACGGATGGCGATTACGAAACAGCAAATTTAACTTCTGTAACTACCAAAAGTTAAAAATTTTAGAAAAGTGTTTCGAAAAATGTGGCGATGCTTTCGAATTAATTAGTAGCCAATTCTCGATCAGTATAGCTTGCAATTGTTTTAAAGTCCGATTATTGATAGTCGAAGATATTTATTGGTTGATTTATCAAATCGTTACTGGTAGGTTTCAGATTGGTATGACATTATGTTCCAGATAAAAATGAAAAGAATATTAGAAATTCATATTTTTTCTCAGAAAAGAGCATCATTAGATTACCAAATAAAATATTTGCTATCAACTGGATTTGGACCTGTGAAAATCTCTGCATGAAACGTGTTTCTATTATGAGTACATTGAATCAAATAAAGGCGTTCGGAAATAATAAAATGTATCAAATTATGGTTGGTATAAATATTTTTTTCCAATCATTTATACGTAAATAAATAAAATCGATTTTTGCTTTGCAGGTTTTACATTTTCACATCGCGTTGTCTCAACACGAGTTTATAATAAATCCTCTTGGATTTTACCACGTATCTTATGGACATTTTTTAGAAGTGAGTTTATTTTCAGATTCAATGTTACATCTCAATATTTAAAATTTTATTTTTTAGACAGTCATTGGTACATGTATGTATGCCAGCTTTATAGTGCAGCTTACTGCAAATTGAAGAGTAATTCACTATCGATCTGAATTATAATTACCGAGCTATTTGGAAGCGGAAATTTCATCGTTTCTTGATTGATTCAACATAAGATTTAATTTATTTTAATTATTTCTGCTCTGTGTTTGGGCAGCTCGTTGATTGCAATTAAATTCGCTAGTATATCTGGAACTCTTCAAGTTTGTTTGATTCTCGTGTGAACTCAATTAAAATCACGTTGTATGTAAACGGCAAACAAATGGATGGAAACTACCGAGCAGGACACGGGCATTGATTTCATTTAATTCGCTAGTTGAACTGGACTAGTAGCTGCAGTGTATATACAAAATAAGTAGGATAGGCAAAATTTTGATGAAATTTGAAATGCTATAGCTTTGCTAAACGTTATTCGATTTTAATAATTCGAACACCATTGAACTGAAAAATTTTTGAAGTTTCATTTTCTGATCTCAGATCTGGCCTAGGTCACCGGATATAGGAAATATTCCTGAGTTCCGGTAAGCATGTCGAACCTGCTAATTTTTTTGATGGATTTGGTAATGGGTTACCTGATAAAAATGCTTATTTGCATCATTGGCATAGATGAAAAAATCATTTCTGAAGCGAATGGTTCATCAAGATCCGGATCAAGATCATTGGCATAATGATGCAAATAAGCATTTTTATCAAGTAACCCATTACCAAATCCATCCAAAAATTAGCAGGTTTGACATGCCTACCGGAACTCAGGAATATTTCCTATATCCGGTGACCTAGGCCAGATCTGAGGTCAGAAAATGAAACTTCAAAAGTTTTCCAGTTCAATGGTGTTCGAATAATTAAAATCGAATAACATTTAGCAAAGCTATAGCATTTCAAATTTCATAAAAATTTTGCCTATCCTACTTATTTTGACTATCCCCTATAGATCCCCTAGTAGATATACATTAGAAAATGGGTATGCTATAGACGTTTTTCATAACTCGTTTTTGATTAGTTAAACGACGAAGTGGTGCTCACAGTTGAAATTTTGAGGTACAAGTAACTTTACAATTATGGGTTATTTTTACGAAAACACATCTAATCTCATGAAATCGGACAAATTTCATTAGTAATTGCATCGTGGGTCACTGCTCTCAATCAAGATTATAAATTTTTACTTGTTTCTAGTCACATTGCCCACCTTAGATGATGAAAAAAATTAGATGAAGTCACATTGCCAAATTAAAATCACTCTTACCGCATAGATAAGGGTTTAATTGTGTCTCATACAATTACAGTGCTTTTTTCGATTTTATCATCAGTCGTTTTTATCACGACTCGCCTAGTCCACGCTCGATTTTTTCACGCTTTCAATACGCTTCTACAAAAAAATGTAAATCAAGAATAATGTACTTTCAATTGTAGAATGTGTATTTGAAACATAATTTCCCCTTTTTTTCTCCATTTTTCTCGAACCCGAATCTCAGAGAGAAGGGCGAGTGTGCTTAGTACACCCCCTTGTTAATATATTGACTCTGCTGACTTTGTGAAGGCAAGGTTAGCTTTCACTGGAATTTCGATGGCTGTTCCGTCGATTGGTGCCTTGCAGCGTAAGAACAATCTGGGGAGCAGCCGTCATGACTGCTCTCTAGGTACCCTCGTCTTCCTTCCCACTATGTTTTCCAGAGTAGTATCCGGCCCGCTCACTGCCAATCGCTTCTTACCTGTGCGAAACGTGGACAAACAAATAACACATGCTCATCGTTTTCTTCCGCGCCCGCACATTGTGGCCACATAGGTGACTTGGCGTACCCGAACTTGTGCAGGTACCGCCTAAAGCAGCCATGGCCTGACAGTATCTGTGTCAGGTGGGAGTTAACTTTCCCCTGGCGCCTCTCGATCCATCCGGCTATCTCCGGGATGAATTTGTACGTCCATCTAACTTTGAAAGAATTGAATCTTTCCCGCTGCCAATTGGTCATTAAAGTTGACACCTCTTGTGTCACGTTGGTCGAAGCACTCTACATCCTCTTTATCAAAGATGCTGCTAGGCATCATGCCAGCCAGGACGCATATTGCCTCGTATGACACGGTTCGATACGCGGTAGCTGGAAGTACCCAACGCTCTCGACCACACGGGTCCGCCATACCTGAGTATGGACGTTGCCACGCTAGCTATTCGACATCATGCCCGATAATGCCGCTATAGTCGTGGAAGCTTTCTTGCAGGTATAGTCGACGTGGCTCCCAAACGTGAGCTTGTCGTCGACCATTACCCCGAAGAGCTTCAAAGATCGCTTTGAGGCGATATCGCTATTCACTCACCATTTGTGGTGACTCAGCAGCCGGTGGCCAGGGATTTAGCTCGTGGTGTGGAAAAAGTCCCTCAATGATTCGCTCCAACATCGCTAGTGAATCCTCTGCCGGGACTGACGAGCCTCTGGTCTTGGCCTTAGCGACTCTAGAGGCGTCACCCCATGGGTTCGTATTAGCACTTTCGCAAAGTTAGCGTTACCTTAGCGGATTCGAATGCTGCGTGACGCGTATCGGAGCGCGCGCGTTGCATCTTTCGCCGGACCCTTTTATGCCCGCGTACCCCTTGGCAATATTTTCCAAATTAATTGTACCTCCTTGCTTGGAGTGTTTAAACAAAATATAAGAGCGAAGTGGTAGATCATGTTGTGGTAGTCTTGTTCAGGTTTCAAATTGAATTATGGTTTATTTGATTGCTACAGTCATGTTTTAGGAGCAAGTTTGAACAATAAATGAAGTATTATGAAGAAAATTTGTTTTGTCCGCCATCACTGATTTTTCTTTCGCGTACCCTCTGAAGGCTTTCGCGTACCCCTACTCTCCCAGATGGTCTCGAGGTACGTTGCTGGCCTAACAAGCCAGTCGTCGTAGGTTCGAGTCTCGGCTCGGGAGAGACTGTGAGTGTCAGTAGGATCGTAGCGCTAGCCCCGCAATTGTTCTGTACACTAAACAGTCGGCTGCGAAGTCTGTATATAAATAAACAGAAGGTCAAGTTGCGAACCGGAATGTAGGCTTTACTTTGCTTTAGGGGTACGCGTACCCCAGGTTGAGAACCGCTGCTGTAGACCAACGCGGCGGAGCATAGCAACTGCAGTAGAATACCACGTTCACTTTGGCAACCACGTAGCTCTTATTCGAGGTCGACACAATCTCTTGAACCGAGAACCCGCCTGTCGTCCATATGGCCGCCATCTCGGACTTATCCACAACCCAGTTACAGTTTCCGGTAGGGATGTGGTAGGTTCACTTGTGCCTTGTGTCCTTGCATGTGTGTAGCTTTGTGTGTATATTTTTATGATTATTTTTGATCAATTTTCTGGATAGGGCAACCAAGTGTCATATCTGTTACAATTTATTTGTGTCATAGTTTTGTGAAAAACAAACCGTGAAAAATTATGTATTAATTCACAAGTTAAGAAAGAAGATCTATTTATAGCTCAAATAGCCCTCTAGCTCAGTGCTTATAGGATGTCGATTTGAAAATTATAAAATCTAGTGGTTCCACAATTTAACATGAACAAGCCTGAGACTCTCATTACTATGCTGAAGAATGGGCAGTACAAATCAGATTATTATTGTATACATAATTGCCTTGGAAAAGCTCACGAAAATACTATGGAGAAAAAAATTATGAACTACCTTTTTCGTTTATTCGTTTGTATCTTGAACTTATATTCCATTGAACTATGAAAGCGTATCATTTTACTTAAAATATCAAAAACGATAACGAAAAACGATCTATACTTACGGCTGAATGAACTAATAAATCATATAATCTTAGTATCTTTGTTGCTTTGTTCATTATGTTGATATATTGCAAAAATACCATAGAAACTCGAGAAACTGTTCTAATACGCAACCACAATACCTGAAACACAAAGTTTGCATTACTTTGTGGTAATTATCGATAATTAAATTACAATTTTCCGAATGAACAAAAACAAGTTTTCAATAATTCATAATCGTTAGTCGAGTAATAGACTGGAGTATCCATCAACTATTGTATAGTTGATTACAAACTTCCAACAGAAACAGTCATACAGAACAACTTAAGTTGTTGATAGGTACCTGTTTTTATCACTGTGATCGCCAAAGTATTGTTGCAATTTAACGCAATTGTGAAGATTTTTCAATGGTTTAGTTTGATTCCTACTGAACTAAAACAATGTGAACATTCAATCGCTGAATATAGAATATCTTGGTGGACCTATTTTTTGTGGACGCTACACTTTCTCATCGCTTCAGTGCTACTGATAACAGCGAGATATTTTCATGAAAATATTTTTATTTGTGAGACACACGTTCGAAAAATAAACGATGTTTTACAGTTTAGTAGCGTTACCTTAACTGTGATAGTGGCATTAGTTGAAAAGTGGATGCAAAGTAAATCACAAATGCAAATCTGGTTCAACCTATGCCAGATGGCGAACAAGTATAGTCTTCATTCTGGAATCATGAATCGAACCATGTTCGACCAAGTAATGCATCGATTTAGTCGTAAATTTTGGTCGTTTTTGGTAATGTTTATGCTCTTGGAGGTGCGTATTATAACAGGAATTCTGGAGTATCCACAGTGGATGAAATTTCGGATTTGTAACATCTATCCAGCCACATTTTGTCGAATGTTACACTTGTGCCATACTCTACACATTGATTATCTAACAGAGTGTGTACAAGTTCTTAATGAAAACTTACTTGACCTGAAAAACATGATGGATGGAAATTCGAATAACTCGCAGCAAAACGATAAATCTCGAGCGGAAATTATACAAAAAGTTCTTGAGAGATTATTAGATTTGAAGGAAGACTATTGCATTATATGGAAAACTTCACTATTAATCAACAGAAGATTTGCATGGAGTCAAGTTTTCAATATTATTAGTAACTTCATTCAACTTTCTTGTGACCTATATTGGATCGTACTTTGTTTTTTCGGTATAATAAACTGCAAAGTACTTCTTGGTAGCATAAAATAAATATTTCTCATAATGTATAATATTGCAATTTGATTTTCAGAAATCGTATTATGTCTCGTTTTGGCACCAACCGTGTTATCATTGATGCTGACATCCGCCAATCGCTGCAGTACTAAAAGCTCTAAAGTAGGATCATTGCTACACAAAATTCCGATACACGGTGAATGGGAACTGTACGAGGTAGTAGACATCTTATCAATACAAATAAGTCAACAACCTATTCGAATTTCGGCATACACTTTGATGGACTTCAAGTACTCACTGGCAACTAAGGTAAGATAGTTGCACATATTTTAATTTTTTTTTTTTTGTTCACACAACATTTATTTGACACAATACAATATAATGTTTAACGGTGCCAGTATATCTAGTGTATATAAAATTATGTTACAAGTGTTGAAAAGCAAACTTCTCTTGCAGATTGCTGCTGGTATAGCTACATACATGACGATTTTAGTTCAAATTTATATATAAAAACTGCTGATAAATGTGTCACCTTGCTACTAGGAAATAAATAACATGCGCGTATTTTTTTAATTAACATGACTGTTCTTCTTTGTTTTTGGTTTCGATCTATCCCTTCGCGCTCAAAAGCGAAACCAATCATACTGACGATGCTGATGATTTGATATTTATGAGATAGGTCACGCTTTCAACATTGAAAGGGCGCAAATAAAAGGTTGTTCCAATATGTCTCAAGTATCCCAGTTTTCATGAGTGTTTTGTCTGGAATCCTTGGTTAATTGGTCCTTGACTTGAGTTATTGATTTTTTAGCTGATTGATTTTCTTTTAAGTTAGTGTTATTTGTCATACTTTATTTACAAACTTTGATTTAAAAAAGAAAACATGCAAGAGATCAACATTCCAATCCATACAAAAAATAGGGTTTCTGATAGTTTTTTTTAATTTTTCGACATATGATTGCGTATTGAACAAAATACTACAAGGTATACAGCCCTAGGGTTGTATGAAATGGTGACGTGGGGCTAAACACTGTAATAAGAAGGATTTTTAGTTACAAGAGTTACAGAATCTGCAGACAGCAACGATTCGTATGTTCTGTAGTTCAAGTATTTTTGTATACGCAGCCTCCCCATAAATTTTCTTTCTAGGAATATACCGAACAACACTCGAAAGAACTTCGATTACACTTATATTGTGTAGTGTTTTTTCTTTTGTGCGAACAACATTTATTTAACAAACGTGTCGTTGTTATTGTAGAAGCACCATGAATTTCTCGCAATGCGTCTGAATCAGAATCAACACTATTTCCTCATGTATCCAGCAATACCTACGTTATCATAATACATGATTTTGTCTTATTTAACTCTGATCAAATTAATTTTATTGCATAAATCTTATTATGGAAGTAATTTCGAAGCCGTTACATAGGTGCACTCATAGGAAAACATAAGAAGATATGTTGAACAAAATTATCAACAACTTCCAGCGAAACATCATAAAAACCGACAATTACAAGGAAGTTAAAGTTCGAAATGATTAATTTCTGCTTTTAGTTTGACAAGTTTTTCTCATTTGTCAACAATCACATTCACTTTATTACGAAGACAGCTAATATACGTAAGGATATTATTTGTTAAGTTGAAAACAAAAGTATATCATCTAACAATAATGAAATGTGTAACAAAGATTCTGAATAAATCCTAGTGAATCGACAAAATATTCAGAAGCATTCGCTGGCTCTTGAGCTTCTATAAATTTGTATTTTCAGAAATCTACTCTTTCGATCACGATCATTTAATGAATATCGAAGATAAAATGCAAAAAAGAATCTTATGACCGTTGCAAAAATACTCCATTCTTTTTGAGTAGTTTATGTTTTGCCTTTCTCCTAGAAAGGTATAGCAATCACTGGAAAAACCCGAAGGTATAAAAGTGGTCCCAATGGCCGAATGTCATATACCACTCGACTTTTTTCGACGAACTGAGCATTTTCTGTATGTATGTATGTATGTGTGTATGTGTGTGTGTGTGTGTGTATGTGCAACTTTTTTTTTCTCACTCACTTTTCTCAGAGATGGCTGGACCGATTTTCATAAAATTAATTGCAAATGAAAGGTCTAGCTGCGCCATAGGTTGCTATTGAATTTCATTGTAATCGGATTTTTAGTTTAGAGGTTATGTATCAACATGTAAAAATCATGAAACATCAATATCTCAGAAACCACACAACTGATTTCAATAAAACTGGTTTCAAATGATTGGGCTGTCCCCAGAACTCTTAACTTTTGAATTTCGTTATGATTGAACATATGGTTCAAATGTTATAAGGAAAAGTTATCCTGAGTATGTTTAAACTCACTCATTTTCTCAGTGATGGCCGAACCGATTCTTACAAAATTAGTGTCAAATGAAAGGCCTAGTTGTAAAGAAAAGAAATTAAAAGACTTTTCAACACTATAGCTGCTTTGATCAATATATATGGCCTCAACATGATTTAAATGTGGTATCGTACTATTTGAACGTTCCCGGTATCGTTCGTGATTAAATTGTTCGAAATTAAGAGTCATTTCTTATATTTCGCTATTTCTGAAGCTCTAACATTACGTCAAATTTCATATTTTATACTTTAATTACAACATCAATATTTTAGAACCCAAAGAGTGAATATACCTTTTTTGATTTAGGCATTCATGTAAATCTATTTTTACAAATAATAAGTTTGAATGAGGAAGGCTGAGTCTGACCGCTAGGTGGATTAATTTAGGTTTTTTTAATGTAACCATATTCATGAGATAAACTCTTAATCACTATCAATGCAGCAGCATTGCAGTTTTTCCTAAAATTCACGGAAATATGTAGAAGTCGTCTACCACTGCAGACGATGAAAGACCAGTGGCGCTCTGCTCCACATAATATGTATATTATACTGTACGGTATTGTTGCTTTTACCAGCATGTTTTTGCCTTTCTCCTAGAAAGGTATAGCAATCACTTGCAAAACCGAAAGTATAAAAGTGCTCCAAAGGGCCGAATGGCATATATCACTCGACTCAGCTCGACGAACTGAGCATTTTCTGTATGTGTGTGTGTATGTGCAGATTTTTATTCTCACTCACTTTTCTCAGAGATGGCTGGACCGATTTTCATGAAATTAATTGCAAATGAAAGGTCTAATTGCCCCATAAGACCCTATCAAATTTCATTGTGATCGGATTTTTAGTTTAGAGGTTATGTATCAAAATGTAAAAATCATGAAACATCATTATCTCGAAAACTACACAACCGATTTGAACAAAATTGGTTTCAATTGAACGAGCTACCTGCAAAACCCTTAACTTTTGAATTTCATTAAGATTGAACTTGTGGTTCTAAAGTTATGTAAAGAAACGTGTTTTGAAGACTGTTTAATCTCACTCATGTTTCTCAGAGATGGCTGAACCGATTCTCATTAAAAATTAGTGTCGAATGGAAGGTCTAGTTGTCCCATAAGACCCTATTGATTTGTTTTGCGATCGGACTATTACTTTGCCTGTTATGTTTAAAAATGTGAAATCCAGCTATGAAAAGGAACATATTCCGAAGACTACTTCGACTCACTCACTTTTCTCAGAGATGGCTGACCCGATTTCCACAAAATTAGTGTTAAATTCAAAGTCTAGCTGCCTCATGATACCCTTTTGAATTTTACTGTAATCGGACTGTAACTTCGTTTGTAATGTACCGAAAAGTGAATATCACGAAACATCATTATCTCAGAAACTACATAACCGATTTGATTAATATTATTATCAGATGAGCGGGCTAGTTAAGGGTTAACTGATGAATTATGATTGAACACGTGGTTTCAAATTTTGGGACGTTCTCATATCATTTCATTTGATTATAATCGAACTTAAGCAACCGCTATGTATTAAATTGTTAATAAAACAACGAAAGTCTATTATTTCAAAGATTACATGACTTATTTGAACATAACTGGTGCCATACGAACGAGTCATCTCTCAAACTTACAAATAACAGACTTCATAACAATTTGATATGTGGCTCAAAAGTTATGGAAAGACAAGAAATTCACAGACTATTGAAAGCTATACCTGCTTTGATCGATATATGTGGCCTCAACATAATTTAAATGTGGTATCGTACTATTTGAACTTTTCAAATTCATTGATTCCTTGCGATGTGTTTAAAGTCTGCAAATGCACGACGAATCGGCCATAGGATATGATCAAAGTCGAAAGACAAATCGTTTGAAATGATTGGTTTTATCGAAATGACAACATCCTCGACTTTTGGCTTCTGTACATCGCCCTAATTCTGAATATATTCATATTAGGTGGTATTCGGTCATTTTCAGCAAATTTTCTGGCATCAATCTGATACCGGAAATACTCATATTGGGAGGTTTTTAGTTATTTTGGTTGTTTTCCAGAAACTAACAGTGGTCGTCTTTGAATTCAAAATGGTGTCAAGGGTCGATGTTTGGTTTCTATGTATCATCTCAATTACGGAAATATCCATATTGAGTATTATTCGGTCATTTTCGACTGTTTTCTAGAAGTTGCCATTTAGAAATTCAAAATGGTGCCTGACGTCAATTGTTAGCTCATTGCATCATTCTGGTTCCAGAGACACTCATATTGGATGGTATTTGTTTATTTTAGGCTGTTTTTCACAAACCGGAAGTCGCCGTCTTGGATTTCAAAATGGTATTTAAGATTATTTCTGGCCTCTGAGCGTCATTCTGGTTGAAGAAACACCCATATTGGGTGTTATTCGATCATTCTCGGCTGTTTCCCGGGAACCGGAAGTCGCCAACCTAGAATCCAAAATGGGGTCTGTGGTCGATTTCAGCTGCTGTGTATCATTCTAGACCCGGAGATATTCATGTAAGACGGAAATCGGCCATTTTTGGCTGTTTTCCAGAAACCGGATGCTGCCATCTTACAATCCAAAATGCTGCCTGTGGTCGATTATGGAACATATTTCTTACCTCTAAAAGCATTCTCATACCAAATTTGGTTGAATTTTCTTGATTGGTTCATAAGCTGTGCGAAATTTGTGTTTCATTCGTATGGGACCCCTCCATTATAGAAAAGGGAGGGGTGTCAAACCATTATGCTTATATTTTTTACCTCTAAAAATGTTCACCTGCCAAATTTGGTTCCTTTTAGTTGATTAGTTCTCGAGATGTGCAGAAATTTGTGTTTAATTTGTATGACACCCCTCCCTTCAAAAAGAAGGAGGGGTGTCAAAGCATTATGAACATATTATTTACCACTAAAAACATGTACCTGCCAAATTTGGTTCCAATTAGTTGATTAGTTCTCGAGATGTGCAGAAATTTGTATTTCATTTGTATGGAACCCCTCCCTTTCAGAAAAGGGAGGGGCGTCCAACTATTATAGACATATTTGTTACTCTTTAAAACATCCACATGCCAAATTCGGTTTTACCTGCTTGGTTTGTTCTTGAGTTGTGCAGCAATTTATGTTTCATTTGTATGAGACCCCTCCCTTCCAGAAGAGGGAGGGGTCTCCAACTATCATAAGATCCTTAACCGGCACCAAAAACCCCTACACACAAATTTTCACTTCGATCGGTTCGGTAGTTTTTGAGCCAATATGGATCAGAGAGACAGACAGACAGACCGGACTACATTTTTATATGTATAGATAACAACATCAATTTTTTTTTGAACCTGAAGAGTGAATATAAATTCATTGAATCGAAGCGTTCATGTAAATCTATTTTTTTTACCACAATAGATCAAACAATGGTCGCAGTGGTTCAGTCTTCTACAAGGGAAAAAAATCTATTTTTACAAATAATAAGTTTGAATGAGAAAGGCTGGGTCTGACCGCTTGGTGGATTAATTTAGGTTTTTTTCAAGACATCCGTTTTTATTATGCTCTGACAGCAGGTTTAGAAATTGTTCAAGTAAAAGGCCTATTTCAAAACTTTATGAAAGATCTTTACCTTCGAGACTTCAGATTAGTCTAAGTTCATGGAGGCAAAAGTGATGTCCGATTTTTTCAACTTATCGATTAATTGTAAATCGATTATTTTGTTCGTGTCCGCTAATCGAACTCGATTAGCTGACGCAAGATATTCGATTATTCGAGATAATCGATTACTTGATTGCGTGACCCCTACGTTCAAAAATAAAATGTTAGTGCTGACCAGTCAGTTACCAGTAAACTTGATCTCTAGAGTTTACTAACAAATCTGGCAGAAAGCTCTAGAAATATTCCGTGGCCTACCTCTTGATTTCAATGCACGAAGTTGGTTCATCAAACAAGCCTATGATCGAATTTCTACTGCAAATTCTTTGTAAAATAATGTTACACCTGAACTTTGCTTTTTTGCAGCAAAAAAATATTGTACAATTTTACAACATATTAAAACTTTCTTTAAGAGACTTTTTGGCTATACGGTTTGAAATCACATTATTTTATACATTTATTAATTTAATTAGCTTAATTCTTTATGAATCTTCGAGAAAGTATTTTTCCGATTCAATTAGTTCTTCAGTTTTGCAATTGTGCATTCGTTTGCGAGTGATTTTGCTGTACAAAAAACTTTACACTAGATTTAAGTGATCGAATCCTATATCCTAAACATTAGGCAAACGAATCAATAAATAGGAACCACTATATAAATCTACTTATTAACGTTTGGAAAGCGAGAAAAGAAACATTTATTTCAAAAATGCTAAACATCTGAATGACAATGAATGGCTCTAGACACCCTGTGACGTGAGTAGGTACCGTCAGTGGAACCATGCATCCTCTCCTATCGACTGTTAGATTAGGAACATTTCTAGGTGGGGTCTTGGGAGCTGATTTCGCAGCTTTGTAATAGTTTGACCAGCTTTGCTGAATAGACTTCTGAAGGAACGGATGTTCCTAGAACTGGCATGTATTTCATCGGTATTTTATAAAGCGTTGGAATCTGTCCTTGAATTCGGTTCCATACTGGGTCAGAATTTCTTGGTGCCAAATCGCCATGCAAATATTGCCGTAAACCCCCAGGTAATCCAACCTTATGGTTGATGTTTTTGTATCTTGATGCTTCTCTAGCAAGAGTACCGTGGGCAGCCCACAGGTCGGTACTTGGTTCGATGTTGACTGGTTCAGGTTGCTCCTCACTGCCTAGTGATTTTTTGCATCATATCAACTAAAATTATATTAAATGTGACATATGTTCATACAAAGAAAAGCAACATTTTTCGTCATACTCACCAATCCAAGAAGTCATTTTAGATGTGTTCAGTGTTCAGCTCTCAAAATCTGCCAGAGATAATTGGCATACTTTGTTAGCCTGACTTGCTTCCTGTTGTACCTCTGCGTGATGACAAAAGCAAAAATATTTCATTTCTACATTTTCGCATCCAAAAACAAACAAAATATCAGCAACACCGTCAACGCGAAAAAGAGGGAAGGAAATATTTTAGCTCTGGCACTCACACATATTTTAACAATCGCTTATGTGAGTTCGCGTAAGTGCGAACAGCCCTTAAAATCTTTTTTAACTTCGTAATCGCGACGCCAAGAGTTTTGTTTGTGAACACGCAAAAAAGAAGTTTAGTTTTCGTTCGTGCGCGCATTTTTATAATTTCAAATGAAATATTAACGTCGCAGCACTAAATCGAATCGCGACTTTTGTTGCGCGCGACTTTTCGCTGCGACTTTAAATATCCTTACGTGGGAAGTAGTGCGCTGTGTAGCACATCAGATGCGCTATACAGCACACTATTTGCGACGTAAGGTATAATGTGCGGCATGAGAGTAAAATCAATTGTCGCCAGTCGACAACTACAATTTTCAACTAAATGGATAATATAAAATAAGTGAGAACAGAGGTTTAGAAATCTCTAGTGTTTTCGTCACCGCTGGCATAACCAATTTTCCCATTTTTGGACAAAGTTGAACTACAATCGAACAATAATCGGGGTCAACTATTCGATTATTCAATAATCGAAAAGTCGGTTAATCGATTGAAAATTAATCGAATATTTTTGCAAATAATCGATTAACTCGATTAATCGAGAAGTAATCGGACATCACTAGAGGCAAACTTAATTTGACCTGTTGGGACGGGGGAACTCTGTCCGTTTTTTTTTTTTTGACGTAGGACTACGTCTTTGTTTTCTATACTAGATTACACTTTGTGAAAATGAAAATGAAACTGGCAAATGTTGCGTCAGATTTCAAACGGTTATAGCAAGCGAACGACTTAATGCATCTTAGTCATTTATATGTCGGTGGATAGATAAAATGTGCAACAATTTTTTGATATTATGTTCAACATTGTTGCTTTACTGCTTAATGGTGGAAAAAGGTGAAAAGTTCCAAGGTCAAGCTTTCCCATACATTTCCTTGTTCTTGGCTTGCTTCCCAAGCACAGATAACAATAACATGGACGAAATAAATTCCACTGCCTACATATTTTGATTCAACAAAGTGTTTTGGTTTGTTTGCCTTTGTCTAAGCTGCGTGGCCACGCCTTAATGGTAAAAATCTACGCTGAACTCGATACAAAAGACTGCGTGTGGAAAATTCAGCTTCAGTTTAGTTTGTTCCACAATAGCGAGTGCGGTGCAGCTGTTAAGCTTTGCGACATTGAGAAACGAGAGCTGCATACGATTCAATTTCCAGGCACCGCGGAGCATGTTACCTGTATTCTGCACACGGCAGCAACAGTTACCATCGTACGCTGCAGGATATTTTGCTGGCACAGCTGCTGGAGGGCACAGCGGAGAGCAAATTTTATACGCGGCCAACAAAATAATCGATGCTACCGGTGGTGGTGTGATTATAAGCATTCTGTAGCATACATTTCGAGCTGAAGATTATCGAATCGGTTCTTTTTAGAACTATAAATGCTTGAAGATAGAGTTACGAGAATTTTCACAACTACTCCAAGTGTGAAATGTCCATCTATTTCTCAATAATCATTTTTACAATAACGACCAGGGCGCACCAAAGATAAACGGTAGTCTTGCCTATGAATAGTTTATCACAACAAGACATAACACTCATTTCAAGAATTTTCACTGCTAAATTGAGTGATTTTCCGGTTTAATTGTTTGTTTGTGTTCACTCGAACACCGTTATCAGTCAAATATCAGCAACGAAAATTAGTTAATCTAAGAACCAAAGTGATTTTCGCATCGGGAAAGCAAAAACTTTCTTTTGATGCTTATGAAAATCACTCAGTAGTATTGAAGATGTATTGGTTTGTTTCTCTTTCTTTCTATAAGCTACGTAGCCACGCCTCAATGGTGAAATCTACGCTGAACTCGATACAAAAGACTGCGTGTGGAAAATTCAGCTTCAGTTTAGTTTGTTCCACAATAGCGAGTGCGGTGCAGCTGTTAAAGCTTTGCGACATTGAGGAACGAGAGCTGCATACGAGTCAACTTCCAGGCACTGCGGAGCATGTTACCTGTATTCAGCACACGGCAGCAACAATAACCATCGTACGCTGCAGGATATTTTGCTGGCACAGTTGCTGGAGGGCACAGCGGAGAGCAAATTTTATACGCGGCCAACAAAATAATCGATGCTACCGATGGTGGTGTGATCATCAGCATTCTGTAGCTACATTTCGAGCTGAAGATTATGAAATCGGTTCTTTTCAGAACTATTAGATAATGAAGATAAGAGTTATGAGAATTTTCACAACTACTACTAGTGTGAAATGTCCATCTATTTCTAAATAATCATTTTTACAATAACGACCAGGACGCACCAAAGATAAACGGTAGTGTTACCTATGAATAGTTTGTCACAAGATATAACCCTCATTTCAAGAATTTTCACTGCTAAATTGAGTGATTTTCCGGTTTCATTGTTTGTTTGTGTTCACTCGAACACCGTTATCAGTCAAATACCAGCAACGAAAATTAGTTAATCTAAGAACCAGAGTGATTTTCGCATCGGGAAAGCAAAAACTTTCTTTTGGTGCTTATGAAAATCACTCAGTAGTATTGAAGATGTGTTGGTTTGTTTCTCTTTCTTTCTCTAAGCTACGTGGACACGCCTTAATGGTAAAAATCTACGCTGAACTCGATACAAAAGACTGCGTGTAGAAAATTCAGCTTCAGTTTAGTTTGTTACACATAAGCGAGAGCAGTGCAGCTGTTAAAGGTACGCGACATTGAGAAACGAGAGCTGCATACGAGTCAACTTCCAGGCACTGCGGAACTATGTTACACCTTTATTTTGCATACGGCAGCAACACTTACCATCGTTCGATGAAGGATATTTTGCTAGCACAGCTACTGGAGGGCACAGCGGAGAGCAAATTTTATGCGCGGCCAACAAAATATTCATGGTGCGATTATCAGCGTTCTGTAGCACGAATTTCTAACTGAATATTATGGAATCGGTTCTTTTCAGAACTATAGATGCTTGAAGATAAGAGTTATGAGAATTTTCGCAACTACTACTAGTGTAAAATTCTCATGTATTCATGCATCGTTAGTTTTAAAATAACGACTATCAAAAATAAACGGTAGTGTTACCTATGAACAGTTTAGCGCAGCATATAATAATATTTAGTTTAGCATATATTATATATTTAGTCCTACGTCACCATTTCATACAACCCCTAGGGCTGTATACCTTGTAGTATTTTTTTTTTTTTGATATTGATACAGAGAATATCACAGGGAATGGTTGGTGTCCATTCACATCGTCTGTGCTAGGAATGCTCGCGTGTGATTGGTTCATTGTTCGTGTAAATTTCCATGTAACTTTTTTTTCTGACGTAACATTTGCAAGTTTCGTTACCTATTTTACAGAATGCATCCCAATATAGAAAACAAAGACGTCCCGCGTCAAAAAAATGAATAAAAGCTCCTTCAAAATTTCGTTCAATAATCAACTGATTTATTAATAGCCACATAGATCTCTAAAACACTCGAAGAAAATAGAATGAACATCACCATATTTGTCAGGAAACCTTTGAGAAGCTTAAATATACGATATAATTACGATTTTAAATTTCAATTTGATTGTCATTTTAAAAAACTTAACGTTGAATTCAATCGAACCTTGCGTTTCAAATCTAATCGGTTTCCGCATGATGCACCATGAAAATCTATCTAAAACATAGTGAAGTCCTAGAACTGCATATTCTGGTATTTTGTGAACCAAATGTCGTATTGAACTGGCCTGTTGGATATTGAACGTTACTGATTTTCATGTTACTGACTTTAATGTATCACTAGCTGTCCCGGTAAACTGCGTTCCGCTCATTTCTTTTATTTAAACGATTTTAAACACTCTAAATTGATTTCTCCTACATCCAAAGATTTAACTTTCGATTTGTTTATAGTCTGCTAATGCATACCAAATCGGACATTGGATACGTTTAAACTCGAAAGAAAAATCGTTTAAAATGATTAGGTAGTTTTATCGGAATGAGAACATCCTTGCCTTTCAGCTCTTGTGCATCACCTCGATTCTAAAAATACCCATATTGGATGACATTCGGTCATTTTCAGCTGATTTCCAGAAAAAGAAGTCGTCAGCTTGGATTTCAAAATGGAGTGTAGAGTCAATTTCTAGCCTCTGCACATCAGGCTGATACCGGGAATACCCATATTTGGTGGTATTCAGTAATTTTTTGCTGTTTTCCAGAAATTGGAAGTCGCTATCTTGGGTTTAAAAAAAAAACATGTTCATTTCTGGCCTCTGAGCGACATTCTGGTTCCGAAAATAAACATTTTGGGTTTTAATCGGTCTTTTCGGGCTGTTTCCAGAAACCAATAAACCCTCATCTGTGAAAAAAACAAAACTTCTGCCCATGGCCACTTTCGGCTATTCTCCAGACACCGGAAGTCGCCATCTTAAAATTAAAAATGGTATATGAGGTTGATTTTTGGTGTCTACGGATCGTCACAATTAAGGGCATAGCCATATTATGTAATATTTGGTCGCTTTTAACTGTTTTCCAGAAACCGGAACCCGCCATTTTGGAATTCGAAATTGTGTTTGTGGTCGATTTTTGGCTTCTGTGCATCATCATGAAAACGGAAATATCCATGTTGGGTGGTATTCGGTTACTTTCGGCTGTTTTTAAGATACAGGAAGTCGTCATCTTGGATTTCAAAATTGCATGCTGAGTCAGTTTCTGGCCTCTGAGCGTTATTATATTTCCGAAAGCACCCATATCGGGTGATATTCAGTCATTTTGGGCTGTTTACCAGAAACCATCTTAGAATTCAAAATGGTGTTTGAGGTTGAACTTTGGCTTCTGTGCATAATCACGATAACGAAAATACCCAAATTTGGTCACTTACGGCTGTTTTCCAGCCCCCTCCTTCCAAAGCAGGGAGGGGTGTCGAACCATCAAAGAAACATTTTTCACCCCAAAAATCTTCATATGCCAAATTTGGTTCCATTCGTTCGATTAGTTCTCGAGTTTGTGTTTTATATGTAAGGTATCCCTCCCTTTCTGAATAGGGAGGAGGGTCGAACTATAATGGAAGTATTTTTTGCCCCCAAAAATCTTGTTATGCCACATTTGATTTCATTTGCTTGATAAACTCTAGAGTCATGCAAAAATGTGTGTTTCATTTGTATGGAAGCTCTTCTTTCCAGAGAATGGAGGGGTGTCAAACCATCATAGAAACATTTGTTACCCCCAAAAATCTTGATTAGTTTATGAATTATGCAGATAAATTTGTGTTTGATTTGTATGGGAGACCCCCCTTCGAGGGAAGGAAGGGGTGTCGATCTACCCCAGAAAAATTTCTTGCTCTTGTGAACCACCACAACTGCGCGAAGTTAAACCCGATACATACCGATGGGCCGACCGAGACAACGCTGCAGATCAACGAGTTCGATGGTAAGTAATTAAGTTTTCACCAAAACTCCTCACTTTCGTCTCTAGGCGATAAATTTTTTCTAAGGTGTCGTAATGTGCATCTTACTCATCGAGATTAAATTAAAATTAAATTTTGAAGTAGAATACTTCTCTCAGGAAGTTCGGCTACATAGGGATGTGAAATGAAAATCTAAAACCGAAAAAAGTGAAAAATATGTCCAATTTCAAATGCTAATAAATTGGTTAGTATTCGATGGATTTCTTTCGTTCTTGCAGCAATAGATTGGAAAATATTTTAAGATTCTTCCCAAA
The DNA here is from genome assembly GCF_029784165.1 of Wyeomyia smithii. Classification (NCBI taxonomy): domain Eukaryota; kingdom Metazoa; phylum Arthropoda; class Insecta; order Diptera; family Culicidae; genus Wyeomyia; species Wyeomyia smithii. The sequence goes on along the minus strand of NC_073696.1, from coordinate 127,798,705 downwards.
TGAAGAAAGTTGTAATTTAATTATTCAAACTATTGTACTATTGAAAATAATCAAGCCTTGTCAAAACGAAAAATTCGACCTATGATTGGTCGTTATATGATTGCAGTGGATGCCAGCGATAGCGGCTAGCGGCCACTGCTGTGGCATAGCAATGGATAGCGCACTAGTTGCAGCGGATCTCAGCATCGATAGCAGCTGGGCCAGCTGATGCAGTGACAGCGGATACCAATGGCAGCGTATAGCGGCCACAACTGTGGCATGGCTACGGATAGCGTAGCAGTTGCAGCAGGTATCAGCATCGATAGCAGCTGATGCAGTGAGGCATTTTAGTGAAATGCAGTCTCGGTGCGATAGCGGGCACTAGTAAATGCATTCAATGAAAAGTTGCCTCATTTTGACAACACATGAGCCGTCTAGTTTTGAGTGTTAAATCAGCTTTTCACGTTTATTTTATCACAAGAAAAACTTTATTCGCACTGTCAGTGATAACGCCAAGATGTGATCGGTATCTTATCCGATATTGAATTGAACAACAAATTGTCCTTTTCAGGATGAAATAAAAACCTGATGATTAAGGAGTTAATATTTTCTCTTGAGTTAATTTACATTTTTAAATTTGTAAAAGTTATATATTTTACTTTATCTCCGTGTCTCAGAACGTACTGAATTATTTTTTCCTTCATTCATGAGCACTACATCCGAAAAACTTTCATTGTATGCATAAAAATTATTTTTTCACATAACCAAAATTTAAAACATGTCAAGGCCCAATCATAACAAGCAATTTAGGCGGCATCCATAAATTACGTAACGGTCATAGGGGGGATGGGGTATCCTTGAGCGTTACGGTTTGTTACACAGGGGAGGGGGGGAGGTGAGTTAAACGTTACGTAACGAAAAATCTCTGGAGAGATTCTGTAAAAGCGAGCATTTTTATCAAGGAAATCCTTCTGCTGCATTACGTAATTTTTATGAGGGGGTAGGTGTTACGTTTCGTTACATATGGGGGGGTAGGGGTCCGAAAATCGGGTTTTTCGGGCTACGTAATTTATGGATGTCGCCTTACTATATTATTGAAAATCGTCACTCCTTGTTGAAGCGCAAAATTCAATTGATCTGATTAGTCAACGTTTATTTACTAGAAAGAATGACTGACACACAAGCAGCCGGGTTATCTTTCTTGTAAAAGTATTCTACTTCAACCTTGCGGTCGTGGCTTTGCACACAACCCTCCTGTGATTTTTTTACTCAAAAACCATTAAAATTTTTAGCAATGGTTGAGCCAACTCGAATGCTCTTGGTGCAAATACAAGAAGCTCACCGTTGAACACTATTGAATACTTTTACTTTTTTCACAGATTGAAAGATTCAATTAACACGCTGCAGAAAAAGTTTAACACCATTTCTAACAAATTTTCGTTTGCTATTCTTTAGTTATGACAAGTTTTAAAACAACAAATCTATTATTATTTGTTTGCCAAACTGCAGAACTGTTCTACCTTGGCAAAATATTCAAATACATACAAAAATAACTTAGAAATACTGTGTAGAATTATATTCTGCTGTAGTATTAAAATGAGAAATGTGGAAATTTATGTCAAATATTTTCAAACTTCGAAGATAAAAACAGAAGATTTCTACTTTCGCCACACTTTAGGGCAAGTTTTCTTTCAAAAATAAGGTATGTCTGAACGTAATTTACATGAGAAAAATTACTATTCATGGTTTTCATTATGATTTCAGTGTATTTTTTTTTTAAATCTCTGTAATTATTCGCAACTTTTCGCTGAATATGTTTTGGATAAGAGTAGTGAATTAAAGTTGATTTTGAGTTATAAAATTTCGAGATATACTACAAAATATACAATCCTAGTGGATGAAATGGCAAACTTGATGTTTGCAGCGTTACAGTGTCCGTTTTGACAAGCCATACCATATATTTAATTTATGTAATTTTTACCAGTCGAACGCATGATTCGGCTGAATACACCAACAACACCGTCATCATTGTAAAAGGATACACACCCATAGAGAGATCTGTACGGTCAGATAAATAATTCAAATTAAGAAGTTATTAATGCAGGATCTCCTTTGTTAATAGTTAACCTCCGAACCTATCTGTTGTTTTCCAGATGTTCCAGATCCATATAAAATATGTAAAAGAATATTCTTAGCCGACCGTAACTAACGGCTAGAATCGAAAAATACCAAAGTTTCATCCACTGTACATTGTACGACAGAATACTACAAATTAATTTCAGTTCCATTAGTAATATGGATGAAAAGTACACACAAAATTTCAACAAAAATTGCCTGCAAAATTCTTTGAACCGAGATGGATTCAGTAGTCCAATATTCGTTCTGCTTTCACTAAATCGTGAAAGGTGTTTGAAAATTTCCAGTTGTGAATGTCTTTACAAAACCGCTTCCACAAGCGCTACAAAAACAGCACACACTTCACTATTGTACATACATTGTACATTGTTTACCCAACCGACAGCGTGATCTTCAAATATATCACCACGAAAATAAAACGCAACAGCTGATTGCACCGTGTAAATTAACCCTACCACAATGATCCACCTATATGTGTACCGAAAATGTTGGGGAAAGTCACAATAACGTATTTTTAAATTTTTGGGATCAATTTGAAAAGGAATGAAACCGAACCATTCGAATATGCTCATAACTATACAGAAGGCTTGCTCCACACTTGGACAGAGAGCTGTTATGAGGTTCATTGCGCACGCAAGCAATGACAAATGGATACTGTGGCGAAAATAAATGTATTTCCAGACTCTTGGTGTGAATAATATCGATGTGCGATATTATTTTCGTCTCTAGGTGTTAAACTTTTTCAAAACAAAAGTACCGTAGTGTGATTCCACCTATTAACAGATTCAATTTACTTTTCAAATAATTTCATTTTTTTATGTTGCAAATAGGTTATTCAAAAGTAAAAATGTGACACAATAATATTTTCCACCCTCGATTGGTATAATATGATTAAACTCATTCTGGTCTGAACCAACATGAGCGCTCTTGGTACAATTGAAAAGACGTTACAAGTGATAACTATTGAGTATTTTTGTCTTGGTCACAGAATTACATATTCAAAAAACATCGACAAAAACGCGACGAAACTTTTTCTATGTCAAACAACCATTTGATATCAAGCGACTAGTAGCAATGTCGTCCAACTGATTTATTGACAGCCGCACCAATTTCTGGAACATCTGACGAAAATGGAATGAACATTACCATATATGTTACGAAACCTGTAATCATCTGAAATAAACAACGATATGACTACAATTTGGTTAGAACGAAAATTTCATTTCTTACCATTTTAAAAAACTTAACATCGAATTCAAACAAACCATGCGATTCAAACTTTATCGGTTGTTGCATAATGCAGCATGTGAATCTATCTAAAACATAGTGAAGTCCTAGATCTGCAGACTCTGGTATTTTTAGAACCAAATGTTGAACTGAATTAGCCTATATTTTTTTGGTTAGTTGTATTAATTTATAATCATTTATTAAATTTATGCAATTCTTACCAATCGAACGCATGATTCGGCGGAATGCACCAACAATACAGTCATTATTGTGAAAGGATACAAACCCGCGGAAAGATCTATACGGTCAGATTCATAACTGAACTAATAAGTTGTTTGTGTAGGATCTCTTTTCCAAATACTTAACCTGCGAGCCCCGCTATTGCTTTTTTTACCAATACAAGGTAAATCCAGTATACGTAACCACAAACATGAATAAAATTACTAACCAGGACAAAACAGGTGCTCCATCCAAGTGTGTTATTTACGTTCACATTTAATAGCCATATTTCAATGTAACAGTTTTTCAGGTAAGTTATAGAGCTTAAAACTTTTGCATGATTAGCCATTGGACCAGCCATCTGAAGTCGTCTTATAGTGACAGAAATTTCCTTCAAGCGATCGTGGATAACCGTTAGTTGAGCTCGTATTAAATCCATGTATAATATGTAGAAGGATATTCTAAACCGACTAAAACTAACAAGTAGAATCGAAAGATACCAAAGTATCGACCACTGAACGTTGTAAGACACAACACTACAGATTAATTTCAGTTCCATTAATAAAATAGACGTAAAGCACAAACCAAATTTTAATAAATATTGCTTGCAAAATTCTTTGAACCGAGATGGGCTCAACAGGCCAATATTCTTCTTACTTTCACTCAATCGTGAAAGGCGTTTGAAGATTTCCAATTGCGAATGTCTCTGCAAAAGCACTTCTACCAGTGTTACAAAAACAGCACACAGTTTACTATTGTACATAAGTATATCGTTTACCCAACCAACAGCGTAGTCTCTAAAAAATAAATCATCACGAAAATAATATGCAACAACTGTATGCATCGTGTAAAACAACCCCAACACAATGATCCACCTATATGTGTACCGAAAATATTGAGGAGAGTTATAATAACGTATTTTCAAATTTCTGGAATTTATTTTAAAGGGAATAAAACCGAGCCATTCAAATATGCTCATAAGTATACAGAAGGCTTGCTCCACACTTGGACAGAGAGCTGTTATCAGGTTCATTGCGCACCCAAACGAAGGCAAATGGATACTGTCGCGGAAATAAATACATTTCTAGATCGTTGGTGTGAATATCGATTTCAAAGCAAAGCCTTGGTACTACATTACGATTCAGAACTTGACCTTCTGTTTATTTATACATAGACTTCGCAGCCGACTGTTTAGTGTACAGGACAATTGCGGGGCTAGTGCTACGATTCTACTGACACTAACAGTCTCTCCCGAGCCGAGACTCGTACCTACGACGACTGGCTTGTTAGGCCGGCATCGTACCTCGAGACCATCTGAGGGATAATATATCGATGAATATCGACTTAAAAGTGTAGCAGATGAAAAATGACGAAACACGAACACGAGTTTTTCAGACTTTTTATTTTGTACGTGCTTTCGCCTTGACTGTCGAATTTACAATAATATGGCTGCCCAAGTTTTAGGTTTTTCTTCCACACACTTTACACTCATACATCTATACAGATCGGTGGCTTCTAAGCCAGTGTCGCCAGCAAAACAGAATAATGATCCGAAACAGGGTTTATTCACAGCCCACCTAACGTAACGTCAGCTAAATAATACTACAACTCGACCATTCTGACACATGATCGTCTCGATCATTCAATATGGGTTATGATAGACGATTACCCGCGTCTTACTCGGGGTTAGTAACATACCAATACTAAACAATCATACAGCACAAACACACAGTATTACTCTTTCAATTGTTGTGTTTCAATGCACCAAGTTTCAATCCGAATCCCTCCTATCCGCCCACTGTTTCATACGTGACGATTCAATTATCCCGTCGTAGGGTAACTGAGAGATCTGTCCGTTTTCAATGTCTCTCACAACGTATCTATCATTAGGGAGAACTTTATGAATACGATAGGGCCCTCTGAACTTGGGTACAAATTTCTTGTTTGTTCCAATAGTAGTATCGATGTTCCGTATAATAACGTAATCGCCCACTGAGAATTCGATAGGATATTTAAATTTTTTCCGATTCAGCTCGGAATTACGATTTTGTGATCGTTCAATATGTTCTGCAGAAGAATTTCGCAACACCTCTACATTTCGGGTGGCGTCGGAACTCCTGGAAGACAATTTGCAATCAAGAAACTCAGATAACATATCCACCTCACGGCCACGCTGCTGAACACCGTACAGAAGCATACTGGGTGTCTGACGAGTACTTGAGTGTATAGAGTTATTCATAGCATATTCTACCCTTCCCAACATCTTGCACCAATCCGAATGCTGAACGGGCTCCGTAAGTTTAGCTAACATCGACTTGAGAATTCGATTCACCCGTTCAACTTGTCCATTTGCTTGAGCGGAAGCAGCAGCTATTTTCACGTGTTCTATGTTGTTGTCCAGAAGATACGCACTGAAATCTAGCGAAGTGAAACATGACCCTCGATCACTTACAATTCTTCTTGGTCGACTACAATTGTCAAAGTACTTATCAAGACACGCGCACACTTCTTTCGTACTCGTTGAGTTTGTTGGGAATAACTTGACAAATTTTGTAAATGCATCAACAACTACCAATATATGTTTTCTTTACGAAACAATCGATGGGAGTGGGCCAAAGTGATCAATGTGAATGGTGTCAAAGGGAATTGGTCTTTTCGGAATACAATACAGGGCACGATTTTCGGAATTCGGATCGGAATATACTATACAACGGATGCAATTCTTGACATACTTCTCCACCTCGTCTTTCATGTTCGGAAACCAATAATGCATCTGGATCTGATCGAGAGTCTTTGTAACGCCCATATGACACAATTTCTTATGTACATTGCGTATCACATTCATTCGCATTTCTTTTGGCACATAGAACAATAGCTTATCACTGTTGGTTCGACGATACACTAATCCATCATCCAAAGTGAAATGATTCACGGGTCCTTTTTCCAGTGATTCCCTCAGCTCAACTATCTCATTGTCACGGCTTTGTGTGATTTGAAGCTGGAAGTCAAAATCCTCAACATTAACAGCGGAAACCACTTGGTGCACATTATTGAGAGTTTCTATACTGGCACTGGGAAGGCGACTCAGTGCATCAACATGATTCATGAGTTTACCGTTACGATGTTGAACGGTGTAATGATAATTTTCCAATTCAAGAGCCCAACGAGCGATTTTCGGATTCACACATTTTTTGTTCAAAGTCATTGCGAGAGAGTTGCAATCAGTTATTATACGAAATGGTATTCCTTCCAGATAGATGCGGAATTTCCTCAACGAGTAGATGATTGCCAATGTCTCAAGTTCAAAACTGTGATAGCGTGATTCTGCAGGAGAAGTCCGTTTAGAAAAATATCCAACTGGATGAAACCTGGCATCATCCTGTTTCTGCATCAATATGCCGCCAAATCCCTCACTACTAGCATCATAATGAAGCTCTGTTTCTCTTTCTGGATTGTAGAGGGCAAGTACCGGAGAAGAAATCAACTTAGATTTTAAAGTCAGAAAAGCCTCTTCACATTTCTCGTCGAAGTTGAACTTCACGTTAGGATTCGTTAAAGCACGCAAAGGCATCGCTATAGTTGAGAATGACGGGACAAATCTACGGAAGTAGGAGAAAAGTCCCAGGCATTTATTTACTTGCTTCACGTCGCACGGAAAAGGAAGTTTCTCAATGGCAGCCAAATGTGAATTGTTTGGCCTGATACCTTGTTCATTAACAGTAAAACCAAACAACTCTATTTCTGTGTAACAGAATTGACACTTTTTCGTTTTAATCTTCAATCTAAACTCCGCCAGTCTTCGAAGAACTCGTTTCAAGACGTCGAAATGTTCCTGAATCGTAGTAGTTGCTACCGTGATATCATCTTAGTATACAGTAACGGTTCCCTCCTTAATGAACGGTGCCATAACGAAATTTATAAATCTCTGAAACACTGTTGGAGCGTTGCGCAAACCGAATGGCATTTTCAAATACTCATACTACCCACCAGGCGTTACAAAAGCTGTATAGGGGACAGAGCTTTCAGAAACATTGACCTGATGGAACCCATTCTGAAGATCCAATACTGTAAAGTACTTCTTTTCTTCAACACGCTCCAAGCAGTCATCTATCAGCGGCATCGGGTAGCTATCTCGTACGGTCACTTTATTTAGAGAACGATAATCGACACACATCCTTCTTTCACCCGTTTTCTTTGTCCTCAAAACAATCGGAAAGGCATAAGGGGAATTACTAGGTCGTATGATTCCAGCCTCCAATAATTCTTCGACAAAACGGTCAACTTCAAGTTTATCAGAATATGAAAGTCTCCTAGGACCAAAATTAATCGGGATGTCGGAAGAAAGTGTCAATCGCATTTCATAATTATGTTTCAGAGGGGGAATGTTTTCAAAGTCTAGATAATTCTCTTGAATAATTTTCAGTATTTTTCTACGATCATCATTATTCAATGCCAAGTTAATATCATAATCTGGATCGGTGTAGCTCAAATTGGTGTAACACACAGCGGAACTGAAGTAACAATCGGAATTTGCTGGAACAGATGAACTTCTTTCACTCGGAACGGAATCAGGTAGACCGAAATCGAAATACGGAACGGAATGTTCGAAAGTCTGAGGCTCGGAATTGAACGTAACTAAAACAGGTGGGCCAACACATTCGTTACATGTCGTAATAGGATCACAAGGTGCATTGTTTGAGTAATCGAAAACACAATGTAACGCATTTCCAGAAATTTTTATTCGACTCGGGTCAGGTCCAATTCTAAGGTCAATGCAAGGTTTTACTTCAACTGGGTCATTAAATTTTGTGTCGAAAAGAGTGACACCAATTTGTTTTAAGAAATTCCTTCCCAAAATAAGCGGGACACAATGGTAGTTGTCGGGTACTATGTGTATTTTTAAACACGTCTCGCGATTTCGAAACGTAACAAAGCTTCGAAGATTCCATAGGTACACAGTGGATAGTTGCCTATGCTTTTATATCCTGAGTCTATTTTTCCTCTCGTATCTTTCGATGACAGTACCACCGAACGTCGTACTAAACTAATTGGACTGCCCGTGTCGAACATGGAAAGTATGGCATTACGTAAGTGTGTGTTGTTATCAATTGAAAGAGCAATACTCACAGTATTAAGTTCCGAAAGCGCTGCTCCTAACTCATCGACTGATTGGGCACCCCGGCGAAACTCGTCTGTTAAGGCTACTTGATTGATGTTACTTGAAGCTGGCTTGGGGCATTCTTTCAATTGATGTTTTGTTGATCCGCAGCGGAAACAAGAACCTTTCATTCGACGCGGCTCCTTGCATTCCCTGGACAAGTGGCCAATGCCTGAACAGTTGTAGCAACGCGGTGAATCTGCTTTTTCCGCAACTGGTCTAGTCTTCGGTCTGGCTGGCTGTCCCACAGTCGGAGTGGGATACATTTCCCGTAACTGAACATATCGACGTGAAAGTTGTTTTAGTTCCGCCAGACTCTTAGCCGGATAAAGGACTGCTATGTTCGCAGAACGATCCTGAAACCCGTCAATAATGAGCTGTACAATCTGGTTCTCTTCGATGTGCACTCTAGACGCAATGTCTTGCATTTTCAGTATGTATGCAGCAACTGACAAGTGGGACGCGTTGAATGTTGTCTTACGTAACTTATCGATGATCTCGGCAACAGTATAAGTATGACCAAAATTTTGTAAGAAACTAGTGCGAAACTCATTGTAGTTCACGGAGTTGTCTACTCTGAGAAACCATTCGGCATGTGTTCCTGGTTCCATCAGTCGGCGAATGCATTTATACATGAAGGCGTCATCGCCTCCCAGCGATTCGCAGGCTGACTCAAAATCGCTCAACCATCTGTTTGCATCACAAGTGTCACTTCCGGAAAACCGAGGAACGGAGTTTAAAATATCCTGAATCATGGGTGTTTTTCCTATGCGTTGCTCGATGTCCTCCAGCTCACGGCGTAAGTTGACGATCATTCTTCTTTTCTCCAGGAGTCGCAGTTCAGCGTCAAGCAGGTCTTCCTGCTCAGTGTCCTGCACCGAGACGTCGTCATCAACTGGGGCTCGCTCCTGCGCCCCCGAATGGCTTTCATATAATAGTCGTAGATGGCGAACCGTCGCCGACTGCGGGAATTCGACTTCGTTTTCCCGTAGCCACTCCATCAAGTCGTTTCTACTCATACGACTCATTATTTGGTAATAAATCCCACTCCTGATGTTGTAGCAGATAAAAAATGACGAAACACGAACACGAGGTTTTCAGACTTTTTATTTTGTACGTGCTTTCGCCTTGACTGTCGAATTTACAATAATATGGCTGCTCAAGTTTTAAGTTTTTCTTCCACACACTTTACACACATACATCTATACAGATCGGTGGCTTCTAAGCCAGTGTCGCCAGCAAAACAGAATAATGATCCGAAACAGGGCTTATTCACAACCCACCTAACGTAACGTCAGCTAAATAATACTACAATAGAAAGTAATTAAATTTTCACCAAAACAGCAAGGAACAAAAGGGATTTTGTCTTTAACTGGGAATTTTATTTAAAAGCCTATCAATAAAATCTCTGATGGATCATGTACAAAAAGTTGCTGATATGAGTAAAGCCGAAGAATCTCGCCCTATCTATACATAGAAACCTTGATCACAACCGTGTAAAAAAAATTGGAGACAAAGAAAGATTTTCTAAGCGAAACGTGATTTTTAAAAAAATGTTCATCGTTGTCCTTCGATTCTCAAATGGAGGATAAAAAACTGCTCGAAATGCCTTAAATGACAGCTCTCCCATATACCGTACATGGGCGCGGCTTTTTCAAAAGATACATAAAAACTGGTATAGCTTTAGGACCCAATTGAACGCGTACCAGAGATGAAATTATTGACGTGTTTATTTGATTACGAACTTTTCAATAAATAAATTTAGTGAATTGTATAAGGGTAAGAATTTTATCTGTCAACAGAAAAATAAATAAATAAATACATTGACAATGTTATCAACAAATTGGCAAAAAATATGAAATACTCTGTCTTTTGAATAAAGAAAACAATACTTTCAGCAGATAAAAATTTTGAATTTCCATTTTATTTTTGCTAACTGAAACGCATTTGCAGTTTATGTAATGGTTGTGTTTATTTTTAATAGTTAACGACTTGCTGCTCTGCTATTTGTGTGATCGAACTGTGCGAATCAATGAAGTTTACAGACACAATACGGGATACGCGATAAAAAATCGAACAACAAATTTTCTTTTTGGCACTTCAGTTTTGTTTATTATAGAAACAATTAAAGTAATTAATACACGAGTCAAACTCCTCCGCCATCATATGAAGCTCGTTGCATGTTTATTAATCTGCAAACACTCAAACAACGCCGTGAATTTGCAATTCTTTTCTCGTTATATATGAAATATATGACAATATATGAAATCATATAGATCAGCTGCATTAGTATCGCAATTCATCTTTTGTACACTCTCATGACATCAAGAAAAAAAAGAAATCTTTTTTTTAGTAAAACAATAAACAAATTTTGCACAAAATGGCCCCAGGGCAATGTCCGGAAATAACTCCCGTGTAGAGACGTGATTCACCACGCTTTAGACCGAGAAGCCTCTGGGTTATAGGGTCATAGCAGGGTTTGGAGAGATAAACTGTTTTGCTTGTCTGTAGCCCGGTGTGTTATTCCATCGGTTAGCTATTTCTAGCGTTTCCCATATTTTAAGTTCGCGCTTGAAGGCAGATGTGGAGGTACCCAGAAATGGCTTAGGGCCAATGAACTGCTGTTCTGATCCTTGTCTTGCAAGGTAGCCAGCATTTTCAATGCCCTCGATACCACAGTGTCCAGGTACCCAGTACAATAGGACTTGGTTCTGTTGGGATAACTTCCGTAATACTGCGCTGCACTCCCAAACTAATTTGGACGCACATTTTGAGGACTTAAGTGCCAATAGTGCAGCCGATGATGCCGATCTCCGTATGCCTGTAAAACGTTGGGCCACATACCCATTGGAATACAGTCGAATCCCTTTATAGCGACATCGCAAGGGACTGTCGTTATAGCGAAATGTCGCAATAATACGAAGAATGTTTGCTTATGTAGAACAGAAGGTACCGTTGAGAATGTCGTTATAGATTCGGTAACGTCGTTATAGAGAGATTCGACTGTACTATTGTCGCAATAAAGAATGACAAGTATTGGTTTTGGTATGCCGTTATAGAGGAGGGTCGTGATAGCGAAATGTCGCTATAAAACGAAGAATTTTAGTATAAAACAGAAGGGACTGTTGAGAATGTCGCTATAGCGAGATTTGTCACTATAAAAAGTGTCATTATAGAGGGATTCGACTGTAGTTTCCTTGACACTGGGTCCGTAAATTCCGGAGCGATTGTTGGATCCTATTTTCAAGCCATCTGTATAAAAGCAGATGATGCCTGATGGAAGTGCAGGACCATGCTTGCTCCACCTTTGGCGATTGGTTTCGATCGCCTTATATAGAACATCGAGATTGTTCTGAACCGCTATGCAGTATGATACTGCGGTGACTAAAATAAATATAAATGTAAACTCCCGGAGAAAGCAAAAATGACTAACCTAATCGCCTTCGAAAATTGTTTTTATTTCGTTGAAGCCTTAGTGCATAAAGCTCTGCATCTTTTTTCACATGAAGATGAGCATAGCATAGCCTCCACAGCTGCCGTTGGTGTGGTGCGCATGTCACTGGTGATAGAGAGACAGGCTAGTCTTTGATGTTTATTAAGCTTTGTTTGGGCTGTCACTTCATTTACCTTCGGCCACCACACAAGGGCGGCCTAAGTAGTTCTTCGCCGCGGAATAGATTTTGCCAAATAGTGTGCTGCAAGCCCAAATTGCCGTTTTAGCCTTTTTGACTGCGTAGTCAATTTGGGCCGCCTAATTCAGCCTACTATCCAGAATAATACCCAGGTATTTTACTTCCTTACAGAAGGTCAGTAAGCATCCATCCAGTGAAGGGATAGATAAAGCAGTTTTGTGACGAAATGTGACGATGGGGAGGGTGAGGGGTCAAGCCAAGCTACGTAGCAAATACGAAAATAAGAAAAAAAATTTGGATTTTTTCTATTTGTTCTTTTTTATCACTGTTTTGTGTGTTTAGAGTCATTTTTATTCTTTGCAAAACAATATTATGTGGGGGGGGGGGGGGGCGTTGTTATGAAGCTACGTAATTATCTAGAGGGGGTCCTGACTTTGTGACGAAATGCTACGACGGGGGATAAAGGGGGGTTTTCAAAAAAAAACTAAAAAATGCTACGTCATTTATGTTGCTTAATAGTGCATCGACCACCAACGACCAGAACTGGGGAAAGAGGACTCCCCCTTGCGAACAACCTTTTATCGCTGAAGCGGTGATTGAAGCATCTTCCAATGTAGCTGTGATTTCTCTGCTCAAGGGCAACTCTCCTTTTCAGGAGAGCTCTGTTGATCGAAGCATAGGATGTATTGTCAAAAGCGCTTTCAATATCAAGAAAAGCACCGTTTCTCGATACTTCAGCGACTTTTCGATAAGTGTCACTATGCCGTGAAGAGCAGTTTTCGTCGATTTACCAGTTTAGTAAGCGCGCTGATTTTTATGTAGTGGCGAGTTCTTAAGGAACTCATTGCGGAAAAGGATATCTGCAATTTTTTCCATTAACTTCAAGAGTGTAGATATGAGGCTTATGGGCCTGAATGTCTTATATAGTGTTTTGTATTTTTTTTCCTGCCTTCGGTATAAAAATCACCTTGACTTTCCGCCAGCTAACTGGAATATAACCCAGGGTGAAGCTTGCGCGGAAAAGATGTATCAGTTCGGACACTATGATTCCATCTCATTTTTGTAGTGAGCTGTATTAGCTTTCCGGTATTTATTTAAGCATTATGTTATTAAAAGGGAATTAAGTTCAATTTTACAAAATAAATTATTAAGTAGCTCTGAACATGCCTCAGGTTGAACATTGGGTTCAACAGCTGAGCTAGGACTTTTCGGGTTATAAATTTTGTATACTTCGCTAGGTGGAGACTGTATCCCTATAAGTCTTAACTTTTCTGGTGACCTGTGCTTTACTTAATGACCTTGTTCGGGAGAATATCAGCTTAGTTGCGGATTAGATCGTTTGTTGGCCTAATTTAAGTATAAAGAATACCCAATTGATTCAAAATAGTAGTAATAGTGGTAGTTGGACAGCTTAGAAATTTGTATATTGTTGTATTCAATACAGCCGTTTCATTTTTTTTTGCTTTCTGGTTTAATTGAAGTAATTGCTGACTATCTATTCAATAAATCGTCAAAATTTTGGGTAAGAGGCGCAACCATAATCATCCAGTTCTAGCTAAATTAAAGGACAAGCCTAGCCGCGCCTTCTCGTATCGAACAGCAAAACGTGTTGAGCAACCTAGTCAGAGTTCGATGAACACACCGCAATACTGTCAGCCTGATACTCCCCTACAAAAGCTTCTACTGACAATAATCTCTTCTCACGTGTTCTGTTAAGTTCCCTAGCTGTTCACGTTAGGCGTTTGAGATCGCTGTGAAAGATAAACTTGCCACTCACTATTTGCTCAGCATAGGAAAAACGAACTCGCCGTTAACGACCAACCAAAGTCATCCGAAAAGCGCATGTGTGCTAACGGAGTAGTTTTCCGTTGTATCACTCAGACTCCAGTAACGTCGAGAGCGCGCGACGCTACTCTACTGACCAAACCATGACTTTCGGCCAGTCAGTCCAATTTGGAACGTGAGTCGCGACGGTCTTGTTTTCGGGAAAACGTGGCTCTTTTGTGTTTTTCTGTCGTGAGAGAATTTTGTTTCACAGTGTGAATGCTTGTGTCCGTTTTGGTGTGTGAGTGGTATATATTTTGCTCTCGCGTATGCAATTCTCTCATCTCATCTGTTGTTACTCTGGAGGAAATCTTCGTCCACCCACCACCAGTGGTGTCGTCATCCGCGTGTGCGAGACGTCTCACATCGGCCGGGGTCAAAGGGGGACATTCTGTATTTTTACCGTCGCGCGCGTTCGAAGAGCGACGCTTGAAGAGACTAGAAGTGTTGTTTTACCGCGAAAGCAATATAAGCAAACGGCTGCTCCAACAACGGGAGAAGTTTCATTGTCTAAGTATGTGTACACCAAGTGCTACCTTGTTTTTATTCGTTCACAATTCTTTTCATTTTAATGTTAGATTTGTCATAAAACTTCGCAGTTACGAATAATAATCTTTCGCCAACCCATTCAGAAATCTTTTATTTCATAGATCTATACTTATGGCTCTCGATGATTTGACCGTGTTTGTGCGATTCTAATGTTTTATGTATCAGTATTTTTCGTAAATATTTCGGAGGATAGTAGTTGGCAGACGTTTTGTATCGAGTGGCAGATGCTGGCTGAGGAACATTACTACCCAAGTTCAAAAAAGTATTTTCGAACATGATCCTTGCCATAATATGCTTTCGCTTTGGACTTGTGGTTCAGTGGAGTAAATAAAACTAAATTGACGTGCTCTAAGGCCTTTTTTAGTTGACTTTTATACTAAAATTGACGGGAAGTTTTACCTCACTACTACTCAAATATTACAATATGGATTTGGGGATTTGGTAAATAGTAAAACTCATACATTTGGCGAACTGATCGTGAATCGGTTACTGCAAAACTGCGAAGCGTTTACCAGACTTTTAGGACGGGTGAACTCAAGTGTGCTGTTATTAATCAACATGCAAATTGTCACAAACACTTGAACACAATTAAAAAAATGTTTCATGCAATATGAAAATTCAACGCAAGAATATAGACATTATTTCGATGCGTTATAATTAAGTGAAGGCCAATTAATTCCATATCTATTGGATCGTATGAAAACATCTAAAAATGCGAATCTAAACTATTTAAATTGTTGATTTCCAATCTATTTTCGAAATTCCTCTTGACTTTGTTTGACAAAACTTCAAATACATACGTTTGCTTCAGTTAGAATAAATTTGGGTTCCAACCCAAGAAGCAAGCTCCGTGAAGTTTTTGGAAATGTATAAAATAATTTCGATGTATTTTCCCTTGTTATAGTGAAAGGTTGAAACAAATTGGTACTGTATGGGGCCATTTTTACTGTTTTTTTTTTGTGAATTAGCAGTTTATCTATCTCGTCGAATATTGCAAATGTCATGCCGGTTTAAATATGTCATGTTCTAAACATCCATTTTGTGATATTTTTATTCAAGTTGTTTTGAAATTGAGTATGACAAATATAACTATTTTAGTTTTCGAATGTGTCTTCTAATTTTACCCACCTGACAGGTCGCTTTTCCTAACCTATTGATTGTCGTACGAGTGCAGCGCAACCACACAATACGCATGTGTGCTGTTGGATGAAATAACTACACCATGCTACACATTCAGCCACTCATTCCCGGAAGCTACCCTATGAAAGTATCCATCTTTTCTGCATGGTTGGTGCTCCGGATTCTTGGCAAAGCTTCGCGTCACGCGCTTTCCCTTTTATGTGTTTTTCCGGAACCGGAGACTGATATGTAACAAGATTCTCTTCCTTACTGTTTTAAATGCATGCCCAAAATATTTGCGAATTATTTTAATAAGGGAACCTTTTCGCCAAAAGAAGTATATGCACGTGGATTATTTCTCCGGCGAGAAGTGATAAACGAAAAATAAATTAAATAATATGATAATTTTCCGCGGTATTTACCTGTATCGCCAGTAAAAATTATCTCCATGTTCTCACGTTTCTTTTTCACAGGCCATCCATCCATCAAGACATGCCCTTCGAGCGTAACACATGAGACACGAAATTAGTCTATACAAGTGAAAATCAATCAGCTGACATCCTGAGATCCAGCAAGCCGTTGAAAGATTCTCCAGTAAGCGATAGAAGTTGTTAAGCTTATCATAAGCAACGATAAATAGCATCGGTTTTTGGTGCATTGACGAGAAAAATGCAGAGTTAATTCGCAGTAATCTATAAGCCCATCAATATCCAAACAATTTGAAAGATTCAAATTCTTGCCTTTGCTATTAAAGCTTCTAAGATCACAGCAAAACATCATTGCAGCGATTCCAGTTCGTCGATTGCGTGTAGTAAGATATCGAATAAAGAGGAATGTGAGTTTCGATTGAAAAATATTACAAAAAATGCAAGGCGGAAAGGTAAAAATTATAGTTAAAGTGAAACAACAACAAAAAAATTGATTTTTTTCGCAAAGAAACACGAGGAATTGAGCTCGATGCATTAACAACGGCGTTCATTAGTGTCATTCCACTTTGGCATTTGGATGATATCTCAGTGCTCTATGATAGGTTTTACAAATAGTTAATTCCACGGCCTGAATAAAAATTGTGAATAGTGTGGTTGGAGTAAACTCAGTGCATCTTGTAGATTTGAATACCTTAGAAAATCAAGGGACCGGCAAATTTTTACCCGGCAGTAGAACATACCGTAAAAAAATGTTCAAGTGTGTGCAAAAAGTAAAAAAGTGAAATGTATATATAATCATGTGTCTTTGACGATTCTAAAACAATTGGAACTCGAAAAAGTGCCAGAATTAAGTGCGAAAGGTGGAAGAGGTGGGCGTTGTTTTTGTATCCTGAACTGGAAGCGTTACTTGGTACCCAATGACTTTTGGGAAAAACAATGAATTGAAAAGTGAGTATATGCCTTGTTTGACTTTTTTGTATTGATGATGCGTACTCAAACGAGCTAATACACGCCCTAACATGTTTAAAAAAACACATTCTTTTCTATAGATTTAGTTTCATTTTATTTCTTTTTTTTCCAATGTTGCTAATGCTAATTAAAGCCATTTGGGATCCCGGGAGTGTCTGCCTTACTAAGATAAAAGAGACCTTTTCAAACATTTCCTATCTCACCAAAGATCTACGTAACCACGACTGACCGAAACCAACATTGTTACTATAATTATCATAACTGTAACTATTATTTATTTTATTTCTATTTTAAATTCAATCAAAGAAAAATTTAGCATGTTCTCAATATCAAGCCCAATAGAAAATAAGAACCAGCAAAATAACACACTAACTGCTTTTTCTTCAATTCTGTGTGAAACAAACTGAGAGATAAGGAATGGAATTTAGACTATAAGCCTCATAAAAGAAAATATTCAGTAACATTCAAGAATCCTCCAATTAAAAATTTTCCAATACTCGAGTGTTCCAATCTGCATTACCTTGAGGGCTCTCGTGTTGACGCTAAATCCGAGCGACACTTAAAAAACACACTTTTTGCGTGGGAAGTGTGCGGTTCGTATTTCACGATTTCTCCCACAGACAATCGACAACCCTCGCGATGTTTTGAAACATAATTCTTTCGAAAAAAAAAAACACAGTATCATCATCAGCATCGGTCCATCAGCTGTTAGTTTTTTGCTTCTCACCGCCACGATGAACGCATACTTGCTGCGTAGATTGATGATGGGATGTGATGTGATCAGCATTGAGTGCGCCTATGGAGATTCTGTTATATGACACACTGGTCTATTTTCAACATAACCATGGTAAAGAGCAACCGGCGCTAACAGCCGCTGCAGGGTTTATATTCATCACCAGCGAGGGACAATCAACATAACAACACCACAACAATCTATAATAGCAGAGCTTATTTCACTGTGCGTTATTGCCTGCGGAAAACTATTTTTTTCGAGCAATGTATTCAAAATATATCTGATAAAATTAGCCACAATAGAAATAGGATGAGAATTACATCAAATGCTTTAGTAAATTCCGGTGTTATACTTAGAAAACCAATAATATCGGCTTTTACCCTAGTCAGTATCTACGCCTACCGTGGCAAGCATGAAGTCATTCTTGATGTAGATAGTGTTAGGAAAGTGGCCCCTCGTGGGTTGAAATTTGTACGACGAAGTGAAACGCGACCGTAAAAATACAGGTATTTTTAAATGTCCTCTCCCGCCTTCGTGTAGTTTGAATGTTCTATTTCGATCGAGTTATTCCATAGTACAAGTTGAAGTTATAACTTTGAAATGCTAACGTTAAACTAAAACATCATTTTAGATTCGTTGTTCGTATAGTTTAAAAACTAATCCACTTTAATTTCGTGATGCAGTGGCAATAACTAGCTGAATCTACAGTTTCTTGAAATGGCGTGGAGGGGAGTAAAAAGGAAACAATGAGAGTTGCCGTAATTTAATCAATTTAGAGCCAAAACGACTAAAATGCACTACACAACACACTACACACGAAATGGAAACTTTGTTGATCCGAAACATACGAAAAAATGTTGCAACTGTTATGAAAATGGCGTCACTCCATACAACATGCAAGGACTTAAAAATCGTTTTATTTGTTATATGAACCAGACAAATGAGAATTGATTAAATTCTCACTCTTTCTTCTGTAATCTGTAGTTTTTTTTCGATAAATGAATCTGGGAAAAAACTGATCAAACTCAGCTGATTTTTTGTCAATGTAGGCAAAACATTTTGACGACCATTGCGAAAATGAGGCGATCTGCCAAAAACCTTGTTAGCTGTTTCACAGAGTTTCTTAGTGGTACAATTCTCAGCAATTAAAATTAAGTGCGTAGATGTTTTTTATCATCTATACGCGTATGCAAATAATATCTTATATACCAATATATCACTCATTGTTATGTCAGATGTTTTCCAAACCAAATTCATAATCTTCGCAATCAGTGGAGTAAAAAAGAAAAACAATGAAAGTTGACGGAATTTAGTCGATTTGATATACGAGTCGATCGTGCGAAATAGAAAACCTATCTCAAATGTGGCCTCGAGCGCGAATCACGAAATTCGACAGTGAAACCAATAACCTAATGTTATGCCTTTTATGAATGGAGTGCCTCTACCAGTTTCTCCCAATTTTCTCAAATGGCAGGCATGGCATATTTATTTATTTCGTGATTAGCTAGTAGCTCAGCTGCCCGCAGACCGAAGTAAGACAAAATATTTCGAAACGAAAAGGGCCGTGATGATGATGTGCCTATTTGCCGTTTTGACCACGCAGTGATGTTTGTTGCCGTAATTATTTGATATTTATAGTATGTTTAATGGTTCGTTTCTTTCATTTTTCTCAGGCACGATGGGATGTATATGTTACTTCCGTATCGCTTTACATCATGCTTCCTGCTTCATAAAGTAAATAGCAATAACTTTGGTTATATTTGGCGAAAACAAGCTTGCAATATATCATGATGAACTCTATTTTTGGAAATATCCATGGTACGTTGGTTATGAATGACAGTACTGATAGTATTAGAAGATAGTAGTGGCGGTGAACTTTGCTATTCTTCCAAACCACTTATATCGGACAATGACTTTGTTTGGCAATTTGCATTGCATAACCTTGGCTGTGAATTTTGAGCAATTTAAAAATGTAAATCGAAAAAAAGAATAAAGATTGCGCACGCTGGAACAGAAGATACAACAATCGCTCCAATCGTGTTTTCACCAAAGACATCATCGCATTGAAATCAATTTCTGGTTTTCAAAAGCCATGGCAAAAAAGACACGAAAAATAATTTTCCATCATCATCTTAATTGCAAACACTTAACTCATTCCTTTCTATTTCTTTGCCATCTCCAAACGCATACAGTATCACACCTCTCGTTCGTGTGAAAGCAAAAGTTAATCATTTTTTACTCGCTGTTTCTCTTAACTGTGCGATCGCCTTGTCGACGCTACCTTATAGTGTTATTGGGGTGATGAGGGCTACTGTCCATTCCCACCAGATGATTCGGGGCCACGCCATAAACTGTAATAGCCATTCAGACCCCTTTTCAAAGGTTTTTCAATAAAAAGGGAATTGGTGGAACTATAACCGATCGCTTATATAACGACCAAATAAATTGCGAACATTGATTATTTCTGTGTGAGTATAGTTCAACTGACTTTTCAGTAATATAATTTATGTCTTCACATTTATAAGGTCTAATTAGTAGATTATTATTTAAAATCTTTTGAATGTATGTACTGCCGGTACCCGCATAACTGTCCCATACTGATTTTGGTCACTTTTGAGTTATCATCGGGAATCGACTTAATTGTTATCATATTTTCTGGAAAAAAATTAAAATTGATATTTTTGTATGGAAAAACATGGAAAAAATACCAAGTTGTTTTTGTCCCATATTGAAATACCCGCATTACAGTCCCACTGCATAGTTGTACAAACTGTAAACATATAATTTTGCTCCTGATTAGTGTATATCGGATTATTTTAGGCATATAGAAGTATGTCATTTAATTAACTAGACTAAGTTTGTTTTTCTGTAGTACAATCTACGTTGCCAATGATACTGCCGGTTGCTGGTTGAATTTATATGTGATGGGACAAAATATGCGAGTATTTTTGAAATGTACCCGCATATTTTGTCCCATTTTGTCTTTTTTTCAAGTTATATAACGTAAAACCAATTCCATCCATGGTTTTTTGTTCTCAACGTTAAACTTGTGGTGCCATGAAATTGTTATGGTCATTGGTTCTGGATGTAATTGCTGGAAATCCGAAAATTCACGGATGATATAAAATCGCCGTTTTCTCAACATGTTGTTTTTCATTATGGGACAGTTATTCGGGTACCGGTAGTGTACTTCCTGCAAATTTTATTGAAAGTTATTTACTTCCACATATTCGTTTGTCTTTCAATTCTCTTCACATTTTGTTGCTCTTTGATGATCAGTGTAAAATTTTTAGCACAAATGTCATTTTTTAATTATGTTTAGCGATGTAAGGAAACTTCGAAATCACTAGGGTGAAAGCACCGGTTTTGGCCATAGTAAGTTATGTATGAAGGATATACAATATGTCTTTTTTTCTTCGGATCGGATGAACTCGTGTATATTCTGCACTAACATTTAGTTTAAATAAATATAGTATGTTATTTTGTTTACATATTTTCCAACCAAAAAACTTCTTTAGGCTTTTATTTTGGCCCTAGCATTTCTAAATTGGCCAAAAATAGACTGGGGGGCTCCTAGTCGCGTAAATAACAGACAATTTTGTGAAATAATTGATTTGTTTTTTTTTTTTTGTAAAGTTGATTTGTTGAAGTACGTTTGTTTTACACAAATCTTCGACGGTAGTAATGGCTCAGCTTAGCAAGCTATAAATCAACAAAATTGTTTGTTAGGACACTACCTCCTTACCTACACGCATAAGTTGGCTGGTGTGAAACTACATCGATATTGTGCGGAATCAGCACAATTGACGATTAAGTATGAAACCCGTACAACGACACATTTGATGCTCCAGCGTGTTTTAAATGTATTGCTCACTTATAAAACATCAACTGGTGTGCAGCAGAATGGTATTATAGAAATAGTGCCGCCTGCAATCAATACCTATTTATAAGATGGGTTCTGGTCAAATGAATAAAAATACTAGCCAACCAGCCACCAACCAACCCTGCCGCCTATACAGCACAACAGCACTCACGCAGCATACAACATAGCACCAAAAGTCACCAGATCTCTCCTAGTCAACCATCCAACCAAGCATCAACCACAGCAGAAATAGAAAACCAGCCAAAACATCCACACAACGTACAACATAGCAACAAAAATCATCATAACATTCCGAGTCAACCATCCAACGCAAACCAACCAAGTCAATCGCCACCGCACCAAAAAACAACCAGCCAACCAGCACAGGACCAAGAAACACCCAGCCAGCCAACACCTCACCAAAAATCTTCAAGACAGCCACCACCGCACCAAGAAACAGCCATCCAACCAACACCTCACCAAGTAAGCCCAAATGCAGCAACACTATCATCACAACGGCCAACATATCGCTCAGTACTTTACATTCCAAAACTCTCTGAAAGGCTCAAGAAAACACTAATTCCGGATTCACACATCACCATTAGCAGCAGACAATACAACACAATCTCGCGAATGCACACAATAGTTAAAGACCCGATACGAAAAGAAGATCACAGCCAAATAATTTACAAGATTTCTTGCAACGATTGCAATAATTGCTACATAGGAATGACACAGAACAAATTATGCATGCGAATATCAGGACACAAATCGAATGTAAACAAAATGCAACAAATTCTTAGCACAAACACTAATACCAAACGAGAGCTTGATGAGTTGAAGGAAAAGACGGCACTCATCAATCACTGCATACTATCCAAACACAACTTCGACTTCAGTGGAACAGTGATAGTAGACCATAGCAACCGTACCCATATACTCCCATTCCTAGAAATGTGCCATATACACAACACACCCTACACAGTCAACAAACGAGTTGATCTCGACGGACTCAACACAGCTTACGCAGCAGTTTTGTCAAGTATCGCACCCAACACAAACACTTCAGCCAATTAGTTCTTTCTCTTTTCTTTCAATCTCCCCACCAACAATATCGATTTCCTACCCCTCTCAAATCCAAACTAGTACCCATCAGTTCCCATCCGCCATCGCAATAGGTCCACAGCAAACAGAGTTGTAAGCTTATTTAAAATATTGGTTTGTCGAAAATAATTTAATATTAAAAACAATTTTGTTACCACCAAAACTATAGCATGTACCCAAAATCGCCCCAATCAGTATTGACGATTAGCTTTAAAAAGCATCTTGACAAGGAACGAACAAATAATATGTAAGTCACAGACACAATAACCAAAGACAATCAGCTAGACTATAACTTTTTGTAAAAATATGCTAAAAAGCCTCTAATTTTGTAATAAATCCCCGCAGTTTCCCCTGAAGATGTCACTGACCAGTGACGAAACGTCGGATAGTATAAAATAAGTAGTTCTAAAAAATTTTTGTGACTGCTCAGCCAAACGTATAACATAAGTACACAACATCCCAACAGTCGAAAACTCATCAAAGTTTATAAAAATACTAACTGATCGATGCACTTTCACGAATCTGGTCATTTGAAATCATCATTATATCATGAGCAATTAAAAAGACATTAGATTTGTTCAAAGCATGTACCATTTAACTTTGACTCCGGTTTTATTCAGCCATGGTGAAAACACTGAACTGTTTTGCCCGAATAGTGTTAGTGTTAGACAGATGCCACGAAGAGCGACGATGAAACACCGAAGCCAGTGTCAGTGTTATATTTTCGGCCCCGGTGTTTCGTACTTCAGCGAACACCGGAGCCGAGAGCTTTAGCTTCGCAAAAACACTGGTCTCACGTAAGGAATACTATCAATAATGTGAGTATATATTGGAAACGCTTCGCTTCGCATTAACCTTTGCATAGCCATATAGACTGCACCAGAAAGTATGGACATATTTCCCATCAGTCTTTCTCAAGACTACCTACTTTTAAATTTAACATTTGTTTTAACTTTTCTCGTATCACCTGAAATGGCTGGACGGAAAAAGAAACCTCGCATCGCTGCGGGGAGGAAAAGAGAGGCATCTCTTTCTGACACTTCGAGTGTCTGTAGTGACAATCCTTTTGATATTTTGCCTGAGCAAGAAGCTGGTGAAATGGAAGTTATGAGTAATGAAACTATACAAAATGTCAATTCTTTAAAAAAGGAAAAAGTTCCACCTATTGTGGTAACTATTTCTTCTGAATTCAATATTTTCAAAAAGGAACTTTCAACGTTTGTTTCTGACGTTAAAGTTACCTATCAAATTGGTCGTAGAGGCGAATGCCGCTTATTAGCCCCACTGTTTTAAGGCACTATATTGTGCTCTAGTTCGTCCTCTTTTGGAAACTGCTGCTGTTGTATGGTGTCCACATCAAACCTCGTGGAGTATAAGAATCGAGCGCATACAGAAACGTTTCCTCAGACTGGCTCTAAAAGATTTACCATGGCGCAATCCATCGGAACTTCCTTCGTATCCTGACCGATGTCTGCTCCTGGGTTTAGATACGCTGCAACGACGACGATCAATTCAGCAAGCGATTCTTATTGGAAAGCTTCTCAACGGAGAAATCGACTCACCTTGGCTGCTTTCGCTGCTTGATTTGCGAGCACCGCAGAGAACGTTGCGCAACGATTCGTTACTTGTGCCTAGATTTCATCGAACATCTTATGGTTATAATGAACCAGTCGTCGCGTGCATTCGTGCCTCTTCATTAGTTGAAGACTTATTTTTATTCAACGAACCTATCCATCGATTCAAAAATAGGCTAATTAGTTCGACTTTGCTGTAATTTAGTTAAGGTTTTCAATTCATTAAAACTTAGTGTCAGATGAATTTAATCACAAATAAACAAACAAATTAGCCGACTCTATAAAGGGCCGTAATCGTCTTATTCAGTATTTAACTGAAAAGATGTATAAATTTTTTACATATGACACGAAGAGCGCCAAGCCGTTCAAGGTCGTATTGAAAGGTCTCACCAACGATCAAACCGTTGATGAGATCAAACTTACTTTAACAGAATTACTTGGCATAGCCCCTACCCAAGTAATTC
Source organism: Wyeomyia smithii (assembly GCF_029784165.1). Taxonomy (NCBI): domain Eukaryota; kingdom Metazoa; phylum Arthropoda; class Insecta; order Diptera; family Culicidae; genus Wyeomyia; species Wyeomyia smithii. The sequence goes on along the minus strand of NC_073696.1, from coordinate 127,773,728 downwards.
TAATGAAACAAAAATCACGAGGCGATAACAGTCAGAGAACTGGAATTTCCCTTGTTAATTACTTAATTCATTTTAACCGCAATGAGGTTAACAACTTAAATTTTTTTGAAAAAGCACATGCTTTGTATAATGTGCGTGTAAAGTGGGAAATTTATAGGAAGTATGGCGGAGGTGAAAAGCATATCACCCAATGCCGTACTTGCCAACGTCATGGCCATGGTTCCAAATTCTGTAACATGGACCAAAAATCTCTTAATTGTGGAGACTCTTCTCACAAAAAGGACACATGTCCTGTGAAAGAGAGTAAAAATTTTCGCTGTGCGAATTGTAACGGCAACCATATGTCAAATTTTTATCAATGCCCAGTCCGTTTAGCAATTGTTAAGGCAAGGCAAGGTAAACAAAATTCAATTTCTCAATTAAAACCAACTTCAAAACAAAATTCTCCAAGCGTACCAGTGACGCATAGTTTACCTACTCCTTTGCATACTTGTTTCTAATTTAAAATTTGTTTCTAATTTAAAATTTAGCAAATAAAAAAAAAAAAAAAAAATTGTTTCTAATTTAAAATTTAGCAATGATTTTAAATAAAACAATTAAAATATTAAATTGGAATGCTCGCTCATTGAAGGCCAATGAGAATGAGCTTTTTAATTTTTGAACAGTAAATAATGTGCATATTGCAATTATTACTGAAACATTTTTGAAACCTAACATAAAATTAAAATATGATCCCAATTACGTGGTTCATAGATATGATAGGATTCAGGGTTCCGGCGGTGGAGTTGCAATTGTTATTCATCGCCGAATCAAACATCGTGCTCTTCCCCATCTTGAGACGGAAGTTATTGAAACTCTGGGAATTGAAGTTCAAACTGAACTTGGGATTTTATTTATTGCCGCAGCATATTTACCATTTCAATGCACACGCGAGCACAAAAACTATTTTAAAGGTGATTTACAAAAACTCACCAGAAATCGTTCGAAATTTTTTATAATCGGCGATTTAAACGCTAAACATCGATCATGGAATAATTCTCAAAGTAATTCCAATGACAAAATTTCATTCAATGATTGTTCTTCAGGATACTATTCTATTTTGTCTCCAAATAGTCCTACATGCTTTTCTTCTGTAAGAAACCCTTCAATAATTGATTTGGTGCTAACAGATCAAAGTCATGTATGTAGTGATTTGATCACACATGCTGACTTTGATTCTGACCATCTTCCAATAACTTTTTCTTTATCACATGAATCAGTTTTGAACCCTATGAGCTCTGTTTTTAATTATAACAAGGCTAATTGGGAAAGATACAAAACTCAAATTGAGAGAAATTTCAATAATGAGCTTGATTTGCAAAACGAAGTGAATATTGATTCCGCTTTGGAAGCATTGAAATGTGCAATTGTTGATGCCAGGAATTATTCTATTCCAAAGGCTTAAGTGAAATTTGATTCACCAATAATTGATGAAAATCTTCAACTTCTAATTCGTTTGAAAAATGTCCGCAGACGTCAATATCAACGTTCTCGTGACCCTGTTTTTAAAACTATTTATAAAGATTTACAGAAAGAGATTAAACATAGATTCACTCTTCGGAGAAATCAAAATTTTGAGACTAAAGTTGAAAAATTGAAACCATATTCAAAACCCTTTTGGAAGCTGTCGAAGATTCTTAAGAAACCTTCAAAGCCTATTCCAGTTTTAAAAGATGGTGAACGTTTTCTTGTATCCAATGAACAAAAGGCTCAAAGACTTGCTCAGCAGTTTGAGAGTGTTCATAACTCAAATTTGAATTTTGTGAGTCCAATTGAAAGTGAAGTCACACGTCAATTTGATTTAATTTCTTCCCAGAATTTTTTACCTGCAGAAATAATTGAAACTAACTTGAATGAGATTAAATCGATTATTAAAAATTTCAAAAATATGAAAGCACCTGGTGACGATGGAATCTTTAATATACTAATCAAACATCTCCCTGAGAGCACAATGGAATTTTTAGTGAAAATTTTCAATTGTTGCTTCAAAATTGCATATTTTCCCAAATTATGGAAAAATGCAAAAATTACTCCAATTTTAAAACCGGATAAGAACCCAGCTGAAGTTTCAAGTTATCAACCAATCAGTTTGCTTTCTTCAATAAGTAAACTGTTTGAGAGAATTATTCTTAACAAAATGATGTCACACATCAACGAAAATTCAATTTTTGCAAATGAACAGTTTGGATTTCGCCATGGGCATTCCACAACTCATCAATTGCTCAGAGTTACTAATATGATACGAGCTAACAAATCTGAAGGTTATTCCACTGGAGCTGCTCTTTTAGACATAGAAAAAGCATTCGACAGTGTTTGGCATAAAGGTTTGATTGCGAAATTGCAAACTTTTAATTTTCCAATTTTCCTAATCAAAATTTTGAAAAATTATCTTACTGATCGAACTCTGCAGGTTGTCTATCAGAATTCAAAATCTGATAGATTTCCTGTCAGAGCAGGTGTACCTCAGATTCAGTCTTGGGTCCAGTTCTGTACAACATATTCACTTCAGATCTTCCTGATTTGCCTCCAGGATGCACAAAGTCATTGTTCTGCGATGACACAAGCATTTCCGCAAAAGGAAAAAGTCTTCGTGTCATATGCAGTCGATTGCAGAAAAGTTTAGATATTTTTTCTTCCTACTTGCAAAAGTGGAAAATCTCTCCCAGTGCTTCTAAAACTCAAATAATAATTTTTCCGCATAAGCCTAGGGCTTCTTTCCTCAAGCCAAACAATAATCACGTTGTCAAGATGAATGGGGTTATTTTAAGTTGGTCTGACAAGGTTAAGTACTTGGGACTAATTTACGATAAAAAACTTATTTTCAAAAAGCACATTGAGAGTATACAAGCCAAGTGCATCAAATATACGAGATGTTTATATCCTCTCATTAACAGGAATTCTAAACGTTGTTTAAAGAACAAACTTTTGATTTACAAACAAATTTTTAGACCAGCAATGCTTTATGCTGTACCGATCTGGTCAAGTTGCTGTTCAACAAGGAAGAAAACGCTCCAAAGGATTCAGAATAAAATTCTGAAAATGATTTTGAAGCGTCCTCCTTGGTTTGGTACACTCGAATTACATAGACTTACTGGTGTTGAACCATTAGAAGCTATGTCAAATAAAATTATTAACAATTTTCGACAAAAATCGTTGCAATCCTCAATTGCTACGATAAGCTCTCTTTATAGCCAATAAGTTAGCGATTAAGTTAGTTGTAAGTTTACTTCCCCTTTTCTGACAAGTAGGTTTAAATCCCTACGAATGATAAGTCCTAATTGCGAAAGCAAACAAATCCTAACAATTAAAATTACAAATTTCTAACAGTGTTGAGAAGTCACCATTTGTGATTGGACACACATACTCATTATTTACTAATATTTATCATAAATACTTAAGCTACTAACAAATACCCCCCTTTATAAAAAAAAAGTATGGACACACTTAGAAATAACTGAATAATGAGTATTTTGATTTCTGAGTTCAACTTTTAGCAAACATTTTCTCTATTATATTATTATTCACTTACAAAAACTGCTGTTTCTCATCATTTACCGTATCCAAGATGGCAGACTCTTCCTCCAACCATCTTATTCCAACGGAAATGGCCACTTTGATCCAGTCTTTTTTGAATTTTTCCACTGTATCTGCTGCTCTGACATGTATGTTGAGGTTTGCCTTAACTAAAACCCAAAATGTCCCAATTGGGCGTATTTACGGGTAATTTGGCGGATTCATGTGCTTTGGCACAAAAATGACCTCGTTGCCTTCAAAAACCTCTGAGTGGCGTTCGCATAGTGGCAGGATGCCAAATCAGGCCAAAACATTACTGAGCCTGTATGTTGACGAATCATGGCCAGCAATCTCTTTTGCAATTATTATTCAATGTATGTATCATAGGCGTAGCCAGAGGGGGGCAGGGGGGGCCGTTGCCCCCCTAAATGTTGACATTGCACAATGGTCCAGAAACCAAATTTAGGGGAAAATTTGGGTCTAGAGCTCTATAGCAATGTTTTAGAGAAAAACTTTCTTCTACAAAGTTGTTACATATGATAATGCGCTTATTGAAAAATTATCAAAAATTAGGGTGACCAAAATTTACGAAGCAATCAACTATCTAACTTTTTTATCTTCGAAGATAGAAGAAAAACTTGTTCTACAATGTTATAGCTCCAATAATTTTAAGTAACTTTGTAAAAAAAAGTTTTTTTCTATCTTTGAAAACAACCGATTTATATTGAAAAAACACATCTTGCGCTCTAACTTCTTTATTTCAAGTTTCACCCTTAAACTGCCTTTGAACGACTTTTAAAGCTTTTTAAGAGAAGCAATTTGCAATTCTGATATCGTAAATATCTCTATTCTACTCAAAGTTATTGATGTTTTTCATCAAAAAAACATGCGTTTTTCATTTGTATGTCATTCATTTTGGGGCAAACATAAAAAATATCTCTTGGTCTCATTTTGAAGGGCATGCTTGACTCTATAAATGGAGGAACTTTTAGATATCTGTTATTTTTTAAATTTGAGTAAATTCAATTTAAAAACAAGACGAAAATTTCAATAATTTTATACACTATGCATATAAAAGCACCAAGATTTATGTTTTGGTATTTTTTCTTATAACTAGACGTAATTACCTTCAATTTGACCCAAAAAGATCGAAAATCGATCGACTGGTTCAAAAGTTATGAATTTTTTTAAATAAAATACATCGAATATAGCCGTTTTTTATGGTCACTCTATTTCGGAGCTGGTCCCCTTAACAACCCAACGAAACAATACGGGTTTGATTATTTTCAACATAGATGCATCCCTGCGATTTTGAGCACAATTGAAGCACTTTGCGTGACCAACTTCGAAATAGGGTGACCATAAAAAATGACTGTGTTCGATGTTTTTAATTTTAAAAAAATTCATAACTTTTGAACCAGTTGATCGATTTTCGATCTTTTTGGGTCAAATTAAAGGTAACTACGTCTAGTTATAAGAAAAAATACCAAAACATAAATCTGGGTGCTTTTATATGCATAATGTATAAAATTATTGAAATTTTCGTCTTGTTTTGAAATTGAATTTACTCAAATTTAAAAAATAACATATCTCTAAAAGTTCCTCCATTTATAGAGTCAAGTATGCTCTTCAAAATGAGACCAAGAGATTTTTTGTATGTTTGCCCCAAAATGAATGACATACAAATGAAAAACGCATGTTTTTTGATGAAAAACATCAATAACTTTGAGTAGAATTGGCGATATCAGAATTGCAAATTGCTTCTCTTAAAAAGCTTTAAAAGGCGTTCAAAGGCAGTTTAAGGGTGAAACTTGAAATAAAGAAGTTAGAGCGCAAAATGTGTTTTGACGTGGGACTACGTCTTTGTTTACTATACTGGGATGCATTCTGTAAAATTGGAAATGAAACTGGCAAATGTTGCGTCAGATTTCAAACGTTAATAACAGCATAACGTCATGATGGATACCAATAACCAATATGTTGTTGGATAGATAAAATGTGTAACAATTTTTTGAACGCTAGTTATCATTATTACTTCACTGCTCAACGGTGAAAATTGATAAAAATATACAGGGAAACTTACGCGAACAATGAACCAATTACATGCAAGCATCCCTAGCACAGACGACGTGAATGGACATCATCCGTTTCACGTGATATTCTCTGTATCAATATCGATATAAAAATTGACAGAGTCTCCCCGTCCCAATAGGTCAATTTATTTTTGCTTCCATTAGCTTAGACTAAAATGAAGTCTCGAAGGTAAAAGTTTTCCGAAAAGTTTGAATCAATCTCCATTCTTGAACAATTTCTAAACCTGCTTTCAAAACCTCATAGTAACTGATGTCTTGAAAGAAAACATGCCGGTGAAAGCAACAGTACCAGTGGAGTAAAGAACCGCAGGTCTCTCGTCGTCTATGATTGCAGCGGTACTCTTCTATTCGTACATTTCAGCGGTACACTTCTATTCGTACTGCAGCGGTACTATTCGTATTGCACTGGTACACTTTTGTGCGTACATTTCTATCCGTGTGCAATCAAATGTATGGAAACCATTTTTTAAAATGGTGGATATCATTTTCCAGGATCCTTTCAAGTACTGGCTGTGTTAGTGTAGACCAGACTAGACTAGACATTTTTATTCGTGTGCAATCGAGGAAAAACTGCAATGCTGCTGTTGATGATGATATCTCATAAATATGATTACCATTAACTATTCAACAAGAATTGTAAATTTTGCAACAGATATTTATTCAATTTTATCTTTGATATTCACTAAATAATCGTGAACGGATAGTATCGAAAGAGTAAATTCCGCATAAACACATTTATAGAAGAGTATGAGCCTGCGAATGCTTGTGAATTTTTGGTTTATTTACTAAGATTCATTAGAATCTCCTTCTACATTTCGAAATGGTTTGATGATATATTATTATTTAAAGCTTTACCATTACAAACGTATGGATATTAGCAGTCTTCGTAATACAGCGAATGTAGTTGTAGGTAAATGAAAAAAAATGTCAAGCAAAAAACAAAAATGGAATTGTTGATTGTTATGGTTTTTTGCTGGAACTTGTTAAAATAACGTAAGTATTATTGGAATTGGTTTTCGATGATATAGAGCTAATTCTGACTTTGACGCATTACGAGAAATTCTTGGTGCTTTTTCAACAAGAATGATATGCTTGTGCCTTGTCAAATACATGTTTTTTGCACAAAAGAATACAACAGACTAATACTAATATCGCCAAATATATACGATATTCTTTCGAGTGTTGTTGAAATTATTTCAAAAAATTGATTTCCAGGGGAGACTGAAAATAAAAATACGTACAGTCGCTGAGCAAACACCTTGATTCTGTCTGCAGGCTCTGTATATTTTGTAACAAAAAATCCCCTAATTACAGTGTTTAGTCCCACGTCACCATTTCATACAACCCTGTATACCTTGTAGTTTTCAATATAAATCGGTTGTTTTCAAAGATAGAAAAAAACTTTTTTTTACAAAGTTACTTGAAATTATTGGAGCTATAACATTGTAGAACAAGTTTTTCTTCTATCTTCAAAGATAAAAAAGTTAGATAGTTGATTGCTTCGAAAATTTTGGTCACCCTAATTTTTGATAATTTTTCAATAAGCGCATTATCATATGTAACAACTTTGTAGAAGAAAGTTTTTCTCTAAAACATTGCTATTTCCTCCTAAATTTGGTTTCTGGACCATTGTGCATTGGTGCAGAATTTTGTTTTCAATAACTCTAGTAGCACAAAACGACATCTTTAGCCCATAGAAACATCTGTGTAAAGTATCAGCCAGATCAAAAATAATTGATTGAAATGCTTGCGCTATGTTGCGTGGAATTGCACAGGTTTTTCAGTTGATCCACCAAGGATATTGCAGCGGCAAAAGTACCGGGCAAATCCGCCTGCATCAACTAGCTTGGAGTATTGGAACCAAGCTGTGACAATTCCTTACCTTGATTCTCTTGTAACCTCACTGGAAACACGGTTCGATGAAGATAGTGCACCTGCCTACGCCTTGTTCTTGCTACATCCCGCTAACGTAATACGCATGTCATTGAAAGAGTTCAAGCGCAAAACCGAAAATTTCGTAATTTTTTATGAAGTTGACAATTTTGTTTTGAGGTGGAAGTTTTGTATAAACATTGCAGCAGTATGAGAGCAGACCGTAAGAACTTGGAAGAGTTGGATCTTATAGACCTGCTAGCTAAAGCCCGTTCTTTCTTCCCTGCGACTGAGAAAGCAGTTAAAATTGCACTTGCTCTACCATGGGAACATGCACGATTGAACGCTCGTTCAGCGCATTACGTCGGGTGAAAACCTGGCTGAGGTCAACAATATTTGAACAGCGGTTGAGTGCTCTCTGCTTGCTGAGTGTTAATCGGCAGATGGTCAACAACAATCGTGAAAAGACGCATGAACCGCTTCCGGAACGTTTGACGTTTGATGCCCGAGGACTTTATTGAGAATCTTGACTGTGTCTTCAATCTTCACGTCCTTGGGAAGCTTTGACAGAATGTAGCGGCTGTGCAAATGGGTGTCCAGCTTTCGGAGAAGTAAACGCACCTTCGCCGCATCATTCAGCTGGCCTGCATCGTTCTCAAAGAGGTCCTGGTAGCGGTTAAACAACAACGTCCGAACGTAACTCCGTTTTCTTCGTCGAAGACAAACTCGATGATGTTCAAAAAGAGGGACTCCAAAATCTGCTCCGGGGTTTGATACTGACGCTGCTGGACCGCTATCCGCTGTAAAATTTGGGCCATCTTGTGAATCATATCTTGAATTCCCGGTTGCGGCTGCTGATCAACTCTATCTTTTGCCATGTTCGTGGATTCTTGAGATACTCGTCGCCAAAATAATATGTCCAAAGGTTTAAATGAACTTAAGAGTCTTTAGTAAAGAACATACGTGCCGCGTAAATTCCGGAATCGCGTAAAAAACGCGTAAATTTAGAAATCCGCGTAAAAAACCGCGTAAATTCCGGAATCCACGTAAAAAAAGCCGCGTAAAAGATCCGCGTAAAAACAACCGCGTAAAAAGCGACCTTAGTGAATCATTTTTTTTACTTCTAAAGTTTTGAAGAGCTTGCCCCCCCCCCCCCCCAATTTGAAATTCTGGCTACGCCCTTGGTATGTATCAGTGTTCATAGTATCAGCTGGAATGAAAGGGCTGAACTACCACCCTCGCATGTTGCTTGTCATACCATAGCCTTTTTCTCAAATTTCTCAGTGTAAATCTTTCTCAAGGGGTTTTCCTTCCCGTGCCGTGTAGAACTGTACTCCTGGCAAAGTTTTATCCTCCAGTTTTACGTGGGTCTCATCATCCATTATAATACAGGCATCATTTTTGCAAAAGATGTCGTAGTAGGGTAAATGACCCAATAGTGGAGGAGCTAAGCACGAGTTATGCATGTTTAGCCATGTTTTGGCTAAGAAAAACGAATCTAGCTGGTCCGTTTCACTTTTTTCTGTTGAAATGGGCTCTATTTGATAATTTTGCACCTTAAAATTGACTTTGAACCCGCTTTGAGGGTTTAAATTAACTAAATAAGTTGCACGCTTTTGTTCCAATAGTTGCGGTAGAGTTCCTATAGTTGTGAATGGGTGTTCCTGTAGTTGCGGTATATAAAACATTCGTGTTTGCTTGGTTAAATGAAGGTATTTGCCTCGCATGAAGTGGTTTTTTGATTGTTTTACTATTTATCATATTGTTTTTAATAGGTTCACAAGGTTTGCAAGTAAATACAAAAATGCACGAAGTTAACTAAGAGACGGATTTTGCGCCAATTTGGTCAAAAAATCATGTGAATCATGTGAAAAATGGACAAAATTGTTATCTAGATCTATTAATGTCCAACATTAGTGAAGACTTTTGTGTGACGAATTCATTACAACCATTATGGAAAAACGAAGTTTATCATACAGCAATAGAGTTTTCTTTATTTGTGCATGTGAATAGAAGACCTGACGAATATGAATTCGAAGATGTTTTTGACTTTCAGTCAGCAAACTATGATGAATTAAAACATAAACTAAATAGTATCAACTGGCCAGATGTATTGTTTGAAGACGGAAACGTCGATTCGGCTATAGAAAATTTTTATAAGATATTATCTGATTTATTTATTAGCGAAATACTATTGAAAAGAAGAAGACGTCATGGCAATTCCAAATACCCAATCTGGTACAATAGACAAATTAAAAACTTAAAAAACAAAAAACAAGAAGCACATAAAAAATACAAAACTCATAAAAATCGTGATGCTTTAACAACTTATCTTAACATTTGCGGCGAATTAAACGATGCCATTAGTAACGCGTTTTAAGAGTTCACACTCAAGACTGAGCTTGAAATCAAATCCTGTCCAAAAATTTTTTTTCAAATATGTTAAATCAAAGTTAAAATCTGAAAATTTTCCTTCAAAAATGCAACTGCATGACAAAGTTGAAGAGAACCCGGCATACATCTCTGATCTATTTGCTGATTTTTTTCAACAAAATTATACAACTTTCTCAGAATCTGATCGTGACTACACATTCTTCACCAACTTTTCTGAGTTTCCCAACTATTTCAATATTGAACATGTCAGCGCACGCGAAATTGAAGATACTTTAAAAGCTCTGGATGCGTCTAAAGGTCCGGGACCAGACGGAATTCCGCCAGCATTCATGAAACATTTAGCTAAAGAGCTAACTTCCCCACTGTTCTTGATTTTCAATATGTCGCTGGAATCCGGTTGCTTACCGAAATTCTGGAAAAACTCATATCTAGTGCCTGTGTTCAAATCTGGTAAAAAATCCGACATTAGCAACTATCGAGGCATAGCCATTCTTTCCTGTATACCTAAGCTTTTTGAAGCAATAATAAACAAAAAGTTATTCCACCAAATAAAAAATAGAATTACCCCAACGCAACACGGTTTTTTCAAAGGGCGCTCAACAACAACTAACTTACTCGAGTTTATTAACTTCTCTTTGAACGCAATGGATAAAGGTAATTATGTTGAAACCTTATATACTGACTTCAGTAAGGCTTTCGATCGCATTGATATACCCCTGCTTCTCTTCAAGTTACGAAAAATTGGAATTCATCCACAATTACTCAAATGGATTGAATCGTATTTGACTAATCGTCAACAAACATTCAAATTTAAAGGTAGACTATCGAAACCTATTCAGGTAACCTCAGGAGTTCCTCAAGGGTCTCACTTGGGCCCTCTACTATTTACATTATTTGTAAACGACATATCCTTTATTCTAAAACATGTAAAAACTCTCGTTTATGCCGACGATATAAAACTTTTCCTTGAAATTAAAAATGCTGATGATGGAAACATTTTTCGTAACGAGATAAAATATTTTTACATTTGGTGTAAAAAAAGCCTTCTTCAGCTAAACGTAAAAAAATGTAGTTCGATGGCTTTTGGCAGAAAAAGAAACATGCCAAGCAATATTACTTCCTTAGGAGATCAGGTAGTAGAGAAATGTGAAAGAGTTAGGGACTTAGGAGTCGTACTCGACTCAAAATTAACATTCACCGATCATTACAATACAATTATCAATAAGGCTAGTAACATGCTCAGTTTCATAAAACGTTTCTGCTATAATTTCCAAGATCCATACACAATAAAAACACTTTATAATTCCTATGTCAGGTCACTTTTAGAATACTGTAGCATTGTATGGTCTCCGTTTTCTGCAACACATGTAAACAGAATAGAATCAGTGCAAAAACAATTCTTGTTATATGCACTTCGTAATCTACGATGGACGTCATTTCCTCTACCATCATACGACGAACGCTGCAGACTTATTGACATCGTATCATTAAAAACCCGTCGTGAATTCGCAATGATGTCATTTGTTAACGATATCGTATCTCAACGTGTCGATTCACCCGAAATATTATCAAAACTCAATTTTTATGTACCTTCTAGAATTTTAGGAGCTCGGACTTTGTTTTCTTTAAATAATCAACGAAACAATTATGCTAAATACGGGCCTATTAATCAAATGATGTTATTGTATAACCAACACTGTGAAGCAATTGACTTTTCTATGTGGAGAACTAAATTAAAACAATATTTCAATTCAACGCGCAATTTAAATCGATAGAAAACATTTATTGTAATAATCCGTCAAGTAGAGATATTATTATTCAATTATGTATAATCTAATCAACTATGTATTATGTCTAAACGTTATAAATAGCATATAGCATGTAAGTTAGTTTTAAACATATGAAGCCTACTTTTGTTTGACGAAATAAATAAATAAATATGGCGAAACATACCGCAACTATAAGAGCATAGTGTATCCTGTGATCCAATAGTGGAGGAAGTAATTTATAAATAATTTGATCATCTATTAACGAACTTCACCTGTGCAACAGTTTCCATAATAAACTGTTATCTGGGAAAATAATTATATGAGTAATAATCGTACTAAAACCACACACATATCTTAAAATAATCGTGGACAAAATGAGAAAATGGGTAGTGAGTGGTGCCTTCCGGGTAAGTTTCTGAAAAATACAGTATTCTTCAGTAATTTGGATATTTTCAGTATATATTGTTGTAGTAACATATGTACTTATGTTTAATCTATTATTTCTTCAACATGTAGCATAAGCAATTCGGTTCTAATTAGTTTAAACGATGAATTCAAAAGCGATGCCGCAACTATTGGTGCTACCACAACTATTGGATCATCTACCCTACAACTTTCTGGCTCTCGGTTTGACCGATGCTGCTTGTTTTGTACTTCTTTTCGGCATACGTTACTTCTTGTATGCCTTCAGACCAAATCTCTTTTTAGCACGTACATCGTTCGATACAGATGTAGCCACCTTTTACGATCAAACGTTTTCTCGATTTTCTTGTCAATTTCCGGACATACTGGACCACTTTTTCGGCCACTTTTTTGTATATCCTGGAAAGAGTTCTCCTCAGCATACTTGCGGATCTCAGTACGAACGGCTTTGACGCTTACTCCTTCATCTTTCGCCAACTCTCTCAGCGACAGTCCTGGCACAGTAGACCATTTGTGCACGATTTTTTACGGCGTTCTGGCGAAAGTCCTCGAATTTTGAAATTAGACCGGAAAAAATACTGTTGCACGGAGATGAGAGAACTAATGTAAACAAACGTACGCAACCAAAGCACAGAGATCGACTTACGTTTGAGAGGCGTAGCATAGCAACTTCAACAAACAATGGGCGTTTTGTTATTTAAACGCGGATCAAAATAAACAAAACTTTTTATGAAAGTTACCATGTGGTCGTGTCTCAGACACTACTTTCCAACTTTCTTGAAATTTTCGATTCACCATGCAACGCAGAGCACGCTCAAATAATCTACACAAGAGAATCATTCCAAGTTATACTACATAACTGATAAAGTGATCACCTCCCGCGAAATCAAAATCACAAATTCATTCGCTGCAACAAGAACAGTGATGCAACGCGGGGTTTCATCAGATTTGCTGCAGCATACATAAGCATTTTAAAGCAATCTCGCTGGTACTAGAAGTACCAGTAGTTACGCACCGCGGTTTGAGTTGTTGTTAATGCTGCTGCTTGTGGGAACTACTTTACTTTTTGTATTACTGTGTAACTGGAACAGATGAAAATTGCTTTATATAGGCTTGCGTGTCACGCTCCTTCCATGCTTCGCAGAAGCAATTATGTCAAAAGTCGTATGTGAAAATGCTAGTTATTTATATATTCACCATGGTATAAATTCTAATTACTATTTAGATGACGGTTTTAGAATGTGGAACTTTGAATTCAAATAAATAGCAGGTTAAAAAGCACCTCGATTACGGCAGTTTTATTCGAACAGTCGGATTATTATCAAGTCTTTCATCTTTGAAAATTAACGAACCTGCGAAAACATTAGGGTGCGCCTATTATACATGGCAACCATTTATATTAGCAACGAAAAAAATACTGTTCCGCATGGTGGAATTGTCTTAGTTATATCTTATTTTCCACGCGTGCCATTTAGCTGTCTGGGTTGTTTTGTACTGCCATAGTGCAACAGAGCAGATTTACTGCATAATGCGCTATGGTTTTCATGCTCACGGTGGCAATACTTACCAAGCGTTTTGTAGAATTAATGATACGGAATTAGTGTCATTCGATTATTTAAATGCAAGATATAGTGATGACAATAAACTAGGATATAAACTAGATTAAACTAACAAAAAACGGTAATTTCTCCCAATAATGGCGGTACCTAACAATAATGACCTAAGTTTTTAATTTGTATAAAAAAACCGCGCCGCTTTAACGAACTTTCTATTAAGTAAGCCGGAATGCTTCAACTGGAACTTTTATCAATTAAATTAAAAAAATGAGCATTCTTTACAATTCTCGTTCAACTGATCTCGGAAATGTTTGCCTTAAGGCTTAAAAATTAATAGTTTGTATTTACCATGTTCGTTGTTATAAAGTAACATTGTGCAGTATTTAAAAACCCTTACCATGCTTGCAAAATATATATAAAAAAAAGCGCAGTTTAAACTGCGAATTCAACTTGTACAAAAATGTCAGCTTTATTGTCCCCTAAAGGGAAACTTGTAACAGCATCAGTATTGTTCGGTGCAATAATACAACGTGAATGGAATAAAAGATCTAACTGAAACCCTTCTCACGAAGGGTTGCGTCTGCTTGACGTGTCGGCAAATGCCAGAGCAAACACTTTAACCTTGACGATTCACAAGTTTCTCGTCTGCTATAAAATAAACTGCACCTTCTGATTGATGAGTGTGTGCTCCAGACCTAGTTGTGCGCAGTATGTAACTCGTGCGGTGATCATCTATAGTTGAAGCAGTATCTAATAGTAGGAACAGACAACTGGCGCAAAATAAAGTCATCACGTCATCTTTTGCATTGATGCGTGTGAATTGGACTGAATGTGGTTGTAATCTTCCTTAGAAAAATAAATTTATTCTTGAATTCCGCTCACTAAACCCATGGGAGAAATAATCTGCCTGTGATGCGCATAATTGTAACATTCGGTATTTTATGGATTTCGCGTTTTTTATTGGGAAATGCTGATCTGAAATAATATGCTTATGTTTGTTTGAAAAAAGTCGTAACAAATACCAAATTGTTTTGTCACATAGCGTAAATAACCGCATAATTGTCACACTGCTTAACTTCATCGACTTTTTTGTCAAAAAAGCTTCCGTTCAAATCCACATCTGCATCCTTTGGAACTCGCAAGTTATGCTGGTCCGGTAACCAACCTACGGTGATCCGTTTCTGATGTTCAGCTCATGCTCGTTGAATACAAGAAAAACTTCATTTCTCTTTAAACTCAAGTTTTCAGATAGATAATTTGGTTGTCTAAAACTCTTCTCCAAACATTTCAAAATAGGAACTATTAAGGAAAAAGAGTGTTTCTAACAAAAACTTTTTCATCTCCAACACAGCTTCATGTTTACAACTTTTCTCAATCTCTTGTCATTATTAAGACATATCATTTAAAAAAAAAATGTTTAAAAATTTCAGCCCTTTTCAAATGTTCGTTTAGATAAAGTTTTGAAAAATGGTGCGTGCAGAGTTGCTTAGTCTAGCAAGGCTTACACAACAACCCGTATAGTATTAAATTATGGACTCGTCAACTTCAGCTGAAAAGAGCATTGCTTTTTGGAATAATTTTTTTAACTTTATCACATTAAACTATATTCTCATCATAAAAGTTGCCAGTGTTGAAGTTCAACATTTCCATTCCGAAAAATCGTCAAAGACTTCTTACGTCGTCGTTACTATGCCTAGCAAAACTCTTGATGTAGAAAAACTCTTGCTGTAACAAAAGCGACTAATGGCAAAATGTGATGCTTGACAGTAAAACATCAGACTCTGCAGGACGGTAGGAGGTTTTGTATAAATCGCAGCTATTATGGAACAGATGATGACACTGCACTGCACTGTACTACCGCCTATCTCGGTTGCTGACAGTCGACGCCGCCGTCTTGCTCTAAACTGTATGGTGGGCAATGATGCTAGTAATTAATTCGAAGCAACCACAACCATCACACCACGCCGCCCGTGCACACTGAGCTAGTGTGAAGTAAGAAGCGGTCAATATAACAAACTGTACTTATCGAACTACAACCACACCCTGAAAATTAAATGCAAATTCCACCAAGTTTGCTTGTAATAATACAAATCCTATAACTAGGCATCTACGTGTGTCTTTCGTGGGATAAGTTTCACTGTGTTGTCCGTGCTTTGTATGTTTGAAGTATACAACTCCCACATTTCTAACCAGCCACCTATAGAATCATTCATTAAGCTGTAATAATGACGGTGGTAATTAAAAAAGAGCACCGTTTCTAGTCCCTCCAACATTTGAATTTTTATAAGGTCTAGAAGTAGGAACGATAACAACATACCAAAATAATGATGAGAATTATATGTATTTGTTAACTTTCATATGAAAAGGAAGTTTACAATTTCGGTTCTGGACAATTTCTTACATACACACTTAAAATTTTTTGCCGGGTCTCGGTAGTTTATTGCCGAGAACGGCACCACTGAGTGCTCGGTTAAAAAAATAATGACAGCTGTCACATTTTTTCGTAAATCTCGGTTCACCAAACTGAAATTTCGGCACAAAATACCCGAATTCCGAGATTTCAGTTAGGCTGAACCGAGATTTACGAAAAATGTGACAGCTGTCATTTTTTTCCTAACCGAGCACTCAGTGGTGCCGTTCTCGGCAATAAAATTACCGAGACCCGGCAAAAAATTTTAAGTGTGTATCACTGAAAAGCATTTTCGTAAGAAAACAAAAACACAGGATCGAACTTAAATTTTGAATTTTACTGTGGGAAACTATAAGTGTCAGGCTGCTTCAAAGTAAACATGTGGTTTAAGATATTTGAAAAAATCCTCCTCATTTATTTATTGTTTATTATTTGTTAATTGATTACTAATTATTCATGATGAAGTGTTACTTTACCACATCAGGCTTAAAAACCAGTTTTCAAATAGTGCTCAATCGCGAGCGTTTCTTAATGGTCTGTTCAGGCTGTTCGCAAAAAATTTAGACTTTACATTCAAATTTAAATCAAAGAACTAAATCATGTACCTATAAAACGGCATTTGAATAAAACAATGTCCACTTGTAGTGCATTTTGTAAAATTAATGATTTGTAAATGAACCAAAATACACTAAAATTGTTGAGGTTTGCTACTGTTATCTATTTACTATTGCTTTCAACACAAACAACACAGGTTCGCTGCAGGTTTAAAAGAATATAAATTTTCATATTATATTTGGCTCAGTTAGAAATAAATTGTATTTCACCATGTCAAATTAACTCTGTTGAATTAAAAAACACTTTCATACTGTAAAAGAAAAAGCTTAAGTGCTAAATAACCAATTTTTAGCATACAAGACAGTTGTGAGGTTATCACTGCGATTCTACTAACACTAACAGTCTTTCCCGAATCACGATTTGAACATATGACGACTGGCTGGTTAAACCAACGTCGTATTTACAATCCAGCTGAGGCCTTTTATACTATACAGTAAATAAAAAAACACCAAAAAGAATTACGTAGATAGTCTAGACGAATGATGAAATTTAATTTTCTAGAACAAACACAAAAAATCAATAGTACAGCAATCTCAATATTATTAAATGCACCAATTACCAATTAAAAATTATTCCACCGTGTAAATGTTTTTGGCACCAGATTTCCTTAATCATTTTTCAAATCAAATACATACACACTTCGCTGTGGTAAGAGCAAAGATGAGGAATGAAGCTGAAAGTTAACTGAAACATGAAGTACGTACATGCTGTCGGCATACAAATGCAGCGTGCAAAAGCGATCTCTCGAAGCGGAATCGAATCAACAGAGAGTCTCATACGTTGTATGTATATGGGGGGATGGGTTAATACCTAGACAGAGTGGTCGTATGATTGAGGCTCGGAGACGGGCGGTCTCTAGGTCTTACACCAAAGAAGCGTTGCAAAACAAGATAATTGTTCACGTGGGGGAATTCGAAATTACTAGATAGCACTCCAGTCTGTTTCAAATCTTATTAGATAGTTTGCCGCCGATGGAGGTATTTAATAGCACTTTGTGCGTAATTACTTTCACAACTACCTCTGGGTTGACAATTAGCAGAGTTATAGGTAATGCAATGAGATTATTAAAAATAAAAACACAGATAGGAAATATAACACCATTTAATAGAAAATCGACGTCGAAACTTGCTATAGGTATCCTTTTTTTTTTTTTTTAAGACAAAATCAAATTTCTCATCGAGTTTAGCAATTAAGCCATGTTTCGTGTCATACGCTAACTGTGGTTTGTTATGAAATTGAACCCAATTATTCAGTGATTATCATTATATGTATACCAACACGCATATGATTTCATGTTTGAAACTGGCCGCGCTTCAGATAATTGTGTTTTTCTCACAATTATCTCTTTCGATATAAAATGAAATAGGTAGTTCACTGCGATTGTCGAAAATAAATTCAGGCCGATCGATGTTTAAGGTGGTACTGTGTAGGGGCCACAAACAGGAGACTGTGAATATTTAACGGTTGCTGATTATTGCTCAGCTGCATTTTCAGACCAAACATTCAAATTGCGATATAATTAAAACGATATGCGTTAATCTCAGTTAATCAGTTTACAGTCTAACGTTTAGGTAATTTGCAAGCTATTGTTCATAGAGCAGACCTTTGTTTAAGTTTGTCCATTTTCATATCAAATTTGGTACCAGCATTAAGCACAATAATGCTGGGTGAAAAAAATAGACCTATGGTATGATTTTTCTCTGCAATATCAAAAATAGCAAAAGTTTCCAAAAACGTTCAGTGATCCATTTTTGGCTACATATCGAAGCAATTCCATAATTCATAGTCCTGATATTGGCCATATGGAAACAAAACCAACGTGTTAACGTGTATTAACGTCGATGCAATATATTCAGATTATTTACAAAACGTCTATCTTCAGTTGTATTAACCTAAACTAACGCTTCGGACTCTTAACCTAGTGACTATAATAAAAGGCACTTTAGTTTCCTGGATGATAGCAAATAATAAGAAGAAGTTTTTATGTGAAAAAAGCAAAGAGCGGAAGCTTATTATGTAATATGAATCAATGACAAACGAAAAGTTAATATAGATCAATGAAGTGATATCAGTGTTATTAAACATCATACTCAATTTAAGTAAAATTTCATCTCGAAGTACTGTACACTGCTAGCTATGCGTGAATATACTATCATTATTTAATTTGATTAATAGATACACTGGTCTCTTAGTAAGTCCAAAAACGAGGGTTTTCTGCTGCTAAAATATATCTAGATGGTAATGGCGAGGGATCAACTACCTCCGATGAAGCGTGTGAAATGTTTGCGAAACCCTTCACGTCAGTCTTTGAACAGAGGACGACTAGGGATGTACCGACTTTTTGGACCTATCCACCTTCCAGGTTACTCCAGCTATGATGTTTCGGCAACGAGTAGGCTTAAGACTTCACTTGCTCTTGGGCAAGATGGAATTCTGGCAGTAGTGTTTTGTCGATGCTCAGCTGCCTTAGCCGATCCTTTAGCAGCCATTTTCAATGCGTTTTTTGAGCGAGGTAAATCCAGCACTAAGGAAGGAGTCATTTATGTTCCCTGTCTTCTGGGCTGGAAACAAGCGGGACACTATAAACTATCGTGGTATTACTAGTCTCTCGGCGGCGCCAAGTTATTCGAGATTATCCTGAGTGAAGTTATCTTGATTCGCTCTAAAAACTACATCTCAACTGACCAGCATGGATTTATTCCCGGACAATCGGTTACCACTAACCTTCTAGATTTTATTGTCACATGCATCAACGCACTTGAGAAGAGAGCACAAATAGACGAGCAAGCTTATAACATGGCTGAACTTGTATTTGACTGGAAGAATCCATCAAGTGCGACTCGGCTCATGTGTCTTTTCAGCTTTCATCAGTACTTCCGGGGTACCACAAGGAAGCAACCTGGGCCCACTTCCTTCCACGCTATTCTCCAACGATGTGACAGCTTTGATGGGAGTTAGATACAAGCTCATTTATGGAGATGACCTTAAACTGTATGTTCTAGTCAACTTTGCCAGGCTTTGCCGAAGACTTTCGTTAACTGATGCCATAGTAATAAAATCATTATAAGTGTGGGATGATAATGTTCCACCGCTCTATAAAACCAACTCTCTACAAATACTCTATTGAAAATGTTACGCTTCGCAGAATAGATCGTGTGACTGAGAATAGTGATCCAAGGCAAACTGACAACTGCGATTTATCTCCAAAATAGCTTGAGATTTCTACGACCTGCATTGTCTGAAAACGTTGTATTGTTCACTAGTGAGACCATGCTTCTATCGTCTGATCGCCATATGATCTTATTTAGAAACATCGGATTGAGTGTGTCCTAAAGGGATTTGTTAGAATAGCTTTGCGTAATAGGGTTTACAATATTCCCGTAAATCGATTTCCCGAGAAACGGGAATGGAAAATCTCATCTCCCGGGAATTCCCGGGAACCGGGAAGGAAATTTTTTTTTGCAAAAATGAGATTTCAAATGAAATTTATCAGTAAAAGGCAACAAAAAATTGTTTACAATTTCATTCTAAATTCGCATGAAGAACAAAAAAACAAATGAGATACGAAACACTTGAATATGAATTGAATAACATCAGAAATTTGTGATCGTTTTTTGTAGCATATATTTGCAGAAGACGAGGATTAAGGGTCTTCATGTCGTCAAACAATCGCTTCAGATCCGCTGGCAATTTCCCTTTAAGCTCAAAAATGTTATTTATATGTCTTCTGTAAAACTTTGCTCAAGTCTGCTGAGTCTAGAATACTTTCAAATCACCGATTACAGCTCTTGCTACATTCAATTGAAAAATGGCGTCCGATTCTTTCAGTTTGTTTAGGAGAAAACTAAGTGTTAGGCAGGCATTAGAAAATATTTGCTATATTTGGTACGGATTTTCGGGGCAAAATATTTTTTACACTACAGTAAACATTTACAATTTACTTGAGCGGTAGCAAACCTAATCGCTATTTTTTTATTAATAATATTTGCTATGTCATTGCGATTTTTTTGAATAAACTGCGCCTCAAATCTAGTCTCAAATTGACAAAACAATATTTCAAACTCTTTTGGAGTTTATATCACCGTTGATTAGAGCGTAAGAATCCGAGGAAGAATTTTGTGTAACTAACCACCTTATTTCGTTATTCGATCCACAAACCGAAAAGAAACGATAGAAAACTGAATAATCAGTTCAATACGACTTAAAATAAGTCAGTCTTAGAGCATATGAATGCCTAATAATTAACATGCAAAGATGATTTTTACGTTAGAATACTATACTGACTTTGAGTTTTATTAAATGGTTTATTTCAGGTCGCATCAGTTTGACGTATTTAATTTTATTGCACTATTGCATAAGAAAATAATCTTACGAAATTTTTCGCGGAACTCGGGAATCCCGGGAATCAATATTTCTGTTCCCGGGATCCGAGAATCCCGGAAAAAGCTATTTTCCGGGAAATCGTTCCCGGGATTGCAAACCCTATTGCGTAACCTACGGTGGCGTGAACCATTAAATTTACCGCCCTATTCACAGTGATGCATGCTTTTGACCTTGAACACATTGGAAGACAGAAGGAAAGGTATTCGTAGCGAAGCTTCTAAGCGGTGCAGTGGACTGTCCTCAGTTACTCGCTCAACTTAACTTCCGTATTCCACAAAGAACGTTACTGCAGTTATCTCTGTTACAGCCTAGCTGTCATCGAAGCTTGAATGAATACAAAGAACCAATAACAGCGATGATTCGTTAATTCTCTGCTGTAGAGTCTATGTTCGAGTTTGGAGAGTCACCAAACCAAATAAAAAACCGATTAAGAAGAATGTATACTAATCTAAGTTTTATTCGTTAAGACAAACACAATGTCGGATGAATTGTATACAATATACAATATACAACGTCTGTCTGTTGTTACAGCTTGTCAACAAACATCATTGCTCCCTATTATTGGTGCACATATACCTATGATGTTGGCCTTACCGAACTACCGATAGTTTTGACGTCTATTTTCTTTTATTATGTTAGACCAAAGCACAGATAAACAGGCGTGCCACTCGATGACGATTTCATCGTCCCAAAAAAAAGAATATTTTGAAATTTTGTTTAGTAGGCAGCAATGCCGCTGCTGGTGTCGCAAACATAGAAAACGTTCTTGAGAAAATTACTTAATAGGCAGTAAGCTCACATGGTGGCGAATAAGTGTAATTTTTCAAACAAGGACGAAGATTTTTCAGGATTCATTCGAAGAGGTTTCGTCTGTTTGTGTGTGACCAAAGCATAATAAAGGTAAAACTTTTTTCTTATGCGTCAGGAATCCCTCAGGGAAGCAACCTGGGTCCACTACTCTTCATATTATTTTTTAATGATGCCGCCCTTTTACTACAGAATAACTGCAAACTAGTTTATGCGGACGACCTAAAACTTTATTTCGTTGTGCGTACAGTTGAGGATTGTGAACGTCTGCAATCCTTACTTGATATTTTTGCCAATTGGTGTCATAGGAATAAGCTGTGTCTTAGTATTGACAAATGTGTAGTAATTACGTTTCATCGCATCCCCAAGCCTATTACTTTTGCGTATGTAATTGATGGCGTAACACTCAGGAGAGTAGATCAAGTGAATGACCTTGGCTTCCTGTTGGATACAAAAATGTCGTTTGACCTTCATCGTTCGGCGATTATTTCTAAAGCGAGTCTTCAAATGGGATTCATCTCGAAAATAACTAAAGACTTTTCTGATCCCCACTGTTACAAGGCTTTATACTGTGCGCTAGTTCGTCCTCTTCTGGAAACTACTGCTGTAGTATGGTGCCCATATCAAACATCGTGGAGTTTAAGAATTAAGCGCATCCAGAAACGTTTTCTTAGACTGGCCCTAAAGAATTTACCATGGCGCAATCCATCAGAACTTCCATCGTATCCTGACCGATGTCGACTCCTGGGTTTGGACACACTGCAACGACGACGAACAATTCAACAAGCGTTATTAATTGGAAAGCTCCTTAACGGAGAAATCGACTCACCTCTATTGCTTTCGATTCTAAATTTGCGAGCACCGTAGAGAACGTTGCGCAACGCTTGTGCCTAGGTTCCATCGAACATCTTCTGGTTATAACGAACCAGTCACAACGTGCATTCGTGCCTTTTCAATAGTAGAAAACTTATTCGTATTCAACGAACCCAGCCGGAGATTTAAAAATAAGCTATTTAGATCGAATTTGTTGTAAATTAGGTTTTAATTCATTAAGACTAAGTGTCAGGTGAGTTTTAAGTACAACTAAAAAATACAAAATACAAAAATTCGAAAACTATAAAAACCGAAAAAAAACTGTAAAATTTGTTCCAATTGCAGAACATGTTTCGACAGTTTCTAAAGAGGAACAAATAGAAAAATATCTTTACAAATGTACAACACACACACAACACTCGAAATCATAAATCGCTATCCGTATATTTCAGTTCGGTATCTTTATCAAAATATACGACGTATTTCAGATTAAGCAGCGCATGTCTGGAAATTTACTGTCCCGAAAAGATTTCGTCTCCACCCTATGACGTTGCCATATACTGAATAGCGGTTGACAACAAACAATCATAATTGGGTTCGCGGTCTAACAACAACGCCAAGAGCTGGCAAAACAAATACCCATTTCCACGGTAGGCATACGCAGATACACTGCTATGTAACCAAAATGCTACGATAAATGCCGGTGTACTCCGTAGCACATAGCCAGGATGCACAATTGAAAAATGCATGTGTGCAACAATCGCGCATTTATAGCGTGTAGACAACCAGTTGAAATTGTTGACTATCATACTATCCGGCTAACGGCTTTTGGTCAGTCAACATTGATTAGGCACTTCGGACAATAACCACGGTTATTTTCGATTCACCGATTTCTAAAGTTTGCGTTTCAGTGCGAGAAATTACTATTGCGGTTGGATCGTCATCCTGCACTTCGAAGCGTTCAATTGCATTGTTTTATCAGCCCATCGCGGTTGTTGTGTGGTGCTTGTTAATCGCTTTGCTGCACAAACAAGATTGCATTTCGTACCCCACAAGGTGCGGCATTCAGCAATGATCTGCTTTCGTGCCTTAATTCAGCGTCGACCTTGCTACGCTCAGTCAGGGAGGGTTGCTGCGGCACTAAATGTGCGGTTGGTCAGAATAATGCAGTCAAATGTTCTGGTAAGGCTAGAATTTCATTTAAGAACACATGCTCAAACTTCATGCTTCTTGATAATTTGCAATATTTTGTGATGCTCGGTAAAATAAAGTATTAATTAATTTAATAAAATTAAGCAGTACAATCTGCAAATAAAGTAAAAGAAAATTGATCCGCACAAAAACAGCAATAATAATCATTGGTTACAATTTGGGCGTAAATAGGCTAATATGTTGGCGATGTGACAGTAAATTTTAACAAAAGCCATTTGCATAAAACGGCACGGCAGTGTTTGACTAGTGGTTGAATTTTGCTTGTTTGATAAATACTGTTAATCAATGCAGTGAAATGACGGCGCTGTACTGCCATTCAGTTTTATGTGTAGGCTTAAAACCACATTGCGGAAACTGGTTTAGTGCGAATTTAGTTCATACGACATCTAGGCAGTTGCAGTGTGAGGTGTAATAGGTGGCATAGGTATATGCGATATAACGTTCACTTTGATACAGCCTGTGAGTTACTCTAGATGGCTTTTATTGGTAATGATTTTTATCTCAATAGTTCGAGAAATTCTACTATAAACAAAAACAAGTCTCGCTCTGAACCGAATAAAGAAGGTGCAGGCTTTTACTTTGAAAACGCGCGATTTGATAACTAACTAAAAACACTTGAAACGTGATAAACCAATAAATAATATTAAGCGATGATGATCTCAAAGATTATGGAAAATAGATTGAAATATATTATAATTTGTTTATTTTTTTAATCGATTATTCAATGGTAATTGCAACCCTGGCATCTGTAATGTCATTGGATCAAACTAATATTCGCTTCCCACTTTTCTGTGGTTATTTTTCTCTTTTTACTACTGTGTAACCCTAACTTAATAGTGAAAATCATACCATTCTCGTCACTTTCATCCCATTTAGCTTGGATACGGTACATAAAGTAAGGTAATTTTCTGAAAAGCTATTACACCATTAGTCGAATATATAAAAAATATATCACGAGTTGATGTCACATACGCGTATAATGTTCGCAGCATAATGATATATATTAGATATTGCTCACTAGTATTTTATGTTGAAGCAAAAAAGTAACACTAATGTTTTACTTTTTTCCCATATAAGAAATGCCCAAACCTGAGGTCTGATAGAGAAGCGATTTTTGTTTTTGTCTCTTTATAGGCCCCGCGCTCATACCCAGTTACACGGGGACGGATGAGTGCATAGAAATCCTAACAACATCCCAGCATACAAGAAGCCTGCATCGTTGAACTATTATTATTATTATTATTATTATTATTATTATTATTATTATTATTATTATTATTATTATTATTATTATTATTATTATTATTATTATTATTATTATTATTATTATTATTATTATTATTATTATTATTATTATTATTATTATTATTATTATTATTATTATTATTATTATTATTATTATTATTATTATTATTATTATTATTATTATTATTATTATTATTATTATTATTATTATTATTATTATTATTATTATTATTATTATTATTATTATTATTATTATTATTATTATTATTATTATTATTATTATAATTATTATTATTATTATTATTATTTTTATTATTATTATTATTATTATAATTATTATTGTTATTATAATAATTATTTTTTTTTTTTTCATTTATTTATTTATTTTATTTTATTTTATTTTATTTATTTACTTATTTATTTACTTATATATTTATTTTTTCTTTTTTTTCATTTTTATTATTATTATTATTATTATAGTATTATTATTTTTTTTATTTTTTTTTATTACACTGCATTCCTACTATAATGATTTAACATATAATCACTCATACAAAATTGGCTTCTAATCCTATCCTCTTCCTTTCATCATAGGGTAAATAACAGATCACTAAACTAAATACATAAGGAGTTTAAAAACTGTCCTAACGCTGAAGACATATATAAGTGAAGAAGTGCAAAAACAAATAAGAATGGAGCACGGTACGGTACATGAAGTAAGGTAATTTTCTGAAAAGTTATTACACCATTAGTCGAATATATAAAAAATATATCACGAGTTGATGTCACATACGCGTATAATGTTTGCAGCATAATGATATATATTAGATATTGCTCACTACTATTTTATGTTGAAGCAAAAAAGTAACACTAATGTTTTACTTTTTTCCCATATAAGAAACCTATGTTCGATACAACACTTCAATTACCTTCATCCGCCTTTCACCAGCACGGTGGCGTCGTGACGCGCAATAAAAAATATTTACAGCCATTAAGACAATATTTACGGCGAAAGGATCATCTTTTACTGCCATAAATGACGTGACAATTGTTTCGCCGCAATAACTGCTTATCATGGCGACATTTTCTCCCCCAAAAATAGCCACACGCGATGAAGAAAATAATGACACCTATATGGATAGGTGAACGACTTCCATTTCAATAGCGGTTGTTAGCCAGCGCAACTAACTCGAAGGTGTTAATTTGGGAAGCACGCTGGGTAGTAAAACGCAGATTAATTATCGCGGCCCTAGCCGAGTCTGTTGGTGTCAAATAGTTTATTCATTATGGGTGTCCTATTTCTTGTTTTATTATTGGTTTTATTTTTTCGTTGTGAAGCACAACTTCCAAAAATGTTGTTCCCTTGAAAGTTTCGTATTAATAAAACAAATATATATGAATAAAGCCCGAAGTATAAAAATCCTCAGACATTTGGAGTTATTACAAAACACCTGACAAATTTTAAATACATATTATGTTTATAGACACTTTCGTATAGTTGAAGCACCTTCGCATGACGTTTCTACATTAGGCACAAAAAAATCAGCTGCCAAGAATTTTAGTGTAATATATGAATAGAGAGTAGTACCATTCTGACAACGCCACAGCATAAGCCGGAAGGCATAATCCAAGAGCGGACAACATTTATCTATTCTGTCCATTCTACAGTTTACCGAGAAAGCAATATCAGATAGCAGCTAGACAATTTGTAAATGCACCTACAGCCAAATCATTGTTGCTCAGTCAACATGAAATGTTTACAAATACACTGTTGTAATAACACGCACAATAGATGAAGACCGTCTGGATTATCACAATTTCTCGCAAAATCCCATCAGCAATTTCAAAAAAAAAGGTTATTTCCTAGACATCTTGTGATAACGAATTCTTGATCTAAATTAAAGTTTTTGGACAAGAAAGGAAATGTTGTTTTGTCCCTGGGCAAAAGTAAAACCTTGAGGAGGCTTGATTGCATCCTAGGTCCCAGGGCTTGTCTGTATCTTTACAAATCAATGAAAGATGCACACGAGTGTTACTTAGTTGTGATGTTGCAGACCAAAAGACAACTGAGTAAGCAAAACTTCAAATTTACCGGGATCAGCAGCGATGTTTAGAGTGACATCATCAATAACAGGCGCGACCGCACGCTCTTTATTGCTTTTAAGTCGTAAATTGAAAAATTAAAAATTAAATGCTATACATGGAAAATTAATATTTGTGTAAAAATATAATACTGATAATGGCTTCTGACTCAGGACTTTATGGGAAACAACATCACAAAGATATTGCACTTTGGTTTGTAAGGTCTGATAGAGAAGCGATTTTTGTTTTTGTCTCTTTATAGGCCCCGCGCTCATACACAGTTACACGGGGACGGATGAGTGCATAGAAATCCTAACAACATCCCAGCATACAAGAAGCCTGCATCGTTGAACTATTATTATTATTATTATTATTATTATTATTATTATTATTATTATTATTATTATTATTATATTATTATTATTATTATTATTATAATTATTATTATTATTATTATTATTATAATTATTATTGTAATTATTATAATTATTTTTTTTTCATTTATTTATTTATTTTATTTTATTTTATTTTATTTATTTACTTATTTATTTACTTATATATTTATTTATTTTTTTCATTTTTATTATTATTATTATTATTATAGTATTATTTTTTTTTTTTATTTTTTTTTTATTACACTGCATTCCTACTATAATGATTTAACATATAATCACTCATACAAAATTGGTTTCTAATCCTATCCTCTTCCTTTCATCATAGGGTAAATAACAGAATCACTAAACTTAATACATAAGGAGTTTAAAAACTGTCCTAACGCTGAAGACATATATAAGTGAAGAAGTGCAAAATCAAATAAGAATGGAGCACATGGATTATGACGAGGTTCGCAAAATGCCTGGAGATGGTCACTGCCTATTCTCGGCACTGGTACACCAACATTTCAAATCAGAAGTAGGGTCAGCGGAGCATTATGAAAACGTAAGGAATCTTCGCCGAAGGATTGTGGAACATATCCGGAGCAATATAGAAAACTTTCGTGCATCACTGGTGGAAATGAGTCACTTGAGGCACACATCGGTGGAGGGCAAAATAGAAGAATTCCTTCGAAATATAGCAGAATCGAATGAATGGGGCGGACAGGAAACTATTGCGGCGGCTGCAACTATCCTCAACAGAAGGATAGATGTGTACTTTGAGAACGGTCCTATAATTATGTTTAATAGAGAACTGGCTGCATTCGGAGTCCTCAGGATAGCATACCGCCTTGCGACACGAAACTCTAGGAACGCGCTCCGGAACCACTATGACAGTGTGACGCAAAGGCTGTCCTCCACAAGAAACAGAAGAAGGGCAAATGCGGAATCACAAAACATAGAACTAAACCTTTCACCACCTCTAAGAAGAATAACAGAAATACAAACAAATTACTCACCAAATAGTTCCCAACTGAGTGCTAATCCGATAATACAAATCAGTGGGGCCTCCAGTATCGAAGAAGATCGAACAAAATTCTCAATTCTCTCCTGGAACGTCCGGGGATGCTCAGAGGATCAAAAGAGAGAAGACATCGACAAATACTTCGCGGATTGCGGATTCGACATCATCGCATTACAAGAGACACGATTAGCAGAGTGCAGCATCGAAACTAACAACTACTACTGGTTTAATGTTAACGCTGAACACAAAAAGCGGGATCGCATTGGGGGTGGCACAGCCATCGTGATAGCAAAGAGATGGTTCAAAAGCAGCAAATTCAAAAAAATTAGCGATAATTCGTGTTATATTTGTGTGATATTTTCGAAAAAGAAGTGATAATTATATCAACATACATCAGATCAGGGAGTGATAGAGGATGCTCAGAATTCGGCAAACTGTCAAGGTATATACTGAACCTATCTGAAGGAAGAAAAGAAAAACTCATAATCTTGGGAGACTTTAATGCAAAGATCGGTATAAGGGAAATCAACGAAGATGACCGGACAATCATCGGCAGGAGCTTATTTCATAACACATCAAACCCTAACGGAATGGAATTGAAGAATTTCATGCATAGCCTACGACTCAAAAACTACCTAACCTTCAGTAAATCTAAATCGGTTGAATGGACTTGGACCAATGGAAAATGTCAATCGCAATTAGATCACATCCTAATGACTAAGATGGATTTTCTAAAGCTGCCAACTATACGCGCATACTACCACACAAGCTGCCAAAAGAATTAAATACGACCTAGAGCTATTAAGAAAAGAAGAGGAGAAACAGGAAAAGTTCCAGGCACGGATAGATAAAAACCTGGCGAGCGCACACCAAAACGAAAACATTTCAATAGACGATGAATGGAAAGAAATAGAGTCGTCGATTACAGAAACAGCAAATTTTATGCTCATTCATCCCGGATCACCAATGACACCAAGAAGGAAACATGCAAACACACATTTTTTGGCTCAACGACGCAAGCTTCTACAAGACAGAAACAACACAGAACTGAAACAGTGCGTCAAAAAAGCGAGAGTGGAAAAACGAAAGGCTTACGACAGGCATTTTGAAGAAAAAATAGAAAAATTCCTCGAGGATATCAAAGAGGAAAATTCTCTTGCCCAAATGTCAAAAACCTTCCGGTTTATAAAACAAAACAAAAGAAATGCACAAAATAAAACACGAGCATTCATCAACATCCAGAAGTGGGAAGAAAAAAATATGGACCACTCCGAGAACTGCACCCACATCGAAACCCTGGACGAAGATGACGGAAGAGAAGCAGGTCCAGAACCGACTATGGCAGAGGTATCGAACATTATATGGGATACGAGAAACAATTGCGCACCAGGCCTTGACAATATACATAATGAATTCCTGAAGTACGGCTCTGAATCACTTTTATCCAACATCACTGATGTACTGAAAAAGGCCTTCAGGACCAACACGGTACCAAGTTCATGGAAGAATACTGTACAAATCCCAATACCTAAAATCCCGAACCCCCGGACTGTTGAGGATTAAAGGCGCATAACACTCTGCCCAAGTGTCTTCAAGATATACGCCAAAATCCTTTTGAATCGGTTAAAGAACCAAGTGGACCCAATTCCAGGTTACCAGATGGCCTTTCAATCGAAAAGGAGCGCGGCTGACCAAATCTTTGTGCTGAGAAGAATACTCGATGAAAGGTGGCGAAAGGGATGTCGTACGGTAGTGGTCTCGTTAGACCTGAAGCAAGCGTTCGATAAAATCGACATATCCAAGGCAGCGGCAATCCTGTTGGACCTTGGGGTCTCGAAAGCATTATTAAACAGGATCATAGTAGCTTGTCTCCACGAGACAACATCGCTGCAGTGGTTTGGGCAAAGGACCAATGTATCAGTGAAATCCAAAGGTATTAAACAAGGTTGCCCTCTAAGCCCCCAGCTCTTCATACTAATGCTCCATCATGTTCTATTATCGCTAAACGAGTTTATGCCGGAAGTACGACTGCAGCACCGCCACGGAATAAAATTACCCTGCCTTCTTGGATATGCCGATGATTTACTGTTCTTATGCTCGAATGAGGAAGAGGTAGAGAAGCTGTTACAAATACTGGAACCATTGTTGATGTCCATAGGCCTGGAGATCAACACTAAAAAAACGAAGGTCCTTATCAGAGACCCATACGTAACAAAAAATACAGCACCGGACACCGTAGAAAAATTTGGTAAATACGAACTACCGCTGGTCACCATTATGCGCTATTTAGGAGCATATATAACGAGCTGCTTGACAAGGGGAGCAACCACGGCAGAACGCATAAAGAAAGCGTACAAAACGTTTCACCATCTGTGCCAATTTTTAAAAAAACACCCTCTCAACTGGATCACGGTGAAACGACTGTACCATGCTCTCATAACGCCAGTGATCACATACTCAATGGAGGTGGCGACCATATTAAAAAGAAACCGGAATTCGTTACGGAATATGGAATCAGAAATGATTACAACGCTAAGAAACCTCAGTGTAGACGTTAAGATTGTGAAGGACATTAACAACGAATTACACCGGGAAGAATGCGAGCAGACAAACGAGAACCATACAAACGAAGATGCCCTGCGAACAGAAGAAACAACGAACACATTGGAGAAAGGAATACAAAGAGAGATCCCGCCCGAAGAACTTGACCCTTCAATACCGCAACTTCTCGATGGCCATACGGTTAACAATAAGATTAGAGTAGCAAGACTGAACTAATATGGTCACATACTTAGAAGCGAAAATGAGGGGATTCTAATGACAGCTTTAGAGCATTACATTCCGCTGCCCAAGAAGCGCGGTATACCAGCATATACATGGCGGACATGCATCAGACAGGATATCGGAAGAAGCGGAATAGGCGTAGATGTCTGGCAAGAAGCGAGTATGGATAAAAATGAACTCAAGGCAATGACAAAGGAACTATACAACCATATGCAGGAATCAGATTATGAGCTGAGTGACAGCGAATCGGATTGCGACAGCATAGGTAGCTCACTGGTTCCTTCTGAGCTCAACGGTCTAAGCGACACCGAAGACGTCTTCTACGGCGAAGAATGCTAGGCCGCACTCAACGTAAGATAATACACATGCAAGGTAAGCGAAGATATTCACATTTTAACTATTGTTATTGATACTATTGATGCCATGAATACATTCTATATGCTCACGGACAATTGAACACTCAAAAAATCTAAATCCAACTCAAACAAAAACAAAAGACCACGACATGACAAACAACGGAGACCAAGCGACCGTCTCAAACTGCCTATCACAGATTGACGAGCAGATTATGATAGCTGATTTCAGCCCGGTGCTTAAATGGTTCACCATAGACCAATCCGTCCGGCATAATCGCTTGAAGATCTTATAGGCCCCGACCACTACGAACCCCGACCACTACGGTCCTACGGGGATAAAAAGAAAAAGAAAAAGAAAGAAAAGAAAT
The DNA here is from genome assembly GCF_029784165.1 of Wyeomyia smithii. Classification (NCBI taxonomy): domain Eukaryota; kingdom Metazoa; phylum Arthropoda; class Insecta; order Diptera; family Culicidae; genus Wyeomyia; species Wyeomyia smithii. The sequence goes on along the minus strand of NC_073696.1, from coordinate 127,741,596 downwards.
GTTGTTTTGTAAGGAGTCTGACATTTACTTGAATTTTTATGTTTCATTTGTTGTAAATATGATTTTTTTTTCTGAATATGATGAATACCTACATAATTTTTTTGTCTATTTTTATTTTTGGTATACATTATATGAGAAGTATTGTGCATACGGACTTGTCATATTTAACGTAAGAATACGTCCTTCGTGTCAACCCTGTAGTCGTAAACTTTGACACAAATCCATCAAGTTTTGCAGATACAGTTGAACATATTTTTGGAATGGTGAATACAGGTTTATACGCAGTAACCCCGAGTGCAATGTTTCTGCAAACCGATTGTTCGCAGCTTGCCTATTTCACGTTCAGGTAAAAATCGAGAGCAAGTACAATTTGCAATCGAGCACAATGTATAAATTTATGAATAGGTATCAATGAACTCATCAGATTTTCGGCAACAGACTTGTCCAAATTTTTTTCAAACGAAATTTTTTGACTACTTTTTTTTTCAAACATAATTTTCGACTATAAACATTGTTGTAAAGTTTCTAGATCTGATAGGGAATTAAGTTTCCAGTTGTCGCTGACCTTTTTACTAGTTCAATTGAATGTAGAAAGTACCTATCCCCAGTACAGAGTACAGTACATAGGCAGTAAAAACATAACTGGCTGACCTACTCGCCGACATCAAAACCGCCCTGGGTTTCACACTAACGAAGGGTTGGCATAGCTGTTGAGCAAGGTGAAAGCTGTTGAATAGAGAAGCGAGTAGACCGTATAGGTAGTTTAGGAAACCCAGAGAAAAATAACTAGTACTCTAGAAATAATTTTTAAATGAATTAGTCAAGTCAAAAAACCCTGTTTTCCTAAGTGGATGAATTTATTGCTTCCAGTTTTTCACTGGAGCATGAATGATTCAACATTGATTACCATGATGGGAAAATACAAAAATACGGAAATTCTTCTACTACAGTTAGTCTCTTAGGCATTCATTCGAAATTCCTTTTAAATTGCTTTCTCGAACCAATTCAACAGTGCCAGTCAAGCGCACCACCATGAAATCCCCTTGCTAAAAAGGATAACCTCTCCAAATAAAAAGGATAAACTCCTCGTCTTTGTGTGTATTTTTGAGGTTTACAGCAAGCATAAAGCAAACCATATTCGCGATGCAAAATACGCCACTGCTGGCAAACAAAATCGAACGAAACAAACAGACCCGATTCTGTGAATTGAATTTCCATACAATAATAACATCTCTGCGAGCAGTCATCCATCCGCAACCAGTTCCCGTGCTCCATGTTTGAATCATTTCGTTTGCTATTTCATCAGCGCTTTTCGATTTCATTTCATTCTCCTACTTCTTGTTATATACCTTGTGCGAAGTATACCAGAGTTCACTACCATCTGCAAAAAATTATTGATTGAATATCAAGAACTGGTTGTTTCATCTTTTTCATCTTGCTATTGAGCGAGACGTTGACTTCCATTACAAACAATCAACGATATGCTTCCAAACTCGAATACCCGACCAATATTCATCTATTATTAACATGAATAAATTTTCTTCAGCAGGGACAGTGATAAGCTTCATTCTAAATGTAGATCCGTAAATTCCAGTATTTTAAAAATTTAGAACAAGTTAATCGCTGCTCATCGAATCACTGCATACAAGCGACAAGTATCTACTGTTGCAGGTTTACCACACTGAGTATGGTTTATGGTGCACATTAGAGATGGTCGGGTATGGGAAATTTGTTACCCGTACCCGACTCATCGAAAATTTTCAAACCCGTACCCGACCCGAACCCGAAGTCTGGTTTGTTTAAAATACCCGTACCCGACCCGAACCCGAAAAATATCTATTCTAACTACCCGTACCCGACCCGTACCCGATAGAAAAAAACGCCGAAATTGCCGGTACCCGACCCGTACCCGACCCGTCCTGGTTTTTTTTTTTATTTTTTTTTTTTTGTTCAACATGCCTGGGTACCTCGTACATTTTATGCACTGATTGTCATATGTGGTTTCTCTAGATGATGGCCGGAGCCAGGCTAGAACCGAGTGTGCGTGTGAACGAACGATAATGAACCCAGAGTTTCAGGCGGGTGGTCCACTATAAGGAATCGGTCCACTATGAAAAGTGCATGCCTGGTAAAGTTTAAAATAAACGACGAGTTTTATAAACACATTAAAGGGTCAAACGAATTTTAAAAGGTCAAAACTAATATAGGTTATAACTTGAGAAAAATTTGATAATTCACTGCATTTGCCAAAAACCTGTAATTTTGAGCATAGATTCCGTGTCACTGATAAATTCTAAAAATCAGAAAAAACAGGTATTAAATAAATAAATAAATATTTAAGTGCTTAAGTCCAAAATATGGGTGCAATATCATAGAATTTGATTTTTTTATAACTTTTCAAAACTCGGCATACTGACGTTTTTTGACATATTTAAAAATAAATATATCATTACTTTGAAACGCTCTGCAGCTTCAATGATAGCTTGATTTTTTTTTGGCCTCGAAGAAAAAGTTGATTTGTAGTTAGTTTTTATTACCTATTATAATATATAATATTGTTTAAATTTTTATAAAAACAATTTTTTTTTCCAAAATTTGGTTGATTTGAGGAGTTGTGCAAAAACTACGTTAGCTGTTTTTGTAAAGAAGACGCCCTGTGGCGTTGCTTGTGCTTGAAGATTATATAATTCTGTTTAATAAAAAAGTTAGGGGAGAAGTGCTAAAAAATCATGACAAATTGAGTCACGTGCTTTATGAACGTCTCCAAATAAAAAGTGGAATGGAGATTCGTGTTCAGCACCCCAAAATTAAGTATATACCATATTTTTGTCGTATTTATCGACACTTTTTTTTACTTGGCAAGCATTTGTATTAAGTCGCCCCACTGTGCAATGCTCCGCGGTTTTCCTGACAGTTATGAAAAAAGCCCGACAAAAACTCCATTTAAATCAAAACCGTTGCAGGAAGAACCATTCAATCTAACATTAGAAAGCGATAGCATGATGTCATTCCCTTGGTGCATAGACTGTCGACAACTGTCAGAATAGGTAGTGGGCGATCTCTCGTTGAGTGATGATGGGCGATTTTCTCTCCGATCTTACCGATTATCGACATTAAGAAAACACCCAGGCTTGAAATGATAAAAATTGAATCCTCACAATGCACGAAAATTGAATTACCCGTACCCGACCAATTGAGAATTTTTCAAACCCGTACCCGACCCGAACCCGAAGCCTTGGTTTTTTAATTACCCGTACCCGACCCGAACCCGTAGAATATTTTTTGGCGTTACCCGAAACCCGACCCGAACCCGTCGGGTACGGGTCGGGTACGGGTTTCGGGTAAAAATACCCGTACCCGACCATCTCTAGTGCACATGCAATTTTGGGACAGCCAACTGCAGCAAACCAATGAACACATGGTTTCGGGATACAGTTGCTTATGTGCCCGCATCTCTATCAGCTCACAGATTCAGTCCAGGTGCGGTACGAACTGCTTACCGCTCCACAAAAAGCTGTTTGTGGCCGGATATACCCGTGTGAGTCCAGATAAACGCTGCCATTTGCTGTGCTTTACTGCTGTGAATCACCTGCCGCATAGAAACGTCATGGAAAACCATGTTGCAGATTTTTATTAGCAGAATATGCTCTTCAGCACTATCTTCAAGTGTACAGGCAAAGCAAAGTTACCCTGATTTGGAATTCGGCATTCTGTTTATTCGTCACAGAGTTTGAAGCCATCGTTTGTTTACAGGACAATTGACTATGACGGTCTCTCTCAGCTCAGATTCGAACTACTGACATCCTGACTTGATTGACCAGCACCGTACTGCCGCTATTAGCATAACAGTCCTATACAGGCCCGGATTTGAGGGGGGGCATAGGGGGCAAATGCCCCGGGCATTTCGACACAATGGGCCCTCCTAGTTCAGGGCCAGACGTGAAGACAGAGTGGAGGCCATTTTTTTGCTCGTCACCTTCGTGAATCGTTAAGTCATTTCAAAATTTAAAATTTTTAATTTAAAATTTAAAAAGAGGGTGTCACGAAAATATCTGCCCCGGGCCCCCAGCACCTAAATCCGGCCCTATGTAAAATTTTGTGTTTTCTTGTTTTTTTTTTCTTTGAGGGAATGGGTCCATTTTAACATGCTCTTTAAGAATAGCATAGCCAGTATAAACGAGGTTGTGGGAATCAAACCTTACTTGTTTAATGGTTACTCTTGAAGAGCATGCAAAAATGGACTGATTCTCGCAAAAAACGAAAGTGTAGCTTAAAACTAGAGATGCACCGAATATTCGGGCCGAATATCAGCAAAAATTGGATTTTGCCGAATATTCGGCTCGCCGAATAGTAAGTTTATTATTCGGCCGAATATGCCGAATAAGCCGAATAGTGGCAAATGATTATCAGAAAATAATATAAAAATATAGTGCAAAGTTTTATGAACGGGGGTAAACGAAAACTGAAGATGTAACCTGGGCTTAGAAAGGAATATATCTCATTAAAACGGAACACGAACCGCAATCTCCACACAATATTTCATGTCTTGTCTGGATGAGGTATATTTTTTTCTGAGCCAAAGTCACATCCTCAGTTCTCGTTCATTTCTCGCATTTTATTTATTTTTCTTTCAAAAACACTCAGAATGTAGTTGTAACACAAACTTTTAAATTGTGTTAACCATGATCCTCAAGAACATTATTTTTAAACGACAACTCAAATAAGAACAAAAGTAGGTGCGCCACGGATTAGCGTGCTTTATTCCATAGGCGCAAAATTTATTATTTCTTGTGGAATAGTTCGGACAATTTCCATTTGTTTTCGTACATGAACAATTGGAAAGCGAAAGAAACAATTTAAACTTCAAACAATGACCATTTGGTTATTTTGTTATCATACGAGCAACGTTGTGTTCAGCCGAATATACGGCCGAATATTCGTCTCACCGAATAATGGAAAAAAGGTTATTCGGTATTCGGCCAAAGGCCGAAAAGTGCGATTCGGTGCATCTCTACTTAAAACCAACTAAAACATTGCATAGAGTTCTATACAAGTTTATCAAACGATGATGCGATGAATTCTATACAAGTTCTTCAATGCGATATTATCAAACGATGACTTTTTCTCAATACAACGCAAATGCGATTCCTTCATTATTTACGAAAGAGAGGAGTTGAATAGGATGAATTTGTGTCAACGATTTCCTCGTAATAGTGTATTTGAATAACCCGATTACATTGAAAAAGCGTTTCGAGTATTTTTGACGTAGAATTACGTCTTACGGCTATATCTATAAGGCTGCGAATTAAAAAACCGAAAACATCGAGAGCGTCACGAAAATTGTGAATTTTCTAATGCTCAAAACTTATTTAGTTTTACTTACATTCTTACAGCAATTCATTAGAAAATTACCGTTCACCAAAATGCGAAAAACTGATGATCTGATGTTGAATGTATGATTCGACCAATCAGAACTGAAATAAGGCCTTTATCCTCAGGGCAGCCGACGCTAAGTATACAAACGATCTGACTTCATTATCGATTTGTTGTTTTTGTTGTTTTTTTTACTCACTCTAGCTTAGCCTAGCTTAACTGATTGCATATCAATGGTTGCTACTCCGTGATTGATCCGAATCAGTAAAATTGCACAGTGAATCAACTGAATGAGGCTTGGAGTGACCGACCATTCTCATTGTACAAATTTTAGTGACTCAATACTTTCTTCAATGATCAATAACAGCGCCAGCCACGTCTGTGCAATGAGGTAGGACGACGGATGGGATATGTTAGCGTGACCTTTGCTGTTTGGAGATCGTGTATACCACTGCATTTCCACAAAGATCACAGGAAGGAGTTTTTTTAGTAGGGAAGGGTAGACGTAAGATCAGGATTCACCTTGATAAATGATGCGATCATATTGGGGATGAGTATCGCGATTTTAAATCTATCGATTACGAGAGCGACGAAGCACTAAAGGTTACCAATCAATACGTATCTTCAAGTTTATCAATCAATTGTTAAAATACTACAAGGTATACAGCCCTAGGGTTGTATGAAATGGTGAGGTGGGACTAAACACTGTAATTAGTGTAACTACAGACACAATGAATTCGTTTGTTCAGTGATTTACGTATTTTAATTTTCAGTCTCCCCTTCATTTTTTCAGAAATATATTTATTTACACTTGAAAGAACTTCAGTTACACTCGGTGATGTTGCATGTAGTGTTTTTTTTTTGTGCAAAAAAACATTTAACAAATACAACGAAGTTAAAGTTTAAAAAGATTTTTTTTGTTTCACAAGTTTGTTTTATTTGCCAACAATTACATTCACTGTATTACGAAGACAACTAATATAAGTATGTTATTTAATTTGTAAGGTTAAAAATTTAAAAAAAATCGAACAATGTTCAAACGTAAACAAAAAAAATCTGAATAGATCTTAGTAAATGGCCAAAAAATTCACAAGCACTCGCCGGCTCTTACTCTTCTATAAATTAGTGTTTTTAGGAACTAACTCATTCGATATTATGTCGGTCACAATTATTTAGTGAATATCGAAGATAAAAAATAAATAAAAATAACTTATAACCGTTGCAAAAATGTTCAATTCTTGTTGAGTAATTTGTGGTAATCATATTCATGAGATAAACTTTCAATCATCATCAATAGCAGCATTGCAGTTTTGATTGCACACGAATAGAAGCCGCGCCCGCTGCAATAATAGACGACAAGAAACCAGCGGCGCTCTGCTACACATATTCTCTGCGGTACTGTTGTTTTTTTCAGCATTTTTTCTTTCAAAACATCAGTTTCTATTACGCTCTAACAGCAGGTTTAGAAATTGTTCAAGAAAAGGGTTTGTTTCAAAATTTTCGAAGAACCTTTACCTTTGAGACAACAAATTAGTCTAGGTTCATGGAAGCCGGGACGGAGGGACTTTGTCGTTTTTTTTATGTTGATACAGAGAGTATCACAGGGAATAGTTGGTGTCTATTCATGTCGTCTGTGCTAGGAATACTCGCATATGATTGGTTCATTGTTCGCGTAAATTTGTCCTTGACACTTTTTATCGATTTTTATCGCTTTGCAATGAAAAAATAATGATGACTAGCGTATTACAAAATTGTTCAACATTTTATCTATCCAACAACATATTGGTTATTGTTATCCATCATATGGTTATGCTGTTATTATCGTTTGAAATCTGACGCAACATTTGCCAGTGTTTTTTCAAATTTAACCGAATGCATACCTGTATAGAAAACAAAGACGTAGTCCCACGTCAAAAAATAGTTGAAAGAGAATTATCACTGAAATTAACTGCTTCACACCATTGAACGATGTATTACAAAAAAAAAACTCTGACATAAGACAGGCTGTCGTAATTCTACCATAATTTTGCGGTCGTGTCTCACAAACAACCTCTTCAACAATTTTTTGCATTTTACAGATGGGTTTTCAACATAGACAACGAAAATTGATTAATCCACAATTCTGGCTTTAACGCTCACTCGAATTAGTAGTTTTCAAATTATTATATTTAATTGGTATTTAGACCAGAGTTAGAGGCTCAGTTGATTCAGTGTAGTGTAATCAATCCGATTCACAGCAAATATATTAAAACTCCAACGACCGACCGTGTGTTTTCAAACTACGTTGACAATAAATGCTGTAGGATCTGCACCTGCGCTAGTATCCAGACTCACTGCTAGGAACAACTTATAATCTCATCCCGGTGGAAATCGATAAACCACTTCCTGATTCGTGCCGGCGGAAATCATTTCATTGCACGGCATTTTCGCCGCTTTCCTGCCTGAGGCTCCTGCAGGTAGCATGCGAAATGGTTTAAATCCGTGGGTGTTTACAGCAAGGACGGCTCTACGAGTGTAGCAGCTACTGTGGCCATGTGGTTCAAGTTTGTGGAATGCGATTTCCACGAGTCACGCTGGATACAGACACTATGCAAAAAAGGAGCGTTCTGCAATAAATTGATTTTCGTAATAATACCAATTCGTTTTGCCACCCTTAATGCAGCTAATGTTTGTATTATTAGTACAGAGCGCTCTATCTTTCGTGACATAAAATTATTCTGCAAAAACATCACCATATGGTTCATCCATGCTGCTTTAAACAGTTTGCGTAATGCCGCGAATGTCATTATCCATGCTAGAGCATGTTCATTTTCACGAAACTTCCGAGCACGTCTCTGTATAGTCAAAGATTAGTCCTATTACCTTTATCAACCATATCTGGTCGTAAAATACATAACACCGTTCAGACGATGATAGCAGTATGATGGAAGAGGACGTGAAACGGAGGAGTGTCTGTGGCGTGAATGAAACAGCCACGAAGATGAACGCCCGCTAGCTGAACTACGGAAATTTGTTGCTCAATTTTTCACATTATTTGCGTTCCAATGCCTGTCGATTCTGCGAACTCATGCATAAACCTGAAGTAGAATATACACAGTGTCTACTCATAGACCCATAGACGCTTCGCCCTTCTCCTTTCGTCTGCTTCCAATTTCCCGATAAAATCGCGTAATTGGTATCAAGTACATGGAACTAGGAGATTATTGATATAAATTTTGCAAATTAAAATCGGGCCAGATAATAAAATATTGAGCGGCTGGATGTTCGCTAAATGGTTATGATTACCAGTTTATCGGATACCATTTATTGGATAGGGAAAGCAAGAAAATAATCATCAGCGTAGAGTCATAGGAAATTTAGATATTGTAGTTAAATAAATGTGGTCCTGATTGGTTAGATGGACAGGTTATGATTAATCTTATCTTATGTTGAAAATGTGTACCTACAAGTCGAAGGTTGACACTGAAAATAAAAAATACGCTATTAAATAAAGAAAATATCTTTCAACAATTTGGACAGCGTGGAATAACCGCAGCTGTCTTATTGTCGAATCGCAAAATGATCTCTGTGAAACCTCGTCAAAACGTGTTTTTCTTTTTATGGCATGAGCAACCTCTCCTACACTCCTTTGCAAAATTCGTGCCAATCGCTTCAAAATTTCTATACCAGATGTGAGCGCTTTGTTAAAAACCTAAATTAATCCACCTAGCGGTCAGACCCAGCCTTTCTCATTCAATTTTTTATTTGTAAAAATAGATTTACATGAACGCTTCAATCCAATAAATGTATATTCACTCTTTAGGTTCTAAAATATTGATGTTGTAATCTTTACATATGAAAATGCAGTCCGGTCTGTCTGTTTGTCTGATTCATATAGGCTCGAAAACTACCGAACCGATCGACGTGAAAATTTGTATGTAGGGGTTTTTGGTGCCGATAAAGGTTCCTATGATAGTTTGAGACCCCTCCCTCTTCTGGAAGGGAGGGGTCCCATACAAATGAAACATAAATTTCTGCACAACTCAAGAACAAACCAAGCAAATGAAACCGAATGGCATGTGGATGTTTTAAGGGGTAACTAATATGTCCATAATAGTTGGATGAAACACAAATTTGTGCACATCTCGAGAACTAATCAACCAAATGGAACGAAATTTGGCAGGTAAATGTTTTTAGTGGTAACAAATATGTACATAATGGTTTGAAACCCGACTCCCTCTTCTATAAGGGAGGGATCCCATGAAAATGAAACACAAACTTCGCACAGCTCAAGAACCAATCAAGAAAATACAACCAAATTTGGTATGTGAATGTTTTTAGAGGTAACAAATATGTCCATAATGGTTTGACGCCCCTCCCTCTTATGGAAGTACATGTTTCTTCACAAATTTCTGCACATCTCGCGAACTAATCAACTAAATGGAACCATATTGGCAGGTGAATGTTTTTAGTGGTAACAAATATGTTCCATAATCGACCTCAGACAACATTTTGGATTGTAAGATGGCAACTTCCGGTTTCTGGAAAACAGCCGAAAATGGCCGATTTCCACCCAATATAATAATATCCGGATCTAGAATAATACACAGGAGCTAAAATCGACCACAGATAGCATTTTGACTTCTAAGATGGCGACTTTCGGTTTCTGAAAACAGCTGAAAATGACCAAATACCACCCAATATGAGTTTTCCTTAACCAGTATGACGTTCAAAATGCAGAAAATGTCTCCAAATGCTTTTATGGAATCTAAAATGGCGACTTCCGGTGTCGGAAGAACAGCGGCAAATGACCAAACACCACCCAATATGGGTATTTCCGGAACCGTAATGATGCACTGGAGCCACAAATCGACTTCAGACAACATTTTGAATTGTAAGATGGCAACTTCCGGTTTCTGGAAAACAGCCTAAAATGGACGATTCCCATTGAATATTAGTATGCGACCAGAAAGATGCACAGAAGCTAAAAATTGATCACAGACACAAACTTGAATTTTAAGATGGTGACTTCCGGTGTCTGGCAAACAGCCGGAAATGACCAAATACCATTCTATATGGATGTTTTCGGAACCAGAATTACGCCCAGATGACAGAAATTGATTTTACAGGCAATTTTAAAGTCCAAAATGACGACTTTCGGCTTCTGAAAAACAGTCCAAAGTGACCAAATATCACCCAATATGAGTTTTTCTTTAACCAGTATCCTAAACACCATTTTGAAATCCAAGATGGCGACTACCGGTTTGTGAAAAACAGCCTAAAATAAACAAATACTATCCAATATGAGTATCTCTGGAACCAGAATGATGCAAGGACCTCAGGCACCATTTTGAATTGCTAAATGGCAACTTATAGGCAACAGTCGGAAATGACCGAATAATACTCAATATGGATATTTCCGTAAACGTGATGATGCATACAAACCAAACATTGACCCTGGACACTATTTTGAATTTGAAGACGACCACTTTTAGTTTCTGGAAAACAACCAAAAATACCTCCCAATATGGGTATTTCCGGAGTCAGATTGATGCCAGAAAATCTGCTGATAATGACAGAATACCACCCAATATGAATATATTCAGAATTAAGGTGATGTACAGAAGCCAAAAGACGAGGATGTTGTCATTTCGATAAAACCAATCATTTCAAACGATTTGTTATTTGACTTTGATCATATCCTATGGCCGATTCGTCGTGCATTTGCAGACTTCAAACAAACCGCAAGGAATCAATGAACTTGGAACGTTCAAATAGTACGACACCACATTTAAATTATGTTGAGGCCACATATATCGATCAAAGCAGGTATAGTTTTCAATGGTCTTTGAATTTCCTTCTTTCCATAAATTTTGAGCCACATTTGAAATTGTTATGAAGTTTGTTATTTAAAAGTTTGAAAGATGACTCGTTCGTATGACACTAGTTATGTTCAAATAAGTCATGTAATCTTTGAGATAATAGACTTTCGTTGTTTTATTAACAATTTAATACATAACGGTTGCTTAAGTTCGATTATAATCAAATGAAATGGGAACGTGTAGGGCAGCCAAACTTTGAAACCACGTGTTCAATCATAATTCATCAGTTAACCCTTAACTAGCCCGCTCATCTAATAATGATAATCAAATCGGTTGTGTAGTTTCTGAGATATTGAAGTTTCGTGATTTTCACAAGTCGGCACATTACAAATGAAGTTACAAATGAAGAATTTTGTGGAAATCGGGTCGGCCATCTCTGAGTGAGTCCAAGTAGTCTTCGGAATATGTTCCTTTTCATAGCTGGATTTCACATTTTTAAACATAACAGGCAAAGTAATAGTCCGATTGCAAAACAAATCAATAGGGTCTTATGGGGCAATTAGACCTTCTATTTGACACTGATTTAATGAAAATCGGTACAGCCATCTCTGAGAAACATGAGTGAGATTAAACAGTCTTCACAACACGTTTCTTTTCATATCTTTTGAACCACATGTTCAATCTTTATGAAATTCAAAATTTAAGGGTTTTATAGGTAGCCCGTTCTTTTGAGACCAATTTTGTTCAAATCGGTTGCGTAGTTTCTGAGATATTGATGTTTCATTATTTTCAAATTTTTAAACATAACCTCTAAACTACAAATCCGATTACAATAAAATTCAATAGGGTCTTATGGGGCAACAAGACCTTTCATTTGCAATTAATTTCATGAAAATCGGTCCAGCCATCACTGAGAAAAGTGAGTGAGAATAAAAATCTGCACATACACACACACATACACACACACACACACACATACAGTCGAGTGATATATGTCATTCGGCCCTTTGGAGCACTTTTATACTTTCGGTTTTGCAAGTGATTGCTATACCTTTCTAAGAGAAAGGCAAAAAGGCAAAACACTGTAAGACGGACGTCAGCGAAAAGTATAATAAAGAGCGAAAGGAACAATAAGCTGAAATTTTTTACTGTTTGATATCATAAGGACCGTTTACTGAGCTTTCCAATCTCTACTGTATAGAGTTTCCTGTCGGTTTCTTATGCAAGTTTAACCAACTAAATAGTTATTCTGATTCTAACCTGTCTTTTAAAAGCATATCGTAGTGTTAACTTCAATCGCATTCCACTTTTCGATTTTAAATGATGTGATGCAACATTTTTTTTAAAGATGCATGACACACCGCTTTTCTTAATCTGTTTAGATCTTAATCTGCTATTTACTTTTATACATTTTTCGACCACTATAGTATTACATGCATTACCATCACTCCAAAGTGCGAAGTAATCTGTTTTTCCCCTTGTAGAAGACTGAACCACTGCGACCATTGTTGTATCTATTGTGGTATGCTTCACCTTACTCTAAGTGCGTACGAGCAGGTACATCACTATTTGGCGAGTTGATGTCCTTGCTACATTGCACATGTATCCCAGTTGGGCAACGCACTTCGTATGAAGTTTATTACCTCACCAGGACTTTCCCTCCAAATTTCGGTAGGTTCTATGTGTCCCTTATCGAAGTTACGCAATCTGCGTTGTATTAATACTCGGCATTCGCAGAGTAGATGTTCTGAAGTTTCGCTTACGATGCCAAACAGGTGACATTTATCATCATCAAGTTAGCCTAACTTCTTGAGATGATACTTACTCGAACAGTGCCCTGTAATAAGACCTGTGAATGTCCTCAAGTCTTTCTTATTTAATCTGAGCAGCACGAAGTAAGTAATCTGTTTCTAAACACAAAAGCGTAAGCGTGTATTATGGCAATGAACAATCGCTCAGGCAAATTAGTTTAACTCATTCTATTTTCGTGAAGAACAATATACCTATGTTTCAATTTTTCAAGTCTGCTAAGGTGTTGTCATACTCTGTAAGTAACTCTTATTACCTCAGTATTGCGCAAAATTGGTTTTATTGCGCTCTATTACTAGCGTCAGTAAGTCCAACCTAACTTCTCATTACTTGACAGCGAAAAGTTAGCTTGTCGTATTACGCACAAACCCTACAGCAAACCGATTCTTATTATGATTTGAGAAACTTCAATAGAACTAAAAGATTTTATGTACCTACTTGTGTTGGTTATGATTGTGCAATCGTTTTTTTTTATGTCAACAGAAATAAAGTCGTGAAATGGTACTTTTAGTAGCACTAAAAGTTCCTAAACATATGTGTATAAAATTTGATCGTGTATATTGGGAAGATAAGACCATAAAATTTATGCGCAATCGAAATAGTGCAGGTCTGTGAAACAAAATAAGAATAAGAAAACATGCATGCGTTTGCTTCACCACAGATTTCCAGAATTCATATTCGAAGAATTAAAAAAAAATGTTTCAATTCTTTCTTACTTGTATTGACTATAATGCAAGTCAAGCTATTTTTATTTTTATTTCAAGCAGTAAATGTGCGGTTGACGATTGAAAATGTACTAACTGGGGAAATAGTTGTTAAGAAATTTTCGAAAAATATATATAGTACCTAATATAAAATATAGTATATAGTAAAAAAACATAGTATAGTAATATAAAATATAGTATATATTTTTAATTATAACATCAGAGAAAAATCGCAGAGATCTAAAAAAATACGTTATGCTTACTGAAAGGTCGGTCATCGATTGGTGTATGAAAAGCAGGTATTTTTTAAAAATATTCGAAATCTTCAAAACCATTTTTACATATAGGTATCTTTTTCTAAAATTATTCTAACCAAAAATACTAACAACAGCAGTCGATTAAAGTGGTTGCCCTTTTTTTAAATTGCTCTCTTACTCTTTAGAATTACTCAGAATATCCCAGAAAACTAAGTCTATTGCACGTCAGGTTATAACTTAACTTATTACTCCAAAATATCTGTATCAATTTATTAAATAATGCGAATAACTACGAATCAGTCTTGAATCAATTACTTCTGTTACCTTCGCTGAGCACAGATTCCGAAGCAAAATCCCTGTCAGTTCTTACGTTGAAACATGCAATACACCAACGCCACGTGCTGCGTCGCGGATTGATTGATGGGAAACGATTAACCGAATGTTTATCCTCCACTTTGTTTCCACGTGGTGTTGACAGGGCGTGTAATATTTTTGCTTCTTTCTGTACCGTTCCGGATAGCAGTAGAAAATAATTGATTACCTGCCAAAAAAAACCTCAGCGAAACATTTACTTCAATTTTCAAAACAAAGACTTCAGGATATGTGGATATGGAAATTCTTGATCAACAAGTGTCAGTGCGGATAATGGATCTGATTAATATATATGACGAAAATGTGGTTTATAGCTTTGGGGTGAAAATCTTAAATCTTCCGTGTAATAGTTATTCGGTGACAAGTAAAGAGTCGCAAAAATATAAATATTTTCTGCTAAAACATAGTCTCTTTGGCCATTCTAAAAAATCACGGAATTAGTGACTTCGGTGGGTTCAGCACTAAAGTGTCAATGAACTAAAAGATATTCATTAAAATGCCGAAAGCTTGTCGAAAAAATTAGAAAAAATGTCAATAAGATTGCTCTATACTAAAAGAGCCAACTGCGGAGTATGATTAAACAGGAAGGCTAAGCACTGGTTTGCTTTGCTTTGCTTTGGTAAGGAAAACGCGGGGCAAGGTTGGGAAAGCAAAAGAATTCTTGACTAAAAATTCCAAACTGACGTTGACATAATGTAACAAATTGAAAAAATAGTACGAGGGTGGTATCCAAGACACGACCGCGTATTTGACGTAGGACTACGATAGTTATATATTTCATTTAGAGAATTCAGACTTTGTTCGATTTGACCACGTTTCACTTTCGACACGGTTTGACTTTGGCACACATAAGCCAAAAACGAGCGGGTATGTTTAATCATAATTTATAGTTTTCTTGTTTTGCTTTTAAACAATTCAAACTCAACAACCACCAAGAGAAAGGCATTTTGTTGCCGAAACCGATACCAAAATAGACATGATCAAAGCAGTACTTAATACCGTGCTATACCTTTAATTACTCGGAAGGGTCATATCAAGTGTCTAGGTCGTTGAAGGCTTTATGCGGACGTTGCGTTCCGGATACTTTCAGATTATTGAGCCTAAATCCATCAAACGACTCCTCTAACAACTTACAATCCTAAAACTAGTTCATTGGTGGCCGCATATTGCCACCAGAAAGTCATAAAAAGAGAAGCGTTTATTTTTAACATGGTCCGATTTTGACAACTGAAAAAAATTAGATTTTTTATTTGCAGACATCTATTTAAGAAGAAAAAAATACTGTTTTAACATTGATGAATACCTTTCATCCTAATGCAGTCAAATTTCTTCAACATGCGAAAAGGCAATTTTTTTATATAGGTCTTAATTAAGATTTAGTAGAAACCAAACTACCTTTCATTTTCAATTGCGCTTGTGAAAGATAGCTCACTCACCGATTTCAAAGCAGTATCATTGTCAGTTTCTTACAACTGCTTAGCAAAGAAGTCACATAAAAAATCCTGTATTTACAAGTTCGTTGGAAAAGCGACGATAAAGAGTTGCAGTTTTCTAGTGGAAAATCTATATTCACAAAAATTTTGAAATTGACATCGGAATTTATGAGGATGTAACATGTAAGTCATTTTTTTCCATTTTAGGCCAATTGAAACCTTTGTTCATTAAGCAGAACCAGAAAAAAATTAATCAGTTTTAAGATACCAATGAAAAATCAAACAACAAAATGCCATATTTAAAAGTCATCCGTCTGTTTCCTTCAAAAATAAACCTAGCTCGGTTTGATAAACAACATTAACCTCTCACACTGAGGTTTGCATAATGTTGTTCAATTACAAGTCTGGCAATGACGGGTTATGTTCATATGTTTAGTATCTTTACACGGTTGTGTTTATATGTTGTGTTGTGCGACAGGTTGTGTTTATATGTTTAGTAATATTTTCTTGCAGATGCTGATGTAATACTTTTGTAATTGAAAAATACGAATATAAATGTTTAAAACCTAACGTCAAGGCATATAATTTGGGTTTCCTCTATACCGCAACCGCGTAATGCAACTAGGATTGTCATATTGAATTAAATTTATTTAACTGGAAAAATATAACCATCAGTACAGCTTAAACGAGTTTAAAAATCTTTACGAAGCATATTGGTTTTCTTTTGTCTTTTAAATAGCCTATAGTTGGTCATTTATATAAATCTGAGAAAAACAGAGTGTAGAATTCAAAAAGACAGCAACCCAATGCAACTTCTAATTTTAGGAATTTGAAAGAAGTTTTTATCATTAAACATGGATATGAAAATCACTACGGTTGCAGTTCAAATGCCATCTAATCGTCACGACAACCAAAAGGAAACGAGCAACGGGGTAGCAAGCTTCTGATTAGAAGAATGTTAACACAACTTTTGCTGAAGAGATATTTTAATTATTATATAACAATTTTCGCAATATTCTACCTGTCGATTAAGACATCGAGGTTTGAAATCTGTTCAGGGGTAGTAATACAATAAGCACTTTAAAACGATGAGCAAACATCTGTTGCAGCTGTATAAAGCGAGCTCGTGATTGGTTAAAAGCTGCGAAACTGAACTAGAAAAAGTGGATTTCAACTGAACTTTTTACTAATTTACTGTTCATCGTAGAATGTACAATGTACAATGATATGCCAATTATTGTATCACATGCTTTGGCAACCGTCGACGTTCGATCAAAGCATTGGTGGTCAAAATCCGTTCAGTTGTAATCACATATTGGATACAACATCCAACATCGTGATATACTGTTGCGTACAGAATTATTTTATCTCCGGTCGCACAGCGTAGTGTGCGAACACGCATCACTGTACGTCGACAGCAGCTACATTGTTTCCACTTGACTTGACTGCACACAAATGGCAATCGAGTGCTACTGCACTGACGACGAGCGACCGTCTTCTCATACATGGCTCGGTGCAGTACTGTTGCCTGTGTCAGCATGTTTTCCTTCAAGACATCAGTGTAAATAACATTCTCACAACAGATCGTTTAATTGTTTGATAAAGGAGGTTGTTACGAACCTTCCGAAAAAGCTTTACTTTCAAGACATCAAAATAGTCTAGGTTCATACAAGCAAATATTAGTTGACCTATTGGGACGGGGAGGTTTCGTCAAATTTTTTTTTGACACTGAATAGAGGTTGTCATAGCAGGCAGTTGGTGTCCACTCATGAAGTCTGTGCCAGGAATGCTCGCATGTGATTGGTACACTGTTCATAAAAATACGACCTTGAAACTTTTCATCAATTTTCACTGTTTAACAATTAAGTAACAATGATATATGAAGAATCACAAAATCGTCCATCATTTTATCAATCCAACGACATATTGATTATTGTGATCCATCATGTGGTTACATCAGTATTACCGTTTGAAATCTTTCATTCCGACGTTACATCTTGGTTTTTAGTTACCTCAGAATGTATCTCGATATAGTGCGGTTAGACGTAGTCCTGCGTCAAAATAACGAACAACAAATGAATTTAATTTCTTGCCAAACGAGCGGTCCATCCGGTTGACACTGCATTTTCTTTTGGTTTTAACGTGTTGTCCCTTGTCCTGGGAATCGTCGTTTTAGTATTTAATCTTAATCATTCGAATAACGTTTTTTTCGCAGGTGAAAACTGTGATATGGTGGAAATTGCTTTTCAAGATCAAGCTTTGGATATCATTTCAATGAACGTACTGACGACGGCTAGCTGTTTCTAAAATAGAGCACTGGACGAAACGGTTCTGCTTTTCTGACTATTCGTACTGGACCGAAACTGAAAGCTTTATAGTGAGCATCGCCTATGTCAAGGCTTGTTCATTTATTCATTTCCCTGTCAACTCTGGTCCTGAAAATAGAATCTCAACAGGTTCACACCCTCCGATCCTGACACATTAGGTCGGTGTTATTTTTCTCGTTGTAGGTATGTCATGGAAATTTTATTCGTTAGTGGAAGTAGAGTTAATAGACTATGTGGTGAATCCTACTCTTCACCTCTGAAGATTCGCTGTCCATAGTTGTCTTATGTGGGGAGTAGCCCAGTTCTTTTGTATAGTAAATTTATTTCTGCAGATGACTACTAGTTACTTGTTAGCTATTAAGGTTGAGTTAATGATGACGTACTAGTTTATAGTACTAATAAGGCTTAATCAATATACATTTCAAATGATTTGACGGCAATGTCTTGGGTGAGTGTTTTAATATATATTTTAAAGTAATTGAAATTTTCCTAAAATATATTCGTAATAAACCGATCAGCCAGCTATTTAGTGTTATTCATGTGTCCATTTCGTTGCATATTATTACCTCGATATATTCTAAGGAAATGGAAAAAAAATCAAATTCCCCCTGCTATTTATGAGCATTCATTGGCTAATATTGACAATGCACGATAGCCGTTATTAGGGCATCTTCAGCGGTGGTCCAAATCGTTGTTTTGTTCTATTTTTTTGGAACAAACTCAAATTCACTGCTGCACCGGTGGTGTAAATTTTGTTTTATACTAGATCTAAATTGAAGAAATTTGAAACTGGCATACGTTTTGGTCTATTTTTGTCACTTTTTGGAACAAGAAATAGATCGTTTTAAAACCCTTTGTACGCTACCAATAGATGGGTAGAATGTCATATTTTAATTGAATACCTTATTTTTAGCTATTTCCATATAAACATTTTACGCGTGTTGGGGATAAACAAAACAAAGATTTTTTCTGACAATTCAGAATTCATTTTTGTGACTTTTCTGAAGAAAAAAATAAACAGGTTTGTCGTTTTCGGCTCCAAAGAAACCGACCAGCAAAAGGGGAAATTCTGGAAGACCATAACCGTAGGTTCAACGACTTGGTTTGCAACAATCAGCCACAGGGATAACAAATATGTTGGCTATTTTATTAATCGCATTAATTATAGTGGGACTAGAGGAGACCGTAAGAGGCCAGAAATGGAACATGTTCAAGGAACATGTTCCTTGAAGACACTGAACTGAAAACGTTCAAAATGCAGGCTTGTTTCAATATCTTCAAAACCGAACCCAAGTTTAAAGAACTGCAAGATTCTGAAAGATTGATGAGACGAAAATGGAAAATGAACATCTACGCGATCAAATATTTTTCGCTATCCTCCGAAGCCCTACTTGAAGCAGAAATTTTTCGATCATACCAATCCATCCTGAGAAATGTCACTGACGCTCGGGTCAAACCGTCAAATCCATAAAGTCTTGTGGATATAAAGTGCCTCGCCAAAGTAATCGTTCAATGTGCGTAAAAGTTATCGAGTTTCCGTTTGTTGAATATTGAGTGCTTTTTATTTTAACAAGTCTCATAAACTGAAATCATGGGGTATTTAATTGTGGACAGTGTGACAGAAGTCAGCGGCGTAAAACAACAAGATATACAACGCCGGTGCGGAGAACGAAAAGTTGGTCTATATTTACTGGTTCTATTCAGGTTTCGCTGGTGTAAATCTAGTATAAAGTTGTTTCAAAAATAGACCACCGCTGAAGATGCCCTTAAAAGCTCTACACATCCTGAATGAATGAAAAAACATTAAAATTTCCGCAGCAATTTATATGCGTTTAGTGGGTAATATTGATTTTACAACCGGGAAAAAAAGTCATAAATAGCTGGCTCCATACTCGAAAACTGCTCCTAACGCGCCGTGTCCTGACCTAAAGATTCCTGCCATTCGATTTTTCCGGCGGTCATAACAGTCGTATACTAGGAGTAAATTTCTCAACGGTAACGCTACATTTAAAAATCTGCCGGTGATGGTAGGTCGACTGTACGAAAAATTCTATTACCTTTAACGGGTCTCCGGTTCGGTCATAGGAACATACCGCCGTCGAACAGCCTGAAGTATTTCCCAAAAGCAAGCAGAGTAATTTTATGCAAAAGGATAAAAGAATCATAAATCACACAACTCAACCGTTCGGTCGCAACCGCTACAGCGGGTTCTGGGTTTGAAGTGGCACCGATGGACGACTTTCCAACTAGGCATTGACATTTTCTCATATAACGACGGGCGTCCTGCTGCAAGTTTCGTATAGGTGTAATGGGAGTTATTAGATTTTTATTAGCTTCCTGACAATCACAGTGGTGTTAGCTGGTGTTTCAGTAATAAAATTTGAAATTACGCTTTATTCATGAAGTTGACACGAAACAAGACGGTAGTGGATGTTCAATCTGCAGGTGGTATTTATAGCTTAGCAGCAATAGGATAAGCGTTTATGGAGGAACTGTGAGGTATCCTGAGACTCTTGCGGCGATTTTGACTGGCTAATTGATTCTACTGTCTGATTAGAATCGCCCGAGTTCTCTTTAATTTTAATATATCCGTGTGATGACTAGGTGTACTTCCAACGCTGGCTTCGTTAACTCAATAAATTCTGCGGGCTAACAATTTCACGCTCAATCTCCGTTGGGGAGGAAAATTAATTCGTTGTTGTTTGTCACTGGGTTGCGCCGGATGGAAGGAACTGTATTCGACCAGCCGTGACCGCCAACCAATTGACTGATCCTCTCTTTATGTTATAAGTTTTCTGCGAGGTAGCCATAAACTAACGTAACCACTTTTGGGACGGGCGAGAAAAGCCGGATCCAAAGGTTTACAGGCGACCGAATGCGATACGTTACAAGTTTTTTGCTTTATGAAATAAACTTACCTTTATAAATCGACCTAGGTTGAAAAATTTGTTTATGAGTATGTTTTTGTGTTCATATTGGTCATTCATATTGTTATAATATTGTTATAATTCGTGCGTAGTTTTCGTCGTTTTCATACTAATGCTTCAATACGAGCTATGAAAAGAATGTATACAAGTATAAAATTGGTTTTTCAAATAAAATAGCGAAGAAAATTTCCAAATAGATTTACTCATGTCACTACTTTCCACAGACTTTGAACTTTCTGATGGTGGATACCTTTTGACGGGATAAACCGAGAAGGATAAAACATCATAATTTCCTTTATACAGTACTGTGCATTTTCCATGATTATTTTAAATTTATTTTATTATACACTTACATAAATACACTACAATATTTCAAAAATAATTCGTCTGCCCTGTAAATACTTCATACAAATATATATTATTCTATTTAAATGCATACATTTTATTCTACGCGAAACATAAAATACATGTAATATATATTAGGCTAAACATTCCAATGTGCATCGTAGAACTCGTATTACACAAATAATATAAGTCAAGTGTCAATTTACTCGCTTCTTTTATTTTGTTAGACAACCGGCTTTAGTCGAGCCAATTCGATTTCTATCAGTATAGACGTTCTGAGCATAGTTCACAAAGCTATGTGCATTCAAGTCGACTGACTAAACTTGACATTCCTAGTACGGCTTATCATGTCTGATTCCGATAGAAGTTGTCTTGGAAAAAAGATTACAATAAACCTCAGCAGAAATAACTTAGTCGTTCTGGCGGTTTCCAACGGTAGAGCAGTACACTTAATACTACTTACACAAGGTCACAATTGACGAAAAGTGAATTTTTCTGGGACGGCGCGGCGAAAAGCGAATTTTTTGATACTGTTTTCCGAAATTTATTGACAAATACTTCAAAATGTAAATAGCAGGAGATCAAATGGCAGCTTATTACTTGAAACTTATCTAAAAAAAGCGAAGCAAAGCCTTGGTGCTACATTCCAATTCGGAACTCGACCTTCTGTTTATTATTCACAGATTTCGCAGCCAACTGTTAAGTGTACAGGAAAATTGCGGGGTTAGCTAACAGTCTCTCCCGAGCCAAGCCTCGAACCTTCGACAACTGGCTTGTTAGGTCAGCATCGTAACTCGAGACCAGATGGGAGATTAAAACCTTATCTGCTTATTTTATTTATTTTTTTCATACATTTCAAGCGTGGATTTTCAGCTTGTAAAATTATTTGCAATAATGCAAAATTTTGAATATTTTTGCTTTTGGCCAAAAGTCGAAACTTTCAACTGAATTATCTCGAGACAATGAGAGGCAACAATGGCGCCATTTTGAATTTTCGATAGATCGAGATTTTGTTCTGAAGCCGAGTATTATAATTCCAAGAGTTTGTCCACATAAAAGCATTGTCTTATCCATCATTTAGCAAAAATAGATCTTAAGTTGGATAAAGACTAACTTCAAAACGGTGATTGCACGAAAACAGTTTTGGCATAGTTTTAAAATCTATATTCATAAATGCGAATTTGATCCCCGATGTTTTCGCATTGTTATTGTGTCAGGTTAGACCTTTCTGTATATCAGAAGCGTCAAAAGAATGAGGGGGGAGGAAATGACCGATGTCAACCTTCGATGATTTTAAAACTGCTGGATCGATCATGAAGAATGTAGAATTTATGGCAACTGATATATTTCAACGACTCTGAGTTTTATAATAGCTAGGCAGGGGGAGGTAAATTTGTTATTTTTAAACTCCCAAACAACTAACTTGATCACCGCACCAATTTGTAAAGGTGGGTTCTCAAGTATGTTTCCATAATATTGATTTTTCTGTGTCTCAGTGAAGTAGTAAGGGAATGCATAAATTTTCATTATTTGTAAATCATGGAAAAGCTCATCATGAAAGCTGCAAAGAAGGCCAATGTGGGTGTTTCCGAAACCGAGGTTATATCTAGAAGCTGCGAATCACTCCACATATCAACATGACAAACACCACCCAATATAAATATATTTGAAACCAGAATAGTGTCCAGAGACCGGAAATCGAATTAAGACGCCATTTTGGAATTCACGATGATATCTTCCGGTTTCAGAAAATTAGAAAATACTATCGCATATGGGCATTTTTGCAATCGAGATGATGCACATAGGCCAAAAATTGCCCCCAGACGCCATTTTTAAATCCGAAGTGACGGCTGCGGTTGCTGAAAAACAGCCAAAACTAGTCATTCCAGAACCAAGATGATGCCGAAAAAATCAAATCTAGCTGCTTTTTTGAATTCCAAAATGGCGGTTTCCTCTTTCTGAAAATGACCGAATACCACCCAATATTTTCGAAACCAAAATAATACCCGGAGGTCGGAAACCGACTATGTTTCCAATTACGGCATATTTAAGAGATGCGTAATTGTCGTCATAAACTGAGAGGCGCATGCAAGGCACGCTGGATATTTCATAGAGTAAAATAATGTCAAGTATGTGGGGTCGTAATGGATCCGCACATTCAGATGTGGTAGCCAAATTGTGTCTCATATTGAGGAAAAAAGTCTTAGGAATCGATTGATAGGCGTCTGTTGCACGTAAAATGTCTGCAACATGTCAATTTTGCCTCAATTCCCTACAATACTGAAATATGTATCGCATTCTTGGCCTGGACCAGTCAAAACATTAAAATTTCGCCTCAGCTATAAAACATCTTCGATAAAGTTGATTCATTTAAAAGGCAGATTTTATGCCTTTGACATATCGTTTGTCATCAATTGCAAAATTGTCCTATAAGCCTTCTCTGCAGGGAGTCAATTCATCAATGCGGTTTCATCATCGAAGTTGTTTGTTCTAAACTGTCCGTGTTTCCAAACAAGAAATTGAGATAAACATGCATAATGTGTCACGTAGTACTTGAGAGGCCAACGATTTTAATCGAAATTGACAATTGAATATATCACGTATACCGTTAAAGGCTATTGCCAAAACAGGTAAATCGTCAGTGCTGCCGAGTATTATTCTGGACCAGAGGCGTCGCGTGACTGATTTCGTCACATGTGCACCAAACATTCATCTAAGTTCCCTTCCCTAAAATGAAAGAAGAAAATCAAACCAAAGTGTACAATGCAATTGAAAAGTTTCGCTAGTACGCTTACTTGTTTTTATAGGTTATCATACTTCGATAATTGCTTATGTTCGCATATTAGGGAATTGGGTACCTGTGCAGTGCAAATGTTGTACAGGTGGACCCGAAGCCACTGTTCTGGACTAAACCAGCCAAAATGCGTATGCCCAAGTGTTATCAAACCAAGCGAAAGACATTTGATTCCTGAATATACATAGGAGAATAAACTATTACTTGATTTGCCTAAACTTGTCCTCAAACACCCCAGAACAATTCTAATCAACTATAATCAGAACAGGTTCGAAAGCAAACTGCCTAATTATGTAATCTCATCGAGAGCAGCTGTATCGTATAAGAATCGAGAAAAGCGATTGAAATTAGGCTAAACACCACAGTATTACTAACAAATGTAATTAAAACCCTAGCCCATTTTCCTGGCAGACGAAGAAGAAAAAAACATTTTCCCCATTATGAAGCACACTGAACGAATTCGAGTGGTAAACAAACTAAGGTGAAGTGGTTCAAAGAGCTGTTGATTGTTTTCAAATAGCACGTGAAGAAACATCAAGCAACAACCGGTAAAAGTGAGATAATTCCCGCGGGTGAATAAGTGTTGGCCTCGCTTTAGTAATATATGCATGCCTAAACACATCAACCGACACAATAACAACTACTGCAACGTTAAGTGGATGTGGCAGTTGAGATGAGTGATGAGGTTTTTCAAGTTTTCAAGTATGTGTTGAAACGAGGTATATCTTGTTAACCGAATTCCCAAATTCTTCAATTGAATTGCGACATAACAAAACTATATTTTGCTATATTTTGCCTAGAAAAAGATGGCATGAGAAAAGTAGTAAACAGTAAAAGAGAAAAACATCCGAAGAAATAGTATTATTATGCCTGAGCAAATACGTTTTGTTTTTTTTTTATTTTTATTTGAAAGCTATGAAAGCTATTACCAACTGAGACTCAAAACTAGCTGTATAACTGAAATATATCACTTGATTAATAGATAGTATATTTATGCTAAGGCAAAGCTGCAAGGAGTTACTGGTTGTGTTAGTGTAGACTAGACTAGACTAAGGCAAAGCTGCAAGCAGTATTTTTGACTCGACCTAAGCTTGTAAACGTGTAGGTATTGTCAAATGCGACTCCCATTTATTGTTGCATTGTATTGTTGAGGGTTCATATTGTCACATCTTGTGAAACTTAATAGAAACAAATTTAGCTTTCCTTAACAGAAACAATAATTCCTAATTGTCACAATTACTACAACGTTCAGTTCGATTCATATTGTTGCCAAACCACGCGAAAATGCTGATGTATCTGAAATTTGCTACGGACATGTCAATAAGAAACTGACATTTAAGTTTACGTGTAGTATGGGCGCGTGTCGTGGTACTTGTGGCAAAACCGGTTCCCAATGAATGAGAGAAGTCGATACAGTTAAAGGTAATATAATGCTTCAGTTGAAAACAAAGGATTGGTCTCGTGAGCAGAAACTTTTGTGCCTTCGAGTTGATCGGAAAAAACACATTTTTGCATCCCGATATTCTCGAGCGAAAGGCATATGCCGTTGTTCTCTCAGCTTTCGTCTTCTGGTAAAACAATATTTGGTATGTCGTTCACTCTAAGTGATGTATTGATTGCAACCTTGAGTAGTTTTTCTTTCTTTCACTCAATGTATTTTTGTTTCTTTTTTTATCGCCTGGTCATTTCATTGTTTAGGTTTCCCCTTTTGCTTTCCAGTAAACGCGGCGTTTGATTGTTTGCCACTTATACTTATTCATTGCCTGTTCCACTGAACAAGAAAAGCGGAAAGCACCGGATTCATTTTTCATCTCCACCTTCGTGCTACCAAAGATACTTTTTCTCCCAGTCACGAGATTGCATGGCAGCAACTTCACGCTTCGCTTGAGAGAAAATTATGATGTACACTGTTAGGTGTTTGTTTGCACGCTTTGGCTAGTAACATACATCGCTGGTCAACGTATGACTGCACCATGCGAAAATTTCGTGGCCAGAGCAGTAATACAATTAGCTGCTTGTCTGCTGGCACTTTCTTGAAATGTCAGTAACAGCGCATACATACAATGACCTAAAAGATGGTTTTGTGTGACCTAAAACCAACAGAATGCCAATATATTCCTGCGAGCTATATGTTAACGATATCCATTTTCAAAACATTCATAGAGCAAAAAGCAAACCACCACTGTCTGGGAACAAAAAAGCGTAGTAGTTCCTGACAAGCATACGCCAAAAAAGTAAAATAAGGAAAATGTAGAAAACAACAATTGAGCTAATTTAAATAGGCAGTATTCTTCGGTCCTTCTATTATCAGATACCGACACTCCTAGTGCTTCCGGAAAAAAAATCATGTTATTGTTATCTATGTATATTTTCTTTCTCTGAAACTCTCCATGGAAATGAAGATGCACGAAAAAATACCACTCATTCTATTCAGATACGAAGTGTTTCTTTATTTTAATCAATTATAAATAATTGAAGGATTTATAATTTCGAAGCTGTAAACACACAACAAAAATGAATTTCCAGGATCATTCCATATGCACTGTCACCCTCCCCCAACCAGAATCTTTTAATATAAAAATCACCAGGATGGATATATAATGTTCCTTTATTGATCATTTTCCCGAAACGCGAACATTTTTGTGGAATATCATCCTCAGATTATATTTTTTAGTGTTCATCATTTATATTATTGCAATCGAGTAAGAACAAAATTTCATCTCTAGGTTTCATTCCTTCAACGAGAAATCTTGAAAGTGAATCATTTAAATTAATTTATTTTTGAAAATATTTATATAAAGGGGAACAATATTTATACATAGGGGGCCAGCCACAAAAGACAACCAGCAAGACTATCGCAGTGGCATTTCAGTGCCCAGTGCCCTTCAGGCATACATTTGATAAAAAAAAACCTAAATTAATCCACCTAGCGGTCAGACCCAGCCTTTCTCATTCAATTTTTTATTTGTAAAAATAGATTAACATGAACGCTTCAATCCAATAAATGTATATTCACTCTTTAGGTTCTAAAATATTGATGTTGTAATCTTTACATATAAAAATGCAGTCCGGTCTGTCTGTCTGTCTGATTCATATAGGCTCGAAAACTACCGAACCGATCGACGTGAAAATATGTATGTAGGGGTTTTTGGTGCCGTTAAAGGTTCCTATGATAGTTTGAGACCCCTCCCTCTTCTGGAAGGGAGGGGTCCCATACAAATGAAACATAAATTTCTGCACAACTCAAGAACAAACCAAGCAAATGAAACCGAATGGCATGTGGATGTTTTAAGGGGTAACTAATATGTCATAATAGTTGGATGAAACACAAATTTGTGCACATCTCGAGAACTAATCAACCAAATGGAACGAAATTTGGCAGGTAAATGTTTTTAGTGGTAACAAATATGTACATAATGGTTTGAAACCCGACTCCCTCTTCTATAAGGGAGGGATCCCATGAAAATGAAACACAAATTTCGCACAGCTCAAGAACCAATCAAGAAAATACAACCAAATTTGGTATGTGAATGTTTTTAGAGGTAACAAATATGTCCATAATGGTTTGACGCCCCTCCCTCTTCTGGAAGTACATGTTTCTTCACAAATTTCTGCACATCTCGCGATCTTATCAACTAAATGGAACCATATTGGCAGGTGAATGTTTTTAGTGGTAACAAATATGTTCCATAATCGACCTCAGACAACATTTTGGATTGTAAGATGGCAACTTCCGGTTTCTGGAAAACAGCCGAAAATAGCCGATTTCCACCCAGTATAATAATATCCGGATCCAGAATAATACACAGGAGCTAAAATCGACCACAGATAGCATTTTGACTTCTAAGATGGCGACTTTCGGTTTCTGAAAACAGCTGAAAATGACCAAATACCACCCAATATCAGTTTTTCTTTAACCAGTATGACGTTCAAAATGCAGAAAATGTCTCCAAATGCTATTATGGAATCCAAAATGGCGACTTCCGGTGTCGGAAAAACAGCGGCAAATGACCAAATACCACCCAATATGGGTATTTCCGGAACCGTAATGATGCACTGGAGCCACAAATCGACTTCAGACAACATTTTGAATTGTAAGATGGCAACTTCTGGTTTCTGGAAAACAGCCTAAAATGGACGATTCCCATTGAATATTAGTATGCGACCAGAAAGATGCACAGAAGCTAAAAATTGATCACAGACACAAACTTGAATCCTAAGATGGTGACTTCCGGTGTCTGGCAAACAGCCGGAAATGACCAAATACCATTCTATATGGATGTTTTCGGAACCAGAATTACGCCCAAATGACAGAAATTGATTTTACAGGCAAAGTCCAAAATGACGACTTTCGGCTTCTGAAAAACAGTCCAAAGTGACCAAATATCACCCAATATGAGTTTTTCTTTAACCAGTATCCTAAATACCATTTTGAAATCCAAGATGGCGACTACCGGTTTGTGAAAAACAGCCTAGAATAAACAAATACTATCCAATAAGAGTATCTCTGGAACCAGAATGATGCAAGGAGCTAACAATTGACCTCAGGCACCATTTTGAATTGCTAAATGGCAACTTATAGGCAACAGTCGGAAATGACCGAATAATACTCAATATGGATATTTCCAAACATTGACCCTGGACACTATTTTGAATTTGAAGACGACCACTTTTAGTTTCTGGAAAACAACCAAAAATACCTCCCAATATGGGTATTTCCGGTGTCAGATTGATGCCAGAAAATCTGCTGATAATGACAGAATACCACCCAATATGAATATATTCAGAATTAAGGTGATGTACAGAAGCCAATAGACGAGGATGTTGTCATTTCGATAAAACCAATCATTTCAAACGATTTGTTATTTGACTTTGATCATATCCTATGGCCGATTCGTCGTGCATTTGCAGACTTCAAACAAACCGCAAGAAATCAATGAACTTGGAACGTTCAAATAGTACGACACCACATTTAAATTATGTTGAGGCCACATATATCGATCAAAGCAGGTATAGTTTTCAATGGTCTTTGAATTTCCTTCTTTCCATAAATTTTGAGCCACATTTGAAATTGTTATGAAGTTTGTTATTTAAAAGTTTGAAAGATGACTCGTTCGTATGACACTAGTTATGTTCAAATAAGTCATGTAATCTTTGAGATAATAGACTTTCGTTGTTTTACTAACAATTTAATACATAACGGTTGCTTAAGTTCGATTATAATCAAATGAAATGGGAACGTGTAGGGCAGCCAAACTTTGAAACCACGTGTTCAATCATGACTCATCAGTTAACCCTTAACTAGCCCGCTCATCTAATAATAATAATCAAATCGGTTGTGTAGTTTCTGAGATAATGAAGTTTCGTGATTTTCACAAGTCGGCACATTACAAATGAAGTTACAGTTCGATTACAGTAAAATTAAAGAGGGTCTTCTGAGGCAGCTAGACCATTCATTTGACACTAGTTTTGTGGAAATCGGGTCGGCCATCTCTGAGTGAGTCCACATTTTTATTCACATTTTTAAACATAACAAACATTTCACATTTTTAAACATAACAAACATTTAAACATAACCTCTAAACTAAAAATCCGATTACAATAAAATTCAATAGGGTCTTATGGGGTAACAAGACCTTTCATTTGCAATTAATTTCATGAAAATCGGTCCAGCCATCACTGAGAAAAGTGAGCGAGAATAAAAATCTGCACATACACACACACACATACAGAAAATGCTCAGCTCGTCGAGCTGAGTCGAGTGATATATGTCATTCGGCCCTTCGGAGCACTTTTATACTTTCGGTTTTGCAAGTGATTGCTATACCTTTCTAGGAGAAAGGCAAAAAGGTGGAAGAACTTGAACAAAAACTGATTTATTTCTCATGAAGATACATTCATTGTGAACAAAAAATATTGAGCATTTGAGAAAGGTCCGTTATCGACCTCCCGATGAAGTTTTTATTAACTTCACTAACCCCCCGGACGATAATTGGTAAAAGCTGACGATAATAATGCGATGTCATAGGAATATAACAAAAAACCTTTTTGCCTTTCTCCTAGAAAGGTATAGCAATCACTTGCAAAACCGAAAGTATAAAAGTGCTCCAAAGGGCCGAATGGCATATATCACTCGACTCAGATCGACGAGCTGAGCATTTTCTGTATGTGTGTGTGTGTGTGTATGTGCAACTTTTTATTCACACTCTTTTTTCTCAGAGATGGCTGGACCGATTTTCATGAAATTAATTGCAAATGAAAGGTCTTGTTGCCCCATAAGACCCTATTGAATTTTATTGTAATCGGATTTTTAGTTTAGAGGTTATGTATAAAAATGTGAAAATCATGAAACATCAATATCTCAGAAACTACGCAACCGATTTGAACAAAATTGTTCTCAAAAGAACGGGCTACCTAGAAAACCCTTAGGTTTTAAATTTCATAAAGATTGAACTTGTGGTTCAAAAGTTATGAAGAGAAACGTGTTCTGAAGACTGTTTAATCTCACTCATGTTTCTCAGAGATGGCTGAACCGATTTTCATAAAATCAGTGTCAAATGGATGGTCTTGTTGCCCCATAAGACCCTATTGATTTGTTTTGCAATCGGACTATTACTTTGCCTGTCATGTTTAAAAATGTGAAATCCAGCTATGCAAAGGAACATATTCTGAAGACTACTTGGACTCACTCACTTTTCTCAGAGATGGCCGACCCGATTTCCACAAAATTAGTGTCAAATGAATGGTCTAGCTGCCTCAGTAGACCATATTGAATTTTACTATAATCGAACTGTAACTTCATTTGTAACGTGCCTACTTGTGTAAATCACGAAACTTCATTATCTCAGAAACTACACAACCGATTTGATTATTATTATCAGATGAGCGGGCTAGTTAAGGGTTAACTAATGAATTATGATTGAACACGTGGTTTCAAAGTTTGGCAGCCCTACACGTTCCCATTTCATTTGATTATAATCGAACTTAAGCAACCGTTATGTATTAAATTGTTAATAAAACAACGAAAGTCTATTATCTCAAAGATTACATGACTTATTTGAACATAACTAGTGTCATACGAACGAGTCATCTCTCAAACTTTTAAATAACAAACTTCATAACAATTTCAAATGTGGCTCAAAATTTATGGAAAGAAGGAAATTCAAAGACCATTGAAAACTATACCTGCTTTGATCGATATTTGTGGCCTCAACATAATTTAAATGTGGTGTCGTACTATTTGAACGTTCCAAGTTCATTGATTCCTTGCGGTTTGTTTGAAGTTTGCAAATGCACGACGAATCGGCCATAGGATATGATCAAAGTCAAATAACAAATCGTTTGAAATGATTGGTTTTATCGAAATGACAACATCCTCGTCTTTTGGCTTCTGTACATCGCCTTAATTCTGAATATATTCATATTGGGTGGTATTCTGTCATTATCAGCAGACTTTCTGGCATCAATCTGACACCGGAAATACCCATATTGGGAGGTATTTTTGGTTGTTTTCCAGAAACTAAAAGTGGTCGTCTTCAAATTCAAAATAGTGTCCAGGGTCAATGTTTGGAAATATCCATATTGAGTATTATTCGGTCATTTCCGACTGTTGCCTATAAGTTGCCATTTAGCAATTCAAAATGGTGCCTGAGGTCAATTGTGAGCTCCTTGCATCATTCTGGTTCCAGAGATACTCTTATAGGATAGTATTTGTTTATTCTAGGCTGTTTTTCACAAACCGGTAGTCGCCATCTTGTATTTCAAAATGGTATTTAGGATACTGGTTAAAGAAAAACTCATATTGGGTGATATTTGGTCACTTTGGACTGTTTTTCAGAAGCCGAAAGTCGTCATTTTGGACTTTAAAATTGCCTGTGAAATCAATTTCTGTCATCTGGGCGTAATTCTGGTTCGGAAAACATCCATATAGAATGGTATTTGTTCATTTCCGGCTGTTTGCCAGACACCGGAAGTCACCGTCTTAAAATTCAAGTTTGTGTCTGTGATCAATTTTTAGCTTCTGTGCATCTTTCTGGTTCCAGAAATACTAATATTTAATGGGAATCATCCATTTCAGGCTGTTTTCCAGAAACCGGAAGTTGCCATCTTACAATTCAAAATGTTGTCTGAAGTCGATTTGTGGCTCCAGTGCATCATTACGGTTCCGAAAATACCCATATTGGGTGGTATTTGGTCATTTGCCGCAGTTTTTCCGACACCGGAAGTCGCCATTTTGGATTTCATAATGGCATTTGGAGACAATTTCTGGATTTTGAACGGCATACTGGTTAAAGAAACACTCGTATTGGGTGGTATTTGGTCATTTTCTGCTGTTTTCAGAAACCGAAAGTCGCCATCTTAGAATTTAAAATGCTATCTGTGGTCGATTTTAGCTCCTGTGTATTATTCTAGATCCGGATATTATTATATTGGGTGGAAATCGGCAATTTTCGGCTGTTTTCCAGAAACCGGAAGTTGCCATCTTACAATCCAAAATGTTGTCTGAGGTCGATTATGGAACATATTTGTTACCACTAAAACATTCACCTGCCAATATGGTTTCATTTAGTTGATTAGTTCGCGAGATGTGCAGAAATTTGTGAAGAAACATGTACTTCCAGAAGAGGGAGGGGCGTCAAACCATTATGGACATATTTGTTACCTCTAAAAACATTCACATACCAAATTTGGTTGTATTTTCTTGATTGGTTCTTGAGCTGTGCGAAATTTGTGTTTCATTTTCATGGGATCCCTCCCTTATAGAAGAGGGAGTCGGGTTTCAAACCATTATGTACATATTTGTTACCACTAAAAACATTTACCTGCCAAATTTCGTTCCATTTGGTTGATTAGTTCTCGAGATGTGCACAAATTTGTGTTTCATCCAACTATTATGGACATATTAGTTACCCTTTAAAACATCCACATGCCAAATTCGGTTTCATTTGCTTGGTTTGTTCTTGAGTTGTGCATAAATTTATGTTTTATTTGTATGGGACCGCTCCCTTCCAGAAAAGGGAGGGGTCTCGAACTCTCATAGGAACCTTTATCGACATCAAAAACCCCTACATTCAAATTTTCACGTCGATCGGTTCGGTAGTTTTCGAACCTATATGGATCAGACAGATAGACAGACTTGACTGCATTTTTATATGTAAAGATTACAACATCAATATTTTAGAACCTAAAGAGTGAATATACATTTATTGGATTGCAGCATGTAAATCTATTTTTACAAATAAAAAATTGAATGAGAAAGGCTGGGTCTGACCGCTAGGTGGATTAATTTAGGTTTTTTTTCAGCGCATACTTTAGAAAGCAATTGGTATTATATGAATGCCTTTTAAACGGAGAACAGACGTTCTTCTCATTTTCAAAGGATCAGAAAAAACATGAAACTGCCATTTTAAACGTAAGTGGTAATACTTTCGCTATGTGGCGTTCGTGTCACTGACAAACCAAACACTGATATCGATGAAATGTCGATACGCCATAATTTATGCAGTGCAGCTGGGGTACCACAAAACAAATGTCGTCAGTGTTTTAACGTATTTTGATTCACATTTTTACACACGATTTTCAATTTTTGACGTGGGACACGTCTTTGTTTACTATACTGGGATGCATTCTGTAAAATTGGAAATGAAACGGGCAAATGTTGCGTCAGATTTCAAACGCTAATAACAGCATAACCACATGATGGATAACAATAACCAATATGTTGTTGGATAGATAAAATGTATAACAATTTTGTAATGTGTTAATTATCACTCTAATTTCATTGCTAAGCGGTAAAATTGATAATAATTTCAATAACAAATTTACGCGAATAATGAACCAATTACATGCGAGCATTCCTAGCACAGACGACGTGAATGGACACCATCCGTTCCCTGTGATATTCCCTGTATCAATTTCGAAATAAAAATTGACAGAGTCTCCCCGTCCCAATAGGTCAATTTATTTTTGCTTCCATGAGCTTAGACTAATATGATGTCTCGAAGGTAAAAGTTTTCCTAAAAGTTTGAAACAATACCCATCCTTGAACAATCTCTAAACCTGCGTGTTAGGTACTGTAGAACGTAATA
Source organism: Wyeomyia smithii (assembly GCF_029784165.1). Lineage (NCBI taxonomy): Eukaryota > Metazoa > Arthropoda > Insecta > Diptera > Culicidae > Wyeomyia > Wyeomyia smithii. The sequence goes on along the minus strand of NC_073696.1, from coordinate 127,707,366 downwards.
AAAACTGATGTCTTGAAAGAAAACATGCCAGTAAAAGCAATAGTACCAGTGGAGTATAGAACCGCAGGTCTCTCGTCGTCTAAGATTACATTGGTACTCTTCTATTCGTACTGCAGCAGTACTATTCGTATTGCAGTGGTACACTTTTGTTCGTACATTTCTATTCGTATGCAATTGAGGAAAAACTACAATGCTGCTGTTGATGGTGATTGAAAGTTTATTTCATAAATATGATTGCCATGAATTACTCAACAAGAATTGTAAACTTTTGCAACGGATATTTTTTAAATTTTATCTTCGATATTCACTAAATAATCGTGACCGGATAGTATCGAAAGAGTAAATTCCTAAATATATACATTTATAGAAGAGTAAAAACCTGCGAATGCTTGTGATTTTTTAGTTTATTTAGTAAGATTCGTACAGAATCTCTTTTTATATTTCAAAATTGTTAGATGATATATTATTATTCTAAGCTTTACCATAATAAACGTAAGTTAAGGCGCATTTCAAGTCTCTGAAATCATCAACGTTTGCATACTCTATGATGGGGAAAATGTTGCTTGGCAGCTCTTGTCATATTTTTTCGCTACTCCGTATGCATACATGATATATTATTATTCTAAGCTTTACCATAATTTCCTGTCTTCGTAATACAGCGAATGTAGTTGCAGGCAAATGAAAAAATTGTCAAGCAAAAAATAAAAATGTAATTGTGGATTTCTACGATTTTTTGCTGGAACTTGTTAGGAATTTTGTTCAAAATATTTTCTTATGTTTTCCAATTGATGAACCTTTGTAAGGGCTTCCATATTATTTTGAAAGTAATATCCATACTATAGATTTGATTTAGTTAGAGTTAAATAAGACAAAACCATTCATTATGATAACGTAAGCATTATTGGATTTGGTTTTTGAGGATATAGAGATAATTCTGACTTTGACGCATAATGAGAAGTTCTTGTTGCTTCTTCAACAAGCACGATATGCTTGTGCCTTGTTAAATACATATTTTTTTGCACAAAAAAAAAATACTAAAGGCATAATATCGCCAAATATAAATAATATTTCTTCGAGTGTTGTTGAATATATTCCAAAAATTGATTTCCAGGGGAGGCTGAAAATAAACACATTGATTCTGTCCGCAGACTCTGTATATTTTGTAACAAAAAATCCCCTAATTACACTGTTTAGTCCCACGTCACCATTTCATACAACCCTAGGGCTGTATACCTTGTAGTATTTTTTATCTGAGCATGAATGTCTGTTCTCTGTGCCTTCTACAAGATGTCAAATATTTTTATTTTTATTGTACAAACACTACCAATAACAAGGCAACCAACCAACCTTACCGAGAAATGATGTTCTGAAATAAAAATTTTCAAAAGATTTGTAACAAATCAAACAATCATAAATATTTGGGAATACTAGATTTGGCAAAATGCTGGGATGCATGGTTTTTCAAGTGAAAAAGCGGTGAAATGCTACACGGATCTGTTATGGGATCAACGTCATTTATTAACCACTGAGCGCTCAGCGAACAGTAAACAACTATTTAACAGAATGAAATTGCCGACAATAATTTAATTAGTCCTGCTACGACCTCGGTACTTGTTGGTTTCACAAACGCTGCTGGTATAGCGGAGGGCCGGCGCTCGGTCTGTCCTACCAGTTATGTGGTATGTAAATTGAAATAACTTCTACCAGGCTTCCACCTTGTACACGATACAATTGGAGTTATGTGAATGAAGATAATTGAATCTGCAAATCGAACTAAACTTGACGAAATTGGACGAGTAGGCGGAAACATTTTAATGCTATGAGGCCCAAATTAAATAGCGCTCGTCTGACAAGACCATTACACTCAGCGGTGCTCGGTCTTCATTTGCTGAAACAAAATAAATTTATTATTTGATTATTATAAAAAAAAAACAACCAATCCCAAAGTCTAATAAAAGTTTCATTGATCAGTGAATGTGATTTTTTTTTTGTTCGAAAAATAAGACACCACCAATTGTGCGCGAGATGAGTTTATCTATGCGGAATTGTAGATAAATGAAAATCAGAGCATTTGTTATACTGCTGATGCAACGTTCGTTATGTGACGATAAATTGGTTTTCAAATAGCTTTTATGCACCATTAACCGCACCAAAGTGGCTGAATTTAGTATAATGGCATGGCGCAGACTATCTAAAATGTTAGAAATTACATTCATTTTTGCGAAATGTAAGTTCATCTTGATGCAACATATCGAATAATATTATTCGAAAATGAATATCTGGGCAAAATCTGTGAAACAATAAAAAATCTAATGACAATGAAAATCACCCATCAACCTCTGACTTGCATTTCCTTTACAGATTTTCAGGAAAATCATAAACAATCGTAACAATGAACTTCATTAATTTATATATTGTGTACTCTTCTCTTTCCACAGCCCGTTTTATTGTAGTTTTGGTGTTCATATTCGGAGCGAGGGTCAGTTGTGGCAATTACATTCGTTTAAACCCGGAATAAATAAAATCAGCGAGGACTTACACCGAGCAACGAACACGGAACGAAAAATTCGAACAGCCTCCGTTGCACGAGCCTCTCACCGGTTAGCAATCGATCCTGCTTCGGTCAGCGATGGCGAAAGCGGATTCTATACAAAATGGAATCAAAACAGAGTGAGTAAATCTGTAATTGTTGGAAATTTAAATTTTTTGATATGAAACGCGCAGCATTATATTACAATTAAAGTTGCGCAAGGATCGAACTGTTATTTCAAAATAGAAGGAGTCCAGAACTGACTATTTAGCAATTCCGGTTTGGTTGTTTACTCAATCCTGACAATGTTTTTAAAATTATTCGCTTATACAAAAATAAACTACCTTTTTGCAATGTTTTGTTATGTTTGCTTTGTTATCGCAGTCAAATGATGCCGTAACAACTTACCTTGACGATTATCATTCAAAACGTCTGCGTGCCAACTGCCAAGTGTTCGATTTATATCGATATACTAATCGTGATTAAAATCCAATCCTCATACACCTAATGGTGCATGATTTCATATGAAATCAGCCCATGTCTCTACAATGAATCAATGAAGAGCTCTACCAGACTCGTATGGCACGTTCTGTACATTGGTTAGAATTGTTTTTCCTATAACGTATCTCGTGATTCCAGCACTAAATAAAGAGTCGTCGCATTTGTTCTTCCACTTTGCAGACAGTAACAATCAATACAAGAAGGAAATTATCCATTCATAAAACTGAGTGTGTGCTTTTTACATAAGGGCTAAAACCTATAGTAATAGCATCTGTTCTGCAATATCAAAGATAACCTGAACAAGATACCTAACTTCCATATTTTTCATACATTTTGAACACGACCGATTTCCGACGGTTAGTGCTGCCATCTGATGACTTAAATTCTCATAAAATTGTCACTATGAGCAAAACCGATTTATCGTGCATAGTCCGGCATCGATCGTTGAGCTGTTCAAGATTGTATATGAAAAAGGTGTAGCAGTTTGGTCAGCTTGACGCTTGAGATAAAATGCAGATTAATGATATTGTCATTTTTTGCGCTTAATGCTATTGCCATATTTTTTGCCCCTCAAAGTACGAAAAGAAAAGTGTGAAATTGACTGTCAGAGTGGGGGTTTATATTGAGGGGTTATATCTATTTTCAGGTCCCATTCTACCAAAACTTAAAGTTTGATATGTCGCAAGCCAGGTTTCGTACGTAAGAGTCGTCTCCATTCCACTTGGTCCATGGTTGCAGTTAGCCAGCTTTACAGTCTGTGTAAGGTCCGCAGGTCGTCTTCCTACCGATCGATCCACCTTGCTCGCTGTGCTCCTCTTTGTCTCGTCCCCGATGGGTTGGTTTCAAGAACCATTTTTACCGGGCTGTCGTCCGACATGCTTACGACATGCCCAGTCCACCTCAACCAGTTAATCTTAGCGGTGTGTACGATAGACGGCTTCCCAAGCAGCTCCTGCAGTTCGTGGTTCATTCGCCTTCTCCACGTTCCGTTGTCCATTTTCAGTCCGCCGGAGATGGTACGCAACTTCCGCTAGTAGACCGCAAGGGCGCGTTGGTCCCAAGGCCGGCGGTTGACTCGGGTAGCATGGGTGGTAGTACCCACTCGGAAAATAACCCTGTGGCTACTTACCCACACGGAATAACCGGACGAAACCAAAAAAAAATATTTTCTATTCGAAACTTACAATTGCCACGCAAGAAATCAACAATATATATTTTTTATGTTGTGCCAATTTTTATTACCAACTTTTTAAAATTGTTGATTATGGTTCCAATAAAGATCGACTTTTCGAATATAATTTACGCATACGCTATCTAAAGTTCTGTCTCCTCGGAAAAAAATGTGATGCAAAATTCGATCTCAATCGGACTTCGGGAAATAGAGCCTGAATGCGGTCAAAGTTTCAGTTTTTCGACCGATGAAAAAAGTGCGCAATTCAGAAAATGTTCGAGCGCAAACGTTCCCAGTGTCTGAAAGTTGATTTTTTTTTCAAGCAATTCTTCATGAGATAACATCATATTTCGGTGTTTTATACATTTTTAAGAGATTTGCTATCAAACAAAATTTCGAGTTCAAAAACTTCAAGAACTATTCTCGTGCATTTTTTCGTTGGTAAAAAAGTAAGACTTCCACGACTGTAAATGAAACCTTACTAGAAGTCCGATCATGCCTACGTTCTGAATGGAGACTTCTTCCGGGAAGACAGCCCTATTGCATAGCATTGCATTAAAAAAATGCACAAAAATTACCGACTTTTTCATGGGTTCACCTTCACACGCATTGACGAAACTACCCATGTAGCATCATTTATAGCAACCCATGAGGCGGCTGAAAAAATTTGACTCTAACTCTAAACGTGATGGTGGAAACAGTGAAGTTACTCCGTTCAGAAGTGTGCGCGTTCAAAGACCGGTTCTCCGCCGCGTCGGAAACGAACATCGTGTGGCATAGGAACGCTGGATGCACCCGTTTCGGCAACTACAACATCTTGGCACTATTGGACAACAATCAGAGCATCGAAAGAAAACCCAGCTACGGACGGCAGACGACCCTGAGTAATAAGAAGCTCCAAAGAATGCTGAAGAGGAAGCTCAGGGAAAAGTGGCGACATCACTGCGTGCGCTTGGCCGGGAATCTGGTGCAACCGACCAAACAGTTAAAGCAGCCCCTAACGTTCGTGTCCACTAATCTCGGAACTGCAGGCAATAATGCAGCGGCAGCGCCTGAATAAGATGGTCAAGTCGATTTCTCCGGCGAATCGTAACGTGGCGGTGGTGATACCTTCGTTGGACAGGACCAACGAAATCACTGCAGCGCTACGACTTCGAAGTTGTGTGGATGTAGCTCGTCGTAGATTATCCTGTCGCACCCTGGGAAGCAGATCGATTTGCAGTTCCATGTCACAAGTTTTCAATCGTAGTCCTTATTTCGTTGCCTAAATCCATGTCGATTGTTCCGATACGCTTACGTTATTTGCAACATTTTGTTTTCCGGGGCGGCCCGTTTGGCCTTCCCCAACCACTGTCTCGCCGGGGGACCTACGTGTGGGCTCTGTTTAGAGTCCCACGCTGACATCAGGACGTTGATCAGCCGCTCCTAACATGAAAATCAGACGCTGTTTTGAGCAACACCATCTTGGTGAACAGACGCTCGGGTTGGCGAAGCATTTCCTCTACCGCCGAAGTATGGTTTACGCGCCAATGATCGCGATATGATATTTTAACATTACTAAACAATTTTGAAATAACCAAAACATCTTCATCTGCTAGTGAATATCGGCCTAGCGTAGTTAGTAACGTCGCCGTCAATCACAGTGGTGGCATAGATCCGTACCGCAACACCGAGATAGGCGGTGAGGAGCACGGGGTGGTCCAGTCACAAGTCTAGACTGAACCCCATCAAACTTTTTTTTCGCGACTCAAAGCTTTCTTTTTGCAACCGAAAATCGTCTCTCGTACACAGCTTATTTTAAGTTTCTAACTTCTCCTGCAGCTTTTCTACGCTCTTTTCAAAACGTTTGTTGAAATCTTAGAAGGTATAAGAGATTTTCGACTTAAAGTGGCTAATGGATCAATGCTGTCATTGTTATTCAGGTATATGGTAATTTATGAGCTTTATTGGGGTTTACATCCTTCATAAAGATCGTAAACTATATACGAAACGACAAAGCAAACCAATTTTATTCATTCAATCTACAGACGTGTTCGAATAGTACCTTCAACGCTAGCGAATTCGCTTACATGAAATATCGTTTGCAACGAGTAATTATTTCAACAATTGTGTAAACGAACTCTGGTGACAATGCCACAGCAAACCGCTTCCTGTTTTACCCAACCTGTAGTAAATGGCAGCAAAATGAATGGCGCCAACTTTACTAATAAATGACGACACAGTCGGTATACATAACTATAGTTATCACAGCAGCAACAGCGGCAAAGTTTGAGCCAAAGACAAGATTAACACAAAGGATTTGTGTCTTTTCAAGTCACCGCTTTCCATCAGAAATTCAGTAACGTCCCGACGAACTTTTGAACGGAGAGAATTTTTGCATAGCCGACTAAAACGACAGGAGAGAGAAGAACAGATTCACAATGTTTCCGCCAGCGGCGCGCGGTTTCCAAATTAAAAGTAACACCAAAAGAAAAGCAAAGTTTTGTTTCATCGTTAAATTTGCATAATACCTGCAACAAAAATTCACCGAAAAGAAAATTTGTGTTGGTCCGCAATGCCTAAACTGAACGACTCTGTTAAAGGTTTTATCGATTATTTGGGAAAAATATCAACATAATCACAATTAGCTTAGTTTCGTATACTTTGCCATTTACAAAAGTGGTGAATAGATACATTTCTTGAAAGATTTTGATTTTTCAATAATGTAATTTCGAAATATTAAAGCAGCAACCTAAAAAACTTTTTCAGGAGGCGCTGAATTTCACATTTCATACCTCAACGTCGTCGCATTAATTCACATTCGACAAAACCTTTACCGAAGTCCAAACTTACAACGCAGCCAAGCCGGCAGCAATTGGCTATGGAGGCAAAGCACATGCCCGCGGTAATTGTACCGCCTTCGTCAGGGTATCTTTAATATTTTATCATATACAACTCTAAGTGAACATTCAGTTCAACTCCGGGTTTTTGAATATCTTAAGCTTAGCCTTCTCTAGCTGGTCTCGAGGTATGATGCTGGCCTAACAAACCAGTCGTCGTATGTGTAATTTTGCCTCAAGAAAGGCTGTTAGAATCAATAGAATCGTACTAATAGTTGGTAAAGTCTGTGTCCACGGTACCGAAATGTTAGTACCATTGCTTTGCTTTTTAAGTAATTTACAAACAAATTTTCAGAACAGCAATTGTGAACCAAATTCACGATAAGGAACAGCCCCTGTCGATGTAAAGCAAACAAAGTTAGCAACTGGCGGTCGTTTCAGCTCTTGAAATCTGAACAACACTAACTTGGTTGAATACCAACCACAAAATAAATTGCACTTTTCTTAAATTACTACAATTTTCCGCATCTAACAGCAAACGATGACGATGGCGACGGCGAAACATACAACCTGGATTGCTCCATGGTTCGCACGACTAAAGTAATCACCATTCACCCCGTGCCACTTTAGGTGCATTCCTGCTGCTAGTGCTTCCGCTGTATGCATAACTTTAACAACCACAGAACAGTAATGGGAACTCCAGGGCAGACTGTTAGTGCCTTTTTCGGATTGTACGGTCGATATCCAGACGCTAATACTTCACTTGTGAAATGTAATCAATACGTCTGAAGCACTGGAACCAAGCTTTTTTTTGCTCTCTCGGATCGTCGCATCGTTGGCTCACCCGCCATTCTTTCCTATATCTAAACTATTCGCCAGACATAACATCTGCAGATACCGAATATATAATTAATGTGTTTTGCCGGTTGCCACATTAAAACCGACAGTGATTTCTCCCCTCGCAATCTAGATCATGATTTCCCGTCTGTCGCCAACGTTGTGTTGATAACTTTGTCTGCAGTTCTGGTTAATGATTGCGTGGTTCGCATGCACGTTTGTTCCATCAGCGTAGCTGTTGTAGGAAAAAAAACACAAATAACATTGAGACCTTTTTTTTTACTCGTGAGAAAGCATCAACTGTAGATGACGTTTGTACTCCATATATCAAGTCGAATCATGCAATATGGATCAAAACTTTACACTGATAACAATACACGCAGTGAAAATCATGCTTTATTGGTCGTTTTATTGGCCAGACGTGTAAGCGACCACTTTCACTGATGCACTAGGCGTCTTTTCTTTTTACTGTAGCCCGATAACGAGAGAGTCTTCTATGCACTAACTTAGAAATAAGTTGTAGTACATAACTCGTCTCATTCATAGTATATCGGCATAAGGTTATTATTGCGGATTCAGAATAACCGTTAAATCATTGAGGTAAACCCAAAGTTTCGTATTAATAAAACATAGTAAGATTAAAAGGTTGTAATAATGTCAATCTTGTGCAACTAATAACATTGAAAATGTGTTGATTTCAATACATATTCTTTTTATATACAAGATTTTCCTACATGTCTAAATCTACCTGTCATAATAATGAATAATATAAAAACGATCGTAGAAAGAAAATCGTGTTTTCTGGGAATAAAATTAGAAAAATCTATAGCTTAGGGAGTCAGTGTCCGAACGCAAACTAGCAGGAGAGATTTTGTCTATTAATCCATCGAACGATACAAGGGAACATCTTCTTTCTAGGATCATAGAAGATCCATTCTGCAAGGACACCGCAAGTCGTTAGAGCTGTCAGGGAGCGTACCCGGCGAAAAAGGCAACGTTCAATTCGAAAATTTGACACTGAGCTGAACGTATCTTTTGGATCTTTCCACATTATTTTGACAATTGATCTTAGGTGTAAGGCCTACAAGAAGCGTAAAATTCGCGGCGTTCCCGAGTCTTATCAGAAAAAGCTCGATAGAGAGAAAATGATACTATATTTTTTTTGTGATGGAAAACTTTTTGTCTTGGAGTAGCACATTGCACAAAACGATCAATTGTGTGCGGCAGCAGAACAATGTTTCGGAATCCTAAAAGAGTGTTTCTTGATTCCAGAGTACTGTGTCATTGATAATTTGAGAGGCAGTTCACACGGGAAGTAAGCTTCCTTTGGCTTTCATCGACGAAAATGTCAAAGTCAATGCTGTTTATTATAAAACGAAAGTTTGGAAAACAATTATTGCCTCAAAACACTTCGGAGATGATCACTATCTGTTTTAGCAAAACGGTGCACCAGCGCATGCTACGAACTTAACTCAAAGCTGATGTATATAGTGACAATTTGACGGATTTTCTGGATAAAAATTAATGGTCGCCAAGCTCCCTTCATCTGAATCCAATGGATTTTTTTGTCTGGTCCTACATGATGTCGAAGTTTGCTGATTATAAGATCTCTAACTTGGAACAGTTTAAGAGATCTCCAACGTGGAACAGTTTAAAGCTAAATTCGTCTGTTTGGGAGTAATTGGTTCATATAAGTCTCCTTATCAGTTTTCTTGATGTTTAACAAAAACAATGACTTTGTTGCGTAGTTTAGATGAATAAATGTAAGAAGCTATAGTTACAGGTTAAAAAAATCATTGGTATACCAGCAAATAGGAATTTGCGATCAAATGATGCAATGAAGCGTACTATCAGATATCGACGGTTTATGCATTTTTGAGACTTTTGGTATGAAAAACTTTCGATGAACTATGCATTTTTTCGTTCGTTCCACCTGATCGATCCACTTTGCCCGGTGCGCACCTTTCCGTCTCGTCCCTGACGAATTGGTTTCAAGAACCATCTTCAACGGACTGTCGTTCGAAATACTTACAACATACCCAGCCCACCGTAGTTTGCTCATCTTAGCGGTGTGTACGATTGATAGCTTCCCAAGCAGTTCCAGCAGTTCGTGGTTCATTCGTCTTCTTCACGTTCCGTTCTCCATCTGCAGTCCACCGAAGATGGTACGCAACACCTTCCGCTCGAAGACCGCAAGGGCGCGTTGGTCCTCCACAAGCATAGTCTATGTCTCATGCCAGTAGAGGACTACCGGTCCGATCTGCGTCTTGTAGATGGTTAACTTGGTGCGGCGACGAATTCTACTCGATCGGAGCGTCCTCCGGAGACCAATATATGCACGATTTCCTGCCATAATACGTCGATGAATTTCTCTGCTAGTATCGTTGTCGGCAGTTACCAATGAGCCCAGGTACACGAACTCATCGACTTGCACTCGAGGTGGAAGGTTAGCATTGTCTTGTCGTGAATCCCTTCTTTTATGTACTTCATCTTCGATGCATCGATGACCAGTTCAATCCGTTTGGCTTCGGCCTCTAATCCACTGTACATATCCGCCATCTTTACTAAGATCCGAGCCACAAAGTCGATACCGTCGGCGAAGCCAAACAGTTGAACCGACTGTTGGAATATTGACGGACCGCGAATATCTGAATCCCACCAGGTAATGCCCCACAAACTGCTTCGCAAATGGTGATAGCCGACGGCAGAGTATTTGAGAGTACCTTGTAGGCGCCATTCAGCAGATTGATTGCCCGGTAATTGCAGCACTCTAGCTTGTCGCCCTTTTTGTAGATGGGACACACAATACCTTCCATCTCCCCTCTGGTACTCGTCCTTCTTCCTAAATCTTGATAATGACCTAGTGTACGCCACTAACCAGTGTTTCTCCACCGTATTCCAACAGCTCGCTGAGAAATTGGTCCACTCCAGCAGCTTTATTGTTTTTCAGCCGGCCAATCTCCTACTCCACCTTCAGGAGATTGGGGACTGGAATCTTGTTGTCTTCTGCACGTGCACCAAGATCAGTTGCCGCATAGATGCTCATCGAAGTGCGGCTTTCACTTTTCGATCACCTCACGCTCGTCCGGAGGTTTCCGTCCAAGCTGCCGCACATATCGGCTTGCGGCACGTAGCCTTTATGGGAGCTGTTTAGCTTCTCGTAGAACTTCCGAGTGTTGTTAGCTTGGTACAGCTCTTCCATCGCTACGCAATCTCGGTCGGCTGGCGCTTCTTCCTTCGGCTGTTCCGTGCCTGTCGGTATCGTTCCACTTTCGCTCTCGTACGGTGTTGCAGCATTCTCATCCATGCTGTATTCTTCCTCTCGACTAACTGTTTGCATTCGCCGTCAAATAAGTCGTTTCTATTATTTGGAGCCCTTGTGCCTAGGAGGGCTACAGCTCCTCCAGTTCAAGAGTAGTGCTCCTCCAGCTTCAAGAGTAGCTGCGCTGACCTGCTCTTCCGTGGGTAATGCTACCTCCGGCTGCTGCGCGTATTCCTGGCGTTCGACTTCGGCGGGTTTTATACACCGTCGATAGTTTTAAGTGCATGCCACAGCTACTAGGTAGTGATCCGAATCTATATTTGCACTGCGGTAGGTGCGAATATTGATTATGTTGGAGAAGAATATTTCGTCTATTTGAACGTGGTCGATTTGGTTCTCTGTCTGTTGGTCGGATGATCTCCTGGTGGATTTGTGGATATCTTGTATTTTTTTGTGTGTCAAAAACTTTAATCACTTTGGAGTTAACTTTACAAAGTCCAAATGAGCTCAAATTTTTCCGGATCATTTCCAAGAAAAACTCTTGAGCTCTATCACCAAACAAAATTCGAAGTTAAAATGTTTCTTATACAGTCCATCAGCATCCTTTGCTGCAATAGAGCATACTCATTTTACTATTGATCAACTCAAGTAATTCAAAACGAATTCATGCATGATATCAAAACAATTCGCTAATAATCAGCTCCATAACCGTTTTCTATTAGATTTTTTTCGCTCTGTTTTGTGAGTTCATATGACGCCCTCAATCACATTTAAACCGTATTACATTGTAAAAAAATCTTTTATGATTAAAACCTTGTAACATTTTCGTTAGTTCGTTCTAATTGTGTGTGCAGTATAGCAGTTAATTTAATGTAAGTGCATACTGTGAAACTGCAAAGGAAATAATTCAGCGTGAAAAAATATACAGTAACTAAACCCTCAGCACTTAAAATCTCATATGTTGTCTCACAGTAAAGCAGCCATTGAGAACAATGAGCTTTACAATCTCATCTAAGAGAATAGAAGTGTGCAAGCGCGATGTGGAATTGAAGAGCCCTTCAAAAGTTGTCTAGCTCATTACCATTCCCTGTCTGCTGCGTTCGTTCACAGGCGTTCTTTTGTTCCATAACCATTCAACACCATCCTAGCGGAGTGATACAACCTGTTTTTGTGACTTCGTTTATTTTTTTATGTAACTTTCATCATTTAAATATCTATAACACATTCGCTTCATATAATTTAAATCCTGTTGATTGTTTCTAAAAAATTAAAATTCACTCAATTACTAAGGTTAACATATTCAAATATTTTGTGGTAATTAAATCAGACTTCAAGGGTTAGTTGTTCTACATGTTTGAATCAATGACGTTGTAGAAATTATTTTAATAGTAATTAAAATTATTGAAAAGTAGAGTATCCTAAATCATTTTACCTCTGTTTCCGGTTTTGTTTAAGTTCAAAAGGCTTTCCACCCGCGCTTCAGTTGAATTACTTCAACATAATCTGCAATAGTGCATGAGAAAATTGGATGAATGAATTTGTCTAGTTCAACGAACCATTTTAAATTTTGACACAATACAATTGTTTAGGTTGCGAAGCGGGGGCCTAGTGTGGTTGGTAACGTCTCCGCCAACCACGCTCGACGCCTGGGTTCGAATCCCACCGCTGACATAGGTGTCGATGGTTGTGAGGTGGCGTGATCCACTCACAACCAACCCAACTGGTCTAGATTCAATCCTAGCCGACACCGGGAGATTTTCTGAGGCGAAAAATCTCTGGGATCACGCCTTCCATCGCATGAGGAAGTAAAGCAGTTGGCGCCGGTCCGTTAATAAACGGGTCGTGAGTTAGGGTCCTGGGTGTGGAGTCGCCTCCCTGGGCGTCGGTGATTGGCCACAACAGTGGCGGAACTAGACCGACGGAAAATAAGCGAGAATAAAAAATACTACAAGGTATACAGCCCTAGGGGTTGTATGAAATAGTGACGTAGGACTAAATATTTCATATATACTTTTACGAACTAATTTCATTTTTTGTCATATTGACTTACATTTTAAGTTTTAAGACGGGACCCGTCTGGACGAGGGAAATTTTTTTCTAATTCTAGTCACACCTTCTATTCCCGTTCATCTTCGCATTCCCGCGAAACTACATACATTGCCCGCTTTACTAATTTTTAATATATGCTAAACTAAATATTATTATATGCTGCGCTTAACTGTTCATAGGTAACACTACCGTTTATTTTTGATAGTCGTTATTTTAAAACTAACGATGCATGAATACATGAAAATTTTACACTAGTAGTAGTTGCGAAAATTCCCATAACTCTTATCTTCAAGCATCTATAGTTCTGAAAAGAACCGATTCCATAACATTCAGTTAAAAATTCGTGCTACAGAACGCTGATAATCGCACGATGAATATTTTGAGTTGACTCGTATGCAGCTCTCGTTTCTCAATGTCGCGTACCTTTAACAGCTGCACTGCTCTCGATTATGGGTAACAAACTAAACTGAAGCTGAATTTTCTACACGCAGTCTTTTGTATCGAGTTTAGAGCAGATTTTTGCAATTAAGGCGTGGCTACGTAGCTTCGAGAAAGAGGAACAAACCAAAACACCTTCGATACTACTGAGTGATTTTCATAAGCATCAAAAGAAAGGTTTTGCTTTCCCGATGCGCAAATCACTCTGGTTCTTAGATTAACTAATTTTCGTTTCTAACATTTGACTGATAACGGTGTTCGAGTGAACACAAACGAACAATTAAACCGGAAAATCACTCAATTTAGCAGTGAAAATTCTTGAAATGAGGGTTATGTCTTGTTGTGATAAACTATTCATAGGCAACACTACCGTTTATCTTTGGTGCGCCCTGGTCGTTATTGTAAAAATGATTATCGAGAAATAGATGGACATTTCACACTAGGAGTAGTTGTGAAAATTCTCGTAACTCTTATCTTCAAGCATTTATAGTTCTAAAAAGAACCGATTCGATAATCTTCAGCTCGAAATGTATGCTACAGAATGCTGATAATCACACCACCACCGGTAGCATCGATTATTTTGTTGGCCGCGTATAGAATTTGCTCTCCGCTGTGCCCTCCAGCAGCTGTGCCAGCAAAATATCCTGCAGCGTACAATGGTTATTATTGCTACCGTGTGCAGAATACAGGTAACATGCTCCGCGGTGCCTGGAAGTTGACTCGTATGCAGCTCTCGTTTCTCAATGTCGCAAAGCTTTAACAGCTGCACCGCACTCGCTATTGTGGAACAAACTAAACTGAAGCTGAATTTTCCACACGCAATCTTTTGTATCGAGTTCAGCGTCGATTTTTACCATTAAGGCGTGGCTACGTAGCTTCGAGAAAGAGGAACAAACCAAAACACCTTCGATACTACTGAGTGATTTTCATAAGCATCAAAAGAAAGGTTTTGCTTTCCCGATGCGCAAATCACTCTGGTTCTTAGATTAACTAATTTTCGTTTCTAACATTTGACTGATAACGGTGTTCGAGTGAACACAAACAAACAATTAAACCGGAAAATCACTCAATTTAGCAGTGCAAATTCTTGAAATGAGGGTTATATCTTGTTGTGATAAACTATTCATAGGTAACACTATCGTTTATATTTGGTGCGTCCTGGTCGTTATTGTAAAAATGATTATTTAGAAATAGATAAAAATTTCACACTAGTAGTAGTTGTGAAAATTCTCATAACTCTTATCTTCATCATCTTATAGTTCTGAAAAGAACCGATTTCATAATCTTCAGCTCGAAATGTAGCTACAGAATGCTGATGATCACACCACCACCGGTAGCATCGATTATTTTGTTGGCCGCGTATAAAATTTGCTCTCCGCTGTGCCCTCCAGCAGCTGTGCCAGCAAAATATCCTGCAGCGTACAATGGTTATTATTGCTGCCGTGTGCAGAATACAAGTAACATGCTCCGCGGTGCCTGGAAGTTGACTCGTATGCAGCTCTCGTTTCTCAATGTCGCAAAGCTTTAACAGCTGCACCGCACTCGCTATTGTGGAACAAACTAAACTGAAGCTGAATTTCCCACACGCAATCTTTTGTATCGAGTTCAGCGTCGATTTTTACCATTAAGGCGTGGCCACGTAGCTTATAGAAAGAAAGAGAAACAAACCAATACATCTTCAATACTACTGAGTGATTTTCATAAGCATCAAAAGAAAGTTTTTGCTTCCCCGCTGCGAAAATCACTCTGGTTCTTAGATTAACTAATTTTCGTTTCTTATGTTTGACTGATAACGGTGTTCGAGTGAACACAAACGAACAATTAAACCGGAAAATCACTCAATTTAGCAGTGAAAATTCCTGAAATGAGGGTTATGTCTTGTTGTGATAAACTATTCATAGGCAACACTACCGTTTATCTTTGGTGCGCCCTGGTCGTTATTGTAAAAATGATTATTGAGAAATAGATGGACATTTCACACTAGGAGTAGTTGTGAAAATTCTCGTAACTCTTATCTTCAAGCATTTATAGTTCTAAGAAGAACCGATTCGATAATCTTCAGCTCGAAATGTATGCTACAGAATGCTGATAATCACACCACCACCGGTAGCATCGATTATTTTGTTGGCCGCGTATAAAATTTGCTCTCCGCTGTGCCCTCCAGCAGCTGTGCCAGCAAAATATCCTGCAGCGTACAATGGTTATTATTGCTGCCGTGTGCAGAATACAGGTAACATGCTCCGCGGTGCCTGGAAGTTGACTCGTATGCAGCTCTCGTTTCTCAATGTCGCAAAGCTTCAACGGCTGCACCGCACTCGCTATTGTGGAACAAACTAAACTGAAGCTGAATTTTCCACACGCAGTCTTTTGTATCGAGTTCAGCGTAGATTTTTACCATTAAGGCGTGGCCACGCAGCTTAGACAAAGACAAACAAACCAAAACACTTTGTTGAGTCAAAATATGTAGGCAGTGGAATTTATTTCGTCCATGTTATTGTTATCTGTGCTTGGGAAGCAAGCCAAGAACAAGGGAAATGTATGGGAAAGCTTGACCTTGGAACTTTTCACCTTTTTCCACCATTAAGCAGTAAAGCAACAATGTTGAACATAATATCAAAAAATTGTTACACATTTTATCTATCCACCGAAATATAAATGACTAAGATGCATTGGGTCGTTCGCTTGCTATAACCGTTTGAAATCTGACGCAACATTTGCCAGTTTCATTTTCATTTTCACAAAGTGTAATCTAGTATAGAAAACAAAGACGTAGTCCTACGTCAAAAAAAAAAATTGTTTAGGTAAACCCTTTTCTTTAAATAAAGATCGAATTAAACGTCTTCAAAAGACGATAGCGTCACAGTTCACAAAAGGGTTTTCTCCAGTTTAATCATACAGTAGCAGCAGCTTTGCTTATCCGCTACGATATTGATTCAGAATAAAAAAACGAACAGTACACAACCTCAGTCGCATAAAGAGTAATAACCTCTATGTTCCTACTAAGCAATACGGTGTCGAGTAGTACTTTGCATCTGCCTCGGATGATAGTTGTACAAGAAACGAATCAAACGCGCTGTTATCTCGCAAAATTTGTTCATTTTTACTTGAGGTATGAATTTAAAACTAGAGCAAGACACAAGTTTATTCTTTAACATTCTTTCCATATGTAATGCTATACCTTTAATTGGATTTTAACAGCTTTGTAACTAACAGTTCAAAGCTAACAAACTAGTGGAAATGACACACGCAACACAGTCAGTTCAAAGTCCTATAAGCCTGAGCAAATTATCTTCAGTAAGCATTGGACTATATCAGCTGAAACCAAAACCTGGTGTTTAAATCCTGATTACATGCCATTGCCGTGAAAGAAACACAAACAGGTATACAACTAAACGGACGTAAAAAGCACTAGTACGAATATATATCACCGACAAGTTGGACTGACTGCAAAAGGTTGCATTGAAACTGCCGGAACAGCACCCCAAAAGTGTTTTTTAGTTCCTGCACGTAAGGGTAAGAGAGTTAAGCGCATTAAAGGTTAATGTAATGCACCAATGGCACTCCAACGGTAGAAAAAATCACCAAGGATCGCATAATTTTCTTCTTTCGCGGTATTTCCTTCTACTTCTTGTTCCTGTTGCCATCTGGAATACTTCATCAAAATGTATTCAGTGTAAGATTCTGTATCGCATGTAATGCTTTCTGAGGTTGTTCTATCATCACAAAAGCGGATGGAGAAACCGGAAGGAAACCCACAGAAAAAGGTTTAAATGAAAAATATATACGTAACACGTCTCAGTATTTTCCCGGTCTACGGAATCAATTTTGCACCCAGTTATACAAGCTTATACTTCCAGCCACGCAAGCATTACATGCACCCAGCATCTTTTTCCGGAAGTAAATGAACTGACAATGAACAACAAGTGTAGGTGACTAAAACTCTTTTTAAATTCAGAAATAAGTATGAATACGAAACATATCAGTTTAAGTTCAGTCTTTTTCATGTCGTTTTCTAGGCTTTCATTATTACCTCAACATCGTTGAGAAATAACTAAAATCCCGCTGAAGCTAGCACCCCAAGCACACGGTTTCGCGCATGCCTGCAGCTAGAGGCCTGTAGTTCCTCTCGACATCGGCTGCAACTTCAAGGTTCACGAACTTCGTGAACCGTAAATGAACAAAAAAAAAATGATACACTCTCGGAAGAAAAGCGACAAAGTTTAGATACGCCGGTTTCAGGAAGCAAGAACTTTTCTACCAAGCAAAGCATACACCCGAAGTACGAACACGATATCCAGTCGGTCGGTGGAGTGAGTGAATTATTTTCCTCGTCTATGCTGTACCACCCACAGCGTCTTTATGCGTTATGCTCAGTGACTCGCCGTTTCCAAATAGTAACGACCCGTTCATTCATAACTTTAGTCTCTCGCTCTCTTCTCATTTTCATTCTCTAGTTTTATAGCTGCGTGTTGTCACTCAGAGGGAGACACTGTTCGCATAAAACACGATATATTTTCGCTTCAGATCTTCTTGCAACGAAACAAAACAAGACTGACTAATCGTTTGCCTTTTAATCAATGATTATCAAACTATCTTTTCTTTTCGAAATAGTCTAATCACCGAAAAGATTTGTTGCACTGAGTATTAATAAAATAAAACAGAATGGATGGAAAAATCATTTTCGTCTCCCATGATATTATTATATGTTACCAGATACGAATAGAATATCACAAATATTATAGATAAGATCTAAACAGTTACTTTTTTATGGTGACATCGTTTGCAGTTTGTAATAATACCTGGTCTACCAGAATTTCATTTGAAATATCACAAAAATATGTTATCATGTACGAATTCACTCTATTCTATTTTAACTATCAAATTAAATAATAAAACAGGCAATCGATCTAGATAAACGTATAAAATGTATTTTGATTTTTGTTTGCGGTTGTTCTTAGAGAACCTCTTGTTTGTCTCTTCACCAACAAATCTTCCAATTGGGCGCTTCAAACTGCATCTGAGCAACACATGGAAATGCAATCGTTTCATCGTGCAAATTGCAAAGCATTGTTCAATTCATTGTTCCACTAAGTGCCTTCAGCACTGTGTCGGAAAACTTCGTTATGATGCAACCTAAAAACTAGGGAGGTATATCCTCCTCGCTTGTATAGATAAAAACTTCAGTGTCTGGTGCTCTCGCTTTGTATCTAGATGAATCGTGTCAATGTTATCTACTTCTGGCTAGAAATTTCTTCTTCAACATGAATGCTTTGAAGCCCTTTATAAATCTAGCTAGCTCGTACATGACATGTCGTATAAAAATGATTAAGTAAAGGTGGGTCACATTTTTCACAATTAGACTCATAGTGCAGAATGCGTCATATCCCATAATAGTGTTAAAACAACATTTTTTGAACAATATAAGACAAATTGCGAATAAAAGAAACAAAAATGATTGTAAGAAGCAAAAGCTGCTTCCTAAAGTATTGAACTTTAATAGTATTCTGGAATTATTTGTACTTGATATTGCGAATTGTATTTTGTATACCAAATGACAAAAAGAAAAATAAATTGGTCGGGAAAAAGGAAAATTCGAAGCTATTCGACCTTCCCTGTGAGTTTTGGTGTCCCTAGCCACTATCTTTTTTTCAGAGACTGAAACAAGTTTTCTCATGAACATAACGTTGTAGCGACGAACCCAGCGAGCTCTCACGTAGATTGCCGCGTTTTGGTAATGGCTAAGGGCACCAAAATTCATAAGAATGGTTGAATAGTTAAAATCTTTCATTTTTTCCGGTTTTAAAGACAAAATGGTGCACCATTTTGTCGACCAGTGTAATCTATCTTTCACGAAAAAATGAAAATATTTAAATATTTTATAATGGTATTATTAAAAAATGTTTTAAGGTAGTGGTCATGTGAGCGCTACTTAAAAATAGTAATTTAAATTACACGAGAACTTTTCAGTTAGTCGCTCAACACTCCTCTATAACGAACAATGAACACTGACATATGTATCCGAATCTAATTAGAACTGATAAACTTCAGATTGATCAATTTATTTCCAGTGGATGTACGTAAAGATCAGTCGATGCACAACAGGTTGTCTTATTTCCTTCTTGCGTCGTGAATATATTATAAATGATAGCAATGATATCATCGGCAATTGGAAATACACACAATGATACAAACAGTGTTAATTACTGCAATTTTTTTACTTAAAGAAGATTCAATCACGTTTATTAGTATCCTGATTTGTCAATATTATGATGTAATTTCAACATAGAACGTTCGAGTGCAGCTTTTTGACTCTCCTCACTTAGTACCTACGCTTCTCTGCGAAAAGTTTAATTTCTATATTCTCTCCTGCTGACGCCAAATACCACAACAGTTGTTAGTGAGGCACGGTACCCCAGGGAAGATTTATGAAAAAGGACTTCACCTAATCCTGGTCGCATTTTGTCGAGTAAGTAGCAATTCCACCCTGCTGCTGCAGGAACGATACCCCCTCCTGAACAGTTCGTGCTCTAGTATGCTTTACCCAGACACAAAACTTGGTGGTAATGTCTCGTTACGTTCTGACGACAACGTCTAGAAGAGTTCCCTCACACCCATTAATCGTCGGTCGGTCCGTACCCACAACCAGCCACCCCGAGCGACTGCTGGTACCAAAAGCGAAAGGACTTGTAGTAATCTCTTTCCCAGCAAGGATGCAATGCAGCAGTTTCCAACTTGGTAGATTCCAAACGTAGAATATACATTGAATAACCAAGCGTACCCTGTCGCACCAGTTCAGTACACTTCCGTAATCACGGGAAACGTGTGTGGAACTGTCTGGTCGAGATATTTTGTGCTGCCTAGAAAAGATCGCACACTACACGAGAGTAGTGCGGTGTGTGGTACTGGCGGTACTGGCGGCCTTCGGTTTCGTCAGCTGACGTTTGTCGAAACACTAACCTAACTGATTTTGATCTTATCCATGTTAAATGCATTGCTTTTTGAGCAACAAATTGATTGAATGTCTGTAGTACACAGAGCTCTTTTTTTTCCTTGATTGATTACCTATTGAGTAAACTATGATCTATAAGCATAAGTATTAAAAACATGTGACTAAAAATATGCAAGGATTTTTTTTCCATCAGAAAAAAAAGTTCTAGATAGTTTTTGAAAATCATACATGTGCTTATCGTCCATACAGTAATTAAACGGACCTGCATTGTAATTTTACAAAAATTCGATTGTTAACAAAAAAAATGATTGTTATTGGTTTTCACTCTCTTTTGGTTTTCACTCTCTCTTTTTTTCAGGAATAATTTACAAAGATTAGGTAGAAATGTCTGACTGTGTTCATGAAAAAACATTTCTCATTGAAATTTGGTTTAATTTTAACAGAAGGAGACTACTTTACTCTTTTCATTTTTTTTTCTTTTAATGCCCGAGATGCAGGAAGATATATATAACAACATGTATTTCCATTTGAAATTTCGTTTGTTAATATGTCATGAATTGATAAACAAATAAATTACTTCGAATCTAAACAGTATTAATTGATAATAATATATGAGTCGGTATGCCTATTATTTACAAATCACTTCCCCGATTCAACAATAGTTTATAACTCATCACTCTCGGATTGCAATTTAACGTGGGAAGCTTCATCAGGTTCCTTGGCTCACTAACTATTTTTATAGTATGCCAGAAACCGCAAAATACGTCTTTTAATTTCACATTTTTTCCTATCAATTAACCATCAAACAAACGAATGCAAAATCGGCGAGGATATTAAATCCATCAAGACATGTTCAAATCGAATGCGTAGGTAGGTAGGGGGACGCCCTTGATGACGTCCGCAATTTTAGTGATCACTGAGCCAACAGACACCTCCATAGCAATGAAAAGTTTTATTCAAAAGTGCATTTTGATTACCAGAGAAAAACGGCCTCGCTGCTTAATGGACATAAAATGAGTAAGGTGTTTTTTTTTTTCAAAATGCACAAGTGGTCCTCTATTTTACCAAAAAAGGCATATTATTTGATTTGCATACAGGCTACAGTTGCTCAGTTGATCACGTGATAGCAAATATGTGGAAGGTGTTCGAAAAAAGCTATTTGAGTCTCCGAAAACATTAATGCCTGTTGTGTTTGTGCAATTCATACGCAATGCCACCAACGATATTTGATTCTTGGAAATTTTGGAACACAAAGTATGGCGTATTTATTTAAAAGATTTTAGTCGAATGTTTGATTTGAATGCCGTAAAGGGTTGATTAATTTTAGCCATTTAGTTCGGAAAAGACTTGCATAAATTTATTAACCAACACAAAATTACAGAATTAATAAGTTACGTCTTCTCGAGAAAAGTCCCCATGCAAAAATTGAGCTCAATCAAACTTCCTTAAATCAGACGTAATTGTTTTCAATTTTCAACTTAAAGGCCCATCTTAATGGAAATTTGATAAAATCTTTCCAATGTAATATTACATATCATACAGTAACAGTAATCTACGTAGTATTCCGATTCCAAGGACCACTCTTATGGAAAATAAGTAAATCACTGTAATGTTATACGTCCAACGTATGGAGTTATGGACGTATGGAGTTCGAAAGTTTCGGAAGCATTGAAATGGTTGGCCAAATACTTTAGATTATTTTCCTGAAACCAGAAGTCGTTATTTTGGAAAATGTTATGTGGGGTCATCCCAGTTCCGCATATACCAAACTCGGGTGATAACCGGATATTCGTCAATCGTTCACAGTAAAACCTCTTTTTATGTAACTTTTAGAAGAAAGAAATCAACGTAAGAAGAATTTAGCGTGACCATTCATGCTTTATTCTCCTCTATAATCATATCTAAAGAGATAACATGTGAATTTTTGTAACGAAAATGTTTGTTGATGTCCTAGGAACACGTCTGAGAAGAAGTTAACGTTTTAATCCACATTACTACGTAGAAATCAAAAAAAAAATAGATTAAACCAATGAAATGCGGCCTTTCCTCCAGCCAAATGTCCCAAAATCTAGTTTTGGTAAAAGTAAAAAAGTATTTCGAATCACGCAATGTGTTACTATTCACAAAACTACGAAAACATCAGAAATGTATTTTTTTTCTGCTCGACTCGCACCAAATTTAAACATAAATTCTTCTGCAATAAAATATTTGCAGATGTTGAAGGAACAACGAACATTTTATTGAAAAAAAAAATTAATTTACAGGCGAATTGAGCTCATGCTCAAAAAGTCAAAATTTGGCATGTATTATATGTATAATATATATAAATTTTAAAGTATTTTAATTTTAATTTTTTAAGTATTTTAATGTGTTTTTCTGTATGCTGAAAATCATCTTCAAACATACGTATTTTTTAAAGTAATATGTCAACTTTTAGCAATAAAATACCTATTATTTTTCCTCAAATGTCTTTTCTGAACATTAACAAACATTTCAATGAAGAACAATTACATATCATAGCTTTGAATTTCGATTGAGAGGCAAATCGAGTTCAAATATTCATGATTTTGCTTGTTTAACGTAGTGTTGTGAATAATATCTCAGTTTTCAGTAATCAAAAATCTGTTAGTTTTACTCAAAAGTCTTTCCTGAACATAAACAAACATTTTAATGGAAAAAATCATATATCGTAGCTTTGAATTAAGATTTAGAGACAAATTGAGCCAAAATAATCATGTTTTACTTAGTTTTGTGAATAATATCTCTATTTTTAGTTATCAGATAACTATTTTTTTTATCTCGAATGTTATTCCTGAATATCAACGAACATTTTATTGAAAAAAAAATCACGTGTCATCGCTTTGAATCCTGATTTAATGACAAATTGAGCCTAAAAAATTATGGTTTTGCATTTTTCATGTAATTTTGTGGAAAATATTTAAATTTCAAATAATCAGACCTATCAGACCTATTACCATACCTATTATTTTTCCCTCAAATATCTTTCCTAAAGACAACGAACATTGTATTATAGTAAAAATCACAGATCACTGCTTCGAGTTTTGATTTAGAGGCAAATTCAGCATAAAAGTCATGATTTTGCATGTTTCACGTAGTTTTGTGAATAATATGTCGAGTTTTAGTAATCAAATACCTGTTATTTTTTCTCAGCTGTCTTTCTTAAACATCAACGAACATTCTGATGAAAACAGAATCACATGTCATCGCTTTGAATTTTGATTTGGAGACGAATGAAGTATAAAAAGTCATAATTTTGCTTGTTTTACGTAGTTTTGTGAAAAATATCTCAAGTTTTAGTGATCAGATACTAATTATTTTTCCTCAAATGTCTTTCCTGAACATTAACAAACATTTTGGTGAAAAAAGAACCATATGCCATCGCTTTGAATTTTGATTTAGAGGCAAATTCACCACAGAAAGTCATAATTTTGCATGTTACAAGTAGTTTTGTGAATAATATCTCAAGTTTTAGTAATTAGATACCAATTATTTTTTCTCAAATGTCTTTCTTAAACATCAACGAACATTTTAATGAAAAAATAATCACATGTCATCGCTTTGAATTTTGATTCGACGAATTAAGTATAAAAAGTCATAATTTTGCATGTTTTACGTAGTTTTGTTAATAATATCTCAAGTTTTAGTGATCAGAAACTAATTTTTTTTTATGAAATGTTTTTCCTGAACATTAACAAACATTTTAGTGAAAAAAGAATGATATGTCATCGCTTTGGATTTTGATTTAGAGGCAAATTCACCACAGAAAGTCATAGTTTTGCATGTTTTACGTAGTTTTGTGAATAATATCTCAAGTTTTAGTAATTAAATACCTATTAGTTTTTCTCAAATGTCTTTCCTGAACACCAGCGAACATTTTCATGTTAAAAAACCTACATGTCACCGCTTATTATTTTTGATTTAGAAAGATTCAAGATGATGATGATTACTGTACACCTCTGAAACTGAGGGAATAATATCAATAAGATCAAGTGTTGCGGAATTCCATTTTTATATACTGCCGTGAGATGACAAAGTGACGTAAGTGCCACTTTCTCGAATTTGAGTTTTCCATGCCAATTTGTTCATTATTCGAAGACCTATCTTTTGGTATCTTCCTTTTCGTTGTTACTTATTCATACGTTGTATAGAATCAAAAAAACAAAGTGACGTTGGCATACATTTCCATACAAAAGTGACGAAGAATTCTTTCGTTTCTAGGCCGTACTGAAAAACTGATCACTTGGATCTACGTCACAATGTCATCTCACGGCAGTATAGTAGATGACGATGTTTCGATACAATTATCTTCTTTATTCAATTGAAATGTTTTTTTTTGGTTTCTTTTTTCTTCTTTTTTTTTACAAAATAAATAAGTCATAAATGTTGACAATGATTTCCTGAAATTCTTGAATTACAATCAAATTTTTCATTTCAAATTCAATTCACTCTCTCAACTCGTACATTGTCAAGTCACTAACTCGATTGTTTAAAAAAATGTTTTCAGATAACATCAGATCTTTTGGCTTTTGACGCAGGACTACGTCTATCCGGAAGTTAGGTACCTGAATTTGAAAATCTAGTAATTCACCCAGGGAAAACCAGGGAAAAGTGGTCAGGTGTCTGAATGTCTGTCTGATCCTCATAAACATGAAAACTACGTGACCGATCGGCGTGAAATTTTGTATATAGGGATTTTAGGGGCCGGGAAAGGTGACTGAGATAGTTTTACACCCCACCCTATTCCGAAAGGAAGGGGTCCCATACAACTGAAACGCAAATTTCGCACAACTCGAGATCAATCAAGCAAAGACAACCAATTTTGGCCGGTGAATATTTTTAGGGATAACAAATATGTCCATGATGGTTCAACACCCCTCCCTCTTTCGTAAAGGGAAAGTTCCATTAAAATGAAACACAAATTTCTGCGGGAAACAGCCTAAAATAATCGGTGTGATGCACAGGAGCTAAAATTCGACTTCAGACACCTTTTTTAAACATAAGATGGAAACTTTCGGCTTCTGGAAAAAAGCCTAAAGTGACCAAATACTTCGCAATATGAGTATCTTCGGAACCAGAATGATGCAAGGAGCTAAAAATCGACCTCAGACACCATTTTAAATTGTAAGATAGCAGCTACTGGGAAACAACCGAAAATGACCGAATACTGCTCAATATGGATATTACCGCAATAGAGATGATGCATAGAAGCCAAGCATTGGTCCTGGACACAATTTTGAATTTAAAGATGACTTTCGGTTTCTGTTTTCCAGAAACCTTAAATAACTAAATACCTGCCAATATGGGTATTTCCGAAATTAAATTGATGTCAGAATAACAGCTGAAAATGACCGAATACCAGCCAATATGGATATTTCTAGAATCGAGGTGATGTACAGAAGCCAAAAGGCGATGTCATTCTGATAAAATCAATCATTTTAAACGATTTGTCTTTTGACTTTAGTCATATCTTATGGCCGATTTGATGGACATTTGCAGACTATAAACAAATCGCAAGGAATCAATCAATTTGAAATGTTTAAAATCATTTAAATAAAGGCAAAAAAGGGTGGGACGAAGTTTACCGGGTCAGCTAGTTCTCAGAAAAACTGGAATTTTTGTTGGTGGCAATAACAATTTACGTGTACAAAATTTTCAGTGTACAGCTGATCTGAACGAGATGCAGAATGATAACTAAAGTGTAGAAAAAAATTAGCAATTTTCAACAAAAGGAAAACTAATATCAAATAAACACTACACTAATCAGTCACTAATCGGTCTAGTTTTGTATCCACCTGTACTTTTTTTTTAAATCGAAATTAAAATTATAATTGCTAATCGCAAAATATGCACATATACGATGTTTATGTCCAAAGTGCGCCAGTGGTAATCAACTATTGCGCTAATGATGTTCAATACAGAAAAGCGGATAAAGTGTTATCGTATGATAAAGAGATAGCTCCAGTCTAGAAAAATTATGCAGCTGAAGCGCCTGTTGTAATAGAAAGAGTAGATTGCTAATTAGGCACACATGATCGTGCTCAAGTATTGGTTCGTTTATCATCTATCAATTCGATAACATGTGGTACGGCGAGGGAAGGATATTAATAAAATCACAAATTTAGTTTAGCCGGACTCTTAATGCGATGAAGTATGTGTTATGTTCGTTATGATTGGCTATCTAATCATAAAGTCAAGTTCCGATGAGGGCTGCGAAGCCAAAGCTCCTATTTCATACAAGTCTGCTGGAATAATATTTGAACTTTCTCTAGTATCCATTAAGTAACATTAAAGCTAACCACCTTTGCATAAATATTTAATTTCAATGCAAAACGACGAAAGGTAATGTTTGAAAGTATTTGTAAACGTTACCTCTTAGCAAATTTTCGATATCCTAGAATGCAAACTTTCTCATTCAAATCCAACTATTCAACATAAACATAGTTTATTTCAATGCAAAACCATCGTCAATCGACCTACTAAAGCCATCTGAGCCACCCTAGCTGATACCACGCTGGTTTGTGTGTACAATTTTAATGCTCGTTTCAACATTTCCGCAACCCATTTCAGTGTTTACCATTTCGTACGTTGCAACTGTTTTAGTAATTTTTCTTTAGCATGAAGCAAGTGCACTCAGATGGGAGGATGATTGTACTCGTGAAGTGAAGGGAAGGGAGCAGTCTGGACTGTGACAGTAGCATTGAATCATTTGTCTGAGTAAACAGATTTTTAAATTGAATCCTCGGCCAAATTTGCAAGCTATACTCGGTTGCGCTTCCTAGTGTAATGCGCTGAGTATTGCTTCGCCAACAGATCCTTGAAACCGCCTGCACAATCCTGATAGGCTGAAGGCAGACGGCTATGGCAGCTGTATAACTCGTTCGTGGGAAAACAGACAGAATTTGTGAAGGAAGAGTTCATTTGGTTTTCCAGTCGCGTCGTCAAACATCTCCAAAGAAGAAGGTGACAAAAAACGATAAAAATTAATCTGAATTTATCTTTCTTCTCCCGTGTCAGGTATGTGATTTGCAATTTAATGGTGCCCAATCTTCGAGTGGATAATGAGCAAAATTGCCGTAACCACGCCACCCGTCGTCGGCGACGTGTATACTAAGCATATGTTGGACAATTCACACGTACAGACCTTTCAGGGTTACATGAAGACACGTCTCGTACTTTTTGTTAGACCTAATTACTCATATCTTTTCTGTAAAACTGAAATGCAAATCATAAAATTAAGCTATACAACGTAATACTATATATGTCTCAAAATGAATCGAAGTGCAAAACGATATCGATTAGAAACTATATCATCATGTTTCAGCTCTCGAGAAAAAAAAAAGAATGAAAAGAAAGTGCGCTGAATGAAACGCGATTATTCTTAATGCAAATAATCACATCCTGTTAGCCATTTGATGGACAGCAGACGGAAGCTCGAATTTTGCACTCCAGTTTGATTGCTTTCTGTACCTTTTCCTTTCACAAAATCGATAAAGTCATTCACTGGCGGCCCTAGTAGACGGCATCCGTGGTGCCAAAGTTTCAGCTTAACCATATATAATATAACACTGATCAGAGTAAAGCCAGTGGATAATGAAGGAAATTGGAAAGCACATTACCGAATCCCTATCGCACCCTTTAGTCCTGCCCGTCCGAAAAGATGGTTTACTCCTTGTTTTATGCGCTTACACCCCGAGAATTCCACGCTGTCTCATTGGATCGGTCAGAAAGTATTGAAAATGGGATCTTCTATGCAACTGTTCGTGTGTCAGAGTGCTTCATCTTCATCATCATCGTCACCGTTGTCATTATCTCTGGTTTTTGTCAGTTTTTACATCCGAGTCAATGAATTTGGACGGCTAAAGTGATTGTTCGATTTTGAGAGTAATGGTACATGACGCTTTGGTGCAAAGAAGGTTCTGAAGCAATTGTGTGCGACAAAGAAGGTAATATCTATACATTTATGATTTAAAATATGTTTAGTGTGCTTCTTTTAATGATCGTTATTGTTTCGATTCTTCTGCCTCGTATTTTAATTAGCTCTGTAAGCACAGTTTTCTAAAGCTTTCAAACTTCTGAGCCTATCTTCGGCAGAATTTGTTGAGATAAAAAACCTTTCATATACAACTAAAGTCATCTTTTTGAATTATGTACTCATAAATAAAAATCGAAATGAATTTTTATACATGAAATTAAAAGAATTTGTTTGCTCATATAATTAAAACCGAGCAAAACGTGTTTAAAGAAGACCTATTCGATACTTACCTACTATCCAAGTGAAAATAAAAAGTTCAAATCGGTTAAATCGCTGTCAAGCAACTCAGGGGAAATGATTATTCGGTAACGAAGACAAAGATAAATAAAATATCAAATTCATCACAATGGATACGCATGGTGAATTGTCCCCGAACGTACCCGGAATCAACTATTGCATATTATATTTTAAATGAACTCGTGCCCTATTACCAACACAACATTGACGAATCTATGCTTAAAGAAAATTAACTCTTCATTTCAACAACAGCCAAACTAACTGTGTCATTGCGACGAAATTCACTTATCATTATCGTTTTCCGATGAACGCTTCGGAAATCTGCAATTGCGAAATTCTATTGTTGTACCGCTTTCCTTTCTAAGGAAGTAGCTTGGGCAATCAAGAGGAAAATATTTGGACAAAGAGCACCTGGTTCTTATCTGTTTTCATGCTTTGCTGATTTTAGAGTACTTAAAATTTATGATATTCAATCCCTTGTAAGCAGAGGAAACAATCATAGTACTTCTATCAACACTGCTCTCACAACTAGTAGAACAAAAACGTCAAAGCGTTTGTTTCGAAATATCCCTTCGCAATAATTATTTCGTGCCCAAAATTACAATTTCAAATTACAATCGCGCTGGTACGGAATTTCTGCAACTGCTGAAAACCACCTGTCATCGGGCTGTTACGTAGCCGGCAAACGACACACAAGTGGGTTTTCCCACTGGACCGCAATATCGTCCGTTTCAGTTCACATTAATAATTGTCTGCTAGCAGTGAAATGTGCAATTAATCGATGACGGATTTTCCAACAGAGAGCACTCAAAATGAGAGGAAAAACGAATGCCTTTAGTTCGGAATTTCCATGCAATGCACCTGATGAATGCCAGGTAGGTACGCCTCCGGGCGGTAATGATAATGATTATGATGCATACCTACTGTGCAAAACAGAATGGACTCGGATGAGATTTATCTGATTTTTATCGTTCTAATAGAAATTGAAATAACAAAGACAGCTTTGATTCCACCGTTATCGTAATATAAACGTTTAAAATTCCACGCGTAGTGTATCGACATTTCAATAATTCGATACTGAATCCGGAAATGTAAGAATTAAAATTAAAGCATTGCACAGCTAGATATAAAGTTTTGTAGTTTGTATATAGAGTTCTGTAGCTTCATATAGATTTCTGTAGACTCTAACCATGTTTAAGAGAATCACCAAAAAAACCATAGTCAATCTCAACTGAATATAGTTTATAATCTTCCATGAGCAGATGATATGTTATATATCCAAACTAAAATGTATATGAATAACAGGGAGGAATTTATTTTCAAACCCAGATCAATTCTCTTAGCGCATGTTGTGTTCTCTACTATATTTGTACCATATGAAACATTTGAAAAAATCAATTTATTTATGCATATATACCAGTGGTTCCCAATCGGTGGTCCGAGGCCGGCAAGAAGGCCGTAAAGGCCATTTTGAATTTGACAGGTGATTGATATATCGTTTGTAAACCTCTGTGAGAATTGATTTCAACCCTTCTGGAAATTAGGACTAAGACATGGAAAGTTACAACGTATAGCGCGGCATGAGACTGACAAACATTACAAAACTTGTGTCTTAAATGCTTTGAAGGAGACGCGTGACTGTTTGTGCTTCACAAAGCGATCGCGGAGGTCTTTGTAATTAGCATAGGGGCCACAAAGCCAAATGAGTTTGGGAACCATTGGTGTACACAGACATGTAAGCAACGAAATATTCGTTTTTGGTAAGTTTTGTTACAAAACTTCATGAAAAATCAAAATTACAGCAATGCACTACACAAGCTTCTCGAATTCGAAACTCGGAAATACAATAACACACCTCTTTTCAAATAAGAGTAATTCCATGAAAAAATTCCCAATTTTAATCTGATGTTTCTATGGACGTCAGTTTTTGCTATCAGTAATTTTCGAAATCGCGTCTAATTTCAAAAAACGGCTTAGGAGCCATCCACATACCACATGGACAGTTTTGGGGGGGGGGTCTGTGTAATGTCCACGGTCCATACAAAATTTTTAGAATTGAATGGGCAGTTGTCCACGGGAGGGGGGGGGGTCAAATCGAGAAAAATCTGTCCACGTTGTATGTGGGTGGCCCCTTATGTGAAAATACTATAACTTCAAGTAACGGGTGACAACGACAGACAACTAATTGTTTTTAATTTTTTGAGGTTCTCTTACTCAACAACAAATACGCTCAAAGAGCAATGAGAGTATGTATATGTCAGCTTTCTCCTCTTTATGCCAGCGTTTTGACGTAGAACTACGTTTCTCAAGAAGGGACGTTACATAGGAGTGTAAAATGAAAATCTTAAAACGGTAAATAGAAAAAATATGTTTAAATTTAAATGCTTATAAGTCGGTTAGTTTTCACAGGATTTCCTTCTTTCTTACAGTAATGGATTTAAAAATCATTTTTGCAACCACCCAATCGCAGAAAATTTAAATTTGATAATTCGAACTAGTGCACTATTGAAAATTGTCAAGTCTTGTTGAAACACAAATGTCATCCTCTGATTGGTCGCTTAATGCTTGCCTTCCGTAATACATTCGACTGAATATTATACCTAGTTAAGCGTGGTACGCAGCTGAAAAGGAAAGAGGTTCACGAAAATTTACTCTTTTTACAAAAAGGAATTTTGCAGCTGATAATGCTTCACAGTAACGATATCTGACGTCAGTGAGCGCATGATTTTTGCTTTTTTTTATCGTAAAACACTTTTTTACCAAAACGCGACGATCTGCCTGACTCTTTCAGTACCTGAATAATGTCAGTGCTCATTATTCCGCGCAAGAACAAGTGACATTTCGCTTCACAGCAGTGTTCACACAAAGTGAATTTTGTTTTCCCTCTCGGTTTCTGATTTTTTTTGGCTGCGTACTACATGAGAAGAAATTTCATTGCCTGATTCAGTGCCCTTATGTTACATGGGATTGAGACAGGAAAATGAATTTCTTTTTGAACTGCATACTGCGCTTTAACCGGGAGTGCACTTTTTGGGCTATATAAGAACCTGCTTCTGCTCAAACAAGTTGTTTTACTTTTGGATGGTGCGTCCGTCGGATATTCAGCAACACCGAGTGCTAACATCTGTAGTAGCAGCGGTAGCCAGCAGTGGCATCGGTGTCGACAGCGATATTTCCTCCGGTGAAACTTTGCCTTGTTTTGGCAACTCAAGCTTTCTGGGCCCTGGCAATCATAATCTGCCGGCCGTGTCTAGTTTTCAGTGTGAAACCAAGGTTGCACATCAATTTTGGGGTGCTTTTTCGCCGCGTGCCGATAACTCGCTCCACAAGTACAGAGAGACTATATTCAGTGCAATATTCAGTCAATATTCGTGGTGAATATTATGATATTCACCGCGAATATTGGGTGAACATCCCATTGAATATGGGCTCTCACACTTTAGGCATAGAAGTTAGAGCATTGTTTTCTTCAACAAACTTGTAGCATTACTTAAGGACTACAAGTTTGTCATACATCGTTTCTCAAAATTGTACTTGTGGAGCGAGCTATCGGCACACGGCCAATTGAATGGAATTAACACCCCAAAATTGAATATGCAACCTTGGTGAAAACAGCTTTGTGCCTTATTCTAACTGAACTGCACAAAAACTTTGGCAAAAAGTTCCAGGTCAATCATTTTAAAAGCGAGAATCTGCCGGTTTCAACTGAGTACAATTTCCTGCAAATCTCAACCACAATTTACCAGGAAGATAGTGGAAGACCGGCCTAAGTAAGGAACTTTGTTCTTCTTGTTGTGTTATTATTATGTTCCGTTTTTTTTTATTATTATAATTGTTACGATTATTATTGTTATTATCAATATTTTTATTATTATCATCATTGTTTTTCAGCATAGTAAACTCAACAAACAAACAGATGCACATACATTTACACACACACACGCACTCACACTTACACACACTTATTAACCTTCAGAGATCCTTGCCTTTCCTTATCCTTCGGCAGTTAACTGACTAGTTATAACTCAGGGGTCTTGCCAAGATGCTACCCTAACAAGACAGTATTTTTGCAACTTGCCCAGGGTTATTCTAGTTATTCACACAGAATTTAATTGACCAGCTGGTTACTGAGGCTGTGATGCCAATCCTCTTATCACTGGTATAGCATGAATGGTGCCTCATAACACCAGTGACCCGGCCCTTTGCCCCCTTCTATACCTCACAAATACAAATACAAAAAAGATATTGTTTTTGGCACATTTTGCATGTGTAGGATAAGTACAACGATACACCGTGCCCCAGTGCTGAGTCGAGAAAATTTCCAGCTCGAAAAGATCCTCGACTCGATCGGGAATCGAACCCGATATCACAACCGTGTGGGAGAGCTAGCCGACCGACATCGCTAACCACAGAACCACGGGGACCACTACCCGAGCAGCACTTGCAACATGTTTTCAAATGAGACTACTACTTTTCCATATTCCGCATGATTAACACTGCAAATCCACTGAGCAAGGTTTTCTAAACTATCGTTTCCCGAAACATTGTTTATAATTTGGCGAGTTTGAATCATAAAATTTCTTTTACAACACTTTACAACAAGGCGCGTCAATATAGGCTCCACCTCCTGCGCTTTTTCGGTTATTTACAAGTTGAATAAAAGTAACGGATGCGATTTATTACAATCTCTGAATGCTGCATTGAGAGTTGCATTTGCTTCATTGCAACAATGCGTGCTGCTTGGGTAATGATACACACGCTGTACGGATTTCGATTCAAGCAATTAACAAGAATCAAAATCCGTACGGCACAGTTTTTGTTGAATAAATACAATTTACACTATTTACCAGACAATATACAGCTCGAAAATGACAAATACTTACCTTTTCCATCAATTTCAAAAAGATCCACATAGTAAAACACTTATATCCCACTTGAAAATCGTTTTTATCTGGAGAACGTTTCCTTAGTAAATTCACTAACGATACAACGAAATAACAACTGAAACCGATACACGATTGGTTTTTTATTTTTAATATTTTTATTGCATGGCCTACTGGCGCATAGTTTGATTTAACAGAAGGCCAACAGCTCAACGGATATGTACATGTAATTATCACATGAATTTTCATTGTTATAATGCTTTAAACTGAAGAGAAACATCAAGGTGTACGGATTTCGATACTGTACGGGTTTCGATCCAGCACGGTAAATATAGCAGTAGAAAAATCCCAAAATTTTAGTTGTCACCGATTATCAATAAGTTCTGTATATTAGTACCGATTTCTAAACTCTAAAGAAATGAACATAGATTTATGGTATTTCGGCATGCAGTATTTCCGTATAATTGAAAACAGGTAGGAACAACGAGGACATGTAGTTAGAGTCAATGTAAACTTTAACAAGCTGTATTTTAACAAGTCATACTGAAACATGTAATCAATCCGCGAAAATATTTCCATTCAACAATAATGTTGCAATCATATAAATTGACTGAATATCTACAAGTTGTGTGCTTAAAAATATCACAGATCAATACTTAGCGCTCCATTTCTATTTTAAACGATAACGTATTGGAAATTCAACATGCTAATAACAGTATTCCTTTCATAAATTACTTTTCAGAACCACAGACGACGTTGAAAAATCGTTGGAGCTGCTCGATAAGGTCCTGTCCGAGTTCGAAGACGAACAAGAGGTAGCACACGCTCCGGTGGAACCGGACAGCCCATCACAGGGTCATCAGTCAGAGGATGATGGGTACATGAGCATGAATGGCCGCAGGTGAGTAGAGCTGCAGTGGAAATACTTTTAGTTGAATGGAGTCATTACACTAATTACGAGTTATACAATTCCCGGTATGACCGGACCATCATTAACCAGTTTACAATGTACTGCATTACTGAAATGTACTGCATTACTGAACGTAGAGAAACTTTTTTCTCTTCATTAAACAGTGCATTGAAACTTTTACCCAACTTGATTTAAATACAATCAAGAGTTAGCTGCGAGTTAGATATCTTTATATTTCTATACATTTATTTTCAATCAGAACCCAGCTAGTATTGAAAATTTTATTTTAACAGATCAAAGTCATTTATGTAGTAAGTTGATTTTGATTCTGACCATCAATAATTGACGAAAACTAAGAATATTCGTCTGAAAAATGTATGCAGACGTCAATAACAAACCTCCCATGACCCTGTTTTGAAAACTATTTATAAAGACTTACAAAAAGATATTAAACATATGTCCAAATTGTTTTCGCGGTTTAGCTACACTCGGACTACACTTTTTACCCTGTAACTGTTTTTTTCACTTTCTGGACTACACCCGAAAGAAGCAGAGTGTACTTTTGGGAGTTACTAGCATATTCACACGTATGTGTCAAAACTGGTTCGTTTTTTTTTAAACTGCAAAGTGTAGTCCGGGACGGTGTAGCTACACCGCGAAATTGAATTCTACAAAAGAACCACTCATTCGATACCAACATTTTATGACTAAAGACGAAGAATTCAAACCATATTCTAAACACTTTTGGAAGCTATCGAAAATTCTTAAAAAACCTTTAAAACCTATTCAAGACCATTTGCCTGCAACCATCGAACGAAAATCTTAAAAAATTGCTCATGAGTTTGAGAGTGTTCGTGTTATAAATTTAAATTTTGTATTAGATCGATTATTTGGAATTTCAAGAATATATAATATAAAGCGCCTGCTGACGATACGATCTTTAACGTTTTAAATAAAGATCTCCCTGAGAGCTAAATGCAATTTTTAGTAAAAAGTTTCATTGTTCCAAAATTGCATATTTTCTCAAATTAGGACTAAATGCCCCAGTTTTGATACCGGTTGAGAATCCCGCTGAGGTTTCAAGTTATCGACCAATTTCGGGACAGATTTGTCATTTCTAGATAAACATTTCAAAAGGTTCTATCTGCTTTTATTGTTTTTCCGAAGGGTCTTTTCATTTTGGTAATGGTTTAGCTCTAGTGACTCTCCCAAGCGTGGTTTCCGTTCAGAAGGCAAGAGTGATCCTTCCGCTATCAACTTGTACAAATAACGCGTCATAAAATGTGTTTCATGAGTTGTGGTGATTGAATGAAAGTGATCGATCAAAAAATCGATCAAAGCAGATTGGACCTTCTGAAATGTTTCACTAGATTTGGTTTTTTATATTTCAAATTCCTATCCACGAGGACGCATGGTTATTTACACAATCATACAATACCAGGCATGTCCATTTGATCGAACTCAGATATTGATTTAACATATTTTCATCTCTTCTTAAGTATAGGAAACTTTCAGTTGTTTCATCTTTATGCTTTAATGATGAAACTGGTTTTGTACACACTCATGAAAAAGAGAAAAACGCCTACTATGTACAAAACATACCTAGCTTCATCCTGCGTTTGAATGGTATAAACAGTAGCACCAGCCAATCATACACTGAAAATATTTTTTCGTTATTCTCTGCACGCACATTTCGTAAACATGAAATTCGTAGATTGTACAGCACTTTTGCTGGATGTATAGAACATTCGTACTGCAAGTTTTCGAATAGAATTGCAACTTTACGCATAATTTGTACAATTCACGAATGTACTTTCATACGAACGTGGATAACAACGAACAAAAAAAAAACGGGAGCACGAGTATTTACTTGAACGAAATTTTTGTGTTTTGTTATTTTTGATTTCGTATAATGTACATGTTACTGCGTAAGCTTACTAATTTTTCGTACTATTTACATTATGCAGCGTTTGTTTGTACGATTGATTGCGTTTATTTCTTAAACCTTTCGTTACGTATACGAGTAGAGATCTGCAACCATTTTGACAGTTCTGACGAAAGTATGTACCTTCATATTTAATACTCATTAAAGATATACCACACTGCAAATATTTTTTCGTTATTCCACTCACGCACATTACGTAAACATGGATTTCGTAGAGTGTACAGCACTTTTGTTGATTTTATAGAACATTCGTATTGCAAGTTATCGAATAGAATTGCAACTTACGCATAATTTGTCCAATTCACGAATATACTTTCGTATGAACGTGGATAACAACGAGTAATTACTTGAAGGTGTTCTGTGATTTTTGATTTCGTATAAACAGAGCTGGTAGCCACATGGTTACAGAGTCCGCTTTGATAAGCAGATGGACGTGAGTTCCACTCCTTAACACTTGGTCCGAATCCGTTGCTTTCCCACGATGAGGTAGAGAACATTTATTCGTTTCTGAAACAACATCACTTTCGCATCGATAGGACCGCCGCGATACATATAATACCCTTCGCTCAGGTTTCGTATTGAAATAACTTTCGTGAACATTTGTACGTCTCTGGGGTTAAGTTGGAAGGCGCGCGTCGTCGCTCTCTCGCAATCGATAGAACTAGAATCGCGTTGTGGCAAACCGGTGATGATCAATCAAGCTCCTTCAAGTTCTCTCTTTCTCTCTTTTATTTTTGATTTCGTATAATGTATACATTATTGCGTAAGCTTACTAAGTTTTCGTACTATATACATTATGCAGCGTTCTTTGTACGAATTATTTGCGTAAACTTATTAATTTTTCGTACTATTTACATAATGCGGCGTTCTTTGTACGAATTACTTGCGTGAGCTTACTAATGTAGCCTTTTTTTGTACGATTGATTGCGTTTATTTTAAAACCTTTCATTACATATACGAATATAAATCTGTAACAGTTTTGACAGTTCTGACGAAAGTACCTTCATATTTATTACGCATTGGTTTCGTTGCAGAAAACAACAAAAGGT
The DNA here is from genome assembly GCF_029784165.1 of Wyeomyia smithii. Taxonomy (NCBI): domain Eukaryota; kingdom Metazoa; phylum Arthropoda; class Insecta; order Diptera; family Culicidae; genus Wyeomyia; species Wyeomyia smithii. The sequence continues at coordinate 127,669,733 of NC_073696.1, read as the reverse complement.
TTTGTACATAAAACATACGTTTTCGTGGAATAAACTAAAATATATTTTCAGTGTACACTCACTTATTACAGGATAAACCTTATTACGATCTGTCATCTCCGATCAATTTATTTCCAATTTCACATTACGCCAACATATCCTACGTCTATGCTCCTGCTAGAAATTTCACCGACGTCATTTCGCGCTTACGGCATGTAATAACTATCATATAAGCCAATCTCAAGTTCATACCTGTACTACAAGTATATAAGGTTCAATTCAGTCATCTGACAACTATTACTGTGATAATAAAATCTGCTTCGGCAGAGACGTAACTAAAATGATGGATATGAATCCGCAAATACTAACGTTTGCATCAACTCTGTATACCAATTCAGAATGGAAGCCTTACATCCTGCCGCTAGAGTCAGAGTTTTTGTTTCAACGGTTGGATTGCTGATGGTGATATACCGGTGAAGATTGAGTTCATACTGTCTATATACATACACACCAAGCATAGCCACAGCAAAAACGAAACGAAACGTAATCGACAAGGCACTTCCACATACAAATACTTGCCGACCGCTGTCGTTTGACTGTTTATGTTTACCTTTATCCAATTGCGCTTTCAAGCTCTTTCCCCTTCCTTTTCTAGGGCAAAATTCGTACCTGATTTTCAACCGACTGACGAAGCAAATGTACCCTCGCCACCACTTCCGGTGCCACCGGACGGTAAATACTCACCGCCATCGCCCGAGGAAGCAGAACGAATCATTTCCAATTTGCTACCAAGGTATGACTATGTTTTATTATATGCTATGTTACGTCTAACTGTAGATACAGCAGACAAAAAATCAAGACGCGTCTGTCTAGTGCTATTTGCATTTTCCGGCTTGTTAAGTAAACTGCCAGCGAAGCAACGATAACTGATGTTTTTCTTGCCTATACAAGCCATTTGACGGCGTTTTTCTCCTAAAAGTGCGCTTCGAACATACCAGCAGCAGTCAAAAACCATCATTGTGGAATATGCAGAATAAACAGTCCATTGCTCTTGCAATCTTGGCCACTTCTCAAAAACTTTGATTTCCGTCGTTGTAACGCATAACACAGCAATTTCACACAAAAACCACCAGCAAATTCCAGAAACCTACAAGCAACTCATAATGCGTCTCCATAAATTTGTAAATTCCTTCACGCATACTGGCAGTTTAGAAAGAAAAAACGAATCCGCTGAAATCCTATACAAATCAAACAACAAACATTAAAGGGCAAGCCCCAGTCAAATTAGCAGTTACTTCCGGTCGCTGTTCAACGCTGCCACAGCAACGTAGCAACTCCCCACCGGCAATAAACCGTGATCTCAATCACAATAGAGCAATCATTGACAATAGTTATAGCCGCTATCGTGACAAAGTCATATCAAATTACTCTGCAATCAGTACAGTGGTGAAGCGCGCGTTTTTATGGCTGCAAGAATCCAACACTCCAACACAGCCTGTGCGACGCTAATATTATGCCGACGTTTAACTAGGAGACGAAAGACCAGTCGAGCAGAATAAAATAAACACATTTATTCCTGCTAGGTTTCATGTTTACGTGCATGTATGTATTTATTTGTCCTGTCGTCATATCGAAAAGGCAGACGTAAAAAGAGGCACACGTTATGATCCCTTCTAACCCATTTTCCCTTACGTCATCACAGGTGGTGCAAAACCGCCTGTTGGATAATATTTTCTCAATGACTTTTCAACCCATTTATGTATGGGTTGACTTTTTACTCGCTGGCAAGCTATACAAGCTTTGCTGTTGATAGGAGAGATTGTAAATATATACACGAGAACATACATGTCATGCGGAGATAAGTTAGATGAATGAGATTTCATTTTTACTGGCTAGCTGTCTGTGGGGCGCACACCCTACAGAGACACACTATTTATTATATCGTACATGCATAATCTATGCTTAGCGATTTGATTTCAAGTATGCAGATTGATCAGCTAGGTTTCGATTAAATGTTCAAGCTGCTAGATTTTGTTACAACACAATCATACCTTTTTCAAACCATAACATAACTCCTTGTACACGGTCTAATTTTTTTTCATCACCTCTACAATATGGTAGCTTACCATATATGTGTAGTACCTTCCAGTTGGTCTTGAGATACGGTGCTTGCCTAACAAGCCAGTCGTCGTAGGTCCGAGTCTCGACTCGGGAGAGACTGTTAGTGCCAGCAGGATCGTAGCGCTATTCCCCTAATTGCTCGGTATATTAAATAGTTGCAAAGTCTGTGTATAATAAACAGAAAGTCATGTTCCGGTTCGGGATGTAGCACCAAGGCTTTGCTTTGCTCTACAGCTTTCTCTAGTGACTTCATACTGAGGGTTTCCTATTAGATGGTGATTCAAAAAAACTTGAGATATTTCTTCAAATCACCATCTAACAGGAAGTGTTTGGTATGACGTCAAAGGTTTTGGGAAGAACTTTTTTAGTGTTTTTACACTTGGTAAAGTATTTTTACAATTTTTTTTTCAATTCCTAGTCTATCACAGCGGTTCTCAACCTGGGGTACGCGTACCCCTAGGGGTACGCGAAAGTCTTCAAGGAATACACAAAAGAAAAATCAGTAATAGCGGACAAAGCAATTTTTCTTTATAATATTATTTGTTTCTCAACCTTGCTCTTGAAACTTGACTGTAGCAATCAAACAAGCCATAGTTCAATTTGTAACCTGAACTAGACTACCACAACATGATCTACCACTTCTCTTTCCCACTCTGCGAGAAAATTCCATGTCAGGGGCTACAATTGATTTGGAACATATCGCCAAGAGGTACGCGGACAAAAACATGTTGAATACAGCTGGTCTATTAGTTTGTGATATAAACCGGTCCAACATTCCTAGGAGTTTTAGAATCGAGTGGACAAAACCTCCTGGGTGGGACTACAATACCCACATATTGGCAGTGATGTTTAAAATCTATTTTATTGGAATATTTTCTCGGTTACTTTTATAACTAATCTGTCTTACCATTGTAATTGTAACTTTGTTTTGTAACTATTTCAAATTGTGAGGGGTAATGGCGAATTCTGCTCGATCGATGCGTCCTCCGACTAATAATTCGATCTTTGTGTTGTCTGTTTTTTTGTATCTTTTATTGAGCTGTTCGATGATAACCAAATATACGCTGAACGTTACTGCCTTCTAAAAGCTACAGTTTTTTGGATATTGAAAAAAAAAACTTATTTTAAGAACTATAAAACAAGAGGAGTTAGAAGAAAAGTGTCTTCGGCAAAGTTTTCCGTAACAATATTATCTACAACTTTGCTGAGAACATCATTTCTCTAAAATACAAGACTACAAAGTTAGACTTTTCAGCGCCATAAGCAGCGAACTTCCGAATTAAAACTTGTTGTCTATGTCTGGGCCTTTTCATATAATAAATTGCTGCTGAAGATTACTTACCTTACCAAACAGTCCCAAGCCTTGGTGTGACCTGTGCTGTACGTGAGAGTCGTCTCCATTCCACTCGGTCCATGACTGCAGTTCGCCAACTCTGCAGTCTTCTTAAAGTCCGTAGATCGTCTTCCACCTGATCGATAAACCTTGCCCGGTATGCACCTCTCCGTCTCGTCTCTGACGGATTGGTTTCAAAAACCATCTTTACCGGGCTGTCGTCCGACAACCTTACAACATGCCCAGCGCACCGCAACCTACTGATCTTAGCGGTGTGGACGACAAATGGCTCTCCAAGCAGCTCCTGCAGTTCGTGCTTAATTCGCCTGCTATAAGTTCTTTTCCCCATCTACAGTCCAGCGAAGATTGTACGCAACACCTTCCGCTCGATGCACGCAAGAGCGCGTTGGTCCTCTACAAGCATAGTCCATGTCTCATTCCCGTAGAGGACTACCGGTCTGATCAGCGTCTTGTAGATGCTTAACTTGGTGCGGCGACGAATTCAACTTGATCGGAGGGTCTTCCGGAGACCAAAATATACACGGCTTACTACCATAATGCGCCGATGAATTTCTCTGCTGGTATCGTTGTCGGCAGTTACCAGTGAGCCCAGGTACACAAACTCATCGATAACTTCGATTTCATCACCACCAACTTGAACTCGAGGTGGGAGATTAGCACTGTCTTCTCGTGAACCCCTACCTTTCATGCACCTTGTCTTCGATGCATTGATGACCAGTCCAACCCGTTTGGCTTCGGCCTTTAGTCCGATGTACGTATTCGCCATCTTCACAAAGGTCCGAGCCACAATGTCGATATCGTAGGTGAAGCCAAACAGTTGAACCGACTTTTGGAATTTCGTGCCACTCTTTTTAATCCCCGCTCTGCTACTGCCACCTTTCTGGGCAATGTTAAACAGTAGGCACGAAAGACGAACACCTTGCCTTAAACCTCTTCAGGTTTCGAAGGGGCTCGAGAGTGCCCCCGATACTCGAACTACACACATTACTCGATCCATCGTCGCTTTGACCAACCGCGTTAGTTTGTCCGGTCGCGCATGATTTGCCATAGCTGGTCTCGATCGATTGCGTCGTATGCCGATTTGTGATCGATGAATAAGTGGTGTGTGGGCACGTTGTATTTGCGGCATTTCTGCATAACCTGCCGAGCCGGGAATATCCGATCCGTGGTGGCGCGGGCACCCATGAATCCCGCCTGGTAATGCCGAACTGCTTCGCAAATGGTGATAGTCGACGGCAGAGTATTTGGGAGAGTACCTTGTAGGCGGCATTCAGCAGAGTGCCCGGTGATTGTAGCACTCCAGCTTGTCGCCCTTTTTCTAGTAGGACACACAATACCTTCCATTTACTTCTTCCTGACAAATCTTGATAATGACCCAGTGCACGGCTCTAGCCAGTGTTTCTCCACCGTATTTCAAAAGCTCGCTGGGAAGTTGGTCCACTCCAGCAGTTTTGTTTTTCAGCCGACAAATCTCCTCCTCAACCTCCAGGAGAATGGGGGGCTGGAATCCTTTTGTCTTCTGCTCGTGCGCCAAGATCAGTTGCCATTCCGTCCACGGCCGTTCAGATGCTCATCCAAGTGCTTCTTCCACCTTCCGATCACCTCACATTCGTCCGTAAGGAGGTTGCCGTCAGAGCTCTTCCCCATAACGGATTGCGCCACGTAGTCTTAGCGGGAGTTGTTTAGTTTTCTCGTAGAACTTCCGAATGTCGTTAGCTTGGTACAGCTCTTCCATTACTACGCGATCTTCTCTTGTTGGCGCTTCTTCCTTCAGATAACTGAGTTTCGGATGTTCCGTGCTAGTCGGTATTGTTCCACGTTTGCTCTCGTACGTAGTTGCAACATTCTCGCTCATGCTGCGTTTGTTATGTTCTTCCCGACTCAGTCAAACTAAACGTTTTTATAATCTGGAGCCCTTGCATCTAATAGTGCTACAACAGTGCTACCTAGCCATTTTCAACAGTAGCTGTACCAAGCTGCTCTTCCGTGGGTAGCGCTGCCTCCAGCTATATTCCGTATTCCTGTGCAATTTCGGCGTTCGGCAGCTGCTCAATATTTGGTCACTGCGTTGGATTTCGGCGGGTATTATACACCGCCGAGAGCTTTGAGCGCATGCTACTAGATGGTGGTTCGAATCGTCGCCGAAAACGTCGGAGAAAAATCTGCCGTCTATTAGAACGTGGTCGATTTGGCCGTTATCATGAGATACGGCGTGCAGAAAGTCACCCCAACACGGGTATGTGTATCTTGTCAAGTACTATGAAGCGGGTTCTCAGCTCGCTGATTGTGCCCCAACTTTGGTAAAAAATAGCCAAAAGTTTCTGTTCTGTCCAACAAAGTTCATGCAGTTCCATGTCCCGAGTTTCTGATGGTAGTCCTTTTTTCGTTGCCTAAGCCATGCAGCTCCAATTTGTATTATTTATAACGTTATTCGTAACATATTGGTTTTCATGTTAGCCCATCCCCAACCCCCTATCTCGCCGAGAAACCATCGTGAAGGCTCTGTTTAGATTCCCACGCTGCCACCAAGACGTTGATCAGCCGCTTCTACCATGAAGATCAGATGCTGTTCTGAGCCCCGCCATCTTGGTGAACAGACGCTCGGGTTGGGAAAACATTTTCTCTACCGCCAAAGGATCAACTCACCATTTAAAGGCTATAGTAATAGTAGTAATCAACTTGATTTTGAATTCAACTGTAAAAGAAGATTTTTTTCCGTCAGTTTCATTCATCACACCTCTTATTAGCTTTACAATACAAAGGGTGACTATTATTATTTCCGTATAAACAGGATACGGAACCATCCACTTTATGTCACCGGTTAGCAGTGCGATCATTTAACTGTTTTTCTTCGATTAACATCTGTTGATTTCAGTGGAGATTTCACATCTGAACTTTTGATTGCTTTGATAAAACAAAACTTTTGCTGTCATTTCCGCTACATGCGTTGTTTTCAAACGCTCGAAAGTTATTGTTGAATGAGATATCATTTAAAGTACTTTTTTGTATTTTTTTTTCTTTCCTACATTTCAATTTTGGTATCCAATAACATTAATGCGGTTTACTGGCCGCTCGAATAAAATTTAAAAAATCTTCTGGTATAGAATCTGCTCTTAGTTACCCTTTGACTTCTGCACAACAAATCACATTTACTTTTTACAATCATAATAATTTTTCAGAATGCCACACGCAAAACTTTTCCTTATTACTTAAGAAGCAATAGCGCAAAATTGCCTTTTGGGTAACAAACCTATTACTTAAAAGGCAATAGAATTCTTCCCCAGTCGAGTAACAACACATACTGTCATATATTTAGCACGTGTTACGGGAGAACGACTATCTAATAATGGTCGTTTCAACCACATGCAAATTTTTTTCTATCGCAAAATGCTCCCTTTCCATCTCAAGTAAAAAAAAACCACACACCGTCGCATATGTTGCACATGTTAGGCCTCTGCCAGGCTGAATGCCAACGCGAGCGATCGGGCGAGATTCTTGCCGTCGGTAAATAAACAGCCGTAAGTAAAACTGTTCATTAACCTTCGGCAGAAATCTCGCCCCATCGCTCGTGTTGGCGTTCAACCTGGCAGAGGCCTTTCAAGTTTCTTCTATCTCCAATTCATCCGGTGTGCGTGTATTAGTTCGCTCGTTGTATGCATACGGAGTAGCGAAAAAATATGACAAGAGCTGCCAAGCAGCATTTTCCCCGTCATAGAGTGAGCAAACGTTGATGATTTTAAAGACTTGAAATGCGCCTTAAAATGACATCACGATCTGTAAACTGCGTTAGAGAAAAACAAAAACATTCGCTTTCTTGCAAGCTATCTACAGCACATAATCGTTGGTTCATGGAAACTTATTTGGACCTGTTTGAAAATACAAAACTTGTGCCCATCCAGAACAATATTCGCAACTTCGGCAACTCTGGTCAGACAGTATTACATATTTCCATTTCAAGTAAACACTGGGGGACGAAACGAAAGTGTTTCTAATTAGACAATTGAGGTTGACGGTATAGATTCTGATTATGAATGGATGAAAGGGACAAAAATAAACCAGATTTTTGCATCAATACAAATGTAGCGAGTGAAGTCTTGCTAACACATGCAGTGCGGTGCTTGGCTGTATGTTCTCCTGCAGAAACACATACAAGCGTGTGGCCGTCATAATTTTTGTTACTTTTAGTTGTTACTAATTGTGTATAATGCGCAGTCATAAGACACAATTAGTAATAAAAAATTGCCCTAAAGTAATAAAATGTTCCCCGTTTGCGTTGGGTGCAGGAAGGAAACCCAGCACCAGCACTTAAAATGCTTGTCACTACGCGAAAAAATGGAATCACTGCCTTATTTTGAAATATGTAGGTTATGTTATTGTCCAATCTCTTTCAAGCTCGAAACATTAGAGCTGATAGTTATCGAATCTATACCGTGTCATCACCCTAGTACCCCAAGTGCTCAAAATGCTGATCAAACAAAGACACGAAATCAAAGGAATATGTTCCGTTGCATGCTAGAACAGTATCCAAATGGAGCATTTTAATAGATTTTTGCGGTTTCTTCGGCAGACAAAACTTTTACTTCTGTGGTTTCGCTATATGCATATTGCTTGACGGCACAACTGGATACAGCACCAAACAACAAACTGATGGGCTGAAAGTGATGGGTTCATTGATTGCTAGCTTCCCACCATAAGTCGTTCCAAGAAGCTAAAAGTTTTCTTTTGTTTTCCTTCACAATCATTTTTGGCTTAGTTTTATTGTAATCAATGTGGAGTAGAAACAAACAAACGAACCATCCTTCAATTTGAATACAACTTTGTACAGACTCCATCTTTCAGAAATCATAATTATTTTGACGCAAATACGACCAACTACATACATTAACCATATAAAACAAAACATAAAATTGTTAATATTTGAAACACTTCAAAAGTCAATGTATGCCGTATAAAACATCAGTTGAAACTTCTCACTTGTTTACATATTAAGAATAGTGTACCGAGAAAATGAAAAGGTAGGCTGGCATTTTGCAAGTGTTTACTGTTATATTCATAACAGGTTTCTAGTTTGTGTATGTATTATTTACTGATAACTTTAAACATAACATAATAGTTATAAAAATAAATATGTCGCCATTTGACAAATAAGGAAGCCTCTATTAGTATTATTCGAAATAAAATTTATCATTGTAATTTGCTTACTATGGCCGACTCACAGTGTCGTTCAGTGAAAGGAAGCGCGAAGCCTTTTGTGCCTCTTAACGCCTTTTATTGCACCAACGTCAGCTTCGTTATCTCTACAGAGCATCTGTTCTGACAAGTTGATCATATCACTTCTCATATACCGATTTTCCTTCTATCCATTTTCGCATCAGACAAAGCTCGAGACATTTCTGCCGGAAGCGAAAAACTAGTTCACAACTGCCTCCCGTACTGCACCCTATGAATACACATGAATATCTGAGGCTCGACAAGCAACAGCAGGATTAAACTGCATTTTTAATCCGCCATTTGTGACTTTACTCATAGTTTTCTCGTTGAGCCTTATCTCTTACTTTTCGTTGGGTGAGAAAAACCCGTTGACATGCTGCATTGAATAAAAAAAATACATTTACTGTAACCCACAGAGTATAAAGGGCAAAATAGACTATCAAACTCGGGCTCAGTTGGTACTGAAGCTTTCGAATGAGCGAGCTTTCATAAAATAGCCAAATTAAAATTGTCAACCAAATTCCCATCATACCCCAATATCTCCCAACAGTACAAACTAAAAAAATCCGATGCCGGTGAACAATGAACTTTGTGGCACGCGAATACAATTCTCAGACTAAAAAAGAAGTGATGAATGTGCCAGCAAATATAGCAAAAACGAAACAGTATGCTGAAAATTCTAGGTAACAAGGTTCGATCTGCTGCATTTGTGTGAAAAAAAATGCATGTATAACAAGTCGAATATGGGCAGTCAGGACGTCAGGGACGTCACGAGGGAAATCCTACTGCCATCTGCCGAGCACATCGGGTAGTGTGGATTAAATATTTAAGCATATGCTTGCCTATGTCCTCTCTGGATGAATAAGCACCGCAGATTATATGTATGTATGCCGAGGCACGTCTGGTGGATCATTGAACTTTGTGTAATGTGAAAGTAGTGTTTAATAGCGCAGCAGTGCTTTTTATGCATGATAGCAATGTGTTCAGACATTCTTTACGTTTTCGTATATGGAAATGTAATGATGCAAAAACCCGAACTCGATGCTATGGATCATAAATGCCTACTTCTAGCATTTATAGCAACTTGCAATCGGGTTTTCTTTTCCGTAGAAGAAACATACTATCTGAGCAACCGGATTGATATTATTCATATGATATAAAAACCAGCTGATTTGAAAGCACAGAAAATGCGATCTACAGGAAAATATTTTAATAGTATCAATTCGAGAGCGAAAACACGAAATAATCTACACCCTGCGATGTGATTTGGCCTTTTTCATACAATCTTTATTATTTGTTCAAATGTAATCTACATACACTCCATTTTCTTTTTCTTATGTTTATTATGCACCTTTTAACTACTCGGTCATTCAGGTGCTTCGAGTATTCGATATGTTAATGTATAATATGTATAATAAGTTTCAATCAAATTAAATTCTTGTATACAAATAGATGTCCAATTTCCTAAATATATTGTATATTTTTGAATGTTTGAAATTCGATGACACTGGTCAACACAGGTTTGGTCATAGAGCTCAAACTGTAAAAAATAGGAAAGACTATAGCTTTCTAACCTTTTTTGTGAATTTTGGTGCCCCTAGCAAGCTAGGAAGTGCGTGTTTAGTAATTGCTCAGCGGACTCGTCGCTTAATTTAACACTTCATTTAAGTTGCTGAAGACTTTACACACTTCCGAGCTGGTTAAAGGCAACAAAATTCACAAGAAGGAGTAAAGAAGCTAATCTTTTATTTACTTTCAATTTCAGTTCAAGTCTTCAGAAACTTGAATGAAGTTTTGCGGTAAGCAAACGTAGAAGCGAAAGGGAAAAGTTGATGAAAGATGACTTTTAGAAAATCATCAAAATATTCATATAAAAATATTAAAAAAAAATATTTAAAACAACACACTGCTCGAATATAACGACACCTCTCACATATGAGCCGTTGCGGACCAGAGTGGTCTATGTGCCATCGAGCAAATTGTTCAGGAGAAGCAATTTTCGAAAAATCTCTGAATAAAATTCTGTTCAACGAATACTTTCAAACAAAATGTTCTAATATAAAGGTTATGAAGTGGTTTAACATTGGGATACATAAAATTAACAGTTTCTTTGCGAAATCGGTGATTTTATCTCACCAATGTACACAGACCACTCTGACTTCATATATATATTCACTGGAATCCTCGAATCGTTTCGGAACAGAGTGGTCTATGTACACAAACCTGGTAAATGACAAAGAAAATGACGGTAAATCGTATAAAATGGCTAGTGTCACATGTTATATAACACAGATAGCATGTCACATGTAAAATGGCACGTGTTACATTACATGTAACACAAGATATTACATATTACATAATATTTTACATGTTACGTTTTTCATGTTACATTGCATGTAACATGTTACATATCACGTGTGACATGTACAAAACAAGTGGCATGTTCCTTATCACATGTAATATGCTACATGTAACGTGTTACATGATAGTATTACATCGATTTATGTACATAGACCACTCTGTTTCGAAACAAAACGGCCATTCTGTTTCGGACGAATTTTCAACACGGAATAAATCAGCTTTGAAGTTCGATTTTCCGAAATTTTCTTTATCTCCCAACTTCAGCTTCTTGAGTAGATGCGGTTTATGCAAAAAACTCATTTTCGAAAAAAATGGTCTTTAGACCACTCTGGTCCGCAACGGTTCATATTTTAATTCAAATATAATTTCAAAAAACCTCAATATTCATTTTGGCTGTTATATGGTAACATAGGTCAGTTTTCCAAAAACCGAAAGTCGTCATCTTGGATTTCAAAATGGTGTCTGGAATCGATTTCACAATCGAATACACATCAGAATCAATCAAAATATACATCAGAATCGATTGGAACAATACCTAGTTTATTTAATCATTCCGCTTCTTATATATTACATACATAACTTTTCTTTAAATCATAAACCGCAGTTAAGTAGCGAAAATATATATCTTATTTGATGCGGATCGTCGTATTTTGTCGGTTAACTCTACCATAATAAGTTATTTATTCTTTACCGATAAAGTTGAAAACAATAAACCTACTTCGATACGCAATTATCTTTTATTTTTGCCAAGACAACAGCGCGGTGTTTGAATGAATCAATGAAGGAATAAAAAATGAAAAAAAAAATGACTCAATAATAAAATTTCATTTTCAAATGTCGACGCATATATAGTTGTGTGTTACGCTGTCGATGCGACGGTAAAACTCACGACGTAAAGTTCCAATAGAAATTGGAATCGTCGCGACAACACAAATTTTCTCCACCAGACGGTTTTTTTCCTATTAGATGATGCACAAATGCTTGCACGTTTCTGCATCCCAAAAACCATTTGCTCGTCTGGTGTTGCACACTAAAGAGAGAAAAACACACACTGTTTTGTGGCTTGAATGCAGGAAAAGCATATAATTTTTTTTTTCAGCAATCCCAAAGGAGAATAGTGAAAATGTTTTCTCATTCAGCAGTACATCGTGGGAAAAGCGTTTGCACTAGGCAAGACTTTGGAGTTACGATATACTAATTGAGATAATCGATAATTTGCTATATGAAGCGTAACAGAAGTATTGTAGGAAAGTCAGTTGCCCGAAAATTGGTATTAAAATTTACTACCAGTGTCTTCCTAGCAGGAAATACTGAGTTAGAGCAGAATTTATATGCAGTTTTCACCCGTCTGGATTAAGTTTCCTCTCTGAATTTGACAATCGCTTTGTTCTTCCTTGTCGCTGGAAAAAGAACCGAAACAACATTAAAAGAAGAATCCGCCCAGTTGAGATAGAAGCTTCTACAGTTGGAGGTATGCCATGTATTTTGATCGAGACGACAAAGGAATGCAGTTTGTTATTCGGTTCTAAATTTTTGAACATATTATTATTACGGATTTTTTTTTATTTAATGTGTTGCGATTATGATATAGATGTTTCTCATTTCTCATAACTCTATTTTTGCTACGAAACGTGCTTAGGACCTTGTTGTTACTAGTTACTTTGAAACTGTGGTATTACGAGCATATGATTTTTGATAGCGTAATGCAGAGAAGATTACAATAACTAAGTAACACTGGTCAACACAGGTGTGGTCCTAAAAAAATGTAAGATTGTAGGTTTTTAGCCATTCCTATGAATTTTGGTGCCCCCAGCCACTAACATTTCTCCAGAGACTTAAATGATTTTTCTCGTAAACATAACGTTGGAGCGACGAATCCGGCAAGCAATTACTATGCGAACGCTCACATAAGTTGAGGCTAGAGACACCAAAAGCGTAGGAAGATACCGGGTAGCTAGAGCTGCAGAAAAAAGACTCCATCGCCGGAAGAAACGACAGCATTGGGAGCGTATTCTTGCGGAGGAGGAAGGTTGCTTCTCCAAGCACGATACGAGAAGCTTCTAGAAAAATTGATGGAATCAGCCCCTGTAATATCCAACGATAGGGAGGGGAACCTGACTACCAATAGAACGGAGGTGGCCAAGCGTTGGAAGGAACACTTTAGTGTGCTGTTGAATGGTGAAGAAAACAGTGTAGTCGAAGGAGTAGAATAGTGATTGAGGGTGATGGCAAAGCTGTCGACCCACCATCCATGGACGAGGTGAAGAAAGCAAAGAACTGCAAAGCAGCCGGTAAGGACGGCATTCCAGCCGATCTCTTTAAAGTCAGAAGCAAACAGCTGTATCGTGCTTTACACCGGATCATGCTGAGAGTGTGGTCTGTGGGGCTGAGTGTGGGACTGTAGTAGTTATCGGGACATAACCCTTCTCAACACCGTTTACAAAATTCTCTTCCGTATTCTGTTCCATAGACTGAGGCCGTTGTCGGAGACCTTTGTTGGCGATTGCAAATGTGGTTTACAACTTGCAGGCTCACCATCTGTTTATAGACTTCAGAGCATCGAACGATACAGTTAAGAGAAATGAGTTTTGGCAAATTATGCTCGAACATGGTTTCCCAACAAAACCAATTAGACTGATACGTGCTACCCTTGAAGGCTCTACATTATGCGTCAGGATAGCCAGTGAGATATAGGACTCCTTCGTGACGTTAGATGGTTTGAAGCAGGGAGACGGGCTGTCAAACTTGTTGTTACCATCGCATTGAAGGGTGCTATACGGAGGGCTGGCGTGCAAAGAAGCGGCACCATCATTGCAAAGTCTCACATGCTTCTAGGTTTTGCGGACGTAATCGACATCATTGGTATCAACCGTAGAGCAGTGGAAGAGGCCTTCGGACCTCTCAAGAGGGAAGCTGCGAGAATAGGGCTCATCATTAACTCTAGCAAAACGAAACGCATGGTGGCTGCTAGAGAGCGTGGTAGTCCGACGGATTTTGTGCTGAGTTGACTTTTGAAGTAGTTGACGAATTTGTTTACCTGGGTATATCAGTGACACGTGACAACGAGGTTAGCCGTGAGATAAAGAGAGGGATATCAGCTGCAAACAAGGCCTTATACGGATTATGTAAGCAGCTGAGGTCCTGCAGCCTGCAAACCCGTACTAAACTTGCACTCTACAAAACACTAATCCTTTCTTTGGCGCTCTACGGCCATGAAGCATGGACGTTGGAAGAGGCCGATCGGCGAGCTCTTGGTGTTTTTTTGCGTTCAATCCTTGGCGGCAAACTAAAAAATGTTGTTTGGCGTAGGTGCATGAATTATGAAGTGTACCAGATGTTCAAATCGGTGGATATAGTTAAGCGGATAAAACACGGCAGGTTGCAAAGGGCATGTAGCTATAATGCCGGAAGAACGGCCAGCAAAGACTATATTTAGCAGAAATCCCGATAGAGGCCGTTGACTTCGAGGTAGGCTCCGCACTCGTTAGATGTGTGCTGTCGACGAGGATGCCCACGAAATAGTTATTAGAGGAGATTGGAGGATAGCCCAAGACCGAGTGACATGGCGACGTATTCTGGACTCGGCATTGGATCGACAATCGGTCTGTGGCCGTAAAAGTAAAGTAAGTAAGGAGCACCAAAATTCACAGGAATGGGTTAAGAGCTATGGTCTTTCTGGGGCAGCACTTTTTTCGCTTTTCTCGACCAGTGTAATCTCTTGAATTTCGAACACAGCGGCAAAACAAATAAAACTATCTCAGTAAATTGCAAAATTCGTTCTTTGACATTTTTACAGGTTGTGGTTTCTTGTTTGCAGTGCACAAATCATTAGATTCAATAAAGCATGTTTTGACGTAGAACTACGACTTTAACTAAGGTTTATAGAGGTGTTAAAGGAAATATAAAATCGGAACAGGGAACGCTCATGTTCAATTTAAAGTACTTATAACTCGGTTAGTTTTCAACGAATTTCTTTCGTTTCTGCAGCAATCAATTGCAAAATTAGCTACGCATTCGCTCAAGTGCTTGTAATCATAGCTGAGCTGCATACATGCATGCGATTCAATAATAATTTCCCTAGAACGGTCAACAAATATTCTATCTAATTAACGCACTCTGCGCTGTATAAAAGTCTGATTCCGGCACAAACAAGTACCATATAGAATATCAATGCGCGACGCGCCACAGTGTGGCTGAGAGTATAGAAACTTACGCTATCTGCTTCCATCCGACACAAACAGAGTGTTGTTCCTCAGCCGCACAAGTGCAATATGCAACACGCAACAGCGTAACAGACTGTTGCGTGGCTTACAATGCTACACCTCCTACTATTTGCTTCCACACGACACCAAGAGAACTTGATTGTCTCCTTTCCTAGCCGCAACACGATATAAATTGTTATTTTTTTTGCATTCGCGTTCCTCTGTGGTGCCCATGGTTTTAACAACGTCGCTCAAACCATGCACGATTTGACGATCTCTTTGGGTATTTTTCGTCGTGACTGTCTTATTTAGCCTTCCTGAGTCTGGTGCCTCGGTTGTTACGGTGATTTTTTTTGTTCATAGAACATTTATTTGACACGACATAATCACGACGAAATTGCAAACCAAAACTTAGGTTGAATTAGTTGAGGCGAATGTCCCGTAACAATTATCACTCCACTTGAACTGTGTTTTTAGTAATGTTTGAGGTGAAACGGTTCCAGCTGGTCTCGAGGTCCAGTGCTGGCCTAACAAGCCAGTCACCGTAGGTTCGAGTCTCGGTTCGGGAGATACTGTTAGTGTCAGTAGGATCGTAGCGCTAGCCCCGCAATTGTCCTGTACACTTATCAGTTGGCTGCGAAGTCTGTGTCGAGGTCGAGGTCCGACAGTGGTACCACAGTCGTTTGAACCACACAGGAGGTGTCCAGGCCCACTGTCATGGATTTTCGACTGTGCCCATAATTTTTTATCGAAGCACTTCTTGCTTGGAAGCCATCTCAATAACTGTAAATTGCAGATTACAGATTATGACGAAATTTTGCACAGGTAAACTTCTCAATCTAAACTGGTTCTACCCAAAACTTTATTAATTTAAACACTTGCAATAAAGAGTTCGTTTGTATTTCAATCTGGCTCTTAAAACATGAATGTAGCAATAAAAAAACCTAAATTAATCCACCTAACGGTCAGACCCAGCCTTTCTCATTCAAACTTATTATTTGTAAAAATAGATTTACATGAACGCTTCAATCCAATAAATGTGTATTCACTTTTTGGGTTCTAAAATAATGATGTTGTAATATAAGTATAAAATATGAAATTTGACGTAATGTAAATGCTCAATAAATAGCGAAATAAAAGAGCGATACCGGGAACATTCAAATGGTACGATAGCACATTTAAATTATATTGTGGCCACATATATTGATCAAAGCAGGTATAGTTTTAAAAAGCCTTTGAATTTCTTTTCTTTCCATAACTTTTGAACCACATATCAATTTGTTATGAAGTTTGTTATTTGTAAGTTTGAGAGATGACTCGTTCGTATGACACTAGTAATGTTCAAAGAAGTCTTGTAATCTTTGAGATAATAGAATTTCGTTGTTTTATTAACAATTTAATACATAACGGTTGCTTAGTTCGATTATAATCAAATGACATGGGAACGTATAGGGCAGCCCAACTTTGAAACCACGTGTTAAATCATAATTCATCAGTTAACCCTTAACTAGCCTGTTCATCTGATAATACAATTGATCAAATCGGTTGTGTACCTTCTGTGATAATGAAGTTTTGTGATTTTCACAATTCGGTACATTACAGACGAAGTTACAGTTCGATTACAGTAAAATTCAATAGGGTGTTATGAGTCAGCTAGACCTTTCATTTGACACTTATTTCGTAAAAATCGGTTCAGACATCTCTGAGAAAGTGAGTGAGTTTATGTATTCTTCGGAATATGTTTCTTTTTATAGCTAGATTTCTCATTTTTCCCATTACAGGCAAAGTAAGTCCGATTGCAAAAAAATTAATAGGGTCTTATGGGGTAACTAGACCTTTCATATGACACTGATTTTGTGGAAATCGGTCCAGCCATCTCTGAGAAACAATAGTGAAATTAAACAGTCTTCAGAAGACGTTTCTTTTCATAACTTTTGAACCACATGTTCAATCTATATAAAATTCAAAAGTTAAGGGTTTTTAAAATAGCCCGTTCATTTGATACCAATTTTATTGAAATCGGTTGTGTGGTATTGATGTTTCGTGATTCTTACATTCTTAAACAAAACCTTCAAAATAAAATCCAATTACAATGGCAACTAGAACTTTCATTTGCATATAATTTCATTAAAATCGGTCCAGCCATCTCTGAGAAAAGTGAGTGAAAATAAAAATATGCACACACACACACACACACACACACACATACAGAAAATGCTCAGCTCGTCGACCTGAGTCGAGTGATATATGCCATTCGGCCTTTTGGAGTACTTTCATATCTTCGGTTTTGCAAATGATTGCTATACCTTTCTAGGAGAAAGGCGAAAAGTTAAAAAAGTTAATTAGAAGTAAAATATTCGTGCTGAAGAAATAGCGAAATAAAAGAAATGACTTTGAATTTCGTACACTTCAATCACGAGCAGTACCGGGAACGTACGAATAGCACAATACCAAATTTAAATTTTGTTGAGGCCATATGTTTTGATCAAAGCAGTTACAGTTTTAAATAGTCTTTGAATTTCGTTTCTTTTCATAACTTTTGAACCACATATCATTCATTGCTATGAAATTTCTTACTTGTGAGTTTGAGAGACAACCCGTTCAAATAAGTCGTGTGATCTTCGAGATAATAGACTTTCGTTGTGTTTATAATTTAATACATAACGGTTGGAATAAAAATACGATTATAGTCAAATCAAATGGGAACCTATGGGAAAGCCAAACTTTTCATTTGACACTCAGATTGTTGAATTTAGTCCAGCCATTTTCGGGAAAACGAGTGAATTTGAAAAGTCACCGGAACATGTTTCTTTTCACAATTTTTGAACCACGTGTTTAATCAATATAAAATTCATCAATTAACCTTTAACTAGCCCGTTCATTTGATACCAATATTGTTCAAATCGGTTGTGTACTTTCTGAGATAAATAAGTTACGTGATTTTCACATTCTGGTACTTTACAGACGAAGTTACAGTCCGATTACATTGAAATTCAAAAGGGTGTTATGAGGCAGCTAGACCTTCCATTTGACACAAATTTCGTGAAAACCGGTTCAGCCATCTCTGAGAAAAGTGAGTGAGTTTGAGTAGTCTTCGGAATATGTTCCTTTTCATAGCTGGATTTCACATTTTTAAACATAACAGGCAAAGTAATAGTCCGATTGCAAAACAAATCAATAGGGTCTTATGGGACAATTAGACCTTCCATTTGACACTGATTTTATGAAAATCGGTTCAGCCATCTCTGAGAAACATGAGTGAGATTAAACACTCTCCAGAACACGTTTCTTCGAATAATTTCTGAACCACACGTTCAATCTTCATGAAACTCAAAAGTTAAGGGTTCTTTAAGTAGCTTGTTCATTTAAAACCAGTTTTGTTAAAATCGGTTGAGTAGTTTCTGAGATAATAATGTTTCGTGATTTTAACATTTTTGAACATAACCTCTGAACTAAAAATCCGATTGCAATGAAATTCAATAGGGTCTTATGGGGCAACTAGACCTCTGATTTGCAATTAATTTCATTGAGATCGGTCCAGCCACCTCTGAGAAAATCGAGTGAGATTGGGAGAGCGTTACACACACATACATACACACACATACGCACACACACACATACAGAAAATGCTCAGCTCTTCAAACTAAGTCGATTGATATACGAGATTCGACACTTTGGAGCACTTTTATACCTTTGGTTTTTCCAGTGATTGCTATACCTTTCTAGGAGAAAGGCAAAACATAGTTTAGTAGATTTCGCGATAGCTATGATGTTTTAAAGAAAGATTTTTCAATATTAACATGTTCATAAAGAGATAAATTACAAAATTACGATATTAATAGTTATGAATTTTAAACTCTGTATTATAATTACAATTCTTTGATTTTATTGATTCATGTCAAAATGCTCCATTACACCACGTAAAGGAAAAAATAATAGTTTTAAAATGTAGTCTAGATTGCTCAATTTTTGAAACGAATAAATAAACTCGTAGAATTCAACTAAACGTAATTACTAGATGAACAATTTGTCTAAAGTATTGGCTTAATTTTTTCTACTTCCAGAATTTCCCCGCTTACATCGCCTGCCCGAAGGACCAACAGTACCAGTAGCAGTAGCAACACTCGAAGTCCGGTGCACAGTAATATTTATCACCAGCATCATCGTAACAGTGCAGGTCACTCCGAGTGGCGCACACGGAATGTGATGCGCCACTCGGATTCGATCTGCAGTTCTGTCAGTGATAAACTCCCCTCGAACGATGTCACAGTTATTGCCAAAAGTCCTACACAGACGACACTGGTAGGTAGAAGAAGTAACGTGGAAACTCATTTTCCTTTAGACTAAGATGATGTTCAACTCGATCGAACCGTTATAAGACAAAAAAGGGATTTTTATTTTTCACTTGTAACCTGTATTAACAACAAACACTTGACGTCCCTTAATACACATGACTGTTAATATAATAATATTGATATTATTAATTTTTTTAAAAAAAAACGTAATAAAAATATCAGTGTACAGAATGTTAAAACTGCCGGAAAACGTTACATACTCCGCACCGTAGTAAATCTTGCCACATTATTGCTTTTCAAATAGTTATGCAACAGATTTTCTTCACTCACATTGAAATCAAATGCAACCCACGTACACCGTTTTCGACAGTAATGTTAAAAATTTCATGCAAATTGTATTAATAAATCTGATCTATTTAAATTGTTTGCCATACCCCAAGAAACGACTTGTGCCAGTAACCAGCCGACTGAACATGCCGCGTCTTATCGTCGGTTAAATCGTAGACCACACCACGAAACGGTTGGGTATTCGTATCATAGCATAATTTACTGATGTGTAAGGAGGACTACGCGTTGTCGTTTGCTTTTGCTATGCGAAATGGATGGTTTCGACACAGTCACTTCTTCGTACTTCGATGATAAAAACGCGACTGTGGATAAAATCCTGTGTCATTAAAATAGCTTAAAATTTACACGCAATTTAAAATTAGCTGCAAATGCCCGGTTGTAATTTACCATCGAAAATGTTTTAAATTAACGCACTGTTTGAAATTGGCGCCGTTAAACATTAAATTGTATTTGTGCCGTGTCAAATAAATGTTATGTGAAGAAAAAAAAAAACGCACTGTTTACCATCTGTACAAAATTATCTCCAGTAGTAGCTCACTTAACATTCATTGTTTTTACAGTACAGTATCTCAGGCGGCACCCATGAATTATTTTGAAGTAGACTCGCTTAAACAAAATATCTCTCTTTATTTCCGTTGCTCTAGCTGCAATAAATTTCAAGCAACATGTAACATCGAAAGAGAACCATAACAATCTATAATGTAATTCAACCAAAGCATAAATCACCCAGGGTAAAACATTTTTACGCACTAAGGACTTGGAAACATTTAGCGTAGCTGAAATTGGTGAACATTAGAAAAGAAAAATATCACGAGCAATTGAAAAAACGATAGTTGCATTGTTTTTAAATATAAATTTCAGTATGTGCTATCTCTTACTTATTCAAAGGAAAAAAAGTATGCGGTTCTGATTTCATTCTCCTGCTTTCATATAAAGCTGTCAGTATTGCACAAAACTGATCGTAAGAGATTTTCCCGAATTTTGATTATTTTTACTTTTTCCTTTTTTTCATTACAGCCAAAAACTCGTCCCTCCAATGTTTTACCTACACGGTACGCAAGTCTTCCATGTTCCAGCCCTCCCAAACAGGCGGACCCGAGCGAGCCCAGTGGAGGAAGTTTAGACGACGGGCGCAACAAACTGGGTGGCATCGGTATAAGCGCTGTGCACGATGCCGTCCTGCGAGGGATGACGAGAATGCCAGGTTAGTATTCGATGCACAAGTGTTGAACGGTTGGCCTTAAAACCACCAACTTTGTAAGCTCGGTGCATAGTTGGAGAATGATGGTGATAACCGAATATCATATTGACTAGGAAGCTTGTTTATTTTAATATTCCAGTTTCCAGTCGGATGACTATAAAAATCTCACTATACTCACTTCCCCCATAAAATGAAACTTTTGCAATCACATTCAAATGTCATGGCATCTGCCATAGAATACGGGATGCATTTACTTTATTTCCATAGAAACGACTTAAAGTATGCATTGTTGTAATTCGAGTTGGTCAAACAAACTCAAAAATATATATTAAATTTCATAGACGACTGCTTCCGTAAATAGGTCACCAATGTATAATAACGATGTTGAATGAGATTTTTGGAAATGAGATAAAGTACCATGGATCGGGGTGAAATTGATCAATTTTTATAACAATTTCCAATTAACTAGCTTCATGTACATTTTTCCCAAAACAGTATAATTTTAAAACAAGTACTGATATGTGCTCCAGTAAACCTCTATGGCTATTGGTGAAATTTCGTTCGTCTACTTCATGAAATAAATTCGATAATTCTATGAGGTACTATGAGATAAAATTGGGGTGAAATTTATCACCATTGAAATCCATACATTCTTTTGGCAATGTGCTTTTTTTCGATATGCTAAAGATAAATGATGATTTCTGTGCTGAAAAATATCATTTACACCTAATTTGGAAACGAAAATAACGATATTTCAGGTTAAAATTTGTTTATTTTGGTTCACGAGCTGCTTGTTGCAAAATTTGCTCTTATTTGATCGTCTTTAGACCGATTTCAATTCGGTGTATTGCAAAAGCTCAAAAACTAGCTCTGAAATTAAAATCTTTGTTGTTTCCTGCGAATTCATCAGTATTTCTTTAATGGTATGGAGTGATCATTGTTGAAAATAACGTTTTTTCAGCTTTTATCAAACTTTACTCACTTCTCCAAATTTAACGTAATT
The DNA here is from genome assembly GCF_029784165.1 of Wyeomyia smithii. Taxonomy (NCBI): domain Eukaryota; kingdom Metazoa; phylum Arthropoda; class Insecta; order Diptera; family Culicidae; genus Wyeomyia; species Wyeomyia smithii. The sequence continues at coordinate 127,647,658 of NC_073696.1, read as the reverse complement.
AACCTTCAACGAAGAGTACTTTAAGTAAATTCAATATTTTTTTTTTGTTATTTGGAAACTTGTTTGATCAAATTTGATTAAGTTTTGACTGAGTTAGAAGAATTTTTCGAGAATATGTAAAATTGCACCGGGCATGCAAGGGTTAACTTTGACAGGTGTGTGAATCATGCAAAAGTTGCGTTTAAGGACACGTTAACATTGCCTAGTGTTGTAAGAGCAATATCTTTTGATTAGTATTTTTTATCACGAATTGTTAGGTGATCAATTTCACCCCACTGATCAATTTCATCCCATTCCACGGTACAATGTTTGGTTTTAGTATTCGAATATTATTTTTATTTATTGCTAAAAAATTTCCTAGTGGGAAAAACTAGCAAAGAGCGTTCAAATTTTTTTAGCCAGCGATGATGACATGAATAATTTGTACAAATTAATTGTAGATGATATAAATGCTGATTTTGTCAGAGATGTATTTCTCTGTAAACCAGTTCCTACAAGCAAAATGAATAAAGGCAAGAACAACTCAACCATCCGTTTGCTCCAGGATAGTTTTCATTTTAGCTGGCGCATCACACTAAAGATTTGCATATGATTTGAATAGCCTACAGTAGTTTTGAAAGTTTCTCCAAGTTAGACAAACTCCTTCAGTCAACACGATTTCTAAATCAAAATTTAATACACTCGAAAATTCAACAATCAACATACTGGTGTATGCAAAAAATACAATAAATTCTCAGTGTTAACCGGAGAAGGCAACCGTAGGAATTGAAATCAAATTATAAACAATTTCACGCGCTGTTGACTTCTCAGAGCTCAAGTGTATTTTGCAGATGTTAAACCAGTGAGAGATTCCTCCACTTAATTCAAGCCCCCGAGCACCCGACAGCTTCAATAGGATTACCTTGATTGACAAGTCACCGACAACAATGAATAATCCTCTTTACTAACTGTGCGTCTTGAACTGTCCTACAGATCAGACGTTTTTTCGGTTGCTTGTGGACTGGTCTTTGACTGCCTATAGCTTCAAAGTTTGTGTTTTGTCAGTGTGCCTTTTAAAGACTACCTGAAAGTTATAGTTATTTCCCATCAGTCTTTCTCAAGACTACCTACTTTTGAATTTAACATTTGTTTTAACATTTTTCGTATCACCTGAAATGGCTGGACGGAAAAAGAAACCTCGCATCGCTGCGGGGAGGAAAAGAGAGGCATCTCTTTCTGACACTTCGAGTGTCTGTAGTGACAATCCTTTTGATATTTTGCCTGAGCAAGAAGCTGGTGAAATGGAAGTTACCAATAATGAAACTATACAAAATATAAAATCTTTAAAAAAGGAGAAAGTTCCACCTATTGTGGTAACTATTTCTTCTGAATTTAATATATTCAAAAAGGAACTTTCAACGTTTGTTTCTGACGTTAAAGTTACCTATCAAATTGGCCGTAGAGGTGAATGCCGCTTATTAGCCGACTCAGTAAAGGGTCGTGATCGTCTTGTTCAGTATTTAACTGATAAGATGTACAAATTTTTTACATATGACACCAAGAACGCCAAGCCGTTCAAGGTTGTCTTGAAAGGTCTCACCAACGATCAAACCGTTGATGAGATCAAACTTACTTTAACAGAATTACTTGGCATAGCCCCTACCCAAGTAATTCTAATGAAACAAAAATCACGAGGCGAAAACAGTCAGAGAACTGGAATTTCCCTTTTTTTTTTTTCTTCACATAACATTTATTTGACACGGCACAAATACAATTTAATGTTTAACGGCGCCAATTATATCTGATGACTTAAAAACTAAAGCAAATTTTTTATCCTCGCTGCCGACTACGAGCTGAAATTAAGTCTAACTTAAAACTAGCATGGGATTTCCAATCAGTGTTTTGTTGTTCAATGGTCGTCTGATAATCGTCGAATGGCATGTATGGATTCGTTCTGCTGAGCCACAATGTCGTGAGTTGGGACAGAGGCTCGTAGTCCTTGGGTCCTGGTTCAATTGTGCGGGGTCTGGTTGCTGGTTTTGTGCTTAAGGTTCAAACGTGTTCTTGTCGTTTTGTTGGGTGTAGACGGAGGGGAACGGGACTAGACTGGGGCGTGGATGGATTTCAGGAAAACGTATATAAGGGACATGTAGGATAGGTCACGGCTCGCCAAGACATCACGAACAGGAACAGCCGGCTGTCTACCCTCGGCCTGCAGGGAAGCTATTAATTTAGACCTGGCGTCACGGTGTACAGGGCATGACCAAACCACATGCTCTATGTCGTGATAACCTTCACCACAGGCACAGATACCACTTTCCCCGAGCCCAACACGACGGAGGAGCGCGTCAAATCTATAGTGATTGGACATAAGCCGGGACATCACGCAAATGAAATCCCGACCTACATCCAACCCCTTGAACCACGGGTTCGTCGATACTTTGGGGATTATGGAATGTAACCACCTTCCCAATTCCCCTCTGGTCCAAGCATTTTGCCAACTGATGATCGTATTCTGACGTACAAGTGCGAAAAATTCATTAAAGGCAATTGGTCTTTCATAAATATCACCGTTTGTTGCGCCCACCTTAGCCAAAGAGTCCGCTTTCTCATTACCCGGTATCGAGCAGTGAGAAGGGACCCACGCTAAGGTAATCTGAGTAGATTTTTCGGATAAAGCACTCAGATGTTCCCGTATTTTCCCCAGGAAATACGGAGAGTGCTTAACATCTTTCATCGATCGGAGAGCCTCAATGGAACTGAGACTGTCCGTAAAGATGAAATAATGGTCCGTGGGCATTTTTTCGATAATCCCTAGGGTGTACTGAATTGCAGCTAATTCTGCGACGTAAACAGAAGCAGGATTATCGAGCTTATGGGAGACGGTTAAATTGTTATTGAAGATACCGAAGCCAGTGGACCCATCAAGAAGTGATCCGTCAGTGTAGTACATATTGTCGCAGTTGATGTTTCGATATTTATTGGAAAAAATTTTAGGGATCTGCTGCACGCGTAAATGATCCGGGATTCCACGAATTTCTTCTATCATGGATGTATCGAAAAACACAGTAGAATCAGAAGTATTTGATAAGTCGACACGATTTGGAATATTCGAAGAAGGGTTAATATTTTGGGACATGTGATTGAAATACAATGTCATAAAACGGGTTTGAGAATTAAGTTCGATTAACCTTTCAAAATTTTCAATCACGGGACGGTTCAAGACCTCACATTTGATTAGAATACGAGAAGACAGGCTCCAGAAGCGGTTTTTCAATGGTAGTACTCCAGCTAAAACCTCCAAACTCATCGTATGGGTCGACTGCATGCAACCTAAGGCGATACGCAAACAACGATATTGTATTCGCTCCAGTTTGATCAAATGTGTGTTTGCTGCGGAGCGGAAGCAGAAACACCCGTATTCAATAACAGACAATATCGTTGTTTGGTAAAGCCTTATAAGGTCTCCTGGATGGGCTCCCCACCATTGTCTGGTTATTGTACGAAGAAAATTCACTCTTTGTTGACCTTTTTTCATCAGATACCTCACGTGACAACCCCAGGTGCCTTTAGAGTCGAACCAGACACCAAGATATTTGTGTACCAAAACCTGAGAAATCGTTTTACCCATTAATTGTGTTTGAAGCTGAGCAGGTTCATGCTTCCTAGAAAAAACTACTATCTCAGTCTTCTCCGGAGAGAATTCGATACCTAGCTGTAAAGCCCAAGCAGACAAATTGTCCAAGGTATCTTGCAATGGTCCTTGCAAATCGGCAGCTTTGGCTCCTGTAACAGAGATTACACTGTCGTCTGCAAGTTGTCTTATCGTGCATGAATTTGCCAGACATTCGTCGATGTCATTTACATAAAAGTTGTAAAGAAGGGGGCTTAAGCATGAGCCCTGGGGAAGACCCATGTAGCTAATGCGAAAAGTTGCCAAATCGCCATGCGTAAAATGCATGTGCTTTTCGGACAACAAATTGTGCAAAAAATTGTTCAAAATTGGAGAAAATCCTTGTCGGTGAAGTTTACCCGAAAGAATGTCAATAGAAACGGAATCAAAAGCCCCCTTAATGTCCAAGAACGCAGACGCCATTTGTTCTTTACGAGCATACGCCAGCTGAATATCTGTTGAAAGCAACGCAAGACAATCATTCGTCCCTTTGGCACGGCGGAAGCCAAATTGAGTTTCTGATAGTAGACCATTTGATTCGACCCAGTGGTCTAAACGACGGAGTATCATTTTTTCCATCAATTTCCGGATACAGGATAGCATTGCAATCGGCCTATAAGAGTTGTGATTAGAAGCTGGTTTCCCTGGTTTTTGGATGGCGATCACCTTCACTTGCCTCCAATCCTGCGGTACAATGTTTTGCTCCAGGAACTTATTGAACAAGTTCAACAAGCGCCTCTTGGCATTGCCGGGTAGATTCTTCAACAAGTTGAATTTGATTCTATCTAATCCAGGCGCGTTATTGTTACAGGACAGGAGGGCAACTGAAAATTCTGCCATCGTAAAAGGTGATTCTATCGCGTCGTGGCCCGGAGACGCATCGCGAACAATATTTTGCTCAGGAACAGAGTCCGGACATACTTTCCTGGCAAAATCAAATATCCACCTACTTGAAAACTCCTCGCTTTCGTTGACCGTTACGCGATTCCGCATTCTTCGGGCTGTGTTCCAAAGAGTGCTCATCGATGTCTCCCTCGACGTCTCGTTCACGAACCGACGCCAATATCCACGTTTCTTTGCTTCAGCCAAGCTTTTAAGCTTGGTATCAAGCTCCGAATACCGTAAATAGTCGCCAGGTATACCTCCCGTCTGGTAGGCCTTAAACGCGTCGGATCTTTGCGTGTAGACATCGGAGCACTCTTGGTCCCACCACGGAGTGGGAGGCCGTTCTTTGATCGTTACGCCGGGATATTTCTTCGTTTGGGCTTGCAACGCGGCGTCGAGAATCAAGCCCGCGAGGAGGTTGTATTCTTCAAGTGGTGAATGATGTTGAATCGACTCGACCGCTTTTGAAATCATTTCCTCGTATAACTTCCAATCGACATTTAGTGTGAGGTCATACGGAATGTCAATTGGTCGCATGCGAGTTGACCCGTTAGTAATTGAAATAAGATTAGGCAGATGGTCGCTACCGTGAGGATCGAGGATTACCTTCCATGTGCAATCCAACCGTAGCGACGTCGAACATAAGGATAGATCCAAAGCGCTTGGGCGCGCTGGAGGTTTCGGGATACGTGTCATTTCACCGTTGTTTAAAATAGTCATGTCGAAGTCATCGCAAAGGTTATAGATTAAAGAGGAGCGGTTATCATTGTATGGGGAACCCCAAGCCACGCCATGAGAGTTGAAGTCTCCCAAAATCAAACGTGGCGAGGGAAGAAGTTCTATTAAATCAAAGAGCAGCCGTTGCCCAACCTGTGCTCTGGGGGGAGTATATATTGAGGCAATACAAAGCTCTTTACCTTGTATTGTCATTTGACATGCGACAACTTCGATGCCTGGAATCGAGGGGAGGTTAATACGATAGAAAGAATAGCACTTTTTAATCCCTAAAACTACTCCTCCATATGGGGTGTCTCGATCAAGGCGAATAATATTAAAATCATGGAAGTTGAGATCAATATTTGAAGTAAGCCCAGTTTCACAAAGGGAAAATGCATCGCATTTGTTTTTATTTATCAAAACTTTAAACGAATCAATTTTTGGTAAAATACTTCTACAATTCCACTGTAAGACAGAGATAGAATCCTTCATATACGCAGTTGAATTAGGCATCGAAGGATACAATCGCTGCAAGGAGAGGCCATTGGGCAGTCAACTGCTTCAAAAATGATCTAACTGTTGGGAGGAATGCTGTAAGAAAAATTTTAATTGGATCGGGTACATTGAAAGTTTCAAAAATCCAGTCCACAATGTCAGAAAATTTCACTAATCCAGAGTTTGTTTCATCAACTGGGAGTGTAAAAGGAGCAACTGGGGTTTTAGATGTTCCTGGCAGTGCTGGGAACTCCTTCTGGGACTTTAAATTTGCCAGCCCAGGAGGAGTTTGCTTCGGTTTTTCCGCAGCACTGTTTGGTTTGTTTGTAACTTTCATTTCACTTTGAGAAATCTTAGGACCTTTTCTGGGAAGTTTAGGAGAGGAAATATTTTTCCTCTTTCTAGACTCCCCAGGATTGGCGTAAGATGCTCCCGCTGGTGAATCGTCAGAATCGGTTTCATCAGAGGACAACAGATCGAAGGGGTTCGAAGTAACGGGAGAAGTGGTAACGGTCTTCTTCAGCATGTCAGCGTAGGAACGCTTTGAACGCTCTTTGAGAGACCGTTTTATTTTATCCCTGCGCTGCATGTACACCGCACATGTCGAGAGCTCATGCAGATTTTCTCCGCAGTGAATACACTTTTCAGCGTTAACACTGCAAGAATCTTCCGCATGAGACTCCCCACACTTGCCACAACGTGCCTTATTGCAGCAGTAGGCGGCTGTATGGCCTAACTGCTTGCAATTCAGGCAGTTCATGACGCGGGGCACGTAGAGCCTCACAGGGAGACGAACCCGGTGGATCGAGACGTGGCTTGGTAGTGCAGACCCGGCGAACGTAACTCGAAACGAGTCTGACGGAGTGTATACTGTTTTGCCACCGATGATCGATGCTGACCGCAATTGCTTGCAGTCGAGCACCTTTACTTCGGGACACGTTTTGTTCTTAAAGCACCCTTTGGCACTTTGCAGTATACACTCGACGGACAGACTCGAATCGGTTATGACACCGTCGATCTCCACGTCTCGTGCGGGTATGTAAACGCGATACTCGCGTGTGAAGAGCTCAGAGCAAGCTATATCGTTGGCCTCTTTCAGGTTACCGACCACGACACGGAGCTTGTTAGGCCGAACCTTGGAAATTTCGGTCACGCCCTTGTACTCCTTCGTCAGGTCTTTAGAAATCAGCAAGAGGTTCAACTTTTTCGATTTCGGTCCTGCCTTTGGCCGAAAATAAACAGTATAGCTGCCCTGGGCTCCGTCTGGGTAAAGCCTGGGGCGAGGGGGGACTGAAGAATGAACAGGGGAGGGGGTAACAGAAGGGTCAGGGTCAGAGGGGTTCGGGGATGGTGGCGCGGGAGGCGAGGGATCTACATCCATCGCGCTAAGTCTAGCGCACTAGCGCTGACAAGAACACGTACCTTTTTATTTCTCCCTTCCAGTAAGGTTGGTTGTCCGATCGTTCGAAGTAGCAGCCGTTACAGCCAGCAGCACCAATACAGCAGCACCAAACAGCCACCAGCAGCGAGCCAGGTGTGAGATCACTCCACACAGCGATACAACTCGCTGACACTGATGGCTTCTTCTTTTTCCTCGTTTGTGTCTCGTCCACTGCTGTAGCACAATCCAGCCAGCAGCCAAATCGGCTTACGCACCAGCTGGCAGTCACGATGCGAAACAGTTGCACAAACGCACGACCTTGAACCCGGATTTATTTCACTCGACCAGGCAAACAATGCCAACACTTGTTCACACGTCTTTTGTTTTATACTCTATCGGACCGATCGCCAAACACGTCCAGTACTGATGCGTGTTCGGCACAGAATGAGAATTTCCCTTGTTAATTATTTAATTCATTTTAACCGCAATGAGGTTAACAACTTTTAATTTTTTGAAAAAGCACATGCTTTGTATAATGTGCGTGTAAAGTGGGAAATTTATAGGAAGTATGGCGGAGGTGAAAAGCATATCACCCAATGCCGTACTTGCCAACGTTATGGCCATGGTTCCAAATTCTGTAACATGGACCAAAAATGTCTTAATTGTGGAGACTCTTCTCACAAAAAGGACACATGTCCTGTGAAAGAGAGTAAAAATTTTCGCTGTGCGAATTGTAACGGCAACCATATGTCAAATTTTTATCAATGCCCAGTCCGTTTAGCAATTGTTAAGGCAAGGCAAGGTAAACAAAATTCAATTTCTCAATTAAAACCAACTTCAAAACAAAATTCTCCAAGCGTACCAGTGACGCATAGTTTACCTACTCCTTTGCATACCCGTTTAACTTATGCACAGGTTACAGGTAGTTCGAACATTATACCGCCTAGTGTTGGTAGTTCGAAAATGACCGTTAATATGGGTAAGCAAAACACGCTAGAAAATAATTGTACACCTATCACTCCAGCTAATATTGCTGCCGAAAATATGTTTTCTAATGTCAACTGCCTGGGGCCTATTACGGCAGGTAAACTTTCTTTTTTGCAACAGGCAATGTTCGATCTTATGAACGCCATGTTGCAGGCAAAATCAATGTTTGAAGCCATTCAAATAGGCACAAATTTTACTATTAAAATTGTTTCTAATTTAAAATTTAGCAATGATTTTAAATAAAACAATTAAAATATTAAATTGGAATGCTCGCTCATTGAAGGCCAATGAGAATGAGCTTTTTAATTTTTTAACAGTAAATAATGTGCATATTGCAATTATTACTGAAACATTTTTGAAACCTAACATAAAATTAAAATATGATCCCAATTACGTGGTTCATAGATATGATAGGATTCAGGGTTCCGGCGGTGGAGTTGCAATTGTTATTCATCGCCGAATCAAACATCGTGCTCTTCCTCATCTTGAGACGAAAGTTATTGAAACTTTGGGAATTGAAGTTCAAACTGAACTTGGGATTTTATTTATTGCCGCAGCATATTTACCATTTCAATGCACACGCGAGCTCAAAAATTATTTTAAAGGTGATTTACAAAAACTCACCAGAAATCGTTCGAAATTTTTCATAATCGGCGATTTTAACGCTAAACATCGTTCATGGAATAATTCTCAAAGTAATTCCAATGGCAACATTTTATTCAATGATTGTTCTTCAGGATACTATTCTATTTTGTCTCCGAATAGTCCTACATGCTTTTCTTCTGTAAGAAACCCTTCAACAATTGATTTGGTGCTGACAGATCAAAGTCATGTATGTAGTGATTTGATCACACATGCTGACTTTGATTCTGACCATCTTCCAATAACTTTTTCTTTATCACATGAATCAGTTTTAAACCCTATGAGCTCTGTTTTTAATTATAACAAGGCTAATTGGGTAAGATACAAAACTCATATTGAGAGAAATTTCAATAATGAGCTTGATTTGCAAAACGAAGTGAATATTGATTCCGCTTTGGAAGCATTAAAATGTGCAATTGTTGATGCCAGGAATTATTCTGTTCCAAAGGCTCAAGTGAAATTTGATTCATCAATAATTGACGAAAATCTTCAACTTCTAATTCGTTTGAAAAATGTCCGCAGACGTCAATATCAACGTTCTCGTGACCCTGTTTTTAAAACTATTTATAAAGATTTACAGAAAGAGATTAAGCATAGATTTACTCTTCTGAGAAATCAAAATTTTGAGACTAAAGTTGAAAAATTGAAACCATATTCAAAACCATTTTGGAAGCTGTCGAAGATTCTTAAGAAACCTTCAAAGCCTATTCCAGTTTTAAAAGATGGTGAACGTTTTCTTGTATCCAATGAACAAAAGGCTCAAAGACTTGCTCAGCAGTTTGAGAGTGTTCATAACTCAAATTTGAAGTTTGTGAGTCCAATTGAAAATGAAGTCACAAGTCAATTTGATTTAATTTCTTCCCAGAATTTTTTACCTGCAGAAATAATTGAAACTAACTTGAATGAGATTAAATCATTTATTAAAAATTTCAAAAATATGAAAGCACCTGGTGACGATGGAATCTTTAATATACTAATCAAACATCTCCCTGAGAGCACAATGGAATTTTTAGTGAAAATTTTCAATTGCTGCTTCAAAATTGCATATTTTCCCAAATTATGGAAAAATGCAAAAATTACTCCCATTTTAAAACCGGATAAGAACCCAGCTGAAGTTTCAAGTTATCGACCAATCAGTTTGCTTTCTTCAATAAGTAAACTGTTTGAGAGAATTATTCTTAACAGAATGATGTCACACATCAACGAAAATTCAATTTTTGCAAATGAACAGTTTGGATTTCGCCATGGGCATTCCACAACTCATCAATTGCTCAGAGTTACTAATATGATACGAGCTAACAAATCTGAAGGTTATTCCACTGGAGCTGCTCTTTTAGACATAGAAAAAGCATTCGACAGTGTTTGGCATAAAGGTTTGATTGCGAAATTGCAAACTTTTAATTTTCCAATTTTCCTAATCAAAATTTTAAAAAATTATCTTACTGATCGAACTCTGCAGGTTGTCTATCAGAATTTAAAATCTGATAGATTTCCTGTCAGAGCAGATGTGCCTCAAGGTTCAGTCTTGGGTCCAGTCCTGTACAACATATTCACTTCAGATCTTCCTGATTTGCCTCCAGGATGCACAAAGTCATTGTTCTGCGATGACACAAGCATTTCCATAAAAGGAAAAAGTCTTCGTGTCATATGCAGTCGATTGCAGAAAAGTTTAGATATTTTTTCTTCCTACTTGCAAAAGTGGAAAATCTCTCCCAATGCTTCTAAAACTCAAATGATAATTTTTCCGCATAAGCCTAGGGCTTCTTTCCTCAAGCCAAACAATAATCACGTTGTCAAGATGAATGGGGTTATTTTAAGTTGGTCCGACAAGGTTAAGTACTTGGGACTAATTTATGATAAAAAACTTATTTTCAAAGAGCACATTGAGAGTATACAAGCCTAGTGCATCAAATATACGAGATGTTTATATCCTCTCATTAACAGGAATTCTAAACTTTGTTTAAAGAACAAACTTTTGATTTACAAACAAATTTTTAGACCAGCAATGCTTTATGCTGTACCGATCTGGTCAAGTTGCTGTTCAACAAGGAAGAAAACGCTCCAAAGGATTCAGAATAAAATTCTGAAAATGATTTTGAAGCGTTCTCCTTGGTTTGGTACACTCGAATTACATAGACTTACTGGTGTTGAACCATTAGAAGCTATGTCAAATAAAATTATTAACAATTTTCGACAAAAATCGTTGCAATCCTCAATTGCTACGATAAGCTCTCTTTATAGCCAATAAGTTAGCAATTAAGTTAGTTGTAAGTTTACTTCCCCTTTTCTGACAAGTAGGTTTAAATCCCTACGAATGATAAGTCCTTATTGCGAAAGCAAACAAATCCTAACAATTAAAATTACAAATTTCTAACAGTGTTGAGAAGTCACCATTTGTGATTGGACACACATACTCATTATTTACTAATATCTATCATAAATACTTAAGCTACTAACAAATCCCCCCTTAAAAAAAAAAAAATCCTCTTTACTAATCTTAATTTTTTAAAACAATTTGCTTTATTTTTAGAACCAATAGTTAACGAGCACCCAGTGACTATATACCCCGGTAGAGCTTCCCCTCCTCGGCGAATTTTGTCTCGAAACCTTTCAAATTCCATCGAGCGACATCGAGATGTTTCTCGAAAAGGAAACTACGCGTCGGACAATTCGTCCTCGCAGGGAAATTCTTCGCCCGAAAATAATGAATCTGAAAACAACTCATCACTGTCACCAACTAACGGTGTACAAATCAATATAAACTACAATACCAACCTGGTCAGCAATCGAATATTTACAAGCGGCATAGATTATGTACGACCATCCCGCCAGCGAATGCACCCGGACAGCGACGAGGAGCGGTTTTCGGAAGACTCTCTCGAAGAGTCATCCTTACCACCTCCACCGGGACCACCGACGGTGCCTCCACCACCATCGCTGTCCGCTCCAGTGACGCCTAGCAAAAGGCACAGCATAGCCTGGGAAGTTAATTTGGACGATCCAGCCAGTTTCGAAGATCCGTTAACAATACCAAAGATGGGCTCTGGGTGCACAAAGGTAAGTTGAATGGGATATTCATTACAAGCTATATTTATGTATATCATGTTAACTGCCATGGTTATCATGTCACAATTTGACTCATACGTTTTAAGCTGGAAAGGTATATTCTTCAAAAGATAACAAGTCTTTAATTTTTTGTTGTTGATGGAAAAGTCATTCATACCATTTTTTCAACAGCGTTGAAAAAAAAATCAAGCGAAAATACTTTTGTTTTAGTTTATTTTATTTTTTGAATTCACTCATATTGATATTGTTTCAATTATGTGCACCAGAATCGATATTCAAATACTTTTTATAATTGCTTTTAAATATGCTGAAATGTGCTATAACTTTGTAAGGAAGAGTCCTGGGGATGTGTGGTCTTCAACAGAAAGTGTATTTTGTATGCCCAAAAACTTCTTCAGAACAACGTTTTCTTGTAAAATGTAACTAACAAAAGTTAAGTACAAAAAACTAACTTTTAAGTAACTTTCATAGAATATACGCTGTAACTCCGTACCCAATGAAGATAGGAATTTTATTTGTTCAGCAAAGTTTCATATTTTTGCACGTTCTAAAACATTGCCGAACACAATAAAAGTTTACATTTTGGATATATGAAAACCTAGTGTAACATATGCTCGCCGTACTCCAATATGGGTGGATTGGGACAAATGGAACCTAAAGGAGTTTATAGTACTTCAGCTCAACTTCAAGAAAAGTATTGACATCGTGATTCCACTTGCCCCTTTTTAACCTATACGTTCTTTAAGTTACGAAAAAATTAGCTAAAATACGATATAACTTTGTATGGAAAAGTCCTGGATATATATATATATATATATATATATATATATATATATATATATATATATATATATATATATATATATATATATATATATATATATATATATATATATATATATATATATATATATATATATGACCTTTGACAAAAATGTGTGTTTCGTATGGCCTAAAAATTTCTCCGAACAATACTTTCGTGTAAAATGCAACTAACAAAAGTTAAGTACAAAAAACTAATTTTTAAGTAAGTTCCATGTATAATATACTTTATAACTTTGTATCGAAAGAAGATAGGATTTTCATTTGTTGAACAAAGTTTCATATTTTTGAATTTTCTACAACTTTGCTGAATAAACTATTCTTCTATCTCTTAACACAAAAAAGTTAATTTTTTCATTTTTAGTACAGTAAGCTTTTCATACTTTTTGACAATTTGCGATTATGCGAGTCATTCATACAAACAATTGTTCCGAAGAAACTTTTAAGCTAGGATGAACGTAGAAGGCGTTATGGAATTAAGTTCCACTTTTTGCCTTAGGCGGCATCCATAAATTACGTAACGCTCATAGGGGGGAGGGGGAGTATGCTTGGGCGTTACGATTTGTTACACAGGGGAGGGGGGAGGTGAGTTCAGCGTTGCGTAACGAAAAATCTCTGGAGAGACTCTCAAAAACGAGCATTTTTATCAAGGAAATCCTTCTGCAGCGTTACGTAATTTTTATGGGGGGAAGGTGTTGGCGTTACGTTTCGTTACACATGGGAGGGTGGGGGTCCAAAAATTGGGTTTTTTGCGTTACGTAATTTATGGATGTCACCTTATTGGACCAGTGGGATGGTGTTAGTATTATTTATGAAAAGTACTAGTGTTGTCTGAATTATTTAATTATTTATTTTTTAACTTTTTATTTTTCTGAATATTTAATTATTTAATTTTTTTGATTTTATCTCGGAGTACGGTTTTGGTCTAACAAACCAGTCGTCATATGTTTGAATCCCGGCTCGATTATTGTTGGTAGGATTGTAGCGTAATTGTTTAAGTATATGTGACAATGGTACGGTTGGATGTACAGTATATGTCCAAAAAATATAAAGATCAAGTTAAGCGAACTGCAGAAAATCCCACTAGAACAAAATACTGGCCGCAGCGATACACAAGAAATAAAATTATATCAAATGATTTTTTTTACAAAATAGAATGCCAATACTTTGTATCAATATACGAAAAGAGGTTTAATTCTTCCGATGAGATAAAAATATATTCGCTTCAACAGCAATATCACCGCATTTGCACTAACTATTCATCCTAAACTCATCAAAACAGATTTCTGCAGACCATTCTTCGGGTCGAGTATCGGTTGGTGTCTGGCCGTAGAGAAAGATTTTTATTCAATTTCTTTCCGGCAGGGATTTCAATATCCTGAATCGGATTTTCTATTTTATACGGTTTGTCAACAACAAAGAAACGATATCCTCTCCTTTGTACAGTTAAGCTATCAGGACACTTGTCTATTTGCAAACTCACATTAGCCTCCATTTAAATTATTCACCCGATCGACCAACCTATCGAACGGCTGGATTGAATTTGGCACTGACAGATATTACCTGCTTCCTGTATACGACAACGACTTGCAAGAGAAGGGAAGAAATCATTCTCATCTATCAGCCATGTCGATTATTTATACGTGTATCCTGCCTTTATGGCCGTGCATGAATATATTAAATATGTGACACAGTCTTGGCACCATTTGTCAAGCGCTAGACCACGTCATAAGATCCACATTAGTGTCTGTATGTATTTCAAGAACATATTCGCCATAGTTTCTTATATCCCTCGTGAAAAGCGCTTCCATGGAACACAGAGACCGGAAACCTGTCGTTTTCATTTTCATAATCCGACGATCCTATCAAAAGCGACCTTTTATCCTGGGAAAACTCTCTTATCTTCTGAATGGGAATATAAATGATGGACGAAAAGTAAAGAGAGAATGAAGTAGCAGGAATGTAAGGTGGTGAATATACTAGTTAGAACCTTCGACTTTAGTACGTTCGCTAGGACATCTTTACGTGCTGGGAAAATACACAATAACAAGGCAACATTTCGAACGTCGTCTCAGCGGGGGCTCTTACAAAAAAATACTTTTACAGCATAACAACAAATATTCATGTAACCACATGACCCGACTTTTTTGATAATGTAAAAAGACGTTTCGAATAAGTTCAAAATGAATTTTTATATTATGCATGCATCATTCATAGAAACAACAGTAATTTTCCTATGGTGTGGTATTATACTGGAGATAGTTCTAAACTTCAAACTCAAAGTTCTTGCTGTTTATTACATTCTGAGGAACTTTGTGTTGTTTGTTGAAAATACCGAATCATTTTCAAAAAGGTGGTTTTTTCCTAAATAATGTAAAAATCTTTCGAGAATTTATTGCTATAAGCTATATAAGGATCATTGAAATACCTCAGCTCTAGCACAAGCTTGAACAATTACACTGAAATTTAATCATTCAATAACTTTTTACCCTGAGCTATTCTATTTCAAGGAATTTTTCTTAAAAATACAAATATTATGCTTTTTAGTATTCACATCTTTCTGGTTTCATTCAAATTTCCACACAACGAATACCTAGCTCTAATATGACTGATTGACTCATGGTAGATTTTCAAGACTATCAATGAGATTGAAAATTCTCAACTTTAAAAATTATCTCAGTAATAATCTTTTGAATATAATTACAATTTATTGCTAATAAGGTTATTCAAGAGCAACGTAGCAATTTATGTTTTTTTGATATTTAGCATTTTTCGCAAAATATTCTAACACTAATTTCTTGATATCTTTAAAAAAAAAAATAACTTACAGTAATGCATAAATTCAACAAAAGCAGCGCTTTTAATACACCCTCTAAATCAACTAATTGTTCTTGAAATCAAAGATTGATGGCTGGTTTTCCTCTTGCCGTGGAAAGGGGTGAAATAGACTGAAATTAATGATAATAACTACTAATCTTACTACGCTAAATAATCTTTCCGTGCCCTCAAATACAACTTTTTCGTAAATTCACATACCTGTTGAAGTTAACCATTGAATGCCAGAGATACATTATATGTTTTCGTAAAATTTCTCTATCGTCAAAACTCGTCCAGCTTCGATCTAACAAGTTATAAAATGCCAAAAAATCGTTCAAACTACTCGAAGTAAACTGAATGTAGGCTAAACTACATTAAGCTTCGATAACTGAGTAAAGTTTAATAACAGCTCAAATAACTTTAATTTTCAACGTTAACTGTACCATAACCATAACTTTGATGTATTCTTGATTACTTACCAGGAAATTACAAAAAAAAATATAATTTCAAAGCTAATTTTTGGCCTTGTGTGACAAACTGAATTGAAATCGGTGGAACGATGGACAAGGAATAATAAAATAAGTAAATTTTATCTTGTGAGCCAAAATGAATTTATCTAATTTATTTAGTTTCCAAAGTTGCTGGAATTGATAATTTCTAATTTAGAAACCTTTATCTCATAAAACCATAGAGGATTCTCATATTCATTTCATAAAGTAAACGTGTGTATTTTATTCATAACCATAGGATTTTTTGAGTATATACCAGTAATCATTTTAAATAAACATGGGTCATTCCGTAGTGTCAACCTCATGTCAACGACCTTCTCAGATTTGGATCAAACTTTGGAAAATTGTTCATATAAGCTCACCAGACTTGTCATTTCACCACAGAGAATCACTAGCGTGTAGGAGAATATCCTTTACTGCGAAAACAACTGCTCTCACACTGGTGGGTAAAGCGACGCACTTACTTGAAGAGAGTAGCAAATCGTGTGTATCTGAGTAACTTACAAAAAAACAAAGCGGTGGAATCTGAAATATGCTAGGGAACATATTTTAAGCAGTTTTAGGAGCCACCTACGTATTGAGACGAAACACTCGAAATGTGTTGGGTGAAATTCAAACATAAAGCAAAGCAAAGCCAAGCAAAGCCTTGGTGCTACATTCCGATTCAGAACTTGACCTTCTGTTTACTATACACAGACTTCGCAGCCAACCGTTAAGTGTACAGGACACAATTGCGGGGCTAGCGCTACGATCCTATTGACAATAACAGTCTCCTCCCGAGACAAGACTCGAACCTACGACGACTGGCTTGTTAGGCCAGCATCATACCTCGAGACCAGCTAGGGAAATTCAAACCTATTCTAAGCAGTTTGCATCTGTTTTGTAGCGGATTTTCGTCAGCACCCGAAGTGACGCCTGAATGGCTGCAATTTTGGTAATATTTTTTTCGATTGATGTTTATTCAAAGATTTTTTTTATGTTAAACGGTATTTAGGTATTCGTAAGACAGCTAAGTAATCGGAGTGTTTTTTAGTCATTGAAATTGTAGATAATGATCAAAATTCACGTGTTTGAGGTCCGTTTCTTTCGACTGATTAAAATAGACGCCACTACTTAAGCCGTTCCTTACCCTATCTCTCCAGGGAGATATCAAACTGGTGTGATCTTTTTCACACGAAAGGACATTACGCCTAATAACTACACAACAGAGCTCACTGCAATGCTTCTACTGTGTGTTTCTCAAGCATATATCAAATGAGAGGAGCATATAGGTAGGAAAGTAGATTGCGTAGTTTGTTATGTTTCTCGAAACTTAAAAAATAAATCCAGCCGCCCGTCACACATGTTCGCTCTTCGAAGGCTATCGAATTTATCTCGGCGCACAAAGAAGTAACTCGAATAAAAACCTGGCCAAAATTATTTTCGCTGCTATTTAGCAATATTTTGGGTGATATTTGAGTTAGGAGCGGAAATAAATCTAATTTCATTTAACCATTAATGACCTGAAACTCTGTTCGGAGCATGAGGCAGGGACCCATCAGGTATTTTACTTTTTTCTATTTCCCATGTACGCGTAGGCTCTTAACGTCAAAATTTGTTAAAAATAGCATTTTTCAAACGGATCGCAAATATCAATCCGGACGTTCCCGGATGAGATATAGTATTCAACATAGAGAACTCATTTACTGCAAAATGTTGAACAATTGTCATTTTTTGACGCATGGCACAAGTTTTTAGTATAAAAGATTTGATTCCCAAAAAAAAGGTTGAAAATTTGTCAATGTTTACAGCACTCTCAGCATATACCGTAAATACCGTTTAAAGTTAAGCGAGTGATTGCATTTCGTAAAGCATTTATTCAAGCTGCAGATAAGCATAGCGGCACTAAAAAGCCTAAAAACACTTTTTTTCTTATTTTGGCCAGCTTTTTGTTCTAGGTACTCCTCTGAGCAGCGCAATGATCACCGCGGTGTTCTTTTGTGTATTCTTATTAGAGTGATTTAACACGCCTGTTTCACTCAGCTGTAGTGTAAGCAGCAATCTATTATTTTTCTGCGAGCGGTAAAAACACAGCACAAAGCAGAATGTAAAAGTTTTCTATACGCAACGATCATGCTGGGCAAGAAGTGTGCGGTAAATATTCACTGTAGTGTTTCTACATATTGAGGAGAATAACAAGAATGAAGGTCGCTATACAAAAATCCCGATTTCGGTGCCGATTGGACTACCCCTAGCTTCGTGGGACACTTCGTTCACCATTCAGAATATCCGAAATCAAAACAGAGATATTAGCAAAATAAGAATAGAGAAAAGCAAATCAAAGTTAATTTTATTTCCTAAAAATGCTGTTTGGCTCATGATAACTCTAAGTGATAAGCGTTTTTCATGTGAAATTTTCTCATTAACAAGATGAAATTGTCAAATTAGAAATGAAAGTATAATCATTTGCCAAAAAACGCAATTTAATTTTTCAAATCCAGAATGAATATATCTGGTAACGCTGCCAGAAAAATTAATTTTTAAATTTTTTTCTTTTAAAAAATAAGAGGATTCCACGGAGCAGGGGGGTAGTCCATTTGGCTCCAAAGTTGGGATTTCTACATAGTGACCTTCTATGAAGAATTCCCTAATGTTTGAGCAAAATCTGAAAAGGCCGTTGACACGTTTGTATTTTACATTTGTGGTGGAATGACTCATATTGTTCTAGGAAACATCAACATGAACCAAGTCAATTCGAAAATATTGTAAAAATGACCAACTTAATTCCATTCCAACTTTAGATATCCTAGACTCAATATGCAATAACCTTTTCTTCATTCATGCTTCTATATATGGGTCATTTCATACGAAGTGATGAAGGAAAAAACAAACTTGGCATCGACCATCACAGATTTTTCTCAAAGTTGAAGGAACTATTCATCGAATTCCGATCGCATTTTTGGTTTAAAATCTATTTTGTTCTATTTCTTACAATTTATAAACGGAAGACGTTCAAAAAATGCTATAATAATCAAACTAGTAGTTTGTTTGAAAATATTTGGTAAATTTCTAACCCAAAGAACAACCCAAGAATAATTTTTCTGGTTATTAGGGATAAAAAAAACGTTTTTTGCAGTAGTGTTGCTAGATTCAATTTTAAAGCTAAGGGCTTTTCTCTCTTTGTTTTTACTATTGCGCTTTCGGCCCTATTTTTATTTTTTTTTATTCTACGGTAGCACTAAATAGAAAATAATATTATTTAAATTGTTTCGTAATAATGAAATAAACAAATAGAAAGAGGAATAACAAACAACATACGAAACATCAATTTGCTTTGGATAATTTAGTTTTGCGTGAGGATATATTGAACGTGGCGCCCGTTGCTGAACTAAAAGTCGTTCTCATAGGGACGGAATCAACACTAGACGGAATTGTAGTATGCATGGATCGAATTCTAGTACCTAATCAAAGCAGCTTTGATGAAACGACATTTTAATTTTTTTTCTCGCTGCACTCCGTGGAACATGATAAATCGTTAGTCATCTCTTTTTCTCTTATCCCACATAGCGCGATGTTTTCTAGCAGACCCACAGCGCTCTAGTTCTCTATGCCGCTCCCAAACAACCACTGGCAGCTCCTGCCGTTTCAAGGAGGGGGCATACGTTTGATAGTCAATTAAATTTTAAGCGTGAAAAAATCACACAGTACTTTTATATTTCTCCAAAGAGATACTTCTGATAAAGTTCCAAATTTACTCACTTTTTTTTTCGAGGTGCATGCAAAAAAATTTCTACTGCAAAACAATCCTATTTGACCTCATTCTCATCTATTTTACATCAATAATGTTTGGGGAAAGTAAGAAAACAATGCACTTTCAAATCTTGAAACAGCATACTAATGATACTGCATTACTACAAGGAATAATGTACCATTGAATTGAAAATTGCTCTTACTGTCTTTTACGACACATTTGACGCTCGCTCTTTCAATTTCAAGCAAGATGTTTTCAAATAACGATTATCTCATGCCGTAAACCTTTCCCCAAGGAAATGCTGCAAACGTTGGACGGAATCTCCAAACGCATTGTCCCCCAACGAATGTTTGAGCAAACGAATAAACTACTTCCCAACTCTGATATCCGCTGGAACTGGTACGCGAGTTCGCTTTAAACCGAATAACAAACGCAGTTTTCAAAGTAAATGGAAAAGTGCGATTAAACTGAAAACAGTGTGAGAATTTTGGTTACTGCAACGGTTAGGTTCTCTCTTAGTTCCTACCTACAGTTTCCTCCTTACCGATTTCGACGTACATGAAGATAAAACTGCCTTCTAAAGACGTCTAGCGGGACCAGAGGGAAATATATATTTTCAATGAACCGTGTAACGATATATCTGCCGTTGGAGCCAGTTTTTTTGTTCCTGTGATGACGATGGTTCCATACAAAAAGGCTGAAGCTATGTCCTTCAGTGTATTGTTGTGTACTGGATACTCACAAAAAAGCGCCATGCTGGAGCACAAATGTGGAAAAATTACTATCACGGTGTCTACTTTGAGTCTGGAATGTGTGCGTTTATTTTTCATCGCAAGGGAAAACTTGTTTATATTTTGCTGAAGTGTTATTTTTGTTTTCATATAGCTTTTCCTCATAGCCGAACATGCGAACCGGGTGTCAGAGATTAGGTGGCAATGATGATGATGATGATATGAACGATTTTTGTGCTGATGTTCCCACTTTTTGAAGAACGCGCGATGCAAGGGTTGGGTACAAAAGTGTGATCCTGTCCTAACTAGGCACACAAGGCAAACCAGAACTATGAAAAATTAAATGAAATTTGTGATGTGAGGCTACTAGTCCCAGAGAATAATATCACACTTAAAAAATACTCTGATTTGTATTCCGTTGGCGTCGTTTTTTTTGCATTCAAGTAACAAAGTGAATGAGGAGAATCAAACTTTTACACATGTTTACAAAAAATGAGATGATTCTGCACCAAAAAACGGCATACCATCGTACGCAAATGGTAGTCTGTTCCGAGGCTATTATGAGGAAGGCGGAAAAAGGTGCGTGGTATAAGTGAAAAGCACGGGAAAAAGATTTCCTTCAAGGATAAGCCGCAAAGTGAACATAAAAAGGACCGGCGAATCCGAAATGGGCCAAGTACACTTTTGTGAAACAAAAAAAAAGGTATTGATTCGTTATGTGGTCAGTAGTTGGGAACCTTGAAGTCCAACGTTCAGTGTCTCAAAATGCGTTAGAAGCAGAAGTAACCACAGAAATCCTTCGAGCAAGCGTGAAATGAAGTGCTCGAATGCTGCACGACACAATTTTTTTGAAAAATATTGGCCGATACATTCTTCAAGCAACACATATTATTGTAAAGTACCAAATGCAACTAGGAATTCAGAATTTATTGATTCTAATATATCCATCTCTGTATACCAACTTTAATGTAACTAGAAGGCGCAAGAGAATCAATTTTAATGTGGGTAACTAAAATCAACAAGTAAATGAATCTGCTCCTCATGACTAAGAGTTCATTTAAAAATTATGTTGAAGTGAACACTACTCATTGTCCTGATATGTTTTTTGATTACTAGTGGTATAAAATTTGCATTCAATTATGTTGTCCTTATCTTAAAATCACTTTTAGGCAACAGTAAGCGTAAATATTGGAATAATGCATACGAAAATGATTGAAGACACCTAGACTGCTTGCGAGCGATGGGACCTGAGCTGATGGGAAAAACATTAATTTTGAAGTTAAAAAATTTCTTTAGGTTAAGGTAGAAAATATACGCTAAACTTATATTGTACTGGTTTTTTTTTTTTTTTATTCTCGCTTATTTTCCGTCGGTCTAGTTCCGCCACTGTTGTGGCCAATCACCGACGCCCAGGGAGGCGGCTCCACACCCAGGACCCTAACTCACGACCCGTTTATTAACGGACCGGCGCCAACGGCTTTACTTCCTCATGCGATGGAAGACGTGATCCCAGAGATTTTTCGCCTCAGAAAATCTCCCGGTGTCGGCTAGGATTGAATCTAGACCAGTTGGGTTGGTTGTGAGTGGATCACGCCACCTCACAACCATCGACACCTATGTCGGCGGTGGGATTCAAACCCAGGCGTCGAGCGTGGTTGGCGGAGACGTTACCAACCACACTAGGCCCCCGCTATATTGTACTGGTCTTCGCACGCGAAAGTCTATTATTTTGTTCCATATTTAGCAAAATCTCATATTTCACTACTAACAAAATGAGAAAAAGTTTTGGTACAAAGGTAAAAGACACCATGGCGAGATACACAAATTAAAGTGGTAAACCGCTCTCGCTCTGTGTTAACGTGAATTTTCAGCACTTTTCCACATATCCACTCTTCCTACTTCTCAGTACCATATAAATCATGTAACTAGCTAAAAAAGAAATGACATTTGGTTAAGAAAGTTTTACCCCTCTAACGCTTCCGTCAACACTTTTGGATTGACGCTAGCGAATTTTTGTGCAAAATTCACACCGTTTAAAGTGGAGAAAATGTATGGGATTCATTTATAATTCATTCAAATTCAATTTTCAACAGTTGCTTCATGCTTGTTTAGCTTCACCATCAGTGCTATTGATCGAGTACTAAATTGTTGATTTTGCTCGTAATGTACAGGTAGTTGGCAGGCGGAAGACAGGAAAGAATGTGAACGATTCACAATCGAGTCTTGAGTCCACACCAAGTAATAAAAAGTGCGAATCAAACGAATGGCCCGATCCACCCGATATTCCAATTTGCAGCACTGAAGATGAAGCGGCCTCGTTATATTCTGATTCGGGTAAGTGGAATCTGCACAAACTTTTGTTTCTATTATCGTCCTGCTATTTTTGTATGTCAGAAGCAATTTATTAGCTATTGTAATCATTTCAGACGAGCTAATTCCTCACATTCCGGACATCAGCGGTCGTGGAACATATATCATACGGAAAGGCCGTCGAAGGCAACGGTTGGAAAGTGTAGACTCCAACGCTAGCAATAATCTACCAATCCCCGGTAGTGAACCTATGCCTAGTACTACCCTTCCAAGCCCAGTCTTTCCCGCATCAATGATGATGCCCAAGTCAAGACATAGCATCGATTTAGGTCTGTCTTCCTCGTTTAGCAGTAACGGTGCGATGAAACCCTCACACTCTGCTCCCCAGCAACTACCAAGCTCAGTTCTTTCACCCAGGTATGTGTAAATTATTGATTATCAGATTGCAAAAACTTTAGAATTAATAATCAATTTTCAAAAAATGCTCATATGTTTATAATTACTTTAGATAGCAAAACGGCAAATTGAACATAGTTATTCAAATGATTTTTGTTTACCAAAACAAAATCATATTGACTTAATTCATGTATCGCATGTTACTTTAGTAATTATATCTCACATTATGTTCATCATTGGTTTTATATAAATACGCATTTTGTACTGTTCAATCTGAGAATTGTTGATGAGAATCATTTTAAAAATTTCAAAGAGGTGTTTTTAGTCAACTGGTCAACGAATGTAATACATAGTAAAACAAAAACTCAATCTACGTATACGTCTGTAACAGAAGGTATCTATCTAGAAACCATTCGCATTAGCATCTTCCAACACGTACAATGCCAATAATAAAAAGATATTTCCCTCTACGACAATTTATTACGTACTACGGATTGAGATAGGCGCTTAGAAAACAGTAAAAAGAAAGACTTGCGTAAAAATTTTTTTCTCGCACTACATAAAAACTAAATCCACTTTTCCGTTTTCTGATTTTGCTTGCAGGTCACGACTATCATTAGATTTAAGTTCACCTACCTCAGAGCTTTCAACGAATGCTAGGAAAATCACAACCCCAACCGGAATTATACCGACGCAACTGCAACAACAACAACAACTTCTACAATCCTTACAATCCCTCAACAACAACAATAATAACAGCCTCAACAACAATAAACCTAACCAAAGCAGCAACAATAACTCTAGCACAGCTTGTGTAAATAACAATAATAGTAATAATAATAGTATCGCCGTTGGCGCTGGTAGCCTCGTCGGTTCAGTACTGACAGTAGGAAACGGAAACGGCTCCCAGTGTGCCGCGCTAAACCAACAACAACAGCAGCAGCCAATAGTTTCGTCACGCTATACCGAGTTTAAAACGTACAGTTCCACCTTCGATGGTCTGCAAGCACTAGAGAATAGCAACAGCCAGAACAACAATAACAATAGCAGCAACAATAGCATTAATCGTGGTGCCACCATCGGAAATGGTTCCACCGTTGTATCCGCTTCCGACAATGACAATTCGCTAATGCGAGTATCCTCGTTGCCGACCGTCACGTCTCCACACTCCGGTGTCGCAACAGGTAAGCACCGATCCATGTCATTTAAGATTTTCAACTTTTTTACCTGTTCGGCTTGGGCCTCCCTTTTCCCAGAGCTGCTGGTGTCGATGTTTGATTAGCGTCGGTTCTCGTTTCACCCCGATGAATAATTCAGTATCATCAACACGGTTGTTTTATTCTGGAATGGTACACTTCTCACGCTTTTGACAGTGTTAAAGTAGATTTCATCTTGACGCCTTGTGCAATGAGGACAAAACTCCGAAAAGCTTTTCCCCTTATTTATTTTCGGGGTCGACAATCGAACCACTAATGCATGCTGCAATTGAAATATTCGCATTGGGAACATGGTAATTTTGTAAGATCAAACATAAATATATGAATTTTGAGTCAGCAAAGTTATTACAATCCATCGGATTCTGCAAATTAGCATGTAATCAAGCGTTCACCTTAATTTGCAATGGTGGAGGCGCGTTACCCTTCACGGTTGCTATTTCTAATTAAACAACGCCATGATTCCAAAGACAAATAATTATGCAATTTTGGTGTTTTATAAAACTTGGAGGCTGGCATCACGGCTAACTAATAATACGTGCCCCGAAAGCTATCCGTTTAAGTTATTAATTTATAAGTGAATTAAGTGGCCAAACTTGTTAAAAAGTGTCAAGTTGTGATCTGTGATGCTTTGTCTAAGTGAGAAAAGTGAAGGTTTTGTGAAAAACACAGTGTTTTTTGCGTGAAAATAGTATTTTTTTCTCGAATTGCAATTGAAAATTGTAAGGCCAGCTAAGTTGCGTGAGTGTGAGTGCGTCGCGCTAACTAGCGGTTCGTTATTAACATGCGAAAATGGAATGCATGGCGGTGTGAGCGAAGAGAACAATAATATCTGGCGAGAGAGCGAAGAGATTAGTGTTGCGCTGTGCTTGTCGGCGTTTGTTTCGCTGGCATAGGCATAACCAAAATAAAACAGATGAGTATAAGTTTTTGTATCAAACATTTTAAGAATGCATAGGCTCTGTGTGTAGTGGTTTTTAGCGGGTTTAGGACTTTGCCAGAAGTGTAAATGTGTCATCTATTGGGTGCACAAAGTGTGGTAGCTTTTCGGTTGCGGGTGGAGTTTTTTTTTTATATTTACAAACCAGATTGTACGGTGCACTCTCACAGGTCAAAATTGGCAGTTTTACAATATAGTTTCAAAATTTATCATTCGAGCATGACAATGCGGCATGCGATTGATGCATCGTCTACAATTGTGAGTCCTGGCAGGGCGGTGACATTTTATTCAGTTCTATGTTCTTGTTTTATGATTTTCCTAGCTTTTGGACATATGTTGATATACATAAGTAACTTTTATTTAATTATGTTGAAATCGTTTTGGGCGTGAAAATAGTTCACGACAACTGAACTTTGATTGCAATTATTTTGGCATTTTAATAATAAACTTGGAACTCTGTTTTGTTTAATATGCTTATTTGCATTTTTTTGAGTTTTTGGGCTATGAATGCATGGAACTTTGTCAGTTTTTATATTCAGTAGGTGTCTTTTGTGCGAAACGTCGTGTCGTGGAGCGGTCGTCCATAATGCCCCGGTGAAACGCATCATCGGCCCGGGTGAGTTTTGTTTATCTAGGGGTTTCCAGAGTGCAGTGGGCACGCTATTGTTTACTTCGGGGAGGTCAGCTCAGTTTCGCGCACGTTATTTTGACAGCGCTCAGTGTAACTATCTTAATACAGCGGTTTCGGAGCTCAATGACCATTACATCGTATAATGCTTGGGTGTGCCTTGTGGGTTTTTTTACTCGCTCTAACGGTTCTTTGAGCTGGTACCAGTAGTTTGCGTTCGGCGTGCGGTGCGTTTTAGGAAATTCATTCGTTTCGAGGTAAATTTTAATAGTTCACGGGATGAAACGCGAAGTTTGGTGTAATACAGACTGTTAACGATTGGTTGCCGATGATACCTAAAAACTTCGATTCTCCTATATGCCGATACAGCGATCGTGATGCGGTTCTATTTATATCGTCTTCTGATGGCCGGTTGCGCAGAGACCGAGAAATATCCATATCGGGCGCGAATTTGTGTAGAAAAGATCGCACCATCAACCTCGATGGATCCAGATCAATTCCTTCCCACTAACACTAATTCCTTCCTTTGATACTTGTGGATGATGCAGAGGATTCCTCGGTCTCTAGTAGCAACAAGTATTAAACTAACACTCCCGATATCCCTTCCTCTATTGATCTGCATTGGGCGTGGCCAGCTACGTTATTGACCAGTGAAAAGAAAAATCACCAGGAATTGTACACTGAAAATGGCTTGCTACTCCTAGGCACCATTTTGACGGTTCTTTGTGCAATTTCAGCTGGTTCTGGTCAACCGCGGGCAACACACGGGCGATCAAATATGCTATGCTATGCTATGCTAATTTTGGTGTTTTATAAAACTTATCACAAGGTTGCTCAGGTACTTCCTCAGTCGCATACTATTCGATTCGACCATAACCGTGTACTAGTTTTGAAGTGCAATGATGCAAGTTTTTTACGAATTTTTTTAATTCCGCTGATGTAAGGAAAACGATACCTAAAATTACGAACGCTCTTTCAGATTAGTTTGCAGAAAAAAAACAGTATCTAAAATTAGGGTTAGCAGGATTGTAGCAGTTTAAAGGTACCGTCAAACGAGGCGACTTGCAACACTAGTGTTGATATTTAAGTTTTTATTTTTACCGTGCACATAACAATACACACCAAAATGTCTCTTCATGATTCAGCAAAATACTTTGCTGAAAGCATATCAGCAAACCGCTTGTTTGCTGAAATACAGCATTTCTCTCAAAATGTTGCTGTAGTTCAGTTCCAAAATAAGTAAAAATAAAATCACTGAATTTCAGTTCATTTCATTTCATTCAGTAATTTTATTTTTGTTGTAAACCAGTATTGAATTGATCAATTTACTGACAACCAGTAATCGATTCAATTATTTACAAAAATACAGCAAAACTATTTGCTGAACACAAATCAGCAAATGAATGTTTGTTAGAAACCAGCGAGCAGACCGATGTGTCAAAAATTTGCAAGTCAAGCTGTCATTAACCAAAATCCGCCAAACCGCTGCGAAGCTCATACGGGATCATGGCTAAGTTACTGATAGCTAAATTACTGATGCGGGACCATAGCTTAATTATTGTTGAGCTAGATTAACGTAAAAGTAAATATGCTCAATATACATCTATAGTTCAACAGTAATTTGGTTATAACTCTGTGGGTGGGTAAAAGGTGGCGGCTGAGGGAAACTTGGTTTCCTTACTCTAACTGGTTAACCAGCAGAATATAGTTTGCTTCGCTAAATGTACAGCAAAATTTCATTGCTGATTATTCAGTAATTGAATTCAAGTTTGCTCAAGTTACAGTTAAGGGCTGTCAGTTGGATGAAATTTTGCGTTACTGGATAAACAGCAAAATTCATTTCGCTGGATGAACTGCTGGTCTTACAGCTCAGCAATTTCCAGTGAAATTTTGCTGGTTTCCAGCATGCATGAGTTATTTACATGGTATTCATTGTCCTGTGCCTAAAAATGACAAAATCGCGCCTTTAGCAAACCAGTATATGGTTTGCTAAAGGCGCGATTTTGTCATTTTTAGGCACCTCAACCAAATTTTTAAGCTTATATTTAAACATCGCAAATCGTAAGTTCTTTAGAGAAGATATGAAAAGCTTCTCTGTAACCGGTATAAGTAAGGATTCTGCTATAGTACCATGAATTTTTCTAAAAAGTTTGGAACTGGTTATTCATTTTGATATGTTTTTTTCGATAATTTTCTGTTTTGCAGCACTTTTCTTGCAGCGGTCAAAACCTACAAAAGACGTACCGGAAGCCGGGCTTACGACAATTTTATGAAAAAAAAACTTGAAAAAAGCAGCGTTGGAAGTTAAAAAGAACTTACTATCTCTACCAGGAAACCAAGTCAGCGTCACCGTTTGTATCCATCAACGCTCTCACAATATGTAATGAGCGAAGGTACCGAACTGAGACCACACGGGGAACAAACCATACTGACATCCGACGAGGAACAAAAACTTTCCTGCTTCTTGCTGGGTGGGGAATGCCCTTTCAAATGAGTGATCTCAAACTTATCGTCAAGCAGTATCTCGACGGCACTGAAAACCAGGAAAACCGGTCCAAAAAAACTACCCTGAAAATGACTGGTGTTCGTCTTTTTCAAAAAGGCACCCAATAATCTCGAATCATTTATCGGAAGATCCCTAACCGAAGTTTTTCAAGAAACCAAATGGAACTACTTTCGGAATTTAAAGGAATGGGTACAGGGTGTTGGATTCAATCATCAACTATGAGCAAACAAACCTTACAGATGACCCAGGACGATCAAAAGACATCGTTTGGCGAGGCACAAAACATGCCGAGGGAATCCTCGATTCTACAAAAATGAGTACTTCCACTATGGTTTCTGGAACTACACATGGATCACAGGAGGTCCTAAAACACTGTTTACGGATGCTCAAAAAGCGGTTGGTTTAACAATGAAAAGTTACTCTACAAGATAACGCTTTCACATTACAAGAAACACGACGATAGTGAATGTCAAGATCCAAAAGCTCGCATTGAGGAAAATTTAGCTAGTCACGTGTCCCTGCGCGTGTTGCTAATGTGTAAAAAATATAACATGAGGTTCCCCTCCAAAACAGCAAACATTTTTGCCGATCGCTGGATGCGGCTTTCTTCCGTCCTTAGAATTCAAATCGAGAGATGTTCTGGAATATAAGGCACAGTATTCAGGAACTTCAGGAACGAAACATCATAAATTTGCACTCTGGAATATATCTTTACAACCCGCAGCAAGTGTTGCAGAAGCTTTCGAATTGCAAAAAGATCCCACCTCATAAAAAATTAGGGTCCAACGCCTTCGTCAGTGTTTTGAAGGACGCTCGACACAAAAAGTCTCCAGATTTCGATCAGACTTAAAAGATTCGTTTTATTACTGAACTATCATGGTTCCTCTTACACAACAGGATAACGTGTATCCTAAGCTCATCATGATTAAGATGTTCTAAAACTGTTAGCCGCAAGGTTACAGAGTCCGTTTTGATAAGCGGGTGGTCGTGGGTTCGAATCTTGCTGAATTTCATAGTATCCCTGCTGACTTTCATCTTTACAAAAAAAAGTCCCTCTTATAATAAAATCGGTCTCAGAAACGTATAACAGAATTGTGATTATGGCATGATCTTGACTGGAGAGGTTTCGATAAGACTCCTTCTTCTTGACAAAATAACTCCTTCTTATAATAAAAGTGTTCATAGGAATATTTCTCCAGGGAATTGTGATTGGCGATATTGGCACGGGGAACGAGGTTTCGATAATACTCCTTCCTCTTGACATAATATGTCCCTCTTAGAATAAACCTGGCCAGAGAGGAACGATAGGTGAAATCTCACTCCAGGGAGTTATAACTTGGTGATATAAGTAGGTGAGAAAGAGGCTCGGTATTGTAGATTAGAGCTTTGATAAAAAAAAATATAAAAAAATGAAAAAAAAAACCATCAGAGCACCAACGATACGAAATGTGAAAGGGGGAGTGAAGCACTAAAAATTATTTTAAAAAATCTGACAAGACTTCGTTGTTTGTTGACAGTAACAATTTTTAAAATTCATTTTACTAGCTCGTAGTTCTGGCAAAAACTTCCATCTAATACATAATGACTTAATGAGTAAGTAAGTAAACAGTCAAAATGTCTCTCTGCTTTTTTGTATATTTCAGCCGATGGCCTCTCCACGCCTCGCCGCGAACTTGCTCCACCGATCGAAGAAGACGAAGAGGTGGACAGCGACACCCAACGTGGCGTGCCATTACGTAAAATAGAAGATAATATTAGTGCTTTATTACGTGGTGATATATCTGTTGCTAGAGTATCCGGTAAGCTGCAAGTGCAAGGGTAATCGTAACAGAAACCTGTTATATTGTTTTTTTTTCAGACATACCTCCCGCGAGACGTCCATTAGGTTTTCGTCTAGGTGTTCATAAATCAGAAAGTGCCAAAGAAATGCTATTATCGCAAGCTGGCTTAGGGCCTTTACCGCCATCGCCACCATCTTCTAGTCCGGATCAGGTAAAAATCCTTGAAACTCGCAAAACTATGATTTCACTATTATTTTTTTAACGCTTTATAGGATAGCGATGAATTTCCGCCATTGCCTCCATCTCCTCTTGAAGAGCCTGAAGTTATACACCAGATGCACGGTATTTGCATCACTTCACGCAACAGGTCTAGTGGTAGCAGACACGACAGTCATTCTCGAGAGGAACACCCTCCTGCAGTTCCACCACACCGCGGACCGTCTATCAATACGCTTAAAACAAGGCAAGCATTCTTGTTACGAGTGTTATCCAGTGTAATTGGTTATTAACTAGCGTACACCACCTTTTTCAGATCAATGGATGCTGGCTTTAGCAAATCGTACCGCAATGGCTCGCATGCCCCCACGTCTCCCCATGCCCCCACGTCTCCCCATGCCCCCGGAACCCTTCCTCCTGACTTGCCCGGTTGCAATTCTCGACGAAGAATCATCACTGGCGGTTATCAAAAGCGAACCGCTCAGAGTCCACGCGAAGAAAGATCCCTGCAGACATCCTGCAGTCTACCAGAAACGCCCATTTTTGCTAGGGGGTATCGTATTTAAAGATTGTACTCAAAAATCACATTCACACTAAAACTCAGAAAAAAGTTAGTTCGACTTCTAGAGCATTGTCAATGCTGAAGGAACCTATAACCTATAGCTTGGGTTGTTGACCTAACTCCTGTAGAAACTAGGGTCTTTTGAAAACGTTTATATTGAAAAATGAAAAGTTTTTATTGCTCTAAATTATTTTGCTCCAAGTCAGTACCAAATGACATGTATGTTGATCAAAAACGGTTTTTCTCTGAAGTTGAAACAATTTTAAAACGCTGAAAATAGTTCTCCGAAAAAAAAGAATTCGCTGTATGATAACATCCGTTCAAAAAATTATTTTTTGTTTGTAGGGCTTTTACTTTTATTTTTGATAACAATCAGATCATCGCACGGTGACGTCGTGCATTTGTGTTTGACAGGTATTGGTTTCTTAGTTTACCTTCGGGCGGTCTAGTTTCGTTCTCGATTTTTGCAGATTATTTCAATCGTGACTAAAATGTCCTTCAAACGGTTACTCTAGCAGAAAAAAAAAACACAAATGCCTAAAAATGGTTCCACTATCTATCAACAAAGGGAAACTAAAAAATATGCTGCGATGGTTTGTATCAATAAACTGCTTTGATATACACTGGAAAAGACACTCGGAAGGTGGAAAGTAGACTCAACATACATTTCAATTGCACGGTAAAATTGCTCCATCAACAGCTCAAGAAATAGGCACTCAAAAAATTGTCATAAATAACACTGGTCGACAAAAAGAAAAAAGCGCTTTCTAAAAGCTCAAACCAAAAAAATGGAAGATCATATATTCAACCATTCCTTTGAATTTTGGTGCCCCTAGCCATTACCAAAACGCGTCAACTTATGTGGGATTGTCGTATAGAAATTACTCCCCGGGTTCGTAGCTCTAACGTTATGTTTACGAGGAAACTTATTTAATTCTCTGAAAAAACGATAATGGCTAGGGACACCAAAAATTCACAGCAATGGTTGAATAGCTCTAATCTTTCATTTCTTTCCAGTTTTAGTTTTTGGAGTGCACTTGTGTTGATCAGTCTAATACAACATGTTAGCGATATTGATTATCTTTCACCCTGTGAGAATCCACTTCATCTACCTCAAATTCAGTTGAATACTTCACTTTCAATCATTCATAGCTACATTTGCTTCTCAGCATATGTTAATATATTCGATGCATGCATTAATCTAGATTTTTCATTCTTTTGTAGCAGCTGTGATATTCCTCGAACGCCACACCGTAGAGCGCCGGAGGTTCCTCCACATGGCAGCGGTAGTCGAACTGCTCCGCGAACTAATACTGGCACAACCAGCAGTTTAGGGTCGTCGGTCGTCGGTATTGGTAAGTCGACGCAATCCTTGTAACACTCCTTAACATCAACGCTTCACACCGACGCTTATGTGACTACCATCGCCAACTATTTGAACACGAACGCAGGGTTGCATTGAGAAGGGGTACATGCACTAACTTTTAATGAAATGACTCTCAACTCAGACTTCTGGACAAATAACCAAAAAGTATCATTGTTCGAGCCCAATTTTGCTAGAACAAGACATAGTCTCTGTCTGTAACTTTCGTCCCCCTGTGTACTGTGTATTCTCCAGGTACTTCGACTGTCGGCGGACGACAACGCAGCATCAGTCAAGCTTTCGCTAACGGTGAAATGTTACGCTTAGCAGGTGGACCGGCACGTGGCTGGTATCCAAAGCAGCGCCATCCACGCCCTGCTTCGACTGAGCATCTGGACCGGCTTCATCCGCAGGGATCACTGCGCGCCTGGGAAGCGGGTACGGGTAGCAGAAAACCGCTCACCCTACCACCTAATCTCACACCTAAATTTTTCAACAAGTCACCGCGAGAGGCTTTACGCCGTGTCACTAGTTTGTTAATTCGAAAAGGTACGCCTATTCGTAACCGGACCGCATTCGGGATTCAGAATTTAAACTACCGATGATGATAACCATTGATCAATAATATAAGTTCCCTTTAAGTTCGATTCTACGCGAGTAACACATCTGTGTATCTTGACATGCGACAGTTACGCGTTTTTGTTTTGAAAATTAATTGTTGTTCTAACCAACTATTAACACTATCGTTCACATTACTTACGTGTCGTTTATACGTTCATTAGTAGTAAGTCTGGGCCAGTAAGCACGTTCATAGGTCAACTTCTACAACCGCTTTTGGGTTCTAACTGTGACTAATACAAGGAAATTACCTAACAAAATCTTTCCGTTGCTAAAATTTTGCCCTTCAAAAGTATTTACTTATAACCAATTCAGTCTGTATTATTATTTTTCTAGTTTTTAAAAAGCAAAGCATTACATAAAAGATTTGCTTCTCTCAGAATTTTAAATGTTAATTAACTTTGCTTCTAAATTTATATTATTTGCATCATAAATTGATTGATGTTCCATTGCCAATTTTTCAAGCCTTTTCCTGCGATGTTGTTTTCGAGACTAACGGAAATGCAGTTTTTACCGTTTACTCTATTAACTCCTGTTTTGAGAAAGCTTGTTTGCTTATATTTCCACAGTACATTCGACTTGCACATTAAGGTAATTCCTATCTCCTTTCTGTAAAGAAAAACGAGGGACCAGAGGAGTTTTCTGTTTGAGTTTTGTTGACAGTTCACTTTAAGATTTTCAATAAGTGCAAACTGGTTATATTGATATACTAATTTACTGGTATTAGAAGTACGGCAGAGTAGGGCAGTAAGTAATTCTAGTATGTTGATGTGAGGGAAAAAGTTATTTGTTGATGTTTCCAGAATCGCTAAAATCGTTCCAAGGTCAATTTTTCATTCTGATTTTTGGAAAAGTTATGCCTCTTGTGTATGTTACATATTTTTCATAAGTGACCCAAAAACAGAAAGTCACTAAAATATTAGCTTTTCTCAAATTCCTTATAATTCAGTGACTAAGAAAGAATGAAAAGCTCATACACCTTTCAACAATATTTTTTCTCTTTCGAAAATGATCTACAAATAATTGAAAGTCTGTGTCGCAGCTTTAAGCTTTGAGCTGCAACTCGGTTTTTTATCTTAGACTAGAGCTCGATGACGCTTTTGTTTTAAGCGATTATCGAAGCTTAAATTTTGTTTATAAACATGAATTAATTTAACAGTTCAACTTTTCACTTCACTTAGTTTGTTAATTATCATAGATAAGTAAAACTATTTTTTTAAAGCGATGAATAACGATGTGATTCACAGCAGAAATCAAGCAGTTGACGGCCTAAACATCAAAGAGGTACGAAGCAAAATGTATATCTACTGATTGGATTTTTTCAATAAAAAAAATTAAAACTTTTAAAATTTACATTCATTTGGTCGGTGTTAAGGTATGGCGGAACCAACTAATATTTCTATCATTTTGAGAAAAAGAACTTGAAATTTACTACTCTGTGAATTTTGAGGTTTTCGAGATTTTTGCGCAATATAACATGCGTCAATTATTGTCAATTCAACAATGTCTATATAACATTTCAACATGAATGTTGCATAAAAATAACACTTTTTTACATCTATAATGTGTTGGTGTTAATAAGGCGTTCAACGCTGCAGTAATCATTTTTATTTGCATAATAATAATGTTCCTATTTCCAACTTTGTGATATAACAACACATTGTTATTACACAGTACATTACTCTAGATTACAGTTATTACAGTTCATTACTTTAGATAACATTTCAACATTGAAATTCATTTGAATTCTGAGTCAACACTAACAAGAAAATTTTTTCATTGCCTAAATTAAATATTGTAATTACAAGAATGCTACGTAATGAATGCAATATTTAATATTTATATGTATTATATTTAAATTTGTTACTAATATGTTGCAACAAATTATTATTTTGCTGCATTCAACCCACCTAACATCATCGAAACGAAATGTCGAATTGATGCAAAATGAATTTAACATTATAATAATAAAATCATACACCGTTTATGTTGCATTGTTTCAATAACGAATGTAAGGTGTTACATACATTGCATAAGTGCACACAATGTAATTTAATATTTAGTTCCATTATTTATTATGTTTATCGACACTTTTGTCAGTTAAAAGCCGGTAGAAAAAGAAAATGACATTCCGCATCAGGCAATTGTTTCTGGTTCAATTCATTTAAAGTCCTTGGTATCGTGCTGGTTTATGGATTTGTTGTAAATTTTAAAATGTATTATGAATATTATTAATGCAGCCATTTTTATTTTGAATTTTATAATTTCATCGTGTTCCTTGGAAAATTTTACGTAAGAAGCAACTATCATCCCGAGGTAATAAGAGCCAATCTCGAGATATAACATTTTTACGAAAAAAGTTGTAAACTGCGTTTTTACAATTTATAGACGTAAGACACCCGAAAAGTAGTGATAGGTGAATTTTAAAGAAAACAAACCAAGGAATCCAGGAAAAATATGGTTTTTGACCGGAAGTGTTGCCAAATAGATCATTTTTGTATTTTAAAAATAGATTTGCATTTTTCGGCAAATGCAGCCAATTTTATTTTAAATTTGATGGTTTCATCGTATTTCTTGGGAAATTTTACGCAAGAAACATTTATCACCCCGTGGTAACATGAGCCAATCTCGAGATATAGCATTTTTACGAAAATAGTTTTGATGAGGGAGAGGAATGACCCATATATATTTTTATTTTTATGAATTTATTGTATTTCCTCCGCATACCTATAGAATTATTCAACAAATTTCGTCTTAATCAATCTGCTATATGATTGAAATATTTATTTTTATTTTGGATATTTTTGTACAAACAATAATGATCGGTATAATCCTGCCAGTCGGTCGTGGTCCACCTATCACTTAAAAGAACAATCAAACTATTAAAGTGTTCTTCAGAAGACGCTAAAGAGTATCATTTTAGATATCTTGTATAAAATTTGGGCTGAGAACAAATATTCCCATTATCTTGTATTTAGCCTAGTCTGTGGAAACAGCAATCCTAGAGTTTGTATATAAACTTGCATGCAACAGAGTACGTTACAGAGCTTTTCTGACTAGCTAGAAAGCTACAAATCAATTGACAAACATAGCCAAAGCACAATCCCACAGTTGCAACTTTCTCAACCTATGAACATGCTTACGGACTGGATTATACCGCTTATATAGAAAACGTGCAGAACACGTGATTGCATGCGTTACATACAAAAGACCTATTTGGTTTCTCTGAGAGCAGCGTGCGTGTCACCAGTACAACCATGTAAATACGGTAAACGCGAAAATCCGCGTACTTTGTGCTCACTTCAGCTAACTACAGGGTGGCCACCCAACCGGGAAAACCGGGAGAACCGGGAAAAACCGGGAATTTCTCTGAACATTACGAGCCGGGGTGAGATGGGGCCAGTGGGGGTGAGATTGTGCCATACAAATCCATTGTTTTTCAGCCATCTCATGGCGGTCACAAGACCAAAATTTCTTGAATTAGTTTCCTCGAATACTTAACCAAGAAAGACGACTAGTCTTCTGACCCGAAAAGATGGATGACGAGTCACGGGCTGGATGGCACAATCACACCCCGGCTGACGCTATATTCAACTTATTTCTCACAGTACATATATCAGTTTTTGTTTTCATTCATCTTCCTCTTGAAAGCAAACTTGACCATGATAAGCTCCCTGGAATTAGCAGACAAATGGCTCAAATTTTGCATGGAGCAAATGGTTCACAAAGATAATATCGCGGGAGCTGTAACTGATAGATGTCGCCAAGAATACTCACAACTATTTAGTATGCACAAAGACGTTGCTGACTTCCTACCGCCGTAGCGAGAAGCGCCTTGATACTTTTTGTAGAGATCTGATAGATGGTTCAGGCAAGAACCTTAGGAAGGTTTACCGTGTTTATTAGGAAGATTTTGATTCTATCGCATGGCAATGCCACGTTGGAGCGAGGTTCCTCCGTGAACTAGCGGTGCGTAGTCATGAATCTAGAAGAAGAAAGACTTGTAGCGCAACGCTTGGTGCACGAAGCAGTACAGAATGTCGGTGGAAGAGACGAAATTGATATCACCAAGTCGTTGATCCAATACGCTCGCATTTCACATAGCCGATATTTTTTCTTCACATAAATAGCCGATATGTTGAATCGTTGAAGGCAAAGAAGAAGGAGCAGTCAGATCAAGATGAAGAAGCCCGGAAGAAGAATGTCACGGCCCGTGCTAAAACGGTAGAAGCCAAAAAGGCAAAACTTCTTGCGGACACCCAGAAAGGGGCAGCAGAAGTGATGTGTTTCAAGTGTTGTGAAAATCTGATTGGCCTGATTAAAATTAAGTTTGTTTTGTAAGAAATGTGTAACATAATTTTTTAATAGGGTAATCGCTCCATTATTTATCTCAACAGCTTTATTCATGCACCTTTATTCATCTTATTTCTCTTATTTGTCCAATTTACCGTTAAATTTATACAAATTTTTGAAAGTAAATCTATTCGCTTCTCGATTTTGTCAAGTGGTTGAAAGTTTTACGTTGAAAATATTGTAAAATTTGACGATTAATTTATCAAAAAGGGGTGATGAGATGAATATAGGTACTGAGATGAATATAGGAACGATTACCCTATATTGATTCTTAAATGGTTATGGTAAGAACGGTTCCTACAAACTTAGTTTGGCCTAGAAGTCCACGGTAGTGAGTGTTATATGCGTTGTTTATAAGATACTTGTAGACAACATCTCCTCTCGGAATAGATGACGTCCGTCACATTTTTCGAATTTTTGCGACCATATCTCTTGATTACAATAAGACTGAACACGTTTAAGAAGTAGCTTTGAGCATTTTGGGATGTAAATCAAAAGTTACGCTTTTTTAATCTTCAACTGTATAAAAAACTACAGAATTCAAAAGTACAATCAACCGGGAAAAATATTTGAACGAACCGGGAAAAACCGGGAAAAAACCGGGAATTTAATTTCAGGTTTTGAGTGGCCACCCTGTAACTAAAACAAACAAAAAACTACACTAATAATCATTACGCTTTATTCTTGAGATAAAAATCGGTGTAAACGAAACAATTTAGATCGAAAATGAAACGTCATCTTCTCTATAAGACTTGTGAAAAATCGTCACGCATAACTCTACCTAGCTCGCGACCATCTTTTTCTGTTTAGTTGTCTAGTTTGTCAACCACATTCCATATTCCAATATTGCTTGATATAATGCTTGTTATTCCTTGTACAATATTCTACCTAATCCCGCAACCCTACTCTGCATCTTGTTCACCCTCCTCTGGTACCCCACCGCTTTGCTATCCCAAGCAGATGAATTCTATGCAAACCCTACCGAGTTTCCGCTGCTGTTAATTTCTGTGGCACGAAACATGATTTATATTGCACCAAAATCATACGTACAACTGACATGTAAACATTTTGGCTGTGTATGCGATTTTATTTCAGCCTAATAAGATTCGGCTAATCCTATATTATGTGTACACGTAAATCTATTTATTTTGCGACTAGATGTTGACGTTGATGTTCATTTTGTGGAATGATTATCGCGATTTGATATTGATTTTTTAACTGCTGAACACTTTACAATGACGATAAATCCATCGAATTTATTTCGAGACTCTGCGGTCGAATGTAGAAAATAAAATTCATTCTGGTTGTTTAGATAAATTTTAAATTTTTTTGGTATACAAAGTAAGCCCCAAAATAAACTGTAAACTGATGTTTGTTAAATCAGTTCAGTTCTTTTAGTTATCAAATTTCGATTATCATATTGTGACATTCACCTTCACCCTATAATCAAACGAGGAGTGGCACCTTTTGTATGCGGATCAAGCAACCGTTTTATTACACTGCAAACCTAAGGCCGGCATCCCATCCGACGTGCCGGGGAAGCAACACTTTTCTTGGTTGGTACACTCGTGCCATCGTTTCTGGTTCAATGGAATCCGAATCATTTGCCGTGCGCGCGCATTCCTGCACGAGGTGAACGGAACTGACGGATCCCTTTGTTCAAATACATGCAGACGGAAAATTCTACTGACACAACAAACATCACAAACATCAGGCCCAACACCCAACACTTGCTCAGTTTTTCCCTATCTCTTCTGTGTTAATGAAATTGTGATAGATGCAATATTATATGTGTATCTCTCTATGATGGGTCAAGGACTAAACGAAATCTTTAAATTGTACGTTGATTTCAAATGACTAGTTCATTTTTGTGTGCCGTAAATCTTGTTTGAAATTTACGAGCAACAAGCAATATTCTTTTTTTCTATGAAAAATGCTACACTAGTATATTATTGTCAAGTTTGTCTACTAACGCATTGCACAAAAAACACGAAAGTTTCTAATTCCAGTTTGCGTCACTTTATACGTATATCTCCTAAGTAACAATTTCATTAGAATTAATATCAAATTTTAATGCAACTGTTGAGTCAAACATAGATAAACGATATCTGCAGCGATTTAAAGTTAACTCATATAAGTAGACTTATCAGGAGCTACGACGGCCAACGGTTGACTACATGCTCTACATCGGTAAAAACCAAAAATAATTTCGAATGATAACACTTCCATGAAAGAAAAAAAAGCAGTTCGCTTTTTGCAACCAACCAGACTGAATAGATAAGTAATGCGATAATTCATCGTCAAAGTGTTTCAGTACTATACGTTCTTATGACTAGTTACTTATTCTTTTGTAACCATATCAATAGTCGTAATGAGTTCTCTACTTCCCACTACAAACGACTGCTTATCACTTCCGTCAGTTGTTGAAACAAATTTTTGAAGTGAACGTTTGTTATTTTTGTTGATAATTTCATCTCCCCGCTTTTCCTCAGTCCATAGATGCCATTTGAAATTTTATCAACAAGAACCCGCATGACTGTGTTTTTTAGAATGCATTTATGCGACGAATACTTTAAGCAATAATTCTTGAAAAGTTCTCAAAATATAACTTCTACAAAGCTGTTTGGTTCGTCTGAAATGTTTTGTTACTAGAATTCTCCCTTCCCCTCGTATTTTTCCATCCTTTTAGCAGCCATAGCAACTTTTCTGTTTCTTCCTCACTGACTCATATTTGTCCATCTGCACCAATTAACGCACCTTGCTGCTTTCTAGCGCTGGTCACGCGATTAAGCTTCATATCACTAATAGAATCGCCCTATGTGCTCTCATATTTACAGGACATACAGGCTCAAAAGAAAAAGAATCCAAAAAAGAGAAGGACCGGAGCGATCGGGAAGCGTACACTTCGTCGTCTGTTTATCTGCAACGTTCTCCGGGCTCGGATGGTGAGTAATTTGTTCATTTACTAATGAAAAGCTACACACAATACACAAGTACACACAATAATAAATGTTGTATACTTCGTACACAGTATTAATGGCTAATGAACCGAAGTGTTGTAAAGTGTTGAATTTTGCAATCATTCTAAATATTTTCATAAAACTATTTTTTCGGCATCGGGATGGGTACGGTATTTCTTAAAGCAATAAGGCCGTTACAAATTTTATTTTCATTTTATGCCACCCTTCAAAAATCTTGAATATTGGAAGGGGAAGAAAAAAAAACTCAAACCGCTTTGTTCATTTTATTGGTTTTCCGACAGCATAAATGCTTTATTTAGCAACAAACAAGTCCAGTGACAGCGAGAGTGTCGTCAAAAGGCAAGCGAAATAAATAATAATAATAATTAAGTGTTATTTATCAACATTTATTTGAGTGCAAGTTACAAACGTCATAACTTGCACACAAACTTTGATCAAAGATATTTCTTTTATTTTCGTCTCGGTGTTATTTATTTTTCGCCACCCCCTTTGCTAACTTTGATAACCTTGGACATAAAAAGAATTCGAAATTTGTATCAGCCTAAATAAAAGAAGGAGAGTTATTTCAGTTCGACCTCTTCCTCGTTTCTCACCATTTGTAAAACAAATCAGTAAAATCATTTTACATTTTCCGAAAGTCAACTTGTTATCAAGCGTAGGTTTTTTAATAACACATTCCTCTCAAAGGTATGAGATTGTAAGAGAACGCTGCTGCCTATAACAGAGCAAGTCGACGATTTTCAATCTTAGATTTTCATCGTGGTCAGTTTTTTTGTCGAAAATTAAACTAAACTTTTCCGGATCACGGAACCGTTACTATGCCCGGAACGTTTCATACCGGTCCCATCCGGATTTCCAAATGGGTTTTCCGACCCGGTCGGATTTCGACTTCTAGCCCCAAAAGCTTGTAACGATCGTTTTCTTATGAACACTTCTAGACATTAAATTTTTTTGTTTTTGTTTTGCAATATGAAAGAATAGAAAACAACATAAACTTAAAAGTAGGTAAATCATTTTTTTCCTTTGATCGAAAAATCTATTTTATATTCAGAATATCAACAAACAACATACAATATTGCAAGCAATTCTAATGCATAAAGTGTGATTGGTCGTGAATTCGGGTTCACAGTGAGGTCAGCATTGATACCCTTGACAACACCGGCTTACAGTTTCCTCTATGTAAACCATTAGATGAAGACGATCACCTAGAAATCAAGGGAAAAACACCAGGTAATAGAATACTAAAGCTCGCCCAGTCG
Organism: Wyeomyia smithii; assembly: GCF_029784165.1. Classification (NCBI taxonomy): domain Eukaryota; kingdom Metazoa; phylum Arthropoda; class Insecta; order Diptera; family Culicidae; genus Wyeomyia; species Wyeomyia smithii. The sequence continues at coordinate 127,606,097 of NC_073696.1, read as the reverse complement.
AAAAGTCAATAGCATCCACTATACCAATCATTACATGTTATTTCGTCACATGCAGCACAACGGATGTTTTTTTTTATTCTCATCATCCCCGTTATCCTGTTGTTGAACCAGCACACTGTAGCTTTTTTACTCATGTGTTGCGCCAACGCCGTCGCGATTTCATCCCCTATATATTCAATAACTCGGACCAAGTCCTTATATAACAAGAGAGCTTTCCTGTCTTGTATACGCTTATATTTCTATCTAAAATACAATGTCCTGTCGGTTGAACTGCATACTGACATGCAGAGGTGGCAAGATCCTGTTGGGTGAAAAGCCTTGCATGTCTTATCATACTAGACCTGTGTACTGGGTGTACATCGCCCGAGACCGGCGTCAGAAGCCGGCTCAGGCACCAGCAGCCGGCCGGCAAACTGGCATTGAACTGTTTTGCAGTGCACAGCAGACAAGTTTGCTGCACACACCATATTGATATTTCCGCTATGTATACCCAACCCAGTCATTCCATTCGTCTGCTTTCTTCCGTTTGGATTTGCTGCACCACCCTTAACTCAATAGCAACCACGTGCCATGCAAAGGACCTTTGCCGACTGTTGGATGCTGTGTTCTGATCGTTAATGAATTAATTTTCAACTTGATCGTATCCGGAAGAATTTATTATAAACAAACAAATAAAAAAGCAAATATTTAGTAAGAGAGTTCTTGAAAACTTCATCAACGATGAGAATACAGTCAGCTCGTCTAAGTGTTTATTGTGTAAAAGACTTAGTCAAGGGTTTCCGCCCTCCGGAAGATCCGGAATGACCGTCAAAGAAGACAATTTTAAATACTGGTCGTAGAGCGTCTCGGTTTTTTTCTGAAGCCTTTCTTGGTGGTTTACTTTACGCAGATTTTTTAATTTACGCAGTTTTTGAGCAAATTTTTGAATCAATGCGGTTTTTTTATGAGGTATGTATCCCCCGCGTGAAAAAAATTGACTGTATATCAATAAAGTATGCTGGCAGACCATTTAGAGGATAAACTGTATTTGAAAAATAAATTATACTGCATCTTGGGCGTTTCGTCCAGGTAAATTCGAAAGCTAACGATTGATTCATTTATTCAAAGAAATTATGGCGTTTTTATGTAACAGTTATTACAAAATAAAGTAAAAGTAGTGCATTACCAACTAAATAGTGTATCAAACTGCATAAAATATTCGCTGTTTGTGATAAATATAACTACAATATTGACATTGTCGGGGGGTTGGTCACAGGCAAACAGACGTACCACGGAATTTATTTTCGTGGATCAAAATAATGATCAATTCAAATGAGTTTCGGTTTTGCGTCGCAGCGATGGTGGCGCTGATGTGCCTTTTCTCTTTGAACCCAGTTGACAGTTGTCGCACGCCGTGCTGCCAAAACAACAGAAAGGCTGAGAATTTATTTTTTGCGGAATATGTCCAGTATGTGTCGCACAACTCAGTGGAGTCCTATTTTTCTTAGAATTTTGTACGGAGTGGTACGTCTGTTTGTCTGTGGGTTGGTGTTTTATACCTGTTCACCCAATTCATAAGGTCAAATAAAGCTGATAAAATGTAATCACCATAACAGAAACTGTTTTGTGCCGTTTGTTGAGAATAAAAAGTTGTGACAACTTTTACTGCTACCATGTATTTTAAACCATAATTTTCGAGGTTATAGTTGCCATAGTAACAGCTATTGGCACTATTTGTTTAGTTACTGAATTCTTTTCTTACGTGATTTTATTTTACACGGTTTTTTACGCGATTTTCTCGAAATTATACGATTCGTGACATGGGAAACATTTCTATATGAACCAAGACATAACACACACACTCACACACATACACACACGCGTACACACACGCACACACACCTATGTACACACCTTCACATACACACATACACATACACACACATTAATACATATACCACGTAGCGAAAGATTTTTTTAAAACGACGCGATCTTTTTTCACACAATTTGTTCAAAATTACACAATTTTTTTGTTTTGCGCGGACGTATCAATCGCGCAAAAAAAGAATCCAGTGTATTACTTTTTGAAAACGAGTTCCCATGTTTTTCCAGTAAAGTGACTATAAGAAATTTCAAAAGTTGGGGACATTTTACAATATTTTTAAACATACCCAAATCTATAAGTACATTTCCACGCGAAATAGGTGAATACAAAAACATGAGCTTGCTTGATTCCAATCGAACATTGTAACTACTTTCGACAATTCGATTGTTGTTTTCTACACATGCTTTTTCCACAGACATTTAGATCATGTTTCCTTTTTAGAACATAGGTGTAATGTTGGCTATGGGCAAGTTGTACAAATGTAGAAAGTTGTAGAAATTTGAAAAAAAATACTTTTGTATTAAAAAAGCATATGTTACACAAAAAAAAAACAAGAAATCAGTTTTCTACAACTCCAAAGACAATATTTTAGAAATGATCAAGGCGCTTGAGTTACATTTTTTTTTCAAAGGCTCCAGCTATTGAAACATATACGTCGTTTTTAAAAATAGACCTTGAGTCAGAATGGTCTAAATATCTGTGGAAAAATCATGTGTCCTCTAATCGAAAACATATGCAGTGTTTCGCCAGAATCATAAATGTTTGTTTCAGACATTTCAAGGACGATTTCGCTGGAAATTGCTGATAACAAAGTGTAGCTATTAAACAATTTAACAAAGGGCGAACATTGTTGATCTGGCTGAAACTTTACAACTTTATTTCTGTGTGTTAAAAATGACATTTTGTACTTTTTTCCTGAAAATTTTTATTCTTCGTATCTCTAGGATTCAACAAATAAGAATATTCAACTTATTATGGGTTAAATGTGTGATTTTGCTGAAAAATTCAGGTTTTTAAAAACTGAGAATTTTAATATATTTAATTCATAGCAATATATAAGTGGTTTTCTCTTAATTTTTTTCCTTATGGTGTATATTTTTCCAGAAAGGATAAAATTATCGTTCACAACTTTGCCGAAGACATCATACCAGTCGAACAAAGCGTTCAGGCTTTAAAAAAATGTTCAATACCATTTTTACATGAACCTTTCTCAAAAAAATACTAATAGCACAAAATGACACCTTTAGCCCGTAAGAACATCAGTACAAAGTTTCAGTCAAATCAACTGACAATTAAACAAAAAGAAAAAAATTGTTGTCAAAATCGAACATGGCCTGTATCTTCAAAACAAGAAGAATTGGAAGAAAAGTCTCTTAAGCAAGTTTTTAACGACAACTTTATTTACAAATTTGCTGAAAAGTTAGATTGTACAGCGTCACTAACAGCGGAGCTCCGAACTAAAACATACTGGCATTCTTTGAGGCTTTTCTAAGCTTCTTCTGCAGCCAAAGCAATTTCACAAAAAACGGGCAACCAAAATAATCGACCATTTTTGATTTGGCTGAAACTTTGTTGTATATATGTTTGTATGGGCAAAAGATGCCATTTTGTGCTATTGGTTTAATTTTCTGGAACACGACTCATTTTTGGGAAGCTATTTAAAAATGTTATTTTGGGAAGGTAATGATGATTACAAATATATTTAGAGCCGTTTAATCAGTATGATGTCTTCGGTAAAGTAGTAGATAACAATGTTGTTTTTCCAAAAATATCATACACTCCAGAAAAACTGTTTTTTAAGTTATAAGAAAAATTAAAAATAATTATCTAAAAAAGCTCATTTTTTAAAAATCTATTTTTTTTATAAAAACTACTAAAGATTACCTAGACAATGAAACCGGCCCGATCATGTAGAAATCAAGAAAAAAAAGTTGATTTTTGAATTATTTTTTTTAATTAAACATTGTTTAGGTAATCTTTCGTAGTTTTTATTGAAAAAAAAAGATTTTTAAAAAATGAGCTTTATCAGATAATTAATTTTTAATTTTATTAATAGTATATATTTTTTCGGAGAGACAAAATTATTTTCTACAACTTAGCAGGCTACGTCACACCGATCAAACAAGCCGTTTTGGCCCTGAAAATATTTGTAATCATCAATACCTTCCCAAAATAGCATTTTCAATAGCTTCAATAAGACGTGTTCCATAAAATTAAACCAATAGCAAAAAATGGCATCTTTTGCCCAAAGAAACGTCTATGCAAGGTTTCAGCCAAATAAAAAATGACAATTAACAAAAATATTAAAACTGGGACATTTTTTATGGAACTGCTCATAGTATGTCAATAAAATCAATATTTGGAGAATAAATGAAAAGAGTTCACAAATTTTGAGCTCGTTTTTTGCAACAAGTTAGCCTCTATAGAAGCTATTTTTTGTGTCTTCTACAAAGGTGTGTGTTTCAACAATAAACTAATACGTTGTTGCTACAATTTTTCATGTTTTCAAAACAATCGGTTTTTAAGGACTAGTTTGATATGAACGGTATACCTCAGAAAAAGAGAAAAGTTAGTTGAGAAGCGTCTTCGGCAAATTTTTTCGTGAGAACATTATCTACAACTTCGCCAAAGACACGATATCTCTAAAGTATAAGACTAAAAAGTTAGATTTTGCATCGCCACTAGCGGCGGAGCTCCGAACTAAAACTTATTGTCATTCTTTAAGACTTCTTATGCACTAAACAGGGTGGCCACTCATTTTACATTTTCGAGTTCCCGCATTTTTCCCGACTTTTTCCCGCATGATTGCAAGAAATTCCAGATTGTCAGAAACGGTAACTAGGTTATGTTCTATCGACGACTGAACGTCAATTTTTGGACCCTAAATCGGAAGTAATAGCTCATATCATTTCTACGGAATTTGCACGGGACATTCTACACAAACAGTTGATTAGTTACATAAAATGCAACCTTCGCCTTCTTATGGTAGACAGGTTAAATACAATTTTTGCGGTTTTCTCAAATTTGCAAATCTTCCATTAAGCAGTCAATAATCGTGTTAGCTATTTTGTTTATTATATTCATTATGTTTGTCTATCTGTCTCCTAAAAAATATGATATAAGCACCCTTTTATTCAACGCATAACAACCTATGAGGGAAACAACATCAAACCAAACAGCACTTTTCGTACAAACTTTTTTTTTTCGTTGTTCAAATCATCGGGAAAAGTCGTGGGAAGTTAAGGGTGAACATGAAACTACTTAACCTAAGAGTAATGAATATTTTGATTGAATTGATTATTTAGGGAACAAAACTTGTGACATGGATTTGCGTTTTTTTTTCTCAAATTAAAGATATTATTTTAAAAAATACTGCGGTTTAACTGTATTTCGTTTATCACGCATTACATAGATTCTGAAAACTTCAGAAGTGCATTCACAACTTTTTCAGTATTTTGATTTGCTAGTTCATCAAAGTTGCATCTCTCTAGAAATCTGCCAACATCTTCAACTTGTTTGCATCCAGCGCTTAAAATGGCCCAGCTGATAAAAAAATGATATTAGGGCCAACATTCCAAAATAAGTGATTTCGAAACTTAAAAAATGACCTGGAAATCAGAAAAATGATCTTGAATTATTATTTTTCAAATTAAAAGGCTGCACGAACTGTCTTGCAGAAACCGTTGAAAAGGAAACAAATTTATTTTTAACTTCTAAAATGTTTCCCGAAATTTTCCCAAATCCTTATTTGGATTTTTTCTGAAGAATTTTCAGTTTTTGTTTCTCCATGATCATCAATAAAATATTTTTCTAAAATCAACTCTTTGAAATGTTTAATTTAAAATATTTTCAATACTCAACTACTGCCAACAACTTCGCCGAAAACATCGCACCAATCAAACAAATCGTTCTGGTTTCGAAAAAAAAACTCAGAAATTTTAACTTCTTCCGTGTTCAAATAATCAACGTTGTAACATTTGGCAACTTAGAATTTAAAGCTTTTTGAGATATTCAATATTTTTTTACAATAGAACTACTATCTAAAGCTTTGCCGGAAACATCACACCAATCAAGCTAATTATTTTGGCTTTTGAAATATTTAAAGTATTTTTGTTTATTGGCCACAGATTTAGCAGCGGTGCACAGGGCAATTGCAGGGCTAGCGCTACGATCCTGCAGACACTCGAGCCGAGACACGAACCTACGACGACTGACTAGTTAGGCCAGCATCGTACTTAAGGGCAAGTTACAATACAAAAAGCATGTAAAAAGTCGTAGGAAGAAACAAATAAAATAAATAAAATGTTTTCATGAAAAATCTCGAAAACGATAATATTGTTTTCTAAGAGTATTTACATCAAAAATAGTTTTTTGACAATTAAATTGTATAATTTACAGAAAAAACACGAGTTTGAAATATGTACAAAAATAAGTTTTTCAAAAAATTTCAAAATAATGTTTGCTTTATTTTGTGGCAAGTTTTAAATGTTTTTTTCAATTAACTGCTCCGCATAGCAAGTTCGTCCCAAACCCAAATTTTTACAGCATGGAGTTTCTAAACAGAAATGGTAGCTAGTTTCGCTAGAGTTCGCCAAATATTTCTTCTAAAAGACTAGCTGAAATAAAAATCTATTTAAAAAACTGGAGAATCAGAACTGTGTGCCACTTATTTTATCCTCAATTCGTTCATTCAAAAAACTATTAACCTATTATTACCAGTTATCATGTTAGTAAGACTGTACAGTGAAACTTATTTTGCATTGCTCTTAGAAATTGAAACAGTTTCTATTGTACATATGAGAATTAATGAATAATTCTCTTACTAAAAACGTTTTCTCGACAAACTGGCAACTTTCATTACCAGACTCCGGACCGAATTTCGACCCCGGTTTCAATTCGCTTTACTATCTTGAGAAGTCCCACAGACTCCATTCAATTTTTTTGGATAACACCAGATTTCGACATTTAATGCTATTCTAAGACATTTGGTGGCAACATTTATTTCATTTGAAAAGCAGGACTGCTAAAAGTAGTCAGCGGGTCAAAATAAGTAAGTTTAATGACTTTTTGGTCAAAAAATTGACTGCTAAAGAAAAATGTGACTTTTAAGGGACCAACTTGCTGTCCTGCACTTCGAACTTCTCCATCATCTGTAATTGCATCATACACAATATTTTGAAAAAATCTTGGTAACAAAATCCCAATCAAATAAAAAAATTCCCGACTTTTTCCCGCATTTTTCCCGATGTAATTTAATTCCCGCCTTTTTCCGCATTTCCCGTTTTCCCGATTGAGTGGCCACCCTGACTAAATTATTCACTAAAGATAGTATAAAAAAGTTCACGACAATTATACAATGGTACAATTATACAATGGTCCAGCCAGAAACCTAATGTGAGGGTAAATTCTGATCTAGAGCTTGATAATAATGTTTTAGAGTAAAACTTTCTTCTAAAAAGTTGCTACATTTGATGAAGCGCCCATTGAAAAAATATCAAAAATTAGAATGACCCAAATTTTCGATGAAATCAAGTATCTAACTATTTTATCTTTGTAGCAACCATCCTTATGTATGTAAGCTACAAGTTATCCGATTCGGCAAAAAATCTACAAAGAAAGCAGAATTCAATAATAATCTAAGCAATTATGATAAAAAAACACATTGGAAAATAAAGTTCATTACTATCTCCAAATTCACATAACATCTTTCGAAAGTGCACTAGTTGCTCGCCATCTACGAAACACGAGGATAAACTGTCAAACTGCCAAGCGAATGAAATCTCAAAATATCGTCACCCGGAGAACAGTCCAGACATCGCAGCGGTAGAAATCGTTAGAAAACCATGTGACTCACTGTAGCATATAATGTAGGAGGTACCACGTTACCGCTAGATGCGAATGCCCTTGCCCCGGCGCTCCAGTCGCACCCATCCCGTCAATCGTTGCGCTTCACATAAATGCCATCCACACTATACACTATACTGCGGGTACGCTGCAGCTGCTGCATAGATATATTGCACCACTGACTGGTGCGATGCTTCCACCATCTACCAAAGTCGACCGTCGGAGATATGCGTTGGCGTTCGATTGGGACCTTTTTTTCTTGTCTTCATTTCACTTTTCTCTGCTTTCTGGTCCAGGGAGTCATTTTCGTTACCAACAGCAAAAACTGGCCTCGCATGGGGTTTCTTTAATTCTATTTATGGATTCTCTATCAGCAGGCAGCAGCACATAGCAAATACGATTTCACCCAGTTTTCATTGGCAATTAACTGATTCGTGATGGGCACAACGGAAACTACCGCGGCTTATCTAATTCTGAAAAAAAAACGCATGGAGTGCAACTAATCGAAATTATAAATAATGGAACATTTTGGGGTCATAAAATAGGCGCTGCCAACAAATGAAGCTAAAACAGAAATTTGGGTAGCACTCATTGTAACGGCTCAATTCCTAGCTTGCTTTTTCCTTTCCTTCGTTCAAGTGTCATGGTCATGGTACGTACAGCTGCCGGGGTCATTAAACAACTCTGTACGTATGTGTTCGTGATTTTATCTCCCAATGTCCAAATTGAAGGTGCGTTGTTCACCTGATCTCTACATAGCAGGCATGAATGTAACTAAGTAAAAAGGTAGAAATTGGGATCTTTTTTAAGTAAGACTTAATTTTAAAGAACGAAATATGTTCACAAGTTTTTTTTTCACTCGGCCATGCTTCCAGAACAGGTTCCAGTAGCCGCCAAATCAAACCTATTCTGAACACAGTTGAATGTGCGTCACGTACTTATGCATTTTAGGTTTGTTATGAATGCCCATGTATTGGTTGTCTATCTGCTGGTTAGACCGATTGCAGTTGGGCGTGCAGTTCGAAAAAATAAATATCATAAATGCGGTTTCCATAGCTCAATCTCACAAGATCTTCCTACCCACTTAAACAGCACCAATATTTATTCATCATCGAATACCACAAATTACCACTTGCCGTCAGGCACTACCTATATTTAAAAGAGTTATAGCGCCGAAATAGGAACGTTTTTCACAGCAAAGTGTGTAACGGATATCTGCTAAAATACGCTATGCATTCCTTTCACATCATCATTGGCACGATCATCAATAGGCACTTCTGCGGCTATTTCTTCTAGAGGGGAACCGACAGTTCTTTCTATATCGGTTGGCATAAGATAGCTGTTGGCCACCCAACCTATCATGTTTTCTGTACAATCTGCTCTTACTATGTAATGAAGTTTGGTACAGCGGAATTTCTATCTGTATATATGTAAGTGCAACTGATCGTATGATTTATTACTGATCCACACTTATTTATCTGAAAAGTTGACTGTTAGCTGCTCACTCACTGGGAACTGAATAAAAAAAATTTCGAATTTTCACGCGCTGCGTTTGAACACATGTGACCCGAAACCCACGGAACGAATTCCTAATCACTCTTACACCAAGCTCTGTCCATTACTTGTAGTAAATTGTGGCTATGACCTCTGATCAAAACGTATTTCATTTAATTATTACTACTGCCACTTTTAGTGCAATATAAGACCATGTAAGAAACAGTCGACACAATCGGTTGCTATAGAACTGTTTCCGCTTAGTATTCTTGAAACCGCGTGGCGCGTATTTTGTTATATACTTGTACACTTCCGTTCCGAGTGCGACTGTTGAGCAAACAAAGAACAATAACTATCACGTCACAAACCTTCGCTTTTTGCAAATCAGGACGTGATTATTTTTCCTAACATATCGCAAATCGAGTGTCGCATTGAAACAACGATAGCGCACTGAAAATGAAAGGAATTGTCATCGAAAGTAAGATGACATCATCATCTTTGTACATCCCCCCTTTAGTGGGCCTGATAAATGATATGTGGGGTTTTTTCGCAGTTGAAGAATAGGTATTATATGTATCTAGCCAAAAACTCTAGTGAAAATCCTACTTTTGAAGCTCTCCAAAATTTACCATTAATATTGGTGAAAATATTATCCAAAGTACAAATTACTTTACGAGTGTTTCCATGCCAATTAAAACATACACAAAATATACAAAAAATATACACAATAAAAAAAAACCATTTTTTGAACAAAAAAAATGCTTAATAAACACTAAATTTTATTTTACAAAAAAAGTTGATTTTTTTCATTGTGTGTAGTTTTTTGGTAAAGCACTATTAGTTCCTTACAATTCAGCATCAGACTATTTTTATGTACCTACAACTTATGGCTTCTGAGCTACAATGCTCTGGACAAAATCTATGCTAAGATGCATACCTACGCCCTTTTAGGAAATTAGTCTTGAGTTTACAAAATCCAGTGAAAAATACTCAGTTTGCTTAGCCACGTATGCAAAGTTTAAAATCTAATTTCTTAATTTTATTTCAATTTTTTTGTTTCATGGAAAAAATATTTCCGAAATAATCTAAATACAGTCATACCTCGATATAACGCAACTTAATTTTTTTTTTCGTTGCGTTATATCGAAGCACGAAAACAATTTTTTCCATTGAAGCAAAATTCTTGATGGTTACTCAAAGGTGCGCAAAAACGTATTCCCTTCCACCTAGCAATATATATAAACCTGTCTTATGCCCCTTCTTCAAGACAATTTTCGTAGACAAAAATAACCAATCACAAAACATTGAAAAAAATGTCAATTTTACCCCATTTTATAGTACTTATTGGTTTCAGAACTAACTAAAAACATTTATTCGGATAATTATACACCCTAAAAAGTATTGTTGTGCTTCAATTTTAGAATATTTGAAAAAGTTACGTGATATCGAGGTAAATGTTACGTTATATCGAGGTTGTCTTATATCGAGGTATGACTGTATTTAGAATATTTCGGAAACAAGAACGAAAATATTTTTTGTCTGAATAAGAGAGGCTTTCAGCTTCTAGCTGGTTCACTTCTACGCTCATTTATTTCGATTTTTAGGGTTTTGGTAAGGTAGTTAGAGCCCAGTAATTCAGTTCTGTTCGCATTAAAACGGAAAATATGAAGTAGTGTTTTGACAGGTTTAACTATTCCCGAAACTTGTATCTTTGAACATTTGATGTCGGCCGTTCGTGGCTCTCTCACAGTACTAACTTAAAACTGGAAAACACGACATTAATTTGGTATTGAAACATCTATTACTGATTTATTTAAAATTAACAGATAAAGTTTTTGTCAAAAATAACGAAAAGACTCCTTCAAGTGTAGAACACTAATCGATTTTAACCATACTTAAAATTCCAATTCGATGACAAGCTCCCATTTTGTTCTATTGCAGTAACAGATTCCGGAAGCTATTCTCATCATAATCATCACAACCAACAGCAGCAGCAGCATTATCATTCTTCACAACAGACACCTACGACGCAGAAAAAAAAGGGTTTCTTCAAAAGCTTATGGAAAAAATCCCGCCACTATTCGCTAGAGAAGCAATGAAGGAAAGGTTAATCTTTGATCTGTAGGATAGTAAACTGGTAACAAATATTTATACACTTTGTATCCACGGGTGGAAGTACTTTAACCAACAACAAAATACTTTAACAGCAATCTCAATTTATTGGCCTAACTGAGAAAAAAAAACGAAAGTAAGAATCAGTTATAACTCTTAACGGATGCCACACAAGATTAATATTGCACTAAACTAGAAAACTAGGAAAGCCCTTCTACAAGCCACTCGCTCATTCTAACCAACATTACTACAACCCTAGAACCTTTATCAAGGAGCGCAAGATAGAAAACAGTTTGTAACTTTTAAAAAACAGCACAAACAAATCAATTGAAAAAAAAATCCACTTCCACGCGAAAACGCTTATCACAAACATCGTCATCACAACAAATATGGCATCGAATTTCATTTCCCTCAACTGCTTTATAGCAAACATTTAGTATAGGGCTACGTGATGGTGTTTATCTGTAACTAAGTCGGTTCAACTATCAAGGAAAAATAAACTCTTTTTTAAGGTCTTTCATTCTCAATTTGAAACATTCCGATACTCTGATGTATATTGTTATCGTTGGGAACAGCATGCTTTGTCAACCCGAGGAAAGCGGAATGGAATAACATAAAATGACCGCTCGTTCGGAAGTGAATAATAAGTTAACTCAAAAACGTTCAATTCTATTAGATCATCCATTCAGTATGTAATCGATTTATACATAAATACCGCATACTTAGAGGAGTGTGAAAGTAATTTCGAAACCCAGTAGTACAGACAGAAACAGCTGTAGAAGTGTAGGATAAATATTGCAGAAATGAAACGCAAATATGATGATAGGCTTATTTCATGAAGCGCAGAATGTTGTTATAGACGAGAGTGACGTATCGTAGTAGATTCAGTATGTTGTGTATAGAAGTGAGTTAATTGTGTACAGATGTTAGTTATCTTTATTTCCGTTTAGTCAGTCACGCAGTGCTGTGTTTGCAAGGCATCTTTTATGTTTTTATTTTGTTTTAATGATATTCTGGTTATTTGTTATCTTTGAAATTATAATTCTCGATATTTGTTTATTATTCTCGTTTTATCAGACTGTGAATGCATATAAATTTTAATTTTAACAACACGGTACTAATCTCAGTTGGAAACTTTTCAGATATCTCAGAAAGTGAACCTAAAATTTCCTTTATTTATGAAGCACATTAGCCCAAATAAAACCCATTTTAATCATCTGACCCGCTTGTGTTTCATTCACGAAAGAAATGTATTAAACGCCATTCCGGTTCCCTATCTATTGGTTCACTCGCAACAGTATCGTACGTTACGTGACCTTGAGGAGAACTTCTATGAACGACGTTTTCCGTTGACTCTGAATCGTGCATGAGATCATGTAAAGTATGAAATTTGGGATGGATGTTAGTACATAAAAGTGATCTCACCCAGCACATCATATGAGAAAAATATCCGAAAGGTGAAATGATCTTGTTCGATACAAATGAAATTTTGCACGCGTTTCCAAACAGATTGTACTGAAAATGGTATAGTGTTTAAATATTTTCAACCATCAAGTTGTCATTTCTAGAAATGATTTGTTTAAAGTATGAAGTATCTATTAAATCAATTCAGCAATATTTGAAATAACTGTGTTAAAAGATAACCCATTAATCGCGAAACAATAATAAAAGTTGTTTCTAAATTCATCGTAAGTTTTGTAGCTTCTTGTTTATTAAAAATAACTGAAAGAATTACAGTCTACAGTGCACTTTTCCGATTCCAGTATAAACCAAAGTACCGCATTTCATTTTCACATCCGGTTACGGAGTCCATTTATAGCCAAAGCCCCCCCGTCGAACCAATTCGGAATCTGTTTCTTGCTGTTGCTTCGGTTCAGTATCCTTCAATTGCCAATATGGCGGAAACTGTTCCGAAACAGGTTCACCGAAGCTGATGAACTCTTAGTCAGAATCATTTCCTTCACTGCAATAAATCTTTGGCAACTCAAAAGTAGACATTTTCGAACACATAAAAAGTGCCCGAAGAATCTGCGCTTTACCAGAAAATGAAAGTGCAAACGACCTATCAAGCTGCTTTTTTACATAGGACTGGTGTACGAAAATATCGTTTCAAGATATACATGTTTTCGTCACAGTTTGTTGTTTGTATCTGCTTGAATCAATTCCGGAGTGATTTGCGATAAGAGCGCAACTAACAAAAGATAAACATTGGGTAATATCAGTTTGAAAATTTGCAAGTACATTTTTAAATCGTAATTTCAAAGGAAGTGACTAACATTAACATCAATACCAAAAATCGACGTAAAATAAACCTGGCTTATAGTTTCCTAACAATACTACATTAAATTTGTGCATTTATGGCCTAAATCTGCGCTTTTCTTCTAACCTCTTTCTAATGAGCCTTAAAGCATTCTGACGAGATTCGCCCACCTCTATTTCGCCTTAAAGTATTCCGACAACGAGATACGCCCATCTTTCTTTCGCCTTGTTTTTATGTTTTCTTCAGTTGCGCCTCTTTAAATACGCCTTTATTTTGAAAACAAAAGTTGATCCGCCCTTTACTGTCGCCTGTTTACGAAATATTTCGCAAATAAGCCCGTTGCTTCAAAACAATGTAAAGGGCCCAGTTCCAAAGTATCTTTTGTTTTGGGTAAACTGCTTTATCGCCCTTCACTAAAAGCTTGATTTAAATAATTTTATCGATTTATACAAAAGAAAGGATTCTTGCCATGAATTTCGTAAGTCTTTTCGAAACCAATAGTGTCATAAAACCATTTGTTTACATTTTGTTAGTTGCGCCGTAATCGCGAATCACTCCGGAATTGTTTGTATGCAATAGAAATCGCTTGAAATCCAGCGCGTTTTCAATTCATGTTTTAGCATGTAAAACACTCTTCAAATAACAGGAAATGCATAAATAGTATCAATGCAGACATATCCCCAGCCCCCAGCCTCCCAGCTGGTCTCGAGGTACGTTGCTGGCCTAACAAGTCAGTCATCGAAAGCTGGGGTCTTAGCTCGGGAGAGACTGTGAGTGTCAGTAGGGTCGTCGCGCTAGCCCCGCAGCCCTGTAAATTCGTGATAAAAAACACTATTCAAAACAAAAACAATTCATGCTTATCTCACAACACTTGGCAATGTTTACGTGTCCTTAAATGCAACTTTTGCATAATTCACATACCTGTCAAAATTAACCCTCGCATGCCCGGTGCCTTTTTTTCTAACTCAGTCAAAACTCAATCAAATTTGATCAAACAAGTTTCCAAATGAGAAAAAAAAGTATTGAATTTACGTAAAGTAATCTTAATTAAGGGTTAATTACGTTAAATTTGGAGAAGTGAGGAAAGTTTTATGAAAGCTTAAAAAATGCCATTTTCAACAATGTTTATTCCATACCATTAAAGGTATACTGATGAATTCACAGAAAACTACAATAGTTTTAATTTCAAAGCTAATTTTTGAGCTTTTGCAACAAACCGAATTGAAATCGGTCGAACGACGCTCAAATGAGAGCAAATTTATCAAAAAGCAGCTCGTGAACCAAAATGAACAAATTTTAACCTGAAATTTCATTATTGTCGTTTCCAAACTAGCTGTGATTGATATTTTTTAGTCCAGAGATCTCCATTTATCATGAACATATAGAAAATAGTACGAGGGTGGTATCCAAGACACGACCGCATGTTTGACGTAGGACTACGATAGTTTTATATTTTATTTAAAGAATTCAGACTTTGTTCGATTTGACCTCGTTTCACTTTCGACACGGTTTGACTTTGGCACACATGAGCCAAAAACGAACGGTTATGTTTAATCATAATTTATAGTTTTCTTGTTTTGCTTTTAAACAATTCAAACTCAACAACCACCAAGAGAAAGGCATTTTGTCCATTATGTTGCCGAACCGAAACCAAAATAGACAAGATCAAAGCAGTACTTAATACCGTGCTATACTTCTAATTACTCGGAAGGGTCATATCAAGTGTCTAAGTCGTTGAGGGCTTCATGCGGACGTTGCGTTCCGGATACTTCCAGATTATTGAGCCTAAATCCATCAAACGACACCTCTAACAACTTACAATCCTAAAACTAGTTCATTGGTGGCCACATATTGTTGAGGTCATATGTCACCAGAAAGTCATAGAAAGAAAAGCGTTTATTTTTAAAAATAATTTAGATTATTTATTTGCAGACATCTATTTAAGAAGAAAAAAATACTGTTTTAAACATTGATGAATACCTTTCATCCTAATGCAGTCAAATTTCTTTAACACGCGAAAAGGCAATTTTTTATATAGGTCTTAATTAAGAACGATTCAGTAGAAAGCAAACTTCCTTTCATCTTCAATTGCGCTTGTGAAAGATAGCTCACTCACCGATTTCAAAGCAGTATCATTGTCAGTTTCTTACAACTGCTTAGCAAAGAAGTCACTTAAAAAAATCCTGTATTTACAAGTTCGTTGGAAGAGTGACGATAAAGAGTTGCAGTTTTTAGTGGAAAATCTATATTCACAAAAATTTTGAAATTGACATTGTAATTTATGAGGATGTAACATGTAACAGTCATTTTTTTTCATTTTAGGCCAATTGAAACATTTATTCATTAAGCAGAACCAGAAAAAAATCAATCAATTTTAAGATACCAACGAAAAAACAAACAACAAAATGCCATATTTAAAAGTCAATAAACAATAAGTTAATAAACCTAGCTCGGTTTGATAAACAACATTAACCTCTCCAACTGATGTTTGCAAATTACAAGTCTGGCAATGACAGGTTGTGTTCATATGTTTAGTATTTTTACACGGTTGTGTTTTTATGTTGTGTTGTGCGACAGGTTGTGTTTATATGTTTAGTAATATTTTCCTGCAGATGCTGATGTAATATTTTTGTAATTAAAAAATATGAATATGAATGTTTAAAACCTAACGTCAAGATGCATATAATTTGGGTTTTCTCTATACCACAACCGCGTAATGCAACTAGGATTGTCATATTGAATTAAACTTATTTAACTGGAAAAATATAACCATCAGTACAGCTTAAACGAGCTATCTGAAATATCTGTTTAAAAATCTTTACGAAGCATATTGGTTTTCTATTGTCTTTTAAATAGCCTATAGTTGATCATTTAAATAAATCTGAGAAAAACAGAGTGTAGAATTCGAAAAGACAACAACCCAATGCAACTTCTAATTTTAAGAATTTGAAAGAAGTTTTTATCACTAAACATGGATATGAAAATCACTACGGTTGCAGTTCAAATGCCATCTACTCGTCACGACAACCAAAAGGAAACGAGCAACGGGGTAGCAAACTTCTGATTAGTAGAATGTTAACACAACTTTTGTTGAAGAGATATTTTACTCATTATATAACAATCTTTCGCAATATTCTACCTGTCGATTAAGACATCGGCGTTTGAAATCTGTTCAGGGATAGTAATACAATAAGCACTTTAAAACGATGAAAAAACATCTGTTGCAGCTATATAAAGCGAGCTCGTGATTGGTTGGAAACTGAACTGGTCGAAACTGAACTAGAAGAAGTGGATTTCAACTGAACTTTTTACTAATTTACTGTTCATCGTACAATGTACAACGAACAATGATATGCCAATTATTGTATCACATGCTTTGGCAACCGTCGTCGTTCGATCAAAGCATTGGTGGTCAAAATCTGTTTAGTTGTAATCACATATTGGATGCAACATCCAACATCGTGATATACTGTTGCGTACAAAATTATTTTATCCCCGGTCGCACAGTGTAGTGAGCGAACACGCACCACAGTACGTCGACAGCAGCTACATTGTTTCCACTTGGCTTGACTGCACACAAATGGCAATCGAGTGCTACTGCACTGACGACGAGCGACCGTCTTCTCATACATAGCCGGGGCAGTACTGTTGCCTGTGTCAGTATGTTTTCTTTCAAGACATCAGTTTTAATAACATTCTCACAACAGATCGTTTGATTGTCTGATAAAGGAGGTTGTTACTTTGTAACTTTCCGAAAAAGCTTTACTTTCAAGACATCAAAATAGTCTAGGTTCATATAAGCAAATGTTAGTTGACCTATTGGGACGGGGAGATTCTGTCAATTTTTTTTTGCCACTGAATAGAGGTAGTCATAGCAGGCAGTTGGTGTCCACTCATGAAGTCTGTGCCAGGAGTGCTCGCATGTGATTGGTACATTGTTCGTAAAAATACGACCTTGAAACTTTTCATCAATTTTCACTGTTTAAAAATTAAGTAACAATGATATATGAAGAATCACAAAATTGTCCATCGTTTTATCAATCCAACGACATATTGATTATTGTGATCCATCATGTGGTTACATCAGTATTACCATTTAAAATCTTTCATTCCGACGTTACATCTTGGTTTTTTAGTTTCCTCAGAATGTATCTCGATATAGTGCGGTTAGACGTAGTCCTACGTCAAAAAGCACATTTCCAATAGAATGCATGCGTTTCAAGGGTGATCAATTCCACACCGATTTATCTCATAGTACCTTATAGAATTCTCGAATTTATTTCATGTAGTTTTCATAAAAAAATCAGATTTTTTTTAAATGAGCTTTTTTAGATAGGAATTAATTTTAAATTTTTCTTTTAACTTTTAATACGAAGTTGTCGGTTCAAGTTCCACCTACTGGACTATATTTTTCGTAAATTTCCAATTAACTATTTCCACAGATAGTACATTTTTCAATTGTCAACTCCACATTTACTGCTTGAAATAGAAATGTATATGTTAGGTTCAACAAAAAAGATTCGCTTCCATTCGCCGTGAAAGCCGTATCAGATTCGTAGAAAAGTATCGGAGATTTGCATAGCATTTGCATTTGTACAAAAGTATCGGAGAGCGCATTTGTTCAAATTAGTTCGAACACCACCACTTTATTTAACATATTCGAAAATGACATTTTCAAATTCGTTCGAAAGTAAACAAGCATAATGGCGATTGTCTTTATGAATGCATTCTTCTTTTCTACCAATCGTTTTATATTTGCACTCATAGATTTCGCTACCTGTCTCGCAAAAACTTATGATTTGTAGTTAATGTGACAGTGAGAGTGTAGAGAGTTAAAAATCTCAAATCTTAAACTAGGCATATTTAGATGACCGCGTAGATAATATAGAAAAATCTCTTTTTTTTTTGCAAATTAGTCATTGACACAAAATTCCTAAATTATCACTGCCTATTAAAAATGTTCGGGTTTCATGTTTTTTCAAACCCGCACCCGACAATCTCAAAAATTTGCGAGCCCGAACGAAACGAGGACGGGCCGGGTTCTGGTTTGAAAACCCGAGCTACTGCCCATAAATGCAAAAAGAGTCCCATGTAACTTGACTTTTAATATAAACCTCAGAAACTTCTTTCGTGTACTTTCGAAAAATCATCAGAAAAAAAATGATAAAAAAAATCTAAAGTCCCATGTTACAAAAAAAAACGCAAAACAGTCAGAGGAAAAAAAGCTAGTTGAAAATTATAGTACCTATCTTTGAAGGACAAATTGAGCTGTATCATTCGGAACAGTATGGAACTCACCACAGAACTGAAATGTAAGCGAATTCATACTCACCCATCATTGCTCATTCAAAACCGTCTGCTTTTGGTATTTGCTACAGCAAGGTCTTATCTAATTACCTATGACAGGAGCAGTTGAATATAGACGATTAATTTTCTGCTGCATACCTATACACTGCACTTCGATGAGCTCAGCTGCATGACTCATACATGCAAACAACTTATTCATTGAACAATAATCATCAACAAACAGGTATAACAAACGACTGGTGAAAAATATCAACGTAGCAGCAGCTTGACGTTATCACGTTGACTCCTTGGCTTGACTGATAAATATAACACCGCATACCAATGCCACCTCGTAAGCACATGCAAGCTAGACAGGCTGAATGATTTTAACTTGCTCTATTTACTAGTACTCACAACCGCCATAAGTGAATTCACGCAAAATGGACATTCTTTCCTTTCAAATGGTAAACACTGCAAGGTTTATTTTCGGCTTTGTTTCTTTATTTCTTTCTTTTATAGAAAGGACATTCATGAAAAGTAGCTCAATAAGTAGACAGAAAATAACGAAATAGGGATGCTTGATTTCTGGAAGAAATGCAGAAAAAATTACAAACCATCAGCACGTATTTTTTTCGATTATAAAGTAAGAATAAATTATAACCACAAAACATCTACATTAATTTATAAAAAATAAAGAGACATAAAACTCTTTCATTTTTCATTTGTTTTTCCCTTATTGTTAAACTAGTAGTAAATCACACACATTGTTTTCCTTTATGATTTCGCTGTTATCCTTTTCTGTTTTATTATTATCATTGTATTATCCTTATCATAGTACTTTGCTTGTTTATCTCATATTATGCTTTTTATGCTGTCCGACAAAGAAAATGTTTTTCGCGTTAGCAAATCAATGATCGAAATCTGTTGCATACTTCACATCAGCTGTTTCTTCTGAATAATTAATACAGTTACGGATGATAATAATAGTAGAGTAAGTTATGCGTTTCATTTCTTTCTTTTGCCACCAAAAATGGTCTTTGATTGAATTGTAAATCTTTCAATTTTACACATTTTCTTGTCCGTTTTGTTTCGGATTTTACAACCCACATTGCTCATGCTTGTTCGTGTCCTATGACTGTTCTACTTCATCACGTGTGCCATCGAAGAGTATGAAAGGAGTTCCCCTGTTATATATACAGAAGTATTCCGATCTCTAATCTTATTTCCTTCTGCTTTTTTCCTATTTATTGCCCTATTCATTGCAATAAGTCTTCTTTCTGTTCTTCGATGCCTACCGCCAATTCAGAGAGATGCATTACGATTTTTTTAAAAGCTAATACAAATTACAGTTTCTTAAGTTACGGAAACGATTTTACACAAATACAAGAGTTATACGCTCACACTGCCGCCGTGGGCTGCAAATAAAAGAGAAAGAGAGAAGAAAAACAAAATAGAAAATCATATCGTGACAACTTTTAGCTTTCTTGCATGTTTTGTTTCCTCCCGTTTTCTCGTCTATTCGAAATCAACAAATATGCAAAGCGAACATATGGAAAAACAACGCAAATAGCTACTATGTACGATCGCACAACGCAAAGGGAACAACAAAATCACTAATCCGATAACAGTTTACAGAGCTTCAAATGTCCTTTCTCTCATAATCCAACGGTTCGCTCAATCTAATGGAAACAAAAGAAAAACAAAAACTAGCAAGGGAACTTAAACATATTGACTTTGCAAAGGAAGAAAAACAGAATCTCCTTTTCTTGATCCCATTCTGACAATTAGCACTTGTTTGCCACTGTTTTAGTTATCTTCGTTCACTTCAATCCTAAAGCAGTACACTCATACTGTAGCATGTTTTTTCGCATTTTTATCGACTTTTTTCAATTTTTTTATTCAAATGTGTTTCTAAAGTTTAAATTATAAAAAAGCAGTATGAAAGTTTACCTCTTCTAATAACCACAAGTAATAAGATAATCTCCAAGTTTTTCGACTATAGATGCCGCTTGCTGAGGCTGTACTGGCTCTTCGTAAATTGATACTATAACAGCTGCAGGAAGAAAAGAAGACAGAAAAGTAGATAAAACACTCGATTGTACACAATCAATCTCAATGCTGATAAAATATGAAACAAGTAACAAAGGCGGACGTAAAAATTTTATCAGAAACATTTGTTGTCGCAGCATGATTGTGTTTATACATCATAGTTCCATTAGCAATGAATCTTACGAAACGAATTCTCCGCAATTGTTTTAAATAACTTTTAGCATTACTTGATTTTTTCGTTTCTGTCACATATCTCTAATTTCCAGTTTTTAAACAAAAAAGTTGGTTGTCCGACTTTTCCTAGAAAACCATTCCCCAGAAAATAAAGTATCGAAGGATTTTCCCCAGAATGAACCATTCTCCAGAATACCAAATCCCCGAATATACTAGTTACCAGAGTCCTAAACCCCTGAAAGTACTAGTTACCAGAAAACCGATTCCCAGAATACACCAATGCCCAGAAAACTATTCTCCAGCATCACCGTAACCAGAAAAAAAAACATTAGCATTCAGTTATTATATTGTTAACATTCTAAATTATTTGATATTTTCAATTAACACTTGCGTACCTGACCCCTCCAGATCCGAAAAACATGAAAATTGATCGAACCTTTTCAAAAGATCACAAATTTATCATAGTTTTTGGGACAGTAGGGAACATTTGTTCCGGATTTATCGAGGGGAACGGTGGGGTAAGTACCCTTGGGTTAGTAACGGAAAGCTGAAACTCAAAAGGCTGAAACTCGAAAGGCTGAAAAGTATGTATCATAAACGAAGGGCTGGATGCACAAAATGCTGAATTCACAAAAGGCTGAATGTGCGAAAGGCTGAATCATGAAAGGCTGAAAGTTTTGTAATTTGAATCAGAATTGAAAATTTTGGACTCTATTGAATTCATAATTTTTCTAAGGTGACAAAGTATAATTTTTTTGATCGCACCTTGATAAACCAAAAAATAATCTGTTTTAGTAACATGCTTTTGAGACAAATAAAGAATTAATGGCAATGGAATAGATTAAGGGAGAAGTGGAAACCTGCCACAAAAGTGTAAAATAATAAGTTTTTTTCGTTGAACATATTGATTGAAAACCATACCAATGCGGTTCTGCGTTTAATCGACGGCCTAGTCTCCGAACCTCACCATTCCTAGACAATCTACCACTTCGTATACCATACCCATAGGTGTTCGTATTCTCGTATCCATAGGTATTATACCTGATGCGGCTCTGCCGCATAATCGAGGGCAAGGGACTGTGGCGCCCCCCAAGGCCGGCACTGCTCCCGCAACCCGAGCCGGCCGCCGACCCGCCGTCGGAAGCGGCGGCCACGTGCACTCAAACAACTATTCTGTTGGATTTCCTAGGTCTATTCCAAACATAGGGGTGATCCCCTAGCTTACGTCCGAACTAGCGGTAGCGAGTAAGGACAGCATTCACCCCGGACAATCGAGTTGGCCAAAGGCCACGAGTGTGTTGCATTATATATAGTTTTTAATATAAACTTATATTTACATGCAGAAATTGGGCTATTTCATAGACCGGAAGATTTTCGGCGGTAAATATCGCATGAAAATATACCGACGTTGGCGACAGTCTGATAGTCAATACAAATAATTCACACAAACGATGAAACCGAAATAAGAAGCTTTTTGAATTTTCAGCCTGTTGTGATTCAGCCTTTCGTGTTTTTCTGCCTTTTGTAGTTTTTAGCCTTTCGTGATTTCAGCCTTTCGTAGTAGACCCGTACCTTTCCAGAGACATAGGCTAATTTAAAAACGGTAGCGAAACCTTGCTTTAACATATCAAGCTTTAGGTTTTTGCAAAACAACACTATTAACGATCGGTATTCCGCCACTTTGTTTTAATTAGATAGTCGGATTCCCTCAGCCGTGCCAGTTCTGAATTGACTGTTTATTCGATGACTGCAGCCCAAGCCGGAAAGCGTATGAACTCTGGCACGACGGGCGAGCGAGCACACCGCACGCCCGCGCGAACGGATGAACGGGCGGCCCACAAAACCACACGGCCGAACGCCCCGGAGAGCGTTGAGGCAGAAGCGCTGGCAAGTCCACGGCGCAACACCCGCATGAACTGGGAGCACGCGCAGACCCGCGACCCGGCAGCCTCGTAGCCTGAGTCATCCCAGTCCTCAGAGCCAATCCTTATCCCGAAGTTACGGATCTAAATTGCCGACTTCCCTTACCCACATTGATGTATCGACTAGAGACTCTAAACCTTGGAGACCTGCTGCGGATTCGGTACAAGCTGTTGAGAGTTTGTGTGCCCTAGTCTTTGATTTTCAAGGTTTAAGAAGAGAATATCGACACAGCATTTTAATACCATGCTCTACCAGCCTGTCCAACCATATCTCTCTATGAAAGACTTCCATGGCTAGTATAACTGTTAAACAGAAAAGAAAACTCTTCCGATATCTCTTGTTGGCTTATCGGAGGAAAGGATTCATGTTGCCATGATTACAAAGGCGCTACAGTTTCCGGTGTGCACGCCAATGCAAACGCATACTCAACAAGCTCCGGAATTGTAACCGGGTTCCCTTTCACTCGTTTAATATATACTAGTGCAGCGGTTCCTATTTTTTTTTGACCGCGTACCTCTTGGCAACACTTTCCAAATCAATTGTACCCTCTAGCTTGATTTGTTTTCGCAGAGAGGGTGGGAGTAGAGGTAGATCGCGTTATGTAGTCTAGTTCAGGTTTTAAATTGAACTATGGTTTGTTAAATTGCAACAGCCATGTTTTAAGAGCAAGATTGAATAACAAATTAAATAATATAACGAAAAATTGCTTCCTCCGCCATTACTGATTTTTATTTCGCGTACCCCCTGGAGGCTGTGTCAACTTGTGATGTTTCTTCAGCCAAAAACGATTACTGAAAGTTCTCCGATTTTATGACGATGGCCTGGTGTCAAGCGCTTACTTATTTACTCCATGAAAGAACAAGTGTATTAGTTGACAATAAGTTGATTCAAATGATAGAATCGTTATACATTATACAAAAACTCAGTTTTAACAGATTTTCCATGTTAAAAAAATTAAAATGCATATTTCTTCGTTTTAGGATAACAGTTTTCTGGAAAACGGTATTTTCTGGGAAATAGTTTTCTGGGCATTGGTTCATTCCGGATAATAACTTTCTGGGGATTAGTACTTTCTGGGTAGCAGTTTTCTGGTGATTGGTACATTCTGGGATTTCGTTTTCTGGGGAAAAAGCTTCGGTGTTTCATTTTCTTGGGAATAGTTTTCGAGGAATTGTTATACAATCATCTTCGGCAGTTCGGCATATTGAGATGATTCAAAATCTAAATAATCAAAGTATGGAATACACAATCCAGTGCGCACAAATAAATCAATGTTAGAATTTTGTACAGGCGTATACTCATCAATAAAGCATACACCTCGAAATTATTCTATTTTGCTTTATGCACCATCTAAGTGATCAACAGACCTGCGCTGGGTAAACAGCGCTCTTATGAGGTCGGTTTCACAAGACAATGCATGATGAGAATATAAGCACAAGAACTAGGCTATTCAACTCACCCTGCTGTGTTTTCATACAGTGGACTCCAGTCTTTCCTAACTTGGCCCGGATCACTCGGTCGGTTCCAGACAGATAGATGTAACGCTGGCCGGCCAGTGTCACACCTCCTGAGGTTAGCAGATCAGTTTTGTCGAAACCTGCAACGATTTTCGCCACTTCGTCTTTTGATACCTGTTGGTTGAGACAGAAGGAAACAAAAAAAACTATTAGATTCAGAAATAGACAATAGTGATTAAACATCGAATTATATGAGCATGAGCATGAGCATGATTGACCGCCCGCGGTTGCTACTCCGTTATTGCCAGATCAGCTGTAATTACACAGAGAACCAACAGATGATGCTTGGGACCAACATGCATCCTCAATGTGTAAAAACCGGTGACCTTAATCTTTATATTAGGCAATACCAGCGCCGGCCGCATCCGAATGCAGGTCAAAGAAGGAATTTGTATAGGAAAATATTGACGTGATACTCGCTTATTGGAAGCCGAGAACACCTCTGCACTTCCACGAGAAATCACTGGGATGTTGGAGAAAGGGCAAGGTACACAGCAGGGTTCGTTTTGGTAAACGATGCGCTGATTTCGAGTGTCGGGTTCTTTAGAACAAGTATCGCGCGAACAAGTTCATTATATCCGTCACGATATTCATAATGCGATTCGAAGTCATTCAGTTTGACAATGTAACACCGCAACAATAAATCGTACGCAAGGATACTGGACCTTTGATCAAATTGGGACAACTTCAAATAATATGATATCTCCTCGTAAGGTGATCCTCTTTACACCGAAATCAGTTGCGCGTTGTTGATCTATATGTAGATAATTCGACCTCATGGAGGTACCGACGCGGAGTCTCTAGGGGTTCGGTCAACCGGACATTTTCTACCTAACAGATCGACCAACGACGTTTCTCGTATATACTTTGTCTGCTCTAAAAAAACGATAAGATACCGCGAAAAACGCTTATTACGAAAATAACCATGAGTATATTTCTAGCCAAACGTCGCGATCCTCTGCGTACGACGCACGCGATGTAGCCCATGCTACTCGTAGCAATCAGCTATTTGTCGATCCCGAGTCAATCCCAATCCCGAGAAGAAACGAACGCACGTCGGCCGTCGCGATTCTTGGGAAGGTATACATCGCGTTTTCGTTAATCGCGATATTTATCGACCGGACGAAATCTTCGGTTGAACAGTCACAGTGAGACATGAACAAGTATCTGGGTATACCCCTCGAAATCATTATATTCCGAAAACGTTAATATAAGTAAAATTCTCCCGAGCCGGAAACGCGGTTTACATCGAAACACTACGACATTTCACGCCGATTCTCTCTTAGTTGTCGATGCGAATGTTGCCTATTAAATAGAAAAATTGGCAAAGTTTCATGCATACAAAGCCTTAATAATTTAAAAATGAAAATTTCCATATTGACCATCCATCGAGCTAATATAGTCTTAAGTTTGTTAACAAAATGCCGACCTTGTCATTATTGGAACATAGTATACAAAACATAAGCAGCCCAAAAGCTAGAAAAATCGAAAAAGTGAAGCATTAGATTTCATGTATTATCCACAACCATTGCTTTCGAGAATAGTGATTAAACATCGAATTATATGTGAACAAAGAAAATTGAACAGCTTCCATTATCATCATAACCCACGGGTTTAGTACCAATAGATTGTCTAACATATTGGCAGCCGTTTAATGCATATAACACAAAACAACAAGAATGTCACGATCATACTTTACAGCCGTGTTCCGCAATGTGGCGGCTACGATAAAAGCTTGAAGTACTGTAGACATGTTTCGATGTCGGTTAGAAATGACCAAGTACCTACTCCGAATTCTGATTTCGCTGAAAATTCAAAGTAATTTCTGAAGAAACATTGTTTGATAACGTCACTTTATACTTCAAACACAAAATCTCCACTATTGTCACTCAATGTTATTCACGCAGTAAGTGTAGAAGCTTCGCCGCATTTTTTGCCTATTTCTATTTTTAAAGTTATGCTTCCAAAACGCTCGATGACACTGCCAGACGGTCCTGGGTGTCAGTTTTTTTATTACAATGAACCTATTTATTCATTGATCTGTCACGTTAATAGGAAAAAAAGTGTTTTTTCTCGTTTCTAACCCTTGGAATGTCCGTCCGTTTAGATACTCTCTTTAGTTGCTATATAAATGGACTACTATTAGGTTTAAAGACGTCTAAATCCGAACGACCTTGTAATAAACAACTCATGTGCTCAACAGTCGTCAACAACTTTTTTTAGCAATAAAATTCTCACATAACTAGGCCGTACACGCACTAGACGACAAAGCGAGAAATGGAAGCAGCAAGCAACAAATGACGAAAATATGAAGAGCAAACAAAATTCTAGCATGACAATAAACCTGTCCAAATAGATTTTTCGTGGCTCATCAACTCTAGACTTAGCGGGAAGGTGTGTTAGTTGGTGGCCGTTGACATACTTTCTGTTTCTATATGGTATGTGCATGGGCAGAGTGCCGCCATTCGATTCACCGTCCAGATTGACCGGACGACGAAAACCATTCCAGACAAGATACATTCACATATGAAGTATACTCACAAAATGTCTATGAATACTAGAGGTCAGTGAAGGTCGTTGACAAGCATGGTATCTAAATTTATATCACAAAAATGTGCAAAGAAACAGGTTTTTGCTTCGCTTTGCACTATGCATAAGTTGTAACAATACAAGTTTTTTGTTAATATATTTTAGATCATAATAACTTAAATAAAAACCCTGATTTCCACAGCTGTGTATGAATAGCATGCATCAAGTGGCGCGAACTTTGGAATGCACCAGATTCACAACGTCATGTGATTCATACGATAAATTTTAGCTCTTGAAATGTCTTATGATCACACAAAACTATCGTTTGAACTGGTTATGTATACAAGAATGAAAGCCTTTTTACTTCACATAATTACGTTTGAATACATCGCAAAGCATTCAAGCACAGAAAAAATGTTTAGTATGGTATTTGACGGCTTCGTCAGGTCGTATGTATTGCGAACCGGGTCCAGCTTGATTTACTGCTTTTGTTTCACTTAAACACTCAAAATAATTTATCTCTCCTTTATCACATTAGATCAAATGTCTATGATCGCAGTGATGAGTCCACACAGAGAAAAAAAATCTCTTCTGGAACATTAAAGTTTTATTCACGGTTGCGAAAAAGTTTTCAAAACTCAGTTCCCTGATTTTCCCTGAAATACAACATTTACTCCCCTGATATTTTTCAGCAAAAAAAAGTGCAACGTATAGATGAACACAACTTTGAAATCCCAATTAGATCAGGTATGAAACCGAACAGTATAGGCCCCGCATCAGTCTTTTATTCTGAAAAAAAGAATCAGTTTTAGGCCCAGAAGGCTGTTTAAAAAAACGCGTCACAATTAAATTTTTTTTCTTCATTACATTTCACTGAAAAGTTTTCAGTTTTCCCTGATATTCCAGGTTTTCGCCACCCTGTTTATTGTTCGCATTAATAAGTCACTTCATTTAAAACTTATCATGTTTATTGTTTTTAACCAAAAAACGTACGTGTACTCACTCAAATGTCTTATGCTGCCGAAGAAAACGTTTATGAAACAGAGCTTCAACGCCTGCGATCTTTGATTTACATTTTCTCTTAAAATAAAGTATTTTTTATATGTGGGTGCTTTTGTCCATTACCATTTTCCCATTTTCAATCATTTCAATCACAATCACGTTTTTTTGTTTTAGACCAAAAGTAATTTTGTATCTGCTTCCAAAAAATATACAATTTGTAAATACAGAAAATTTAAAACATCGTGTAAACGATAAAAATATGAGTTTTGGCCCTTTAGTTTGTTGCCAGACTTCCTGAAATCTCGCTCGTACAAAAAAGAGACAATGCGCTTTGCGCTACAAGTCTCGTTTCTCATTCAGTCGTTTTGTGCTGTTGTGCTTTTGTGCGCCACATGCGAGCGAGAGAACTTGCAATACGTACGAGCCATGTCTCTACGCATGGAATTTCTTTTGCGACGTACACGAAGATATCTCGTCTCTCAACGTAACGAGCGCGGTGCATGGGCGTTGCGCACACGAGACAGCTTGCGCGCAAATTCTCGTGAGCTCGTCTCGCGAGCTAGTTTCACATATTGCTTTGCGCTGATGGCGCAAGGAAGAAATTGATTTTGCCCAGAGGGATGAAGGCAGGAGATTTTGTGTGATTTATTATTTACGGTGTTATAGGAGCTTGCGTCAGAGCACCGTTTGAATAATGAATGGTGTGTAAACTAATTCATTTGTTTATCAATTCATATGTTGATTAATCCGACTTTTGTTAACAATAATGAAGAACGTTTTGTTACCATATTTATATATTATTATTTTCTTTGCGAACGGTATAAAAATGCATGGTATTTTTAACTAAAAAATATATATTAGATGCAGAGTGTTATGTTGGTTAACGTGGAGATGCTGTGAGTTTCTGTCGTCGATTAAAATGTCATTGACTATTACATAATAGATACCATTCCGAAGAAAATCATATTCAGTTTCGTACTTATAAGATGAGATGTGATTTTCAATTCGAGTACAAGCCTTTCGGGAGTTGAAAATAACAGAACCACTAAACCAATATAATCAATTTTATATTTTTCAATACATGTTGGGGGTAAAGGTGTTGGATAGAATTTTCAAATAAGGTATAGATATTGCAAATCAGATATATGATTCTGAAGCCACATTAACTCTAGTGCGACTATATATACTCGTATTTATAGTAATCTGATCTTTTTTTGCTGTTAGGGGAATATTACCTTGTGCAACGATGTGAACTTTTGTAATAATCTTAGTTACCTTGTGCAACGATGTGAACTTTTGTAATAATCTTAGTAACATTGTTTTATGAAATTTTCCAACTAATGCACCTCCAGAAGGGTCTGAGGGCTCATACTGTATCGAAGACACAAATCTTTGAGTAACTGTGGGAGACGCGTTGCTCGAATAATGTCGCTGATACATGATGCTTTCGATACCGGAGACGAAAATGCAATTCAATGCTACGGTGTTATATTATCTAGTAAATATAAGTTTTATAATGTGCAACATGGAATTTATGAATGAATTTCAACCATTTCAACGTTCGATTCGTCAACTGCGGAGTGTTAATCCTAGAAAGATAGTCTGCGTCAATTTGAGTCCTGAGTGTTATCATGCCAAATGTCCTATCATAATCGAATATCTACCATTTTTGATTTGGCTGAATCTCAGCACACTTAACAAACTGAATATTTTTCGCGGGCGGCAATTTTTTCAGACTCAAGAGAATTTTTTTAAAAGAACATAAGTATTTTGGTATATGTTTGATTCAAAGCATTGTAGCTCAGAATCCTTTAGTTGTACAAAATAAACTGTCTGAGAATGAATTGCAGGGAACTAATAATGCTTACAAAAAAAAAAAAAATACACCGCAAAAAAACCTTTTTTGGTCAAAATAATTTATAAACAAACACCTTATCTTAATTGACAAACAAAAATTAAGAGTTAATTTTTTTCTCATTTTCTTTTCGAAGAAATCCGAAGTTATAACAAAATTTCTAGTTTAAATTTCAGGATGGCGGAATGAAATGTAAATATTTTTATTGAAGGTAAAGTTTTATAAAAAAATCAAATTAAACATTTTGCAAACCATTCGTGCTCTCAGTGTGCTGCACAGCTTAACAAACTGAATATTTTTCGCGGGCGGGCAATTTTTTCAGACTCAAGAGAATTTTTTTAAAAGAACATAAGTATTTTGGTATATGTTTGATTCAAAGCATTGTAGCTCAGAATCCTTTAGTTGTACAAAATAAACTGTCTGAGAATGAATTGCAGGGAACTAATAATGCTTACAAAAAAAAATACACCGCAAAAAAACCTTTTTTGGTCAAAATAAATTATAAACAAACACCTTATCTTAATTGACAAACAAAAATTAAGAGTTAATTTTTTTCTCATTTTCTTTTCGAAGAAATCCGAAGTTATAACAAAATTTCTAGTTTAAATTTCAGGATGGCGGAATGAAATGTAAATATTTTTATTGAAGGTAAAGTTTTATAAAAAAATCAAATTAAACATTTTGCAAACCATTCGTGCTCTCATGATTTTGGGTGGAGGCGGGCATCGAACTTTTTGGACTAAAATGTCTATCTAAATACTTATTTTGAGAAAAAAAAAACTTAAAAATCCGATTTTGTAACCCTTTCCCGTTCACATGATTTGATTTTGAAGAAAAAAGTTAAATTTGAAATGGTGCTTCAGAGCATCTTTAAGCACAGCAGGGACTTTTTTATTCATGACTCAAAATTTTATCCCTAATATTTAACTATTTGAAGTATTTATTAAAAATGTATTTATTAAAGTATTTATTAGAAAATGATTAAAAACGGAAGAAAACCAGATGTAATTTTCCAAGAAAAAAAATAATGTTTATGATTTTAAGAGGTTTTAGTAAACATTTTCAATCAAAAAGTTCGACTAGCTTTTGTTGTCAAAGCATTTGTTTATAAGGTTTAGCAGAATGAACAAAATCTTAGAACATCTTAGAATCGTCGAAACATTACAGAAAAAGTTATGGACAAAAAACTAATTTTGAGGGGTGTTTTCCTTTCATTCAGTACTCGGTTGGATACAACTAGAAACAGTTGAACTCTTATGAGTAATACATTTCTTTTGACAAACTTTCAAATGCATACAGTCTGGTTTGCTACTATCTGCAACCTTCGCAGAAATATGGACTCAAAATATGGTTATTTTCAGCAAAAAAACTAGAAATATCTTGACAACAAATAACAATAGCAAACCAATATATTCTACAAAAATGCAAGGTTTAGTAGAATGAACATAACCTTAGAACATTTTGAATTGTTTCGACGATTACAGAAAAAGTTATGGCCGAAAAATTAATTTTGAGGAGTGTTCCTTGTAAAACTCTGCTTCTTCATATCAGACGTACAGTTAGAAGATTACAGTGTTCAGCAATTTTTTTTTTTAATATATTTTCCTACAACTTTGCTGAAGAAAGCAATCTGGTATTTTTAAAATTAGAAAAAAAAGTTTTTATATCTAACTACTAGAGGGATTGATAAAAAAACCGAAAATGCCAAAAGAAAGGCCTTGTTATATGGAATAAACTTGCTGAAGACACTGGGTACATACAATCAATATTTCACAGTCGAATCTAAAACGATCACGGTTTTTCGAGTTTAGATCACTGTGGGTTGCTTTGAAAAAAATTTACTATTTAACTTTATTTTTTGCCAACCAAGATCATGTGTTCATTAACAATTCACTCTGACCCAAAAAGTTTAAAGAAATACACAGTTTGCCAAGTCAAACACCAGTGCAAAGTTCCATTTAAATCGAATAAAATTGACTTTCCCTAACAGAACAGCACAAAATAAGTATTACTTTGAGCCTGGTACACGAGAAAGTCTCACGAGCTCTGGCGCACGAGCTGTATCATGTATGTACAGTACAGGCGTCTCGCTCAATTCGTAGTGCGACGAAACATCGCTTGCGCATCGCAATCCGAACCGAAAGAGAAGCGAAAGAGCAACCTGCAAATCGCATGTGACGTTGTCTCGTCTCGTCGCACGTACATGGAAATTATACGAGCGAGAGAAAGATTTCTCTCGTCGCTTGAGAAAAAAGCACGTGCACAGGAAGTCTGGTTTGTTCACTATCATATTCAAACAAGCTTTAAACATTTAAGGACGGTTTGCGTCTATTTTTACGCGGTCTCATACGAATTTGAAACATATTACCAGCGAAAAAAAGACATAAGTGTATGAAAAATCCTATTTTCGTCGCACTAGAGGTAGCAAATAACGCGGTCATATTTAACGCCCACGATTCGACTAATTACTAGAGCAGTAATTTGAAACATAACAACTGACTGATGAGAATGATAAAAAACTTCTTTTTTTTTTCAAAAAAAAAAAACTAATATGTTTTTCATCTGCTTTGACAATTGCCTCGGTAATGTATAAATATAAATCATAGCTGACCTCCAACAAGCGAAGCAAAGCCTTGGTGATACAATGTACAGGACAATTAAATCTACTGACACTAACAGATTCGAGCCGAGACTGAAACCTACGACGACAAGCTTGTTATTCCAGCATCGTACCTCGAGACCAACTGGAAGGATTTTTTGTTAAAAGTTGCAAAAAATCAATGCTGTACCGACATTATTATCCTTGCAATCTTATGTGTCAAGGTAAAACAACTCCTTTTGAAAACTATTTTGTTGTTATCCAGATTTGAGTGACTCACATTTACTTATCGTGTATTGTGAAACTTTTACCAGTGACGTCGTGAACGTCGAATGGCTTCATGGTACGACTCATTTCTACAACCAAAGTATGTTAACAGTTAAAATGTGATTATGATGAAATATTATTCCTGCAAAAGGTAAAGTATTTTAACCCTGAGGAACATTAAAATCGCATTTTCTCACTCCGCCATGTTTTTTTTCCATTTAGGACCAGTTATGTTTTTATGGGCAGTATAAAAGTTGGTTACACGATAGTGTTTTCCTAAACTTCAGGCTGGTCTCAAAAAAAAAGTTACAGTAGCACTTGCTGCACAGACACCTTAGTTCAACAAAAGTATGCAATATACAATACAGCCTATACGTTAGAGATATAGCAAAAAATATTAATGTTGCTCAACGTTTACATCGAGACTACGTCTAGTTTCAATTTTGGCTTCTTGAGACGTTCGGTATAACAACTCAAGCTGGGAACTTGTGAAACGACTTTCATTGAGAGCAATAAGTTGTGATGTTAGTAGAAAATTTGAAACTTTCTATGCGCCTTCGCTTTGACCACACTCTGCCAGCATGTCAATAGGTAACATCACGGACACCGAAGAAAGATGAAATGGCTACAGAGAAAGAAAAACTTGCTAAACTGGCTGGGTCATACCCGTTAGGTTAAAACGGATCGTATAGTAACGAAAAGACCAGTGGGTGCTTTTAAAACGATAAGACGCTGTACTAGAATGTGTGCAGCTATTATTAACCTGCATTTGGCGGTAATTACCTACAGCCCACTAAATTATCACTTGCTGCATAGACAATAAGCGTTCATTCGTATTGACTCTATTTTCTTAGCTGTAATTTGACACAAGTCTATAATAAAACAGTATAGCACAAATTATGTTGCAGATTCGCTTGAATATCAATCACAAAGTTGACCTTAACCCAACAGACATTCCATCAAAAACAATTCCTTTCTAGATAAACCAACCAAATATAACTATTATCAATTTTTTTATTGCGGTCGTTGTAGAGTATGTTTTCAAGTTATTAGAGCCTCAATCATTATTTTTTATTTTAATTGGCAATGCTTCCCAAAATGCATGTTACTCGGTGTCGATTACTTGACGAACTATATACAAAGCAGCTTTTTGTCTCGAATAAATTCTCCACGGCTCTTCAAGGCGCTTTTTTACACTATTTGTTCGTTTGACAAGCCTATTTTGAACTAAATGCATTATCGACCTTCCAGATGTAAGTCAAAGAAAACTCCTGAATGATATTGACAAATTCAATGGCGGGAGTAAAAACTCTGATAAACTAGCTGTCCTACGAATAAATGAAATGCCGTTCATTACCGAAAAATCTATGAATAAACTTCAATCCGGTGTTGAAGAGACCTCTGCAACACGGGGAAACTTCTTAACTCTTTATAAGGCAGTGTCAACTACATTGTCACCAACAATTTTTAAATTTTTCTGCTTGATAAGTAGGCATAAGCTATGAACAGTAATCAGGAATAAACAATAAAACTTGATGGATTTTCTCTGACTTGACCCGTTGAAGGGTGTAAAACCATCAGGGGGATTGAAAAACTTCGGGAACTTTGATTGATTAATGCAAACATTTACCAAATCAGTTTCATAATTTGAAGATATGTGTGTGCTGACAGAGAAAAAGATAGTGAACAAACTGATTACCGTAAAGCGCCCTATTTCTGTGCGGTTCTTAATTCTACGCACTTCATATTCAAATGTTAAAAAAATATCAATTAAAAGCAGATTTTCAAAAATTATGTTTGGAAGTGATTTCCTATGTATTAACTGTTAACTTTCTGCTTATGTTTCCTTTTTTACTGAACAGCATCAACATTTTGATACCTAGTGCGCAGAATTAAGAGCCGCGCAGAATTAGGGCGCCTCACGGTACTTCTGTTTGTACTTCACCATACCATATATTTCGAGTATTTCGTCTCGATGCACAGGAGGCTCACTAACTTAAACTCTAAAAATGAAAACCACATTGCAAGAAAAAACACATTGCACCAGAACGAAAGAATATATCGTCAATTGAATTCAATGCTGGAACAACTCAAAATTTTGCAGCTTTGAGTTTTTAAGGGCAAACGATACCAAATAATGTTAAATTTCATCTCACC
Source organism: Wyeomyia smithii (assembly GCF_029784165.1). NCBI lineage: Eukaryota > Metazoa > Arthropoda > Insecta > Diptera > Culicidae > Wyeomyia > Wyeomyia smithii. The sequence goes on along the minus strand of NC_073696.1, from coordinate 127,571,165 downwards.
AAGAAAAGAAAATTTTTGTATTGGTATTTGTATTTTGGTCGATTCATCTGACAATTTTGATATTATCTACATGAAAATCTTAAATCTAAAACTATTACAACATCCCAGACCTTGAGATTATTTTGCCAAAAGCACGTGAGGAAACATTTCCGAAATCGAATAAATCTTCGACCAACGAGAAGGTACGGATGCATGACGTCAGTGGTTCAAAAAAGCCGTACAAGGTCCGATGAGACCTAGTTGTCAGTAAGTTTGACGAACGAAGCAGTCTACTTGGTGCTCGAAAATCAAGGTGAAAAAGCAAAACCCGGGCATCAAGTTCATTGTTCAGCAGCTTGGCTAAGAAGGTAGCTTGTTGAATCTTCCGCCGACTCTCCAGTGTATCCAAATCCAATAGCTTACAACGGTCTTCGTAGCAGGGAAGATTGTTGGGTCTACTCCAGGGTAAATGTCTCAGAGCGATACGAACAAACCTTCGTTGAACGCGTTCTATTCTGTTTTTCCAGCACAGGTCATAATGATTCCAGATGATGCAGGCACCTTCAAGGATTGGCCGAACTAATGCACAATACAATGCTTTCAAGCAGTGTGGATCTGTAAAGTCTCGAGCAATTTTGGTGATGAAACCAAGTTGTTTCGAGGCTTTGGATCATATATCAGTTTTTAAAATAAATCACAATTTTTGGTGTAAATACTCAAAATTTAAAATATTGAATTTTGGTCTCTAGATTGGCCACTATCATATTCAAACGAGGTTTTAACGTTTTAGGACGGTTTTCTTTGTTATATTTGCAACTCGAAAAAGTCGTTTTTTACGCGGACCCATACAAATTTGGAACGCATCCCCCGCGTAAAAAACGACCTTAGTGTATATGAACGACTGTCGATATGTTCTAGATAACCCACTAGCACTAACATCGGCAGGTGCCAGTACTATGCTCATCCAACGCCGCGTACGGTCGGTTTAGACAACAAGAGGTAAACAATGTTCAAAAATTTAAATAATAGTTTTTTACTTATTTTAATATGAACTATGCCTACAAAAAGTACATTTTCGTGAACCACAAATTAAGAGCTTTCGATTGATGTATATATCATCGTTGTCCGATTCATTTGAAGCGGAATCATTTTCAGAGATGGCTTGGTTTTCTGAAAATTCCTCAGAAATTACTCAACCACAAATTGGATTTCGAAACCACAAATTAACCACTAAACATTGGTGCTAAAAGAATTAAAAAAAATACTTTGTCAAGCCATCTTGAAATGAGCTTGTTGAGCATTTTGCATCTTCGTTAAAACATTGCAGATCTCTCGAGTGTTTTTTAATTCACTTGTTGATTGCTAACTTCTATAATATTCCAGGGATATGCTATTGAAGATTTTGAATTTTGAGTTCTCCTGGATCGGATGCATGTCTAGAATGTATGTCAGTGTCAACAATAACAATAGAAATGTCAACAAAATTATTCACAGTAATTTAATTATTTGCGTTACTAATTATAGCAGCAATTTCCCAGCTAAAAAAAATGACGTTAATGCCTGATATCACTTTTCGACGGGTTACTTTATTTGGTAAATATTTATGCATTAGCTTCTTTAACTTCTACATTAAATTAACTTTTATATCGTTTGTTTTTATCAATAAATAACAGAGTGGTTTCTATTTCACTATACACAGCCAAATATTTTTTTCTGATTTTGACATTTTAATTTTTAGCAAGCAATTTATAGATCAGACTCGTTCAACAAACAAACTATTTGGATAGATAGTTGAGACTATACTGAAGAGACATGAATTAGAATGAGTAAGAAAGGAGATCTGTACAATTTCTCACTATTTTACAATATTTGAATCTTCGTCTGTCATTTGCAACATATTAATCAGCTCGGAAATAAACCAAAGAGATATTTTCCACAGCTTGTTGAAGTGTAACTTGAACGACCGCACATTTCGTAGTTGCTCCTTCGTGACGTATCTGAGCTAGTGAAGTTGCACAAAGAACCACCGTAAGATCTACAATTATGGGTCAGCCATCTTGTTGCCTGAATGTTCGAAAATAAATCTAAATTCGGAAAAATAATCACCTACTAATGTTTTACTGTCTTTTTTTGTGTTCTGATGTGTGCTTTCAATCAGCAATTAGTTTCACTGAAACTGATGTATATAAATCGGTTGGGAAGATCATATCAAAAGACACAATTATGGGTCACTTTTGGCATTCACGATCATTTAGTCTGTAAAATCGTCAAAACACGTTACAAAAGTGAATAATGTATAACTTTAAAATTCATTATTCAACTTTAAATGGATCATATCTTTCTGAAATATTTGTTTATAACACAGGAAATGATTGATTCTCGAAGAAATAAATCGGAGTAAAATCTCTACCGTTATTTCACATTGAAATGTTTGTTATCATGTACAAATTATGGAACGCATAGAACTTATTTAAAATGATTTTTCAAATGTTTACTTGTTCAGTATCCAACGAATTGAGACTCAAACGCGAGGATGCTGAACATAGGACCCATAGGAACATAGGAAGTCGAATCGACTCTTCTCGCCCATGTACACTAAAGTCGCTTTTTACGCGGGTTTTTTTTTACACGGCTTTTTTACGCGGATTCCGGAATTTACGCGTTTTTTTTACATGGATTCCGGAATTCACGCGTTTTTTTTTACGCGGATTCCGGAATATACGCGGATTTCGGTTTCTCACCACTCGGATTGCAGAATTAACACAGGTTTTTTTTACGCGGATTCCGGAATTTACGCGGGTTTTTATGCGGATTCCGGAATTTACGCGGTTTTTTTACGCGGATTCCGGAATTTACGCGGTTTTTTCTACGCGGCACGTATCCCACGCGTAAAAAGCGACTTTAGTGTATTTCAAATGAGTTGCTAATCGAAGCTTCTGTAATACGACCCATAACTTCGTTTTTTTTACTCCTTTTTAATCAAGAAAAACAGGAAGTAAAGTCGATTGAGGACAAGTAAATCAAACTAGTAACGTAATTTCACGCACAACAATGATCAACGATGCGGACAGTTTGTAGTGGTAGCCTGGCTGTTCTAAGACAGTTCTACACTGCACTGATCACAGATTTGAGAGCATTGAGTGCATGGAACACTTTCATAACGGAAAAGTCAACGAAAAATCCTAACAAACCGAACTGCCCAAATATTCGGTAAATGAGAAACACTCTCCAAGTTATTTTTTTCAGAAATTATTATTTTTTGTTTATTTAAAGCTAAAATAACGACTTTAATGACCACTTTGTTGTAAAATAGTGGCTTTAGTGAATTTTTCGCGCGAATAGAATTTTTAGTAATTAGGCTCAAAATATGTAGTGACAAAATCACTAAACAGTAACAATAATAGCCAAAATATGGACATTATTACAATTATGGGTCGCTTCGCTTAATTCACTGAGCAAGATTATATTGTTAGTGACATTCGTAAATAAGGTAATCGTATGAATAAGGTTACAAATGAGTAAAAAAAACTACCGAAATTGTTCAGTCTCGTGAGAAAAAACGTATTTTCCTATGTGACCCATAATTGTGGAGTGACTACAACAATTCAGTAGCTCCCGCTTTGTATAAGATCGATAACGGCGCCGGCTACGTCCTTACGCAAGGGAAGCAAAGAAGGAAGTTTTAAAACCGTTGTTGCCAGAAACCGCGTTTACTTCTGCATCTCTAGCGACTGTAACGGAAACGGTTAGTTTGGATCGTCATCAGCAACGAAATTTTTATATTTTTACTCTACCCTACATGCCTACATGTCGGTAGACTCTACTGCTCTTCCTGAGCCTGAGAACAAGCCAATGCGTAAAAGTCCCTCTGACAACAAACGGTTTGATTCTACTCAGTTTTGAACTCATGGCCGATCGCTTGTCGAAGCAATCTCACCAAAGAGATACATTCTATATAATAAGAACATTTTCTAATTTTTACTTCATTCTAGCATAAAATTCTTAAAACATTTTCATCTAACTTATTGGCTGTATAATATTGATCCGATCGCTGCTACTGACAAGAACTGGTACTTCAGTAATTCTGATTGCTCTATTCAAAGCACAATCTTTCATTGCCATAATGTCTCACAACATAAGAAAGACGATTTAATATTGAAGATTGAGGATAGTTTATGCAATACGCTTTCGTCTAGATCAAGCAAACATTAACATTTTTGAGAAAAGTCCTGACTGAAGCGAGATCAAAACATTGTCGATTTCGCAAAATCACACCTTTTAACTATTCAGGAAGCAAACGGTTCATACGAGCAAGGCATTTAATTGATTTATAAATAGATAAAATGGCAAGACTCGCGCTAGAATCTATTTTTCGTTAAATCGGCAAATTCTAAAGTGCATTCGGTTGATGACATTTCAAACTATCGTATGTTCTACGTGGAATGACAATGTACTTTCTATACGTTGAAATGATAACGATTTCTCTATCTGGGATGTTGCTCACATTGATTTCTCTGAGCATGCCGAGTGAATCACATGGGCAAAACTTCTGTGAGCGGATATATCTACCTATAGTCACCACAAATGATGCCGGTATAGTGCCTTCATCGAAAACTTGTTTTGCCATTCGAGGACGGTGACTTTCGTGTCGCTACTACTGTCTGCTTAATTTTCTCGATATGTCTACATTTGGAAACAAATCACATAGCTGAATAGTACCAAATAAGTAACGTAAATGACGTTCATAGCATTTATATGATGCATAGTCCATTTACAATGTGTTCACCGTAAGATGATCAACATAGTCAAGAATCTTTATGTTTAGTCATAACAAGTAAGTCTATAGATAGAAGTTCAAAAGATTGCACACACATGTTAATAGTGCTCGTATGATTAATTGTATCGGTTAGTTTCCTCTCGATAGTAACATCCGGTTTATTTCCGGATTGTTGATACAGACCATACGAATGCGCGTATGCGGTCTCTCGAAAAAAAGTGTATGTATCCATATTTTTATTGTATATGAAGTACGAGAAACAGAACGTGTGAACTATTCTAATTTATTTATCAAACATACTCGAATATTAGTTTGCCAAGTCAAGGTTTTTTTTTACAAATACATGGCATGTTGACCATATGTAAAAAGATATATATAAAAACATATTCACAAACTATTATCGCCATAAGCTGAAAGTCGTACGAACGGAAAGAAAGATTGAGTATATTTATCTTGCTCGGATACTTCATTATTCTTTGTTTACTTTCATATTTACATTTATAACAAATGTGTGATTAAAGAGGCATCACTTTTATACACTGTTGCAAACGGAATAAAGCCGTTCACTGACGCATTATCATCGTTCGTATTATCGTACATTGCAAATTGCATTCTACAATCACCGTACCAGATCATATCATGTGGTAATATTAAATATTACACGCCTAATGCAATACCTACTCATTATGCTTTTAACATTGAAATGAAAAACGTTTTAATACATCGTTGATTCGACGCCCTCCGATAATGAGCATCAGACAAAGAGCAGAGTAGGTATAGGAAATAGATACTAGCCAAATGGAAAATTGGTGATATAAGCCACATGCGGTGGAACTATGGGCCAACAGCAGCAGCACACACACCCAACAAGGATCCATTCGTGAAACACAAATAGAGCAAAAAATGACTATGAATGAAGAGAAAACAAAACTTTCGAGAGAAATACGCGTGGAGGAAAACGGTTTTTGATTCACGAACACAATCAAAATTGAATGGAGACAGACCGTATCACACACATTCTCGCATCACTCTATTGCTAATGCAGCTACTAGCGTATGCTAGAGATAGTGAGTGAACTTGCTGAAAATAACTAAGTTATAAACTGTGAATCATGCACTACACTCCACAAGAAGCGTTAGTTATAACTTTTTACGAGGAAACTGATAAATTATTTAAAATTTAATGTATGGTGCAGAATCCTATTGTTTTACAAACACAAGTAATTAATATTCTCGTAAAATGCTGCAAGTTATGTTGTAAGAAGTTAGGATACTCAAATACGGGTACAAAAGTTTACAAACTTTGCATCACGTTATTTAAAAATCCGTGCACTGTGAACTAAATCTGCGCCGAAACAGAATATTGAAAACTTTTGATTCATCCCTTTTTTAAGAGTAGTATGATTTTGACAAGTCCCGTACTTTTCATTATTTTTTTTTTTACACATTGTCAAAGCCATTGTAGTGATCAACAGTAAACTTTTTATCGGATGTTGATTCTGTTAAATTTTACTTTCTATAGTGGAATATATATAACATCAATTTATACAACATAACTGGATAAAGTTCTACTATCCTCAGAATGATTATTATACACTAAGGTCGCTTTTTACGCGTTTTATTTTACGCGGGTTTTTTTACGCGGATTCCGGAATTTACGCGGTTTCTTTTACGCGGATACCGGAATTTACGCGGTTTTTTTACGCGGATTCCGGAATTTACGCGGTTTTTTTACGCGGATTCCGGGATTTACGCGGTTTTTTACACGGATTCCGGAATTTACGCGGTATTTTTTTTGCCCGGATTTCAGTTCCCCTTCACTCGGAATGCAAAACTAACGATGGTTTACGCGGATTCCGGAATTTACGCGGTTTTTTTACGCGGATTCCGGAATTTACGCGGCACGTATCCCCCGCGTAAAAAGCGACTTTAGTGTACTACGATTCGGTAGAAAATATACCATAGATTTGGAGAAAAAATGACGAGACAGCAAATTTTAAATAATAGTCTACTCGAAATGCAATGATTTTGCAAATTTCACTTTTTTTACGTATGTTTCTGGTGACAACTCAACGATACCTAATAAAGCAACTTTTGCAGAATCTATTTTCAAATCATAAAAAAATGTAACAAAGATTTATCTGAATTTTGTCTCTGAATGAATTGTTCAAAGTTTAAACCTCTTCCGACAAAAAAAAAGCAACAACTTTTATACATATTTGCTAACACCCTATGGCACGCATGTGTAATGCACAGTAAAAATGACCAATGAGTCACGATTGTCTCGCTGTGCACAATCTCGACTTCCCGTAAAAAAATCAAGACATTACTCTCACGCACACTAAAGTATTGCACAATTCGCACTCGCAGTTGTGCTCCAACATAAAAACAACAGCCTGATCGAAACCAACAACTACCATCAAGCAGTGAAGGGGGTGGCGGGTGATAATAAAAGCTATGAATTTGCACATCTCACAAGCATCATATCCACAATATTCGAAATGTGTGCGTGCCTACAGTCACGATTTGCGTACTCTTCCATTTCAAACTGTCTGCTGGAAAGCAATGGTATTGGTGTTATAAGCATTCATTCCCCAGCCATTCATTCGTCATTTGTCTCTGTGGTGGAGTTTTGTTCGTATGCGAATATAAAGAATAAAAGGAATAAAAAAATCCTACAAAATTTCATTTGAACGCCATTTTGAAAGCAAGGCCAGCCGGCGAATTTTATGTCTGATATTTCCACACGGTAAGATTAGCCGAATGGATTAGCAGTTCGAATCTTAATGCTTTTATCGAACTTGAAGCTTGGCAGTAATATTTATCGATGCGCAATGATTTGTATCTTATCAATGCCATATTTAGCTTTAGTAGCCTACTACAGACCAATGAGTCAGCGTGGTATAGACATTGGGCACACCCTTGAACTTTTATTCTCTATCGAAAAGCAATTGTGTTAAATATTCTGCAGACAAAAAAAAACTGATAAATGCAACTAAGGCAAGAACAGCAACGACATGTTACAAAACAAACGAAAAATAGGTACTTACTTCAAAACCCTCCGATTTAGCCCATACACCACCGTCGTGACCGGCGATGGCCGCTTTCGATACGCACTGGGAAGCCAGGAGCTGATTGTCAACATAATCCTGCCAGCTCATTATGTATCTTTTTCCTGATACTACTTAGAACAGAAATTTGTCACACTAAAGTAGCAAATTTGCTTAAACTGGAAAACGAAGGAAAATTTGCAGTTATGATAACTGGTTTAACACCAACGCCTATAAATTCGGATTTTTCTTTAAACCGACACTCAAGCTTTATTATAAGCACACAAATTTTAATTTTTACTTATTTCACCAATTAGCTTGGACAAAAACGTTCGCTTTGTTAAAACCGATAGAGAAAAGTCGAATTAAGTTTCTAGTGCTGCTTCAAAAATGCAAAAAAAACTACTACACTCTCAACAGGACCTTGTGGGTATGTGCTATGCGGACAGACGAATCAAGGCACGGACTGAAAATAATAGTTTTCAAGGATCCAATGCAAAGTTATACACCACGATTTCCAAACAAGGTAACGTTTTACCGCTTTTGTTACTAACGAAAGCTGAGATTATAACAGATGACACCGTATCCGACCCGTAAAAACTCACATTTATTGTAAAAGGGAGGAAAGATGGAACCTGAGTGCTTCGCTTTTGCTTTTCAATGGCACACGGGGTGAATTAACACAAACGATTGATTGCGACCGACGAGTTGCACAGCTATCGAAGTCCAAAACCAAAAACCGTTTTGTTGGTGACTTGTATTGATTCGTTCTCTCATTATACTCGCAAAAGAAGAAACTGGAATCTCTCTTTGTTACACCAACGTGCAGACGCGTAAAGCTCTTATCGCCCTCCCTCTCTCTCTCTCTGTCACTTTTCTCTCCCAACAAGCTGAACCGGAAATGAGTAATCTGAAAGCTGCAAAACATGAGCATTATCGGAGTCAACTTAACTCCATGCAATGAATTCTTGTCAAGCTTTCGTACTTGCACACAACTTGACAGTTGGAAGGGTCGCTTGCATACAGGGGGTACTTTTACATGCTAAACGACGTACCCTATATGTTGATCGAAGTCTTCTAATAAATATCGAATTCATTTTTGCGGCAAGAATACCCGAAAAAATAACAGTATCAAAATACTAAGAGGTATACAGCCCTAAGGGTTGTATGAAATGGTGATGTGGAACTAAATACTGTGGAATTGGAGGGATTTTTGGGTATCACAGAGAACAGAGTCCGCAGCTAGGTCCGCAGGCAGAATCAATACAGCAAGTACACAGACAAACAGACGTACCACTGCATACAACATTCTTAGAAAATTGTGGTTCCGACTAACTTGTGCGACACCTACTGGGCATATTCCGCAAAAGATAAACTTTCAGCTTTTCTGCTGATTTGTTTCTGCTCGAATACTGTCAACTGAGTTCAAAGGAAAAGGCGCATCAACGCCACCACCGCTACGGCGGGATTATTCCGCATAACTGAAACTCATTTGGAATGACCGTTATTTTGATCCACGGAAATAAATTTCATGGTACGTCTGTTTGTCTGTGGCTAATATACGTATATAATTCATAACGTTAAAAATTAAAAAATATCATCTAATACCCAGTTTACGCTACACCGCTATCACCTGATATCAGACGATTCGTGCTATCGAGGCCATATCACCATCCATATTACCTGATATCCCATACAATCGAGCTGTCAACGGATATCACCTCGCCTACATGCTATCGCGGATATCGTGTTCGAAAACCAATAACAACCACAATTCAAGCAGTTGGCAACACGGCCAAAAGACTTTTGACGCAACCCTCCAAATTTCGAACTTTGCGTTGCATGCGAGAAAAAAGGAAGGAAATATTTTTGCTATTTTCATCCCGCACATGTTGACAATTGCATATGAGAGTTCGCGTTGGTGCGAGCCAACTCGCTTACATCTCTATCCTAATCCCATTGGTCTTGTTGTCTTGTTTCAGCTTTGACCTGTTTAATTTTCTTCTCTTTTCAATTACCAAATCAAGTGTCAAACCATATCATATGACTGTAGTGTGAACATCCGAGGTGATATCCGATTTCATCTGGCGATATATGTGGCGTAGTCTGAACAAGGCATAACACTAGGCGTCTTTAAAAATGAGTGATTATTACTCAAATTTTGAGTACGATATTACTCGTTTTTGGGGTAAAGCTCAGTTTCAGTACTGGATATCATCCGGCATATAATGCCTTCTGTGGTCAATCAAAATATAAATGTTACAAACTGAAGCACATCAGAATCACATCCAAAATGGGCGTCGTTATATGCGGCGTTACTCAGAAAAGTTATATTAAGGGAAACCAAACAGAGTCAAAGTTACTCAAAATCGAAAAGGACTTGTACTTACATCGTTCTAAACTGATTAAGAGTTACTCAGTTCATGAGTTATTATTTATGAGCGTGCATGGCATATCAAGTGATATGGCCTCGATTGCACGAACCGCCTGATATCAAGTGATATGCGGTGTAGTGTGAACGGGGTATAATTATTTTGTTATGTAGACCCATATAGATTTTTATTGGAATCCACGGTATTTTAGCGTGTTTTGGCCAGCTAGCTGGCATCTCTATCTTATTTGCTTTGTTTCATCGCAGCTAACATCGCAGCGGATCCGCGATTTGCGGGCCCCATTGACAGATGCTATGTTATGCGTATGAAAAGTGGCGGTAATATGCTATCTCGTTTACACACACGCTGAGATGTTAGTCCTCGAAACATGGCGGGATGCCAGCTAGCTGGTTTTGGCATTTGACGTGTGTAAGCGTTGAAATCTGAATGTAAGAAGATTAATTTTGGTATGCATGACATAACAAATTGAAGTGTATTTACCAGGCCTATGGAAAGACGCCGTTTATATGACCGAAAAATAGCAAGCAAAATATTGGAACCACGGTGGGTTCGAAATGGAAATGCAGCCGCAAAAAGAGGCACATGCAAACGCATCGGCGCGTCTAAGGCCTGTGTAAAACACTTGATTTTGTGCTGTGAACTGAAACCAAAGATGACTAGAACAAGATTCCTGGCTTCCAGTTTTTTCATACATTTTGCCCACGACACCTTTACAACGGTTAGTGCTGATAACTTATAACTTATATTCGCATAAAGCTATGATTATGAAAACAAAAACTAGATGGCAGCACCATATGAGGATATTGAAAATTAGATGGCCGCGTGCAAGGATATTGAAGATCAGATGGCAGGACCATACAAGGATATCGAAAAAAAGTGCTTCACCTTTCGCCACCTGGCCGACATTATCATATTACCAGTATACAAATTAGTTCGACTTTTGTTCACGCGCAGCGACAATCGTGTCCGCTGTATACTGCAAGAGTCAGGTATCTTGTACTAGTCATCTTTACTGAAACGCAAATGTATTCCACGTAGATATAAATAAAATGTTTCATCTATTGGCACCATTGGCACAGATGTATATGGAATCCACCTTGCAGTAACGTGTCGATTTTCTACAGTGTATAAAATCACAGGAGGGTTGTGTGCAAAGTCAAGACCGCAAGGATGAAGTAGAATACTTTTACAAGAAAGAAACCCGTCTGCTTGCGTGTCAGTCATTTTTTAATTCGTTGTTCAATTCAATATCGGATAAGATATCGATCTCATCTTGGCGTTATCACTGACAGTGCGAATAAAGTATTCCTTGTCATTTAATTTTTTATATATATATATATATATATATATATAAATATATATATATATATATATATATATATATATATATATATATATATATATATATATATATATATATATATATATATATATATATATATATATATATATATATATATATATATATATATATATATATATATATATATATATATATATATGGCTTCATCTCCGTGTCTCAAAACGTACTGAATTATCTTTTCCTTCAGTCATGAGCACAACATCCGAAAAGATTTCATTATCAGCATAAAAATTAATTTTTCGCATAATCAAAATTCAAAAATTATCCAACTCCAAATCATGACAAGCAACTATATTATTGAGAATGGTCAATCCTTGTTGAAGCGCGAAATTTGACATCTGTAAGTCGTTAATATGGTTGCTTCCCAAGCACCGTCGACAGAATGAACTAGTTCTTTTAACAGCTCACTCGCTCTTTTCGGTCCTACATAATTTTTGGTTTTTATCAGTGTAGCTAATTATCAGACACCGCAAGCGAGAGCCAGGTGAAAGCTTTACACCCGATATGCCAAGCGCAAGGTCGCGTGCAAAATTACAATAGAACTCCCAGAAACAAGCTGCCACCAAACGTCTGCCCTGAGATGCATGACTTGCATTTCTCATCACCCAGCCAGCCGCAAGAGCATGCAAAAAAACAACTTGCAACAGTCCATACACAGGTACACGGGTTGACTAACGCCGAGTACGCACACGAATGGATGTGGAACGAAAAGAACGAAAGAACTGATTCACTGATCTGGCAATCCGCTCGCAGGCTGATCAAAAGATTCAGTTCTTTGAAAGAGCGAAATCTTTCGCTCTCAGAAGAACTGGTTCTTCCGATGGCTCTTTTGTCAGCTCGCAGGCAATCCGCTCGCGATCAGAAGATTTCGATCTTTTAAAGAACTGATTTTCTGATCAGCTCGGGAGCGGGTTGTCTGCATAGATTCAAAAGATCAGTGAACCAGATCTTTCGCTCTTTTCGTTCCACTTTTCGTTTGCGTCCCGGCGTTAGCCTGCCCGTGTGCTGTGTGTGAACCGTGGCAAGTAGATTTTATTTTTTATTCCCGCGGCGGGTGGATGGTTATGCATAGGAGAGCAGGCAGCTATTTTCTGGGAGTTCTATTGCAGTGTCGCACGCCGCGTTGCGCTTGGGGTGTAAAACATTCATATGGCTCTCGCTTGCGGTGTCTGATCAACAAAATCAGCTTCAGCTTTTTGCTTGAAGTAAGGGGTGAGTTACCGCTCTTTAAAAAAGAGCGATAGATCACTCACTCACTTTGAAGAACCAGCTCTTTAGATCAGTTCGTGAGCGGATTGCCCACCTCTACAGTGGATACCAGGCGGATAGCGGCCACAGCTGTGGCATAGCAATGGATAGTGCACTAGTTGCAGCGGATCTCAGCATCGATAGCAGCTGGGCCAGCTGATGCAGGGACAGCGGATACCAATAGCAGCGTATAGCGGCCAAAACATTGGCATGGCTACGGATAGCGTAGCAGTTGCAGCGGGTTTAGCATCGATAGCAGCTGATGCAGTGAGGCACTTTAGTGAAATGCAGTCTCTGTGCGATAGCGGGCACTAGTAAATGCATTCAATGAAAAGTTGACTCATTTCGACAACACATGAGCCGTCTAGTTTTGAGTGTTAAATCAGCTTTTCACTGTTTATTTTATGACAAGGAATACTTTATTCGCACTGTCAGTGATAACGCCAAGATGAGATCGATATCTTATCCGATATTGAATTGAACAACGAATTAAAAAATGACTGACACGCAAGCAGCCGGGTTTCTTTCTTGTGAAAGTATTCTACTTCATCCTTGCGGTCTTGACTTTGCACACAACCCTCCTGTGATTTTATACACTGTAGAAAATCGACACGTTACTGCAAGGTGGATTCCATATACATCTGTGCCAATGGTGCCAATAGATGAAACATTTTATTTATATCTACGTGGAATACATTTGCGTTTCAGCAAAGATGACTAGTACAAGATACCTGACTCTTGCAGTATACAGCGGACACGATTGTCGCTGCGCGTGAACAAAAGTCGAACTAATTTGTATACTGGTAATATGATAATGTCGGCCAGGTGGCGAAAGGTGAAGCACTTTTTTTCGATATCCTTGTATGGTCCTGCCATCTGATCTTCAATATCCTTGCACGCGGCCATCTAATTTTCAATATCCTCATATGGTGCTGCCATCTAGTTTTTGTTTTCATAATCATAGCTTTATGCGAATATAAGTTATAAGTTATCAGCACTAACCGTTGTAAAGGTGTCGTGGGCAAAATGTATGAAAAAACTGGAAGCCAGGAATCTTGTTCTAGTCATCTTTGGTTTCAGTTCACAGCACAAAATCAAGTGTTTTACACAGGCCTTAGACGCGCCGATGCGTTTGCATGTGCCTCTTTTTGCGGCTGCATTTCCATTTCGAACCCACCGTGGTTCCAATATTTTGCTTGCTATTTTTCGGTCATATAAACGGCGTCTTTCCATAGGCCTGGTAAATACACTTCAATTTGTTATGTCATGCATACCAAAATTAATCTTCTTACATTCAGATTTCAACGCTTACACACGTCAAATGCCAAAACCAGCTAGCTGGCATCCCGCCATGTTTCGAGGACTAACATCTCAGCGTGTGTGTAAACGAGATAGCATATTACCGCCACTTTTCATACGCATAACATAGCATCTGTCAATGGGGCCCGCAAATCGCGGATCCGCTGCGATGTTAGCTGCGATGAAACAAAGCAAATAAGATAGAGATGCCAGCTAGCTGGCCAAAACACGCTAAAATACCGTGGATTCCAATAAAAATCTATATGGGTCTACATAACAAAATAATTATACCCCGTTCACACTACACCGCATATCACTTGATATCAGGCGGTTCGTGCAATCGAGGCCATATCACCTGATATGCCATGCACGCTCATAAATAATAACTCATGAACTGAGTAACTCTTAATCAGTTTAGAACGATGTATCGTAGACGTCAAAAAATAAGTACAAGTCCTTTTCGATTTTGAGTAACTTTGACTCTGTTTGGTTTCCCTTAATATAACTTTTCTGAGTAACGCCGCATATAACGACGCCCATTTTGGATGTGATTCTGATGTGCTTCAGTTTGTAACATTTATTTTTTGATTGACCACAGAAGGCATTATATGCCGGATGATATCCAGTACTGAAACTGAGCTTTACCCCAAAAACGAGTAATATCGTACTCAAAATATATATATATATATATATATATATATATATATATATATATATATATATATATATATATATATATATATATATATATATATATATATATATATATATATATATATATATATATATATATATATATATATATATATATATATATATATATATATATATATATATATATATATAAATTGAGCGAATTGAGAGTGGCAGAATTTGTCAGACAATGGCGCCACTAAAACATTTTGTTTTTGAAGTAGAATACTTCTCTCATGAAATTCGGCTACATAGGGATGTAAAATGAAAATCTAAAACCGAAAATAGTGAAAAATATGTCCAATTTCAAATGCTAATAAATCGGTTAGTATTCGATGGATTTCCTTCGTTCTTGCAACAATAGATTGGAAAATCTTCTAAGATTCTTCCCAAATGCAGATAATTGTAATTTTATTATTCAAACTATTGTACTATTGAAAATAGTCAAGCCTTATCAAAACGAAAAATTCGACCTCTGATTGGTCGTTATATGATTGCTTCCCAAGCACGGTCGACAGAATCATAGACCTTGCCATTTGAAATGTGCAATTTGGCCTATATAAGAGCCTGTTTTATTCGAAGCCGCTCATTGTAATTCTAGACTGCAACAGGAGCAGTCCACCCTTAGCAGCAGCAGTTGATACAACAGAAGTAGCAGTGCAGCGGATAACGGCCACAGCTGTGGTATGGCAACGGATAGCGGAGCGCGTCTCAGTATAGATAGCAGGACCAGGTGATGCAGGGCAGCGGATACCAATGGCAACGGAAGCGTCCACTACTGTGGAAACGGGGATAGCGCAGCGGTTGACGTTTGTCTCAGCATCTATATAAGCAGGGCCAGCTGATGCAGTGTGGCATTTTAGTGAAATGCTATCTCTGAGCGATAGCAGGCACACTAGCAAATGCATCCAATAAAAAGAACGTTCTGGAAAACTTTTCAGTGTTTATTTCCCCCAAGAAATACTTTATTCGCACTGCCAGTGATAACGCAAAGATGTGATCGGCATCTTATCAAACATTGAGTTAAACAGCAAATTGTCCTTTTCAGGATGAAATAAAAACCTAATTGAAGAGTTAATATTTTCTCTTAAATCAATTTACACTTTTAAGAAATTTGGAACATATATATATATATATATATATATATATATATATATATATATATATATATATATATATATATATATATATATATATATATATATATATATATATATATATATATATATTTGGCAGAGCTGTATGCCACCACGGGTCGGTATTTGGCGATTACCGTAGGCCACGGAAGTGCTAACTGCAAGAACGCAGTCCCGGACCATCAGCGAGAGCTAGCCTAGGTTGTGGTGAGACTCAGGCATTGGGCCGCCTAATTCTCACAAAAGCCACATTATCCGGAAGCAGCTCTGACGGAGCGAATAGTGCCGCTCCCACCACCCAAATGCACTAATTCGCCCATTGGGATTGATGCCAGTAAGTTCCCAATTACGGTAACTGGTCGCAACGCCATATGATAAGAGTCGGATTTCGTTTTCGTACCACGATTCTGGGCTGGCACCTGCGCCGAGCTCCCTTAGTAAGGTCGTGTGACAACGGCCTGAAACGGCGAGACAACAACCGGTGCAGGGGTCTCCGTCCCGTAAAACCTGGCAGGCCTTCCAGTACGTTCCAAATTCATTGCCCGGTGGGAACTGGGCAGGAGTGGGATCAGATGTCCTTTCCTGACTTGCGCCGGTCGGGGGTGTCATAGTTGCTCATAAGGCGCTATGGCAGCCGCCCCTAGCCATGGCCTCACTGCTTCGGCATAGACTACCATGGGACCAGATAGGCGACCACTCCAGTATGGATAAGGATAGCGGCTGGAAGGGGGACCCACTTAACAAAAATGAACAGTAATAATGAAGATCAACAATTGGGCGCAGATGGGTTGAAAAACCCGTTTGCACGAGGAGGCATCCAGAGGTCTCCGCCGAGAAAGGCGGAGATGGATGCAGTAAAGGACGCCTGCGAAGACGGCAAAGGCAGTACGCCTACCGGATCGACGCAAGACATCGCAGTGGCTGGTCCACTGTTGATAAAGGCGGTCGGAAGACAGCGAGACACGCTACCGAAGGTAGTAGCGCTGTCGGAGCAGCTCGATGCCATAATCGAGTTTGCGAAAAGTCGCACCAACACGACGAAGTACCTGAAGCAGGCTCTCTACATGCTTCGGTCCTCCGTCGATGCTGCGAAGAAGGAGCACGCCGAGCTCAAGGCAAGAGCGGTGGCTGCAGAGAAGAATGCAACGGAGGTGACCGGAAGGGCGACGAAGTCGGTCCAAACGGACACCTGCATGTTTGCAGCGGTTTGCGCCTCCGGGTCAGCCGCAAAAAGAGCAAGGCAGTCTCCGGGGGAAGCCCCCGAGAACAGCAAGAAACGGTTGGTTGTGCTAAGCCCGCGAGATAGCACAAGAACGGCCTCCAAGTCCGCCGAAAAGTCTGCCGAAGTGGCAGCAACGGGAAACCCTTGGGTTACCGTGGGAGGAAGGAAGCGCCAAAAAGACAGCAAGCGCAACGACGAGAAGGCGACAGATCGTCCAAAAATGGGAAAGAAGGCGCGAAGCAGGGGCGACGCCCTCATACTCAAGACGGAGGGGTCCAAGTACTCCGAAGTCTTGAAGAAAATGAGAGGCGAAACCCAGCTCAAGGATCTGGGAGCGGATGTGCGGACCATCCGTCGTTCTCGCACCGGCGAGATGATCCTTGAGCTCCGTAAGGATGCTAAAAACAAGGGCGCTGCCTACAAGACGGTAGCCGAGCAGGTCCTCGGGAAAGATGTGCAAATTCGGGCACTCACCTCAGAGGTGACTCTCCAGCTCAAAAACCTGGATGAAATCACCGAGAGGTGCGATATTGCACAGGCCCTCAAGGAGAAGTGCGGAGTGGAAGTAGCCACTGAGGTAATTCGTTTCCGAAAGGGTCCAGCGGGGACCCAGGTGGCCACTTTCCGGCTTGCATCGGCCGATGCAACTCTGGCCCTGAAGACAGCCAAACTTAAGGTTGGCTGGTCAGTATGTCCCCTGAGCATACTCCAGCAGCCGGACGTTTGCTTCAGGTGTTTCGAGGGAGGACACAAGTCCTGGACCTGCAAGGGGCCCGATAGGAGCCAGTTATGTAGGCGTTGTGGTGGTGCTGGCCATAAAGCTAAAGACTGCGGGGAGCCTCCCAAGTGCTTGGTATGTACTGGAAAACGGGACGCCAAGCACTTTATGGGAGGCCCACGGTGCCCAGCCGGTAAGGCGGCCACGAAACCACGGGCGTGAGGGTGACACAATTGAACCTGAACCATTTCTATGCGGCACAGCAGCTGCTATACCAAGCAGCGTCTGAGTCGCGGTCGGACATCGCAATCGTATCGGACCCCTACTGCATTCCTCCCGGAAACGGTAATTAGGTTGCAGATAAGTCCAGTACGGCGGCCATATGCACGACCAGCAAGTTCCCGGTTCAGGAGGTTGTGTCAACCTCAAATGAAGGATACGCGGTTGCCAAGGTGGACGGAGTGTTCTACTGCAGTTGTTATGCTCCGCCGCGTTGGTCTATCGAAAGGTTCACCCAGATGGTCGATTTGTTATCTATGGAGCTGACGGGACTAACACCCTTAGTAGTGGCGGGCGACTTCAACGCTTGGGCTGTTGAGTGGGGAAGCCGCCGCACGAACCGGAGGGGTCAGATCTTGTTGGAAGCTTTGGCAAAGCTCAACTTAGATCTGGCCAACGTTGGAACCAAGTGTACATTCAGCAGAAATGGTGCGGAGTCGATCATCTACGTGACGTTCTCCAGCCCAGGACTGATCGTGAACTGGAGGGTAGACGATGGCTACACCTATAGTGACCACCAGTCGGTCTGCTATAGCGTAGTCCAGAACGTGAGGCGGCAGGCGACGGGTAGAGCCAATACTCCGACCGTCCGCGGGTGGAAGACATCGCATTTCGATGCCGAGGTATTTGCAGAAGCAATGAGAAGAGAGCGCGAGGGGGGCAGTTGGCTCCGCCCGAGTGCTGACCAATTAGTTGCCACATTATCGCGGGCGTGCGACGCCACCATGCCTAGGACCCGCCAACCTAGGAATGGTAAGTCACCGGTATACTGGTGGACCGACGCGATAGCGGACCTCCGTAGCGCGTGCCTCCGTGCAAGACGGATGTTGCAACGTGCACGTACCGATGCACAGAGGGTAGAGCGCCGTGTAGTATTCGGATCTGCAAGATCGGCGCTTAAAAGTGCGATAAAGGCGAGCAAAAGGGCCTGCTTCGATAGGCTATGCGCGAGTGCCAATACGAATCCGTGGGGCAACGCCTACAGAGTCGTAATGGCGAAGACCAAAGGCGTGTTGGCGCCTGCAGAGCGATCAACAGCGATGCTGGAGCGCATCATCGAGGGACTCTTTCCACGACACGAGCCAAATCCTTGGCCTCCGGTTGCTGAGTCTCACGTCCGACGTTCCAGTATCTCAGACACAGACCAGGGATGGTCGGCCAACCTGCCGGGCATCCAATCCGTGAGAGACGGCAGCCATATGATATATATATATATATATATATATATATATATATATATATATATATATATATATATATTTATATATATATATATATATATATAAAAAATTAAATGACAAGGAATACTTTATTCGCACTGTCAGTGATAACGCCAAGATGAGATCGATATCTTATCCGATATTGAATTGAACAACGAATTAAAAAATGACTGACACGCAAGCAGCCGGGTTTCTTTCTTGTGAAAGTATTCTACTTCATCCTTGCGGTCTTGACTTTGCACACAACCCTCCTGTGATTTTATACACTGTAGAAAATCGACACGTTACTGCAAGGTGGATTCCATATACATCTGTGCCAATGGTGCCAATAGATGAAACATTTTATTTATATCTACGTGGAATACATTTGCGTTTCAGCAAAGATGACTAGTACAAGATACCTGACTCTTGCAGTATACAGCGGACACGATTGTCGCTGCGCGTGAACAAAAGTCGAACTAATTTGTATACTGGTAATATGATAATGTCGGCCAGGTGGCGAAAGGTGAAGCACTTTTTTTCGATATCCTTGTATGGTCCTGCCATCTGATCTTCAATATCCTTGCACGCGGCCATCTAATTTTCAATATCCTCATATGGTGCTGCCATCTAGTTTTTGTTTTCATAATCATAGCTTTATGCGAATATAAGTTATAAGTTATCAGCACTAACCGTTGTAAAGGTGTCGTGGGCAAAATGTATGAAAAAACTGGAAGCCAGGAATCTTGTTCTAGTCATCTTTGGTTTCAGTTCACAGCACAAAATCAAGTGTTTTACACAGGCCTTAGACGCGCCGATGCGTTTGCATGTGCCTCTTTTTGCGGCTGCATTTCCATTTCGAACCCACCGTGGTTCCAATATTTTGCTTGCTATTTTTCGGTCATATAAACGGCGTCTTTCCATAGGCCTGGTAAATACACTTCAATTTGTTATGTCATGCATACCAAAATTAATCTTCTTACATTCAGATTTCAACGCTTACACACGTCAAATGCCAAAACCAGCTAGCTGGCATCCCGCCATGTTTCGAGGACTAACATCTCAGCGTGTGTGTAAACGAGATAGCATATTACCGCCACTTTTCATACGCATAACATAGCATCTGTCAATGGGGCCCGCAAATCGCGGATCCGCTGCGATGTTAGCTGCGATGAAACAAAGCAAATAAGATAGAGATGCCAGCTAGCTGGCCAAAACACGCTAAAATACCGTGGATTCCAATAAAAATCTATATGGGTCTACATAACAAAATAATTATACCCCGTTCACACTACACCGCATATCACTTGATATCAGGCGGTTCGTGCAATCGAGGCCATATCACCTGATATGCCATGCACGCTCATAAATAATAACTCATGAACTGAGTAACTCTTAATCAGTTTAGAACGATGTATCGTAGACGTCAAAAAATAAGTACAAGTCCTTTTCGATTTTGAGTAACTTTGACTCTGTTTGGTTTCCCTTAATATAACTTTTCTGAGTAACGCCGCATATAACGACGCCCATTTTGGATGTGATTCTGATGTGCTTCAGTTTGTAACATTTATTTTTTGATTGACCACAGAAGGCATTATATGCCGGATGATATCCAGTACTGAAACTGAGCTTTACCCCAAAAACGAGTAATATCGTACTCAAAATATATATATATATATATATATATATATATATATATATATATATATATATATATATATATATATATATATATATATATATATATATATATATATATATATATATATATATATATATATATATATAAATTGAGCGAATTGAGAGTGGCAGAATTTGTCAGACAATGGCGCCACTAAAACATTTTGTTTTTGAAGTAGAATACTTCTCTCATGAAATTCGGCTACATAGGGATGTAAAATGAAAATCTAAAACCGAAAATAGTGAAAAATATGTCCAATTTCAAATGCTAATAAATCGGTTAGTATTCGATGGATTTCCTTCGTTCTTGCAACAATAGATTGGAAAATCTTCTAAGATTCTTCCCAAATGCAGATAATTGTAATTTTATTATTCAAACTATTGTACTATTGAAAATAGTCAAGCCTTATCAAAACGAAAAATTCGACCTCTGATTGGTCGTTATATGATTGCTTCCCAAGCACGGTCGACAGAATCATAGACCTTGCCATTTGAAATGTGCAATTTGGCCTATATAAGAGCCTGTTTTATTCGAAGCCGCTCATTGTAATTCTAGACTGCAACAGGAGCAGTCCACCCTTAGCAGCAGCAGTTGATACAACAGAAGTAGCAGTGCAGCGGATAACGGCCACAGCTGTGGTATGGCAACGGATAGCGGAGCGCGTCTCAGTATAGATAGCAGGACCAGGTGATGCAGGGCAGCGGATACCAATGGCAACGGAAGCGTCCACTACTGTGGAAACGGGGATAGCGCAGCGGTTGACGTTTGTCTCAGCATCTATATAAGCAGGGCCAGCTGATGCAGTGTGGCATTTTAGTGAAATGCTATCTCTGAGCGATAGCAGGCACACTAGCAAATGCATCCAATAAAAAGAACGTTCTGGAAAACTTTTCAGTGTTTATTTCCCCCAAGAAATACTTTATTCGCACTGCCAGTGATAACGCAAAGATGTGATCGGCATCTTATCAAACATTGAGTTAAACAGCAAATTGTCCTTTTCAGGATGAAATAAAAACCTAATTGAAGAGTTAATATTTTCTCTTAAATCAATTTACACTTTTAAGAAATTTGGAACATATATATATATATATATATATATATATATATATATATATATATATATATATATATATATATATATATATATATATATATATATATATATTTGGCAGAGCTGTATGCCACCACGGGTCGGTATTTGGCGATTACCGTAGGCCACGGAAGTGCTAACTGCAAGAACGCAGTCCCGGACCATCAGCGAGAGCTAGCCTAGGTTGTGGTGAGACTCAGGCATTGGGCCGCCTAATTCTCACAAAAGCCACATTATCCGGAAGCAGCTCTGACGGAGCGAATAGTGCCGCTCCCACCACCCAAATGCACTAATTCGCCCATTGGGATTGATGCCAGTAAGTTCCCAATTACGGTAACTGGTCGCAACGCCATATGATAAGAGTCGGATTTCGTTTTCGTACCACGATTCTGGGCTGGCACCTGCGCCGAGCTCCCTTAGTAAGGTCGTGTGACAACGGCCTGAAACGGCGAGACAACAACCGGTGCAGGGGTCTCCGTCCCGTAAAACCTGGCAGGCCTTCCAGTACGTTCCAAATTCATTGCCCGGTGGGAACTGGGCAGGAGTGGGATCAGATGTCCTTTCCTGACTTGCGCCGGTCGGGGGTGTCATAGTTGCTCATAAGGCGCTATGGCAGCCGCCCCTAGCCATGGCCTCACTGCTTCGGCATAGACTACCATGGGACCAGATAGGCGACCACTCCAGTATGGATAAGGATAGCGGCTGGAAGGGGGACCCACTTAACAAAAATGAACAGTAATAATGAAGATCAACAATTGGGCGCAGATGGGTTGAAAAACCCGTTTGCACGAGGAGGCATCCAGAGGTCTCCGCCGAGAAAGGCGGAGATGGATGCAGTAAAGGACGCCTGCGAAGACGGCAAAGGCAGTACGCCTACCGGATCGACGCAAGACATCGCAGTGGCTGGTCCACTGTTGATAAAGGCGGTCGGAAGACAGCGAGACACGCTACCGAAGGTAGTAGCGCTGTCGGAGCAGCTCGATGCCATAATCGAGTTTGCGAAAAGTCGCACCAACACGACGAAGTACCTGAAGCAGGCTCTCTACATGCTTCGGTCCTCCGTCGATGCTGCGAAGAAGGAGCACGCCGAGCTCAAGGCAAGAGCGGTGGCTGCAGAGAAGAATGCAACGGAGGTGACCGGAAGGGCGACGAAGTCGGTCCAAACGGACACCTGCATGTTTGCAGCGGTTTGCGCCTCCGGGTCAGCCGCAAAAAGAGCAAGGCAGTCTCCGGGGGAAGCCCCCGAGAACAGCAAGAAACGGTTGGTTGTGCTAAGCCCGCGAGATAGCACAAGAACGGCCTCCAAGTCCGCCGAAAAGTCTGCCGAAGTGGCAGCAACGGGAAACCCTTGGGTTACCGTGGGAGGAAGGAAGCGCCAAAAAGACAGCAAGCGCAACGACGAGAAGGCGACAGATCGTCCAAAAATGGGAAAGAAGGCGCGAAGCAGGGGCGACGCCCTCATACTCAAGACGGAGGGGTCCAAGTACTCCGAAGTCTTGAAGAAAATGAGAGGCGAAACCCAGCTCAAGGATCTGGGAGCGGATGTGCGGACCATCCGTCGTTCTCGCACCGGCGAGATGATCCTTGAGCTCCGTAAGGATGCTAAAAACAAGGGCGCTGCCTACAAGACGGTAGCCGAGCAGGTCCTCGGGAAAGATGTGCAAATTCGGGCACTCACCTCAGAGGTGACTCTCCAGCTCAAAAACCTGGATGAAATCACCGAGAGGTGCGATATTGCACAGGCCCTCAAGGAGAAGTGCGGAGTGGAAGTAGCCACTGAGGTAATTCGTTTCCGAAAGGGTCCAGCGGGGACCCAGGTGGCCACTTTCCGGCTTGCATCGGCCGATGCAACTCTGGCCCTGAAGACAGCCAAACTTAAGGTTGGCTGGTCAGTATGTCCCCTGAGCATACTCCAGCAGCCGGACGTTTGCTTCAGGTGTTTCGAGGGAGGACACAAGTCCTGGACCTGCAAGGGGCCCGATAGGAGCCAGTTATGTAGGCGTTGTGGTGGTGCTGGCCATAAAGCTAAAGACTGCGGGGAGCCTCCCAAGTGCTTGGTATGTACTGGAAAACGGGACGCCAAGCACTTTATGGGAGGCCCACGGTGCCCAGCCGGTAAGGCGGCCACGAAACCACGGGCGTGAGGGTGACACAATTGAACCTGAACCATTTCTATGCGGCACAGCAGCTGCTATACCAAGCAGCGTCTGAGTCGCGGTCGGACATCGCAATCGTATCGGACCCCTACTGCATTCCTCCCGGAAACGGTAATTAGGTTGCAGATAAGTCCAGTACGGCGGCCATATGCACGACCAGCAAGTTCCCGGTTCAGGAGGTTGTGTCAACCTCAAATGAAGGATACGCGGTTGCCAAGGTGGACGGAGTGTTCTACTGCAGTTGTTATGCTCCGCCGCGTTGGTCTATCGAAAGGTTCACCCAGATGGTCGATTTGTTATCTATGGAGCTGACGGGACTAACACCCTTAGTAGTGGCGGGCGACTTCAACGCTTGGGCTGTTGAGTGGGGAAGCCGCCGCACGAACCGGAGGGGTCAGATCTTGTTGGAAGCTTTGGCAAAGCTCAACTTAGATCTGGCCAACGTTGGAACCAAGTGTACATTCAGCAGAAATGGTGCGGAGTCGATCATCTACGTGACGTTCTCCAGCCCAGGACTGATCGTGAACTGGAGGGTAGACGATGGCTACACCTATAGTGACCACCAGTCGGTCTGCTATAGCGTAGTCCAGAACGTGAGGCGGCAGGCGACGGGTAGAGCCAATACTCCGACCGTCCGCGGGTGGAAGACATCGCATTTCGATGCCGAGGTATTTGCAGAAGCAATGAGAAGAGAGCGCGAGGGGGGCAGTTGGCTCCGCCCGAGTGCTGACCAATTAGTTGCCACATTATCGCGGGCGTGCGACGCCACCATGCCTAGGACCCGCCAACCTAGGAATGGTAAGTCACCGGTATACTGGTGGACCGACGCGATAGCGGACCTCCGTAGCGCGTGCCTCCGTGCAAGACGGATGTTGCAACGTGCACGTACCGATGCACAGAGGGTAGAGCGCCGTGTAGTATTCGGATCTGCAAGATCGGCGCTTAAAAGTGCGATAAAGGCGAGCAAAAGGGCCTGCTTCGATAGGCTATGCGCGAGTGCCAATACGAATCCGTGGGGCAACGCCTACAGAGTCGTAATGGCGAAGACCAAAGGCGTGTTGGCGCCTGCAGAGCGATCAACAGCGATGCTGGAGCGCATCATCGAGGGACTCTTTCCACGACACGAGCCAAATCCTTGGCCTCCGGTTGCTGAGTCTCACGTCCGACGTTCCAGTATCTCAGACACAGACCAGGGATGGTCGGCCAACCTGCCGGGCATCCAATCCGTGAGAGACGGCAGCCGTGCAGAGGTTGTGGAGGAGGTAAGGGTTACGAATGAGGAACTCATCGTGATCGCCAACTCCCTAAAGGTGAGCAAGGCACCGGGACCGGATGGAATCCCGAACTTGGCCATCAGGACGGCCATGAAAGTGGCCCCCGATCTATTTCGAGCAGTCATGCAGAAGTGCCTGGATGACTGCCTCTTTCCGGACAGGTGGAAGCGACAGAGATTGGTGCTGTTGCCGAAGGCTGGGAAACCGCCAGGGGACCCATCGGCATACAGACCTATCTGTCTGCTGGACACTACGGACAAGGTGCTTGAGAGGATTATCCTCAACAGACTGGTGAAGTACACAGAGGGTGTAAACGGTCTGGCAAGTAACCAGTTCGGCTTCCGGAAAGGTAGATCCACGCTGGATGCTATTCTCTCTGTCACCAAGACGGCAGAGGTAGCACTCCAGCGTAAGAGTTGGGGCATTCGCTATTGCGCAATCGTCACGCTTGACGTGAAGAATGCATTCAATAGCGCCAGTTGGGACTCCATAGCGCTCGCGCTTAGGAGCATCCACGTACCGGTGTCGTTGTACAAGATTTTGGAAAATTATTTCCAGAATCGGGTACTAGTTTACAACACGGAGGAGGGTCAGAAGTGCGTCCCAATCACCGCAGGGGTACCGCAAGGTTCCATCCTGGGCCCGGTGTTGTGGAATGTCATGTATGACGGGGTGTTGAAACTAAAGTTCCCTGTAGGGGTTGTGATCGTCGGTTTCGCAGACGACATCACGCTAGAGGTCTACGGCGAGTCGATCGAAGAGGTCGAGTTGACGGCCGCGCACTGCATACGCAAGGTCGAAGACTGGATGCACTCTAGCAAACTGGAGTTAGCGCACCATAAAACGGAGGTTACGGTTGTGAACAACCGCAAATTAGAGCAACAGGCGGTGGTCAGAGTCGGTGACTGCACCATTACCTCAAGGCGTTCCTTGAAGCTCTTGGGGGTTATGGTTGACGATAAGCTCACATTTAAGAGTCACGTCGACTATGCCTGTAAGAGGGCTTCAACGGCCGCTGCAGGACTATCTCGAATGATGTCCAATAGCTCAGCGGTATATGGCAGCAAGCGTAAACTTCTTGCCAGCGTGGTTTCGTCCATACTTAAGTATGGTGGGCTAGCGGGGTCCAAAGCGTTAGGTACCAACAGTCATCGTCGAAAACTGGAAAGTACCTACAGGCTCATGTGCCTGAGGGTTGTGAGCGCGTACCGTACAGTGTCATACGACGCAATCTGCGTCCTGTCCGGCATGATGCCTATCAGCATAGCCATTAAGGAGGACGTAGAATGCTTCGATCAACGTGACACAAGGGGTATACGAGGCACCAGAAGGTCATTCTCGATGATCAGATGGCAGCAGGAATGGTCCAATTCCGCAAAGGGTAGATGGACGCATCGACTTATTCCGGACGTATCCGGATGGGTCGGGAGGCGCCATGGAGAAGTTAACTTCCACTTGACACAGATTCTGTCAGGTCATGGTTGCTTCAGGCAGTATCTACACAGATTCGGGCATGCGGGGTCCCCCATGTGTCCCGAGTGCGCGGATGCGGAAGAAACTGCTGAGCATGTCTTCTTCGTGTGCCCTCGTTTTGTGCATGCGCGGAGCGACATGATGGTAGTGAGCGGGCCAGACACCACTCCGGACAACCTAGTTCGGAGGATGTGTAAAGACCCAAACATTTGGAGGGCGGTTTGTACAGCCGCCTCTCAAATAGTTTTAGAATTGCAAAACAGGCGACAGGTTGACCACCGACACGCCAGTGTTAGCTAACGGCCAGTCTCCAGGTTAGTTAGCTAAGTTAGCAAAGAGATCTATAGAACCAAGAGGGTGCACAGAGCACAAAAGCCGCTCCCCGAAGCAATACCTAGCGGTGGTCCCGGGGAGTATTATGGGCTGGAGACTGGAGGGGTTTTAGTGGGTCCGGTCACTGATTCAAACCAACCCCACACTCCCTGAGGTTGGTCACCTCAGGGGTTTGGATGCAAATTTCCCCTCCACCTGAAAAAAAAAAAAAAAAATATATATATATATATATATATATATATATATATATATATATATATATATATATATATATATATATATATATATATATATATATATATATATATACATATATATATATATATATATATATATATATATATATATATATATATATATATATATATATATATATATATATATATATATATATATATATATATATATATATATATATATATATATATATATATATGTTCCAAATTTCTTAAAAGTGTAAATTGATTTAAGAGAAAATATTAACTCTTCAATTAGGTTATTAATTAATTAATTTTTATGCTGATAATGAAATCTTTTCGGATGTTGTGCTCATGACTGAAGGAAAAGATAATTCAGTACGTTCTGAGACACGGAGATGAAGCCATATATATATATATATATATATATATATATATATATATATATATATATATATATATATATATATATATATATATATATATATATATATATATATATATATATATATATATATATATTATATATATATATATATATATTTTTTTTTTTTTTTTTTGTTTCAGGTGGAGGGGAAATTTGCATCCAAACCCCTGAGGTGACCAACCTCAGGGAGTGTGGGGTTGGTTTGAATCAGTGACCGGACCCACTAAAACCCCTCCAGTATCCAGCCCATAATACTCCCCGGGACCACCGCTAGGTATTGCTTCGGGGAGCGGCTTTTGTGTTCTGTGCACCCTCTTGGTTCTATAGATCTCTTTGCTAACTTAGCTAACTAACCTGGAGACTGGCCGTTAGCTAACACTGGCGTGTCGGTGGTCAGCCTGTCGCCTGTTTTGCAATTCTAAAACTATTTGAGAGGCGGCTGTACAAACCGCCCTCCAAATGTTTGGGTCTTTACACATCCTCCGAACTAGGTTGTCCGGAGTGGTGTCTGGCCCGCTCACTACCATCATGTCGCTCCGCGCATGCACAAAACGAGGGCACACGAAGAAGACATGCTCAGCAGTTTCTTCCGCATCCGCACACTCGGGACACATGGGGGACCCCGCATGCCCGAATCTGTGTAGATACTGCCTGAAGCAACCATGACCTGACAGAATCTGTGTCAAGTGGAAGTTAACTTCTCCATGGCGCCTCCCGACCCATCCGGATACGTCCGGAATAAGTCGATGCGTCCATCTACCCTTTGCGGAATTGGACCATTCCTGCTGCCATCTGATCATCGAGAATGACCTTCTGGTGCCTCGTATACCCCTTGTGTCACGTTGATCGAAGCATTCTACGTCCTCCTTAA
The DNA here is from genome assembly GCF_029784165.1 of Wyeomyia smithii. NCBI lineage: Eukaryota > Metazoa > Arthropoda > Insecta > Diptera > Culicidae > Wyeomyia > Wyeomyia smithii. The sequence goes on along the minus strand of NC_073696.1, from coordinate 127,542,308 downwards.
TGACTATACTGATAGGCATCATGCCGGACAGGACGCAGATTGCGTCGTATGACACTGTACGGTACGCGCTCACAACCCTCAGGCACATGAGCCTGTAGGTACTTTCCAGTTTTCGACGATGACTGTTGGTACCTAACGCTTTGGACCACGCTGGCCCACCATACCTAAGTATGGACGAAACCACGCTGGCAAGAAGTTTACGCTTGCTGCCATATACCGCTGAGCTATTGGACATCATTCGAGATAGTCCTGCAGCGGCCGTTGAAGCCCTCTTACAGGCATAGTCGACGTGACTCTTAAATGTGAGCTTATCGTCAACCATAACCCCCAAGAGCTTCAAGGAACGCCTTGAGGTAATGGTGCAGTCACCGACTCTGACCACCGCCTGTTGCTCTAATTTGCGGTTGTTCACAACCGTAACCTCCGTTTTATGGTGCGCTAACTCCAGTTTCCTAGAGTGCATCCAGTCTTCGACCTTGCGTATGCAGTGCGCGGCCGTCAACTCGACCTCCTCGATCGACTCGCCGTAGACCTCTAGCGTGATGTCGTCTGCGAAACCGACGATCACAACCCCTACAGGGAACTTTAGTTTCAACACCCCGTCATACATGACATTCCACAACACCGGGCCCAGGATGGAACCTTGCGGTACCCCTGCGGTGATTGGGACGCACTTCTGACCCTCCTCCGTGTTGTAAACTAGTACCCGATTCTGGAAATAATTTTCCAAAATCTTGTACAACGACACCGGTACGTGGATGCTCCTAAGCGCGAGCGCTATGGAGTCCCAACTGGCGCTTTTGAATGCATTCTTCACGTCAAGCGTGACGATTGCGCAATAGCGAATGCCCCAACTCTTACGCTGGAGTGCTACCTCTGCCGTCTTGGTGACAGAGAGAATAGCATCCAGCGTGGATCTACCTTTCCGGAAGCCGAACTGGTTACTTGCCAGACCGTTTACACCCTCTGTGTACTTCACCAGTCTGTTGGGGATAATCCTCTCAAGCACCTTGCCCGTAGTGTCCAGCAGACAGATAGGTCTGTATGCCGATGGGTCCCCTGGCGGTTTCCCAGCCTTCGGCAACAGCACCAATCTCTGTCGCTTCCACCTGTCCGGAAAGAGGCAGTCATCCAGGCACTTCTGCATGACTGCTCGAAATAGATCAGGGGCCACTTTCATGGCCGTCCTGATGGCCAAGTTCGGGATTCCATCCGGTCCCGGTGCCTTGCTCACCTTTAGGGAGTTGGCGATCACGATGAGTTCCTCATTCGTAACCCTTACCTCCTCCACAACCTCTGCACGGCTGCCGTCTCTCACGGATTGGATGCCCGGCAGGTTGGCCGACCATCCCTGGTCTGTGTCTGAGATACTGGAACGTCGGACGTGAGACTCAGCAACCGGAGGCCAAGGATTTGGCTCGTGTCGTGGAAAGAGTCCCTCGATGATGCGCTCCAGAATCGCTGTTGATCGCTCTGCAGGCGCCAACACGCCTTTGGTCTTCGCCATTACGACTCTGTAGGCGTTGCCCCACGGATTCGTATTGGCACTCGCGCATAGCCTATCGAAGCAGGCCCTTTTGCTCGCCTTTATCGCACTTTTAAGCGCCGATCTTGCAGATCCGAATACTACACGGCGCTCTACCCTCTGTGCATCGGTACGTGCACGTTGCAACATCCGTCTTGCACGGAGGCACGCGCTACGGAGGTCCGCTATCGCGTCGGTCCACCAGTATACCGGTGACTTACCATTCCTAGGTTGGCGGGTCCTAGGCATGGTGGCGTCGCACGCCCGCGATAATGTGGCAACTAATTGGTCAGCACTCGGGCTGAGCCAACTGCCCCCCTCGCGCTCTCTTCTCATTGCTTCTGAAAATACCTCGGCATCGAAATGCGATGTCTTCCACCCGCGGACGGTCGGAGTATTGGCTCTACCCGTCGCCTGCCGCCTCACGTTCTGGACTACGCTATAGCAGACCGACTGGTGGTCACTATAGGTGTAGCCATCGTCTACCCTCCAGTTCACGATCAGTCCTGGGCTGGAGAACGTCACGTCGATGATCGACTCCGCACCATTTCTGCTGAATGTACACTTGGTTCCAACGTTGGCCAGATCTAGGTTGAGCTTTGCCAAAGCTTCCAACAAGATCTGACCCCTCCGGTTCGTGCGGCGGCTTCCCCACTCAACAGCCCAAGCGTTGAAGTCGCCCGCCACTACTAAGGGTGTTAGTCCCGTCAGCTCCATAGATAACAGATCGACCATCTGGGTGAACCTTTCGATAGACCAACGCGGCGGAGCATAACAACTGCAGTAGAACACTCCGTCCACCTTGGCAACCGCGTATCCTTCATTTGAGGTTGACACAACCTCCTGAACCGGGAACTTGGTGGTCGTGCATATGGCCGCCGTACTGGACTTATCTGCAACCCAATTACCGTTTCCGGGAGGAATGCAGTAGGGGTCCGATACGATTGCGATGTCCGACCGCGACTCAGACGCTGCTTGGTATAGCAGCTGCTGTGCCGCATAGCAATGGTTCAGGTTCAATTGTGTCACCCTCACGCCCGTGGTTTCGTGGCCGCCTTACCGGCTGGGCACCGTGGGCCTCCCATAAAGTGCTTGGCGTCCCGTTTTCCAGTACATACCAAGCACTTGGGAGGCTCCCCGCAGTCTTTAGCTTTATGGCCAGCACCACCACAACGCCTACATAACTGGCTCCTATCGGGCCCCTTGCAGGTCCAGGACTTGTGTCCTCCCTCGAAACACCTGAAGCAAACGTCCGGCTGCTGGAGTATGCTCAGGGGACATACTGACCAGCCAACCTTAAGTTTGGCTGTCTTCAGGGCCAGAGTTGCATCGGCCGATGCAAGCCGGAAAGTGGCCACCTGGGTCCCCGCTGGACCCTTTCGGAGGCGAATTACCTCAGTGGCTACTTCCACTCCGCACTTCTCCTTGAGGGCCTGTGCAATATCGCACCTCTCGGTGATTTCATCCAGGTTTTTGAGCTGGAGAGTCACCTCTGAGGTGAGTGCCCGAATTTGCACATCTTTCCCGAGGACCTGCTCGGCTACCGTCTTGTAGGCAGCGCCCTTGTTTTTAGCATCCTTACGGAGCTCAAGGATCATCTCGCCGGTGCGAGAACGACGGATGGTCCGCACATCCGCTCCCAGATCCTTGAGCTGGGTTTCGCCTCTCATTTTCTTCAAGACTTCGGAGTACTTGGACCCCTCCGTCTTGAGTATGAGGGCGTCGCCCCTGCTTCGCGCCTTCTTTCCCATTTTTGGACGATCTGTCGCCTTCTCGTCGTTGCGCTTGCTGTCTTTTTGGCGCTTCCTTCCTCCCACGGTAACCCAAGGGTTTCCCGTAGCTGCCACTTCGGCAGACTTTCCGGCGGACTTGGAGGCCGTTGGTGTGCTATCTCGCGGGCTTAGCACAACCAACCGTTTCTTGCTGTTCTCGGGGGCTTCCCCCGGAGACTGCCTTGCTCTTTTTGCGGCTGACCCGGAGGCGCAAACCGCTGCAAACGTGCAGGTGTCCGTTTGGACCGACTTCGTCGCCCTTCCGGTCACCTCCGTTGCATTCTTCTCTGCAGCCACCGCTCTTGCCTTGAGCTCGGCGTGCTCCTTCTTCGCAGCATCGACGGAGGACCGAAGCATGTAGAGAGCCTGCTTCAGGTACTTCGTCGTGTTGGTGCGACTTTTCGCAAACTCGATTATGGCATCGAGCTGCTCCGACAGCGCTACTACCTTCGGTAGCGTGTCTCGCTGTCTTCCGACCGCCTTTATCAACAGTGGACCAGCCACTGCGATGTCTTGCGTCGATCCGGTAGGCGTACTGCCTTTGCCGTCTTCGCAGGCGTCCTTTACTGCATCCATCTCCGCCTTTCTCGGCGGAGACCTCTGGATGCCTCCTCGTGCAAACGGGTTTTTCAACCCATCTGCGCCCAATTGTTGATCTTCATTATTACTGTTCATTTTTGTTAAGTGGGTCCCCCTTCCAGCCGCTATCCTTATCCATACTGGAGTGGTCGCCTATCTGGTCCCATGGTAGTCTATGCCGAAGCAGTGAGGCCATGGCTAGGGGCGGCTGCCATAGCGCCTTATGAGCAACTATGACACCCCCGACCGGCGCAAGTCAGGAAAGGACATCTGATCCCACTCCTGCCCGGTTCCCACCGGGCAATGAATTTGGAACGTACTGGAAGGCCTGCCAGGTTTTACGGGACGGAGACCCCTGCACCGGTTGTTGTCTCGCCGTTTCAAGCCGTTGTCACACGACCTTACTAAGGGAGCTCGGCGCAGGTGCCAGCCCAGAATCGTGGTACGAAAACGAAATCCGACTCTTATCATATGGCGTTGCGACCAGTTACCGTAATTGGGAACTTACTGGCATCAATCCCAATGGGCGAATTAGTGCATTTGGGTGGTGGGAGCGGCACTATTCGCTCCGTCAGAGCTGCTTCCGGATAATGTGGCTTTTGTGAGAATTCGGCGGCCCAATGCCTGAGTCTCACCACAACCTAGGCTAGCTCTCGCTGATGGTCCGGGACTGCGTTCTTGCAGTTAGCACTTCCGTGGCCTACGGTAATCGCCAAATACCGACCCGTGGTGGCATACAGCTCTGCCAAATATATATATATATATATATATATATATATATATATATATATATATATATATATATATATATATATATATATATATATATATATATATATATATATATATATATATATGTATATATATATATATATATATATATATATATATATATATATATATATATATATATATATATATATATATATATATATATATATATATATATTTATATATATATATATATATATATATATATATATATATATATATATATATATATATATATATGTTCCAAATTTCTTAAAAGTGTAAATTGATTTAAGAGAAAATATTAACTCTTCAATTAGGTTTTTATTTCATCCTGAAAAGGACAATTTGCTGTTTAACTCAATGTTTGATAAGATGCCGATCACATCTTTGCGTTATCACTGGCAGTGCGAATAAAGTATTTCTTGGGGGAAATAAACACTGAAAAGTTTTCCAGAACGTTCTTTTTATTGGATGCATTTGCTAGTGTGCCTGCTATCGCTCAGAGATAGCATTTCACTAAAATGCCACACTGCATCAGCTGGCCCTGCTTATATAGATGCTGAGACAAACGTCAACCGCTGCGCTATCCCCGTTTCCACAGTAGTGGACGCTTCCGTTGCCATTGGTATCCGCTGCCCTGCATTACCTGGTCCTGCTATCTATACTGAGACGCGCTCCGCTATCCGTTGCCATACCACAGCTGTGGCCGTTATCCGCTGCACTGCTACTTCTGTTGTATCAACTGCTGCTGCTAAGGGTGGACTGCTCCTGTTGCAGTCTAGAATTACAATGAGCGGCTTCGAATAAAACAGGCTCTTATATAGGCCAAATTGCACATTTCAAATGGCAAGGTCTATGATTCTGTCGACCGTGCTTGGGAAGCAATCATATAACGACCAATCAGAGGTCGAATTTTTCGTTTTGATAAGGCTTGACTATTTTCAATAGTACAATAGTTTGAATAATAAAATTACAATTATCTGCATTTGGGAAGAATCTTAGAAGATTTTCCAATCTATTGTTGCAAGAACGAAGGAAATCCATCGAATACTAACCGATTTATTAGCATTTGAAATTGGACATATTTTTCACTATTTTCGGTTTTAGATTTTCATTTTACATCCCTATGTAGCCGAATTTCATGAGAGAAGTATTCTACTTCAAAAACAAAATGTTTTAGTGGCGCCATTGTCTGACAAATTCTGACACTCTCAATTCGCTCAATTCAGAAGACGATTTTCCCCATCTCCACCTATCCGAAAACAAAACAGATTCGATATAAGAGTAACATTTATATATAACGTAACGCAAAATTTAGCAATTTTAAAAACCCGCAAAACGTGAAAATGCCCATGTGCATATGTAAACAAGACACTATTTCAGGTTTTTAATGGATACAAGTTTTGTTTTGTATGATTTGATCACTGCAACCATTATTTTGATCTTTTGTGATATAGGTGATATACAAGCTTTACCCATACAAATAAAATCGTTTGATTGAAAACAAATTTCTTCAATCAATAAATCTTTTTTATACGGGTAAAATAGTCTGCTGGGAGCGCTCGTATTAATCAAAAAACGAAAACGAAATTTTGGCTTGCTTACGTGTTACTTCACATGGATTCTTTTTTTTTTTTAACAATGTTATACGTTTATTTTTCCCATCACCATAATTACATGTCTTGTTCTTTTATATGTTTAGCGAGAAAAATCGATTTGAGCATATGCCTAGTAGTTTGAAAGACCAGGCTGATAAAAGTCATTTTCCCCAGCCAATCATTTTCAATTTTCACTTCCAATGATAGCAACACTCTTTCAGATACACTAGATTTTCGTCCTAGTAACGTGCTGTTATACTCAGATGAAATAGATCGCGCGCATCGTTCACGGTTACGGAATAAAATTTGACGACAAATCCAACCAAATTAGGGACACCATCCGTCCTGATTTAGCAGGACATGTCCTGATTTTGAGGCCCGTTCGGAGCGTCCTGATTTATTTTTCATATTTTAGCATTTGTCCTGATTTTTCTGAATGATGCCGGATATTCAGAAATGTTGAAGATTTTTCAGTACTTTTTCTTGACCCCGGAAAGAAAAGAACTCATTTCAAACGAATTTTTTCCTTGGTTGAATCTTGACGAGAGAAGTTGTCTAGTCGTTGAAACCTATAAACATCTGTCAATTGTTAAGTATAATTTCAAACAGTTAACGTTTGCTACATTTTTGGGTATCTATTAATGCCTGAGGAATCAAAGTTGCAAAAATGAATCGTCCGAGAAATACGTTGAATAAATAAATGAGTGTTTTGGCGTATGTTGCAGAGCAAATCTCAGATTGCTTGTTTTATTTATTGATATCTCAAAAAATAAAAAAAGCTTAGATCAAATTTATGCCGGAAAAAAAGTTGTCCTGATTTTTAACTCCGACCAAATGGTAACCCTAAACCAAATGATCTTTACTTCAAAGAAAAAAGAAAAACAAACAGTCCACTCAACCAAAATCAGAGTGAATAGATCGAATAGATAGAGTGACGCAGAGTCTGAAACCAGAAAAACCAAACGAACCGTCAAACGCTGTACCTAACGAGCAAAGTAAACAAACATTGCTGTTCGCTAGATTTGTTGGAAAAAGTATTGTAATCATTAAAATAAGTTTTTCATGAATTAATTTTTTTTTTCATTTTGTTTATTTGATTGAATCGTTTCCTGGTAACAATCAGACAAAAGTACGAAAAAAATAACAGTTTATTTGCCAAACCTCTTCCATGCAATCGTCCTGGTTTGCTTCACTGAAATCCGGCACAATTTGGAAAACCGGGAGCACACCCGGCATAGCTCTTAGCCTCCCGCCGGCTGTGGCCACGTACAGGTCTTGCTCGTAATTGAAGTGAAGCTGTTCAGAATGACATAAAAAAACTATTTATTAATCACTTGTAAATATTTTCTAATTTACTTACACTGCAAAGTCGGGTGTTTTAGTCAATGAAATAGTCTGCTGGGAGACAACAAAAATCCATCCACTGTTTCCTCACAATCGGATTCTTCGGGAACCGAAAAACACTCACATTCCTTACTGTTTTTTGTTATTACACAAAACGCACTTCATTTTATCTATCTCTATCAAACTTTATCAAACGAACTTGTTTTAAATTTAAATATTGTGCATTTAAATAAAACTTATCAAAACGTCGCTGATAAACTGGCAGTCAGGCACACTTCCGACGCTTATTTTTGTTGTTCTCGCAACACTGCAACCATCTCAGCCGCCACTGCGCTGTCAGTCCGACTTACAAAAACAAATACATTGAAATCATTCCCGCAGTTCATGTTGTGTGAACACGCAGTTGCTCTATGTGTTTGTAAAGTCGGAAGTCCGACTTCCGAACTTTAATTTAGTACTGGCGCCACAATACAATAACTATCTATTCACTCTGACAAAGTAACAACACACCGTTGAAGTCAACTGAAACTTGCGCGAAAAGGGGCTGCCAAAAAATATTTTGGTGTATACATAAAAAAAACCGTGTTGCTGTTTTGACTGAATTTCTCTCTGCGCCACTCTATCTACTCACTCTGACCAAAATGAACCTCACCGAAACACTTTTTCACTGACACTGACCGATGCCTTGACAATCTTCGTTAACTGATTTTGTTGTCTTGCTTCCATCGCATGAAATATAATGAGGTGTTTTGACAGTTCACTTCCATGCAAAAAGCGGGAAGGGAGAACTCTGAAAGGATTGTAAAAAAATAACGTTTATGGATGCTTTTTTTCACTTTCACTCGAATGTCAACAAATATCAACCCTGCCCCAGCAATAATACCTAACAACAAAATGAACGTACTAATTTGGTTAAGCCAATATACGAACAAGAAATATTTTATTTTAAATAAACTACTGATGTGAAGAATACTTTGAGCCAAACCTTCTATTTGATTTCGGGCTATCGAATCAAGAAAATTGTAGTTTAGTTTCGGCTCGGCTTGCGTTTCATAGCTCACCAGAAAAACAAGAATATTTGTAAATTATTTTGAAGCAAACAAACTTGGCTTTCAAAATACGCTTACGCGATTTAGTTTCGACTCAGGTTGAACGTTAGAGCGCAAAAATATGCATATATTTTTTAGAGGAAGTGTTTTAGTACAATAGCAAAAAGAACGAGCAAATAGACTGTATTGATTTATTTAAAGCAGATGTTTCCATGTTTCGCATGTATAATAAACAAAATTTACAACGAAAAAGCTTAAATTCAAAAAGGATACAAAAGAACGTCATTTACCACGTCCGGACCGTATTGGCGGTTCTTCTTATGACGCAATTCTGTCGTTCCGTGGCCTGATTAACTGCTTGTTGTTTGGAAGTGACCCTTAAAGTAATTTTTACTAATGCTAGTTGCTTAATCCGTAGCTCGTTAGACTTCTCTATCGCATTGGAACTTGCTTCGCTATGCAGATTCGGGTCCTCACCCCGGTAAGCTTAGAAACCAAAATTTGTATTTGCAAATAGTAGCATCTAGGCCTCGAGGTGAGGCCCCGAAACAGTTGTGGCAACCACCGATATTATCAATAATTTTAACTGCGTTAACTGATATAAACTAGCGCTAAACGAGTTTACATTTATGTGTGGAGTAGGAATTAGAAACAAGGGTTAGGAATATAGGATATTTCTTTGAAGTTGATAAAGATATCGATTACTAAACTTTGTGTCTAATTTTGTTTGGTTGCCTTCTAGATTTTATTCAACTCGATGATGATTGTTGGCTTGCTTCTTAGTACACATGTAATATTGGTTAAGATTTTTCCCGCAGAATCTTCCCGGGACTAAGAACAGGATTTGTTTTCACACCTGTAAAGAGATGAGTAAAAATTAGAAATGGTTACAACAGCAGTTTATTTCGCATCAGTACAAAAAAACTACAAATGAACAAACTAGAAACAAAACACGTTTTGAGAAATAAACCTAGAAATCACATTGTCACCTGAATTTCAATGCAGAATCTTGTTTCGGAACTTTATCTCAACTACGACGCATACACCGGATGGTAATATACAGAATGTTTGCAGATTTCTTATCGGTCGTCGTAACTGTAGTCGTCGTCTTTATGCTGGTGGTCGGCTTGCCTGCTAGTAATCGATCGATTGAAAGTTGCTGTTATGGTTATTGATACTGTTGCTGACGTTGTTGCTGTTGGTAGATATTTTTTTTCTGATTGCTGAATTGATCTTTTTGTTGGATTTACAGCATGTCAGCCAGATTAGCTGGCATCTCCTCAATGGTTGTGTTGTAGTGTTTCTCAATGTCAGTCAGCACTCTCTTGTCAGCTTCAGTGACAAAGTTTATAGCAACTCCCTTACGACCGAAACGGCCTCCTCGACCAATTCTGAAATGGTAAAATGCCACGTAAAGTGTTGTTCTATGTATATTATATACTATCAAAAATACATTTATTCTAATGTCAAATCAATTCGTATATTTTGCAATTCATTGCAAAAATTACATACAACATCAATTGATTTTTACATTATTCCTCAAACATAGAACAATAGGGCACCTATTATTAGCCAAATTGCTTTCTCAGAGAGGAGATCCATGCAATTCCAAATAATTTATCAGGTAGAAATGTTTACTTCTATTGAAGAGGTTAGGACTCCAAGGACTACATGAAATAATATTTATATACGGCATGAACGCTCGTACAGCAACTGAATATGAAGGTCAAGCATAATTTGATAATTCAAAATGTGACATCATGAATTTATTTTACATTCAACTTACTCTTATTGCATTCTTACCTGTGAATATAGTTTTCTCGTAACGTTGGCAGATCATAATTAATAACTAAGGAAACCTGCTGTACATCAATACCACGAGCGAGGAGATCCGTAGTAATCAGAACACGCGAAGAGCCAGTACGGAACTGCTTCATGATCAAATCACGATCGCGTTGTTCCATATCGCCGTGCATGGAAGACACGGTAAAATTTTCAGCAGCCATATCGGCAGTTAGCTGATCGACCTTACGACGCGTGTTACAGAATATAACAGCCTGGGTGATGGAAAGAGTATCGTACAAGTCGCACAACGTACCGAGCTTCCAGCCTTCCTGCTTTACGTCGATATAGAACTGTTTAATACCTTCCAACGTAAGTTCCTCCTTTTTAACCAAAATTTTTACTGGGTCGCGCATGAAGTGCTTTGATACTTCAAGTACTTCAGCCGGCATGGTAGCAGACAGCAGAATAACCTGCACATCGGTTGGTAGCGTACGGAAAACATCCTGAATCTGATCCTTAAAACCACGGGACAACATTTCATCAGCTTCGTCCAGTACAAACAGCTTGATGTGATTGGTACGCAAAAAGTTGCGGGTGATCATATCGTGCACGCGTCCCGGAGTTCCAACTACAATGTGGCAACCTAGTTCCAACTTGCGCATGTCATCGCGGACGTTGGTACCACCAATACATGCGTGGCATTGAGCGTTCAGGTAATCGCCTAGGGCAATTACGACTTTTTGGATCTGGGTTGCCAACTCGCGGGTCGGAGCCAGAATCAGCGCTTGGCATTCTGGAATGCTCGTGTCGATCTTTTGCAAGATCGCAATGGAAAACGTAGCCGTTTTACCGGTACCTGGAAAAGGTTTATTTGTATGAGTTCATATATACAACCACTGAAAAATTGATAGTAAGTATGCATGATGAATCTTTTTATATCAGACTATAATATGTAACAATACATAACTACACGACATGAAAAAAATGAATTGTGGTGTCTAGCTCCTATATATTACAATTTTAGTGTAGCAGATCGGCTTTAAATTGTAGTTTCTTGAAATATATATATAAACGTTTGAAGACGAGTAAATGTAACAATTGTGTTACTAAACATACCTCTGTTAGCTTCTGCTAAAGGTTAAAAATTACACATTGTTTCTGCATCGCTCACGCGCATTTATGACTCTTCTATACGCGAACATCTTCTGCAGTTTCGTGGAGATTGTATCTAATGTAGCGAAAATCACGCAATTACAAAAACATTGCATCCATCTTATTTCCTGTACGTTTCCGAATAGTTGAAGGTCAATCACATTTTATTTATAAAAAAAACGCGTTTTGAAGGATGATAAAACACATAGGCAAAATGGCATTATACCGGAAGTATACATTTATCAAACACGTGCTGCTAATCTTAACTTATACCTCAATCATAGTTTTACGTTTTTCTATATACCCTTGAGAGCGGGTTTCCATCCTTTCGTAGAGAACAATAAAAAAATGACTAACAGCCACGTATTACAAAACTTGTTTCAATTTTTTTAAGGGGCAGCGAAATTTTTTGGGCTTCACATAGAAGGCCGCGGAGCTTCACACTTAGCAAAAAGCATTGCGAAGTCAAAAAGTTTGGGAACCAGATCTAGAGAGGATGCTAACTGTAGTATATATTACGCATCAATCAACCGAAGGTGCAGTTTCAATAGCAGCTACTGTAATCAATGAAAAAAGCTTCTTTTTTAATTTCAATATGATACATTTTTTTATATTTACCGTTTTGAAGTGTATTTTGCAGTTGAATATATATATTTGAAACTCTGATTGAGTATTATCAATAATACACCGATTTTTAAATAACCAACAACTATTTGGCTTTTCTATGAAAGACTCACACATCGCCAGACGTCGTCGTGCTGACGTCGATTGGCAAAGAAAAATCGATATACCAAATTAGTTGCGCTACTCTCACTTTTTGCGGTACCGAACGAAATGAGACATAGAACAATATTATCTAGGGGATTTTTTTCAACTTACCGGATTGGGCTTGGGCGATAACATCGTGGCCCTTGATGCACGGCATGATAGCCCGTTGCTGAATAGCTGAAGGCTTTTCAAAACCGTACGCGTATATTCCACGCAGCAGCTGCTCCTTTAAACCCATATCGTCGAAATTATCGACGTTATCGTTCCAGTTAGATTCGATAACTCCATCCGGTTGCATACCGGCGGGACCATCGTAGGTTTGCTCATGTCTGTTGTCACCCATCTACAATAAGTATTGTTGCGACGATCCCGTATAAATAATTAAGAACAAATATAGAAGAACTGATTTACTAGATGAAGTGTATAGTAGTTGATACCACACGCAATATTAAATGCCAACGAAAAATATCGGTATTTTTCTGCGTAACGTAAATTGGAAATGGCGAATAATTTACGGCAGCGTAAAGCGAGTTTAAAGAGTCTCCGATTGAACATTTGTTGGTTTGACTGTTCTGTCTTCATCAGCGGTGCACATCAGAGTTTCATCCATACGAGGGGTTCTCTCAAAGTCGTATTGCCTCTCACCCTTTTTCTCATTGCACATTTCTTCAAACATAGCGTGTATGCTATTTTGTGTGGAATTTGCAGTCAATGAAATCCCACTACCACAGACAAACCGGTTTCATACGGCAAACTTGACGCATTTTAGTGGTTTAGTGCATTGTTGCCAAAACACAAGAATCGAACATTAAATAGCTATGCGATCAATTGATATCATTGCCTATCCCAGCTGGTTTGAAGTCAGTCGACGAGTGTTCAGATTTCAAACGAACGGAACATAATAACGCTCACCCACAAATGTTCTATAGATAGCAAAAACTACTAAACAAAGGTTAGGATGCGGAAGTATCATATGCAAATCTCATATATTAGCCATGTTCCTAACATCTCGTAACACTAACGATACACTCAACTAACTAATTTATAAGCTAATTTATGAATATATCACCTATTAGTTATAAGATTATGAGGTAAAATAATAATCAGAGTGTGTTTGTAATCATGTTTACGATTCTCTTGCTATACCATACAAAGAGCTTAAGCATTATCCGTGCCATGCAGCGGAGCAATCACTTTTTCGAATATCAATGAATAACAAAACAAATAACGTATTGACGCAAAAGGTTGAAAAGCGATTTTCACAATGTACAAACTAAATTGATTATTTTATGTTTTTAATTTTTTCTTTGATAGAGATCAGCAACACTGACCTTTTTTGTCTTTTTTAATAACGTCATTATCTCGTTTCTCCTTTCATGCATACCAAAAGCTGAGATTTGCAATCGAAATTGTTAGTTGACATTGATTTATATTTTTATTATATTTCCTTTGTATCAATCTGTAGGTACATATTTCATATTTATTCTGCGTTTTACTCTTAATAAAATGAGTAATTTCTTTATTCATGAAACTAAGTCAAATGAGTCACGTTAATGATTATGCACCGTACGATGACTAAGCCTTCAATAACTGGCATTGACACAAAAATTGCATTTTAAGGTAATACATAGATGCATCCTTAGGATGGAATACAAAGAGTTAAAACTAGTAACCGGGTCAAAGGTGTGCAGCAACAATCGCTCGAGTTTTGCTAAATTTTTTAAGATCAGATTTTAATTGAAAAATCACCTCATTTGGGTTTTAGACGAAATTAAATTTTTGTAAACTGGATCAATTTGAGCGTAATTCTTTGATTGATTATGATCATAATTTAATGCTATACAACACTATATTCACATATCAAACTGGACGAAAAAGATGGATACTGATAGGTACGTGATTGAACCATTTTCCCTGGAAATCTGCAAAAATTCGTTTTGATAATTTCACCGTAAATACATAGGTTCTACACCTGAATTTATCACTATCAACTTTGAAACACTTTAAACTCGCTTTTGCCGCTTTAAAAAGTAAGCTTTTTTATAAATTCACGTACATTTTAGCGATTGATGTTTGGCACCTTCACACACGTGCTGAATTTGATTTTTGTAAACCAAGCGAAAGGTCGCCATATTGTCAGTTTCGCAGCAAGAAGTTTCGACGTAGAGCAGATAGGTAAGAGGGGCAGAGTGGCTACGTAAAACGGTAGAGAAAAAGAGATGAATATTTTTTAGATACTATTCATAAAGTGTCATCTGTCATGGTTTGACAGTCGTTAATGCCAACCTTACGATACTGTTCAAAAAAATTTGAAAATACACTGAATTAAAAACAATCGCTGCAACTCACATGCAGGGGGATGACATCATGCTATCTCTTCCTAAGGTCATCTTCAGCGGTGGTCTATTCTTGGAACAATTTTATACTAGATTTACACCTGCAAAACCTCAATAGAACTACCTATTATAGACCAACTCTGCGTTCCCCGCACCGGTGTTGTATATATTGTTGTTTCAAGCCGACATCTGTCAGCAATTCATTACCACATGCTGTCAGTTTTCCACAGGGGAGTGCTGCCCTCAAAATTTTGCCTACCAATCATAAATTCATCATTTCATCTAAATTTTTCTTTAAATGCTTATACACAATATCTTATTCCTAGAACGTGCCCATTGTACTGGAAACAAACGTAAAGTCTTGTTTTTTTTACATTTATGCACATAATTTTTCGAAAATAAATCAATGGCAATTATGGGACGTTTACTTTATTTAGTTGTTTTAGGGTAAACCAACCAGAAAGTGGGGACCAGAAACGCTGGTACCAGAATCAATGAATGGTAGATGGAAAATGTAAGCAGTTTGTCAGCCACACCAATCCCCTGGTTTTCCATGAGGCTTGTTTTAATACTAGGCACTCAATATACAACAAACGGAAACTATAGACACTATATATATGCGGACTGAATCGCAGCGAACCAAAACAACTGTCAAACCTGCGAGCCAAATTGAACATAATGAAAAATGAGTTCTCCGAGCAAAATCTCACGAATATTAGCACTATTGCGATCTAAGATAGTGTGCGTAGAATACATCTCTGTTTATTTATTTTTTGTTCGAGATTCTTACAGCTAACAAAAAATTCTTACTGCTAACAAAGAAAACTACCTCACTAACACCACAGATAACAGACATCCAAGCTAGAACAAAAAACTCCAGGAATCGTGTGTAAGATTTCAAACTTTTACTCGTTTGGAATGCTAACGACATCTTTCTGCAACTTGCGACTCTAACCAGTTGAGTGATGGCAGCGCTGGATTACAGTCAAAACTGCCAGACGCATGAACATTATCACAGGTTATAGAGTCGCTGTTTTTGCAATGATATAACACTGATTTTGTAAGGTGGGTGTTTTTTTTTTCAAATCAACATTAAAACAAACATATTTATCGTAAATATAAGCTGGGAAGGAATAAAATTGTCGATTGTGTACAAATTATGACTGCTCGAAATTTCTACATTAAAAACCGCAACCCTTCTTATTGCGAGAATATCGATAAAAGCTGTAAAACTATCGATTTTATTAAATCGTTGACTACTAAGTGTTCTTAGCGCCACCATACTGCGTATTGCGACATGCTAAAAAACCGTTGAATCTTTTTACACATGAAGTGAAACTAGCTTGGATGTCTGTTATCTGTGCTAACACTAATGCATCACACCAATGCAGAATCAAATGGAATCTATATATATAGTGTCTATAATGGAAACTCGATAATTTGAGGCCCATTTAAAGATAACTTTGACAAGACTTGGCATTATAGATTTGACGGTATGAGCCGAACGTCAGGGAGATTTTTTCAAGACGGATTGGTATAGCTGCGAAAAGTGAAGGTTGCACTCATCCAGGAAGTGCGGTGGCCGACGACGGGTGAATGTGAGTTTCGAGCGGATCATATCGCGGAAACGACTTTCAAATATTGTGCATGCAGAGAAAAATCGGAAGCGAAGAGTGGCTCGTCTGACAAGGATTTTCCAGCGAATTTCGTAGTATTTGAATATAATGTAGTCTTTGGCTCAACATAAAATGTCCCGAAATATGCGACTGTAATATTTTCTAACAGTTTTGATTCTTTTCTAGTCGCAAAACTATGTCAATTTAATCAAAGAACATTCAAACTGCATTGTACTGTGCGAGAAATAATCATACAAAATGACATCGCTAGAAATCTTCACGTCGCTGTACTCACCAGCGTATTGCAGAGTAGTGCTGCAGCGACAATTTTTTTTCCTCTGTGTGGACTCATCACTGCGACCAGAGACATTTTGATCTATTGTGATATTGCCCAGGTGTTTTCTGTACTCCGCACTTCATATTATTGGAAGTATCACTATTGAAGTGAATGATACGCTTTTTTAATTTATATCAGTGCTTGTGTGTGAGAGTTTACCCTTTTATTCCAAGCTTACTGCTCTACTATACCGAGCCTCTTTTCTATCCTACCAATATCGCCAAATTACAATTCCCTGAACTGAGGCTACACCTATCGTTCCTCTCTGGCCAGGTTTATTCTAAGAGGGACTTTTTGTCAAGAGGAAGGAGTCTTATCGAAACTTCGTTCCTCGGGCCAATATCGCCAATTGCAATTCCCTGTAGAGGGTAAATATTTCTGAAATCAGTTTTATTATAAGCAGGACTTATTTTGTCTAGAGGAAGGAGTCTTATCGAACCTCGTTCCTCCTACCAACACCGCGTCACAATCACAATTCCCGGAAGAGGCACTCAATGCTTCACCTCTGGTCAGGTTTATTATAAGTAGGACTTATATTTTTTGTCAAGAGGAAGGAGTCGTATCGAAACCTCGTTCCTCCAGCCAAGACCGCGTCATAATTACAATTCCCTGAAGAGAACTATTATACTTTACTCAGAACAGTTTCATTATAAGAGGGACTTTTTTGTTAGGATGAAAGTCAGCAAGGGTACTATAGAATTCAGCTTGAAGGAAGGGTATGTAGTAGAGAGCCTGAGAATGAACCCATGTTAAAGTCCTTTGACAACTAAATGGCCTAATTCTACTAAGATTCGAAACCACGACCACTCGCATATCAAAGCGGACTCTGTAACCTTGCGGCTACGAAGCTCTCTCTGCAGCGACAATACATCTACAGATCTACAGTGCAACGGCAGCGTTTATGCATGTTGAGAATCAAGGGCAGATTCTCCAATTAAATCCTGATCAATGTATCCAGCTTTCAATGAGTGATAATCACGGACAATGGACGCAATCCATTCTGACGTCACGCATGTGCAAGACGAAATTTCAATGACAATACGCCCATTGTTTGTTGAAGTTGCTATACTACGTTAAGACTTTGTTATGTTTTCTATTCTGTTACTGCGATCGAAAATTAACTGACCTACGGAAAATATCGAAATGGGCTGCTTGCACTATTCGCCATTACCGCTCGTGGAAAGCACATACTTTGCACGAAAAGGTATCCGGAAACACACATGGCAACATCCCAATGTCGAAGCCTGTTCTCAAATCGACCATATTTATGGTTGAGGGTCGGCATTTCTCAGATGTCATCGATTTGTGGTCCTTCTGAGGCCACAACGTCGACTCAGACCACTTATCGTAGTAGGAACAATTCGCGCCCGGCTGGCGTATACAAGAAAAGCACTTCCAGAAGGATACAGTTAAACATCCAGAGGTTATCAGCTGAGCCAGCTTGGTAGCTGGGACATTTCACAAACCTTAGTGAACTGTAGAGGCATATCCGCGATACAGTCAACAAAACAGCGCGAGAGACCGCAGGAGGCAAACGCAACACGTGGTTCAATGCGGAGTATCAAGAGGTGACGGACGAGAAAAACCGGGCCAGTGCTTGCACGATGATGACAGCAAATCATGTGACTTGCCAGATGACTCTCCCTCATCGAGAGGATAGAGCGGCAAAGAGAGACTCCATCAATGCAAGAAAAATGAGCACTGCGTACGATCTCTTGCGGAGGTGGAGGCTAGTTTCTCTATGCACGACACGATAAGTTTCTATAAAGTGGTAAACAAAACTAGGAACCGGCCGGTGCCAAACCTTGTCATGGAACCTGATAACCGATGATATACTAGTGGCTATGCGATGGAAACAATATTCCGAGGTGTTGGACAAGCTGTGGATCCGCCAAAGTTGGTTAAGATAAGGGAAGCTTGTAAAGTGTTAAAACATCACAAAGCAGCTGGAAAAAACGGCCTCCCAGCCGAGCTTTTCAAAGCTTGAAATAAGCAGCTCTTGCTTCAATCCATCGGCTCATCTTGAAAGTTTGGACCGAAGAGAACTGGAGCTACCATCAACTCTACCAACGCAAAGTACATGGTGGCTTATGGTGAGCGTGGAAGCGTCAAGTCTTGATACTGAAATTGTTATAGATGGGGGCTTCTATGCAGTAGTCGACGAATTTATGTTCCTTGGTACTTCTGTAACGTGTGACAACGACGTTTGCCGCGAAGTGAAACGACGGATAGCAACCAGGGCCGGCGTCACATTATTTCCCCGAGTGGGTAGTAAGCAATCGAGGGGGATAATTCCGTGTGGGTAAGTACCCACAAAGACATTTTCCGAATGGGTACTACTACCCACACTACCCACATGAACCGCCGGCCCTGATAGCAACCGCAAACAGGACTTTCCCAGCAAAAAACTTGGTTTATTCATAGCTTTTTTTAAGGGGAGGATTTGTTAGTAGCTTAAGTATTTATGATAAATATTAGTGAGTAATGAGTATGGTGAATTCTCAACACTGTTAAAAATTTGTAAATTTAATTGTTAGGATTTGTTTGCTTTCGCAATTAGGACTTATCGTTCGTAGGGATTTAAACCTACTTGTCAGAAAAGTGGAAGTAAACTTATAACTAACTTAATTGATAACTTCTTGGCTATAAAGAGAGCTTATCGTAGCAATTGAAGATTGCAACGATTTTTGTCGAAAATTGTTAATAATTCTATTTGACATAGCTTCTAATGGTTCAACACCAGTAAGTCTATGTAAATCGAGTGTACCAAACCAAGAAGGACGCTTCAAAATTATTTTCAGAATTTTATTCTGAATCCTTTGGAGCGTTTTCTTCCTTGTTGAACAGCAACTTGACCAGATCGGTACAGCTTGGCTATAAAGAGAGCTTATCGTAGCAATTGAGGATTGATTGCACCGATTTTTGTCGAAAATTGTTAATAATTCTATTTGACATAGCTTCTAATGGTTCAACACCAGTAAGTCTATGTAAATCGAGTGTACCAAACCAAGAAGGACGCTTCAAAATTATTTTCAGAATTTTATTCTGAATCCTTTGGAGCGTTTTCTTCCTTGTTGAACAGCAACTTGACCAGATCGGTACAGCATAAAGCATTGCTGGTCTAAAAATTTGTTTGTAAATCAAAAGTTTGTTCTTTAAACAAAGTTTAGAATTCCTGTTAATGAGAGGATATAAACATCTCGTATATTTAACGCACTTGGCTTGTATACTCTCAATGTGCTCTTTGAAAATAAGTTTTTTTATCGTAAATAAGTCCCAAGTACTTAACCTTGTCAGACCAACTTGAAATAACCCCATTCATTTTGACAACGTGATTATTGTTTGGCTTGAGGAAAGAAGCCCTAGGCTTATGCGGAAAAATTATCATTCGAGTTCTAGAAGCATGGTTTATTCATAGCTTGTTAAGCTGCTATTAGGCTGATCTCGGCTAAACTAAAGCCTAACAAGCTGTAATACAACAAATATGCTTGTTGGGTTCTACGGTTTACGTAGCCAGCTGAGATACCGCAGCATGCATGTCCGAACGAAATTTGCGCTCTACAGGACGCTGATTTTCCCAATGGTCCACACTTAAAATTTATTGCCAGGTCTCGGTAATTTTTGCGGAGAACGGCACCACCGAGTTCTCGGTTAAAATTATAATGGCAACTGTCACATTTTTTCGTAAAGCTTGGTTCAAACAGTTCGGCGAACCGAGATTTACGAAAAAACGTGACAGCTGCCATTATTCTTTTAACCCTATCCCCGCGGAGAGAAATCCGAACAGCAGCAGAGGCATGGTGCGGTGAGAGGGAATGTGTGGGGGAAGGGACTTCTTCGGCAGCGGTTGAGTTTAAGCGAGAGTAGGAGGGCATACACTGTCATTTTCTTTCTTTTTCTGACAAAAAATCATATTCATGAGTCAAATGAATAAGGATATAACAAGTTCTGATCCCTCTGTGTAACAGAGACGAATAACTTCATATACCGAGTTGTGCACATTGAGAACTACGTGTTGTGGTGTACACTAATGAATAGAAATATATCGTAAAGAGGAAAGCACCAGCACCGATACTTTGTTTTTCGCATACTGACGACGATTTCAACGCATCTTAGGCTTGTTTTATGTGTATTCATTAATCGCTAGAGGCGATTTTTTTCCTTTCAAGTATAGTTGTTAAAGTGTTATCAAAGTTTATATGTCAGTTGATGCCATATGGCATCACCCGCGGGGAATGGGTTAACCGAGCACTCAGCGGTGTCGTTCTCGGCAAAAATTACCGAGACCCGGCAATAAATTTTAAGTGTGTACTCTACGGCCCTGAGTGTTGGTCGATAAAAAAGGCCGACCGGCGAGCACTTGGAGGCGTAGCTCCAATATTTTTTCGAGCGATTTTCTTTACCGAGCTGCGTTCAATACTTGGCGGAAAACGAGAATGGAGTGTGGCGAAGGCGCATGAATCAGGAGGTGTACCACGCATAACAACATGCAAATATCATCGAGCTGATAAAATACGGCAGCTACGAATGTCGGAGGAGCAAGCAGCGAAGAATTCGGCAGAGAGCCCGATAGAGGTCGGCGATTCCGTGGTAGACCCCATACTCGTTTGATGTGTGGTGTGCAGTGGTGGGCACCATTTCGCTAATTCGCCAATCGCTATCTAGCACCGCTAATATTCAGTTAGCGGTTTAGCGATTTCGATAATTTTTGAGCTGGTTAGCAAAACTGTTAGCGTCGCTAAAATTTTGGCCTTCGAAACGCTAATCGCTAATTCGCTAAATTTTGTAGAGAAGTGACGAAATAACTATTTAGAAAAACTGTGAATTGCTGATGGCGTACGTAAATTGCTTCGAAAGATGAACATACTTTACTACGAAAGTTACTTTTGGAACGAATGTTTAATTCAAACAACGTTCAATGGGGTCCTAAAGTTTTAAACGGTTTTCTGATTTTTATATATCAGCTGGAAGAGTGCAATTTTCTGAGCAAAACGTGATTTTTAAAAAATGTTTGTCATTTTCCATTGATTTTTAAATGAAGGATAAAAATCTGCTCGAAGTGCCTTGAATGGCAGTTCTCTCATATGCCGTATATGGGCGAAACGTCATCGAAGACCTTTCGAGCAGATTTTTTATTCTTCATTTAAAAAACGAAGGAAAACGATAAAAGTTTTTAAAAGTCACGTTTTGCTCAGAAAACGCGGCTTTTTCAAATGATATATAAAAACCGGTATAGCTTTAGGACCCAATTACGATAAATTTGGAGAAGTGGGTAAAGTTTGATAAAAGCTCAAAAAATATAATTTTCAAGAATGATTATTCCATACCTTCAAGGTAGTACTGATAACTTTGCTGGATATTACAAAAATTTTGATTCCAGAGCTTGTTTTGACCTTTTGCAACAAACCGAATTGAAATCGGTCTAACAATGATAAAATGAGAGCAAATTTAGTAAATTTAATCTAGTGAATCAAAATAAATAGGGTTTAACCTGAATTATTGTTGTTGTTGTTTCTAAACTAGTTGTGATTGATATTTTTCAGTCATCAATTATCTTGGATATATCGAATAATAGTACATTTCCAATAGAATGTACGGAATTTAAGGGTGATCAATTTCACCCCTATTTATCTCATAGTACCTTATAACATTCTCGAATTTATTTCATAAGTAAACGATAAAAATTTCACTAATAGCCATAGTGGTTGCCTCGAACACATACCAGTACTTGTTTTAAAAATATACTATTTCGGAAAAAATATACATGAAGCGATTTGATTAGAAAATATCATTGAAATTGATCAATCTCACCCCGTTCCATGGTACCTGCAATTACACAAAATCACTTACTCTGTTATTTCCAGGGGTATGACGTTTAATGAGTATCCCGCAGCCATGTCCAAAACACGCTCTGCACTGAGGGATATATTTGAAACACGAAACGGCGTGCTTAGCAATTGCCACTGTGTTGGTGTAAGACAGACGGCACGAAGGGCGAAACTTGAAACACCGAAGGCAGTGCCAGTTTTATACGATCGCCACTGGTGCCTCAAGCTTCGGCTAACACCGGAAACGAGGTCTTTACTTTCGTGAAAGCACCGTAGCCGAATGTTTGAACTCCGTAGAAACACCTCGGTCACTGCCAAATGGCTCTGCTAGGCCTCATGCGAAGGAACATGTTCCCAAATATACTCACATTGTTGATATTATTCTTTACGTGATACCAGTGTTTTCCGAAGCTAGATCCACCGGCGCCGGTGTTTGTCGAAGCTTAAGGCACCAGTGGCGATCATATAACACTGACACTGCTTTCGGTGTTTCAAGTTTCGTCCTTCGTGCCGTCTGTCTGACACTAACACTGAGTGGTGGTAGCAAGACACGTCGTATCGTGTTGCTATGCAAAAACCGCACCAGTGCAGCACGGTTCAGTGTTTATACCATGGCTGGTATCCCGTATCCAAAATCCTAATGCAATATGGCGTCATTTGTTCAGTAAAAAATTCGAAAACAATGATTTCTCTCGACCACAGTGCAGTTCTAACATGAAGATATATTACCGAGTAAATGGTGTTACCACAGATAACAGATATCCAAGCTAGAACAAAAACTCCAGAAATCGTGTGTAAGATTTCAAATTCTTACTCGTTTGGAATGCTAACGACATCTTTCTGCAACTTGCGACTTGAACCACTTCAAGCTGCCAGACGTATGAAAGTTCTCACAAATAGTAGAGTCGCTGTTTTTGCAACAATACAACACTGTTTTTGTGAGGTTTGTGTATTTTTTTCATAGCAACACTAAAACAAACAAATTTATCGCAAACATAAACTGGGATTGAACAAAATTGTCGATTATGTACAAATTATGACTGCTCAAAATTTCTACATTAAAAAACGACAACGCTTCTTATTGCAATAATATCGATAAGAGCTGGAAAACTATCGATTTTATCGAATCATTGACCACTAAGTGTTCTTAGCGCCACCATGCAGCGTATTGCGACATGCTAAAAAACCGTTGCATCTTTTTACACATGAAGCAAAATTAGCTTGGATGTCTGTTATCTGTGGTGTTACCAAAATTACCATAATAACGATTGTCATTACTGGCAAATCTTGTCGTGTCTTGCTGTGTCAGTGGTACCTCAGTGTCAGTGGTACTGCTTTAACTAGAGGTGGGCAATCCGCTCACGAACTGATCTAGAGCTGGTTCTTCAAAGTGAGTGAGTTATCTATCGCTCTTTTTTAAAGAGCGGTAACTCACCCCATACTTCAAGCAAAAAGCTGAAGCTGATTTTGTTGATCAGACACCGCAAGCGAGAGCCATATGAATGTTTTACGCAAAGCGGCGTGCGACACTGCAATAGAACTCCCAGAAAATAGCTGCCGCCGGCTGTCTGCTCTCCTATGCATAACCATCCATCAGCCGCGGGAATAAAAAATAAAATCTACTGGCTAGCTGGCTAACGCCGGGACGCACACGAAAAGTGGAACGAAAAGAGCTAAAGAGCTGGTTCACTGATCTTTTGAATCTATGCAGACAATCCGCTCACGAGCTGATCAGAAAATCAGTTCTTTAAAAGATCGAAATCTTCTGATCGCGAGCGGATTGCCTGCGAGCTGAACAAAAGAGCCATCGGAAGAACCAGTTCTTCTGAGAGCGAAATATCGCTCTTTCAAAGAACTGAATCTTTTGATCAGCCTGCGAGCGGATTGCCAGATCAGTGAATCAGTTCTTTCGTTCTTTTCGTTCCACATCCATTCGTGTGCGTACTCGGCGTTACCCAACCCGTGTACCTGTGTATGGACTGTTGCAATTCGTTTTTTCGCATGCTCTTGCGGCTGACTGGTGGCTGGGTGATGAGAAATGCAAGTCATGCATATCAGGGCAGTCGTTTGGTGGCAGCTTGTTTCTGGGAGTTCTATTGTAATTGTGAACCATTTTTCCCACCTCTAGCTTTAACATTTGGTAACGCGACTGTTATATCGGATTTGACGTTTATAGCATAGCCCTGATTATTTCATATCTTTTTTTTTTTTGATAAACGCTGAAGATCAACCTCTATCAGCTAGTCTCTAGCCACTATGCTAGGCTAACAACTATATTAACACAGACATTCGTTTAAGCACAACATTGATCGATTTTGCTCGCACACTTAGATTTTATTGCCGAGAACTCAACAGCTGATAAATTCAACGAAATATTCTACAAGTTTTCAGCAGAATTTTCAAGAACTTCAGCAAACAAAACGGTATATCGATATATTTGCTGAATGTTCGTCGTAAAACTTCGCCGAGCTCGATCAGCTGTTGGGAAGTTTGCCGAGATAAATTAAGTGTGCGGTATATTCCGATTCGCTGGTAATTGAGTTGTTTAGCTATTCACGGATTTCCAATTTTTATATATCATTTGAAAGAGTGTAATTTTTTTTAGCAAAACGTGATTTTTTAAAACTTTATATCATTATCCTTCGATTTATAAATGAAGAATAAAAATTCGCTCTAAATCGCTACAATGACAGTTGGTATATGGACGAGCTGTCATTGTAGCGATTTCGAGCAGTTTTAAATTGTTATTTAAAAAGCTAAGGACAACGATAGAAAACATTTTCCTCACCAGACGGGACTCGAACCCGCAATCTCCAATGAAAAAAAAAAGGAAGATTATAGCTTTTTAACTATGCTTGTGAATTTGGGTGCCTTTCGTGAAAATAACTTTTTCATAGACTTAAGAGCAGTGCTGATAAAAGTCATTTTCCCCAGCAAAATTCTTCGAAAATTACAGCCAGTCATTTTCAATTTTCACTTCCAATGATCGCAGCACTCTTTCAGATACACTAGATTGTCGTTCTAGTAACGTACTGTTATACTCAGATGAAATAGATCGCGCGCATCGTTCACGGTTACGGAATAACATTTGACGACAAATCCAACCAAATGATCTTCACCTCAAAGCGAAAAAGAAAAACAAACAGTCCACTCAACAAAATGAACCTCACCGAAACACTTTTTCACTGACACTGACCGATGCCTTGACAATCTTCGTTAACTGATAAACTGATTTTGTTGTCTTTCTTCCATCGCATGAAATATAATGAGGTGTTTTGACAGTTCACTTCCATGCAAAAAGCTGGAAGGGAGAACTCTGAAAGGATTGTAAAAAATAACGTTTATGGATGCTTTTTTTCATTTTCACTCAAGAGTGTCAACAAATATCAACCCTGCTTAAGAGTTTTTCCAAAAACCAACGTAGAACCCGGTGAACGTCTACTCTGCTGCTCTTTTACGCACTTTTGCTTACACTAGAGGCACCAAAATTCACAGAAATGATTAAAAACCTATAATTTTTCAGGGCAATTGTCTCAAGCTTCAGGGCAACACTTTTTTCGCTTTTGTCGACCAGTGTTATCTATGGTTTTTTTTTTGAGACAAAATCAAGTAAGGAGATAAATAAGAAGACTATGGAAATTCACTAGACTGATGCAGAGTCTATGTTTATGATATAGAGTCGCGCAAAGATGAAACCAAAGGAACCAAATCAGTGTCAAACGAGGGTACCAGTGTTGTAATTAAGCGTGATAAAGAATATGTGTTTTCCGAAGTTTCAACTACACATTTCAATCCAACATTAAACCTGTACACTGGTTCGGTTAAATTTAACAAAGCATCACCGGTGTTATCTTTCAAAACTGTGTACCTTGTAAAGAATTTCAAAAAATGATATCCGCTTACACATGGTGAAAAACAGAACTGTATAGTTTTTGGCAACAAACGGCACAAAGACTGTGTTGCCGAAAGGATAGATTTTCTCTTTGCGCGACTCTATATACACTAGTCAGCCTATACACCAGAGAGACGCCGTGACACTCACCGTTAAGGCAACTGTCAACATCAAAACGGGCGAGTTGTATAATTTTGCATTGCCGTTATCCGTTTTGATGTTGACAGTTGCCTTAACGGTGAGTGTCTCGGCGTCTCTCTGGTGTATAGGCTGACTAATATACACATAGACTCTGGACTGATGGTGTCCTGTGAGATTGAGCCACAAAACCTTGATATGAGAGCTTTGGCAGTTTAAGAGCACATACTAAAGACTAGGGATGGGAAACCTATCGATAATTATCGATAGTATCGATAGTTGCCGGCTATCGACAGAATCGTTAAGCTTTCCGCGTTATCGATAGTTATTGCTATTTTCCTCGCATTGGCATTTATACTCCACAATGATGCCAGAACTGAAAAAAATATGTTGGCCTAGACTTTGTTTAAAGAGAATTCGATGATTGTTTGCTTTCACATGAAATCCTCTTTAAAATTGTTAGAAAATTGAGGGATACTCATTTTCGCTCACTCTACCTTATACGGACAACGACAAGATTTCGCCTAAGTGCGAATTATGTGTGCGAATAAACTTTTAAATATTGTTCCTGTCCACAACGGGAGCAACATTTTGTTGTTTTTCTTCGTCTGGTTCTAGGTGTCGAACTATCGAAAATTATCGATAGATATCGATGGGATTAGGGAATTTATCGATAATTATCGATAGCCATTTTAGTCGATATTTCCCATCCCTACTAAAGACACACGTAACATAGGCGATTGGTACACACGGGTAATACTAGTTGATAGGGATAATAAATAATAATAAAAGTATCGATACTATGGTATCGCGGTTCTTTAACGAACTTCGATACCAGGTATCGGAGCATCAGTTAAAGGAGTATCGATATTCGATAGTATCGGTATCAGACCTACACAGAAAAATAAAAATACCCAAATATGCGTATTTTTGACACAAAGCAGTCCTTCTGTGCGGGAAGGTACTTTTGGGTAAGGGATCATTCATATAATACATAACGCGCTCAGGGGTTGGGGGGGGGGTATCCCTGTACTAAGCACTACCCGTGGGAGATAAATTATATACACACATATAAAAACACTTCATATTTTTTCTATTACAAGTCTTGTTTTATTCGTTTTTCGTACCACCTGTTCGTAAAATATACCTTAAGTAAAATGCTCCTTAGGTACTAATTCATGTTAATTAGAGCCTCTTGCAGAAAATGTCTAAATATGCAATCACTGTTTCAATCATCTACATCCATGTTATAAGATACTCGTAGGTTCAGATGATATCTCCACTCGAGCAGCACGTTTTCAAAACTAGCTAGAATGTTTACGTCCTGTAAGTTGCTATGAATTATTGTTTTGGCAATTATAACTTTTGTTCAGTTTTTCTTGTATAAATCGAAACAAGCTAGGCATCGATTTTTGACCTCTCATTCCCTTGCTGGTCATAAGGAGCAAGAATTATGTATGTATTTAGCGAAAAAATAATAAAAAAAATTCAGCTCTTTAAAAAAGTACAGATAGACAGGGCCGAATTTGAGCGGTAGGGAGGGAGCAGATATTTTCGTGGGACCTCTTTTCTTATGAAATGACTTCACGCTCTGCTGGAAGGTGAAGAGCAAAATAAGGGTCTTCACTGTTATACCTTCGAGAGGTGGTTGCATGCCCGGCCTAGAACCAGGGGGGAAGGGGGGTAGCCGGGGCATTTGCCCCCGTTGAGAATTATTTGTAACAAAGAGTTCATTTCACACGTAAAAGTTGATGTTATTTCATGTCAATGAATTGTTTGGAGCAAATTCGTATGCATCAGTTATATGTCTAATTGTTCATGTAATATTTAAATAGTTGATATGCAATAGTTCTACCAGCAGGTAACAATAATGGACTAGTATTTTTTTAATCTGTAAATAGGCATAACTCCTGAGCAAATCGTAACGAAATATATTTATAGAATTACATGCAATTTATGTTTTTATTTATGTATGGATTATGTACGATCAAATTCAAATTTTAGGATATTTAAAATAATATTGCACACTATACACCTATTCTTCACGCAATTGACTGTTATTACGGCGAATTAAATGGAATTGGTCTTAGATTCTAATACGATGTTAATAATGCCTGATATCTCACCGTTTTTATTCGTCGAACCTATTATTGGCCTAATTACCGGCCAACTATTTTCGAAGGAGGTTTTGAGAGCGGCATATAAAACATCATTAAACTCGTTTAACAGAGCATATTAAATTATTGTTGAACTTGTTTGATTTGGTAACGTTTCATCATATATAACCATAAAATCGAAAATAAAATTGTAACAATGTTGTTACTGATAGTTTCATGACCCTTACGTTTGAGAAATTCTTTCATATTAATTTTCAAAGCAATTAGTTTATCTTTGTTTGAGTGTACCCTCGAATATCTTTTTACATGCTATTTTCTGAAATATTTGTTTTCGCATGGTACGTAACTACCGTTAAAGAAAAAGACTGGTTTACACGTCTTGAGTTGTGGAGGTAAGGTATTTCTAAAAAATAAATCATGCATTTCAGACAACAAGAAAAGGATGAATTAGGAATTATTTTTCTTGCTGATTGTGTTTCAGATTAATTTTCAAGTGATAATTTCGCAAGTATCGCAGAAAATAAAATTATTAACATACATTTACTATTGTTTAGTAACTTCAATACGGAGACTTCAGATCCATTTCTCTGGAAATGCGATTATATTTTTTTGACTTTATAACTGAGATTTTTGTACAACCATTAGAACGTTTGTTTTAATTTAAACATTTTTTATTCGTCTTGTTGGATCGCTGCACTGCAATAGACACTCGGTTGAAAAGAGTATTGCTCAACTTGTAGATAGCGATTTTCTTTCGTTGTGTAATATTTGTTCCTTTAGTCATAACTTAGATGTGCAAAGATATCAACGAAAGTTACATGAATATCAGAACTACATTTACTGTATATGAGTTTAGTAACTACTATTTTATTATTATAGTTTAGGTACAATTAAAAGCCTCATAAGTAAATGGCTGGTAAAAAATTGTTTGAAAAGGTCACGTAATAGAATAAAAAAAATTTGTGTTACTCCCCTCCAATGTTTACACAGGAAAATTAAGCAATAACTTTTAATTTCAATGAGCTCTTTCCAATGGTTTATCAGCTGTTGTCTTACATATTTGGTAATCGCGACTGTATGTTTCTATTTCAACCTACCTATGCTGTAATACCTCGTCCTAAAACTAACAATTTTTTGGTAAAAGGCACAATTCCGCCGCCATATCTACTGTAATGTTTCCATAATCAATGTAATAAAATATGCATGTTTGTATCGTCCACACAGTTACCTCTTGACAAATTCAGAATTGTATGAGTGATATATATATATCAGCAGGTACTAAAACTATTATACTGGCAAGGTTGCTCTTCACCAGTGATCTTGTCGTTCGAATGAGTTGACACTATAATAATTATAACTATAATAAATATAATCGATATTGATGTCATATATCCATATCACCTGCTTCAGCAGCTACAGGAAAGCACAAGTCAATACAAGAAACAGGACAGAAATCGGAAATATCACATAGATAGCCATACGGGGTTGGCAGGTCGATATCAGAAACGTAATGTCGTCTTCCTCATGCTCAATACCATCTCGGGTGGGTACCTCAACTATAACTCGCTCATCTGTCCAGAAAGAAATAGGAAATGAGCAATTGGTACTATTTACGCAGCCTTTTGATTCCGAAATGTTTGAGTACTGAAATGTTGGTTTATAGATATCAAAAACTGCATGGATGTCGTTTTGAACATAATCATTGTCACTATAGAATATATAGTAATAGTATCCGTCCGATGCGATCTCATGCTTTGTTACCATATGAACTCCGTTTTCAAGATACTGCACATCTTTACATAGATGACTTGGCGGAAAACTTTGTGCCAACAAAATGTCACCATCGTAGCAAGTGAGCAAACTGTTCTCAAAGCTTGACACTGAGTCTGATGTATTGTTGGAGAAATTAAAGGCGTTACCGCCATGATTAATTCGTCGGTCATAAACGGTGTCACGTTTTCTTCTCGTGCCACTCAACTTTATCGAGGTACTTTCAGCAATTGGTGTACTTTCAGCGTGTATGGTGTTTTTATTTATCTTATCACCGTGACCATGTCTACCGCGATGTCGCTTACGACGATTAATTTCTTCAGCCTCTTTTTCGTCTATTTTCATAGTTGTCGTGCTTGTAATTTTTGTTTCATGTTTATAGTTTTCATTATGTCTACGACTAGCCTCAAATTCTTTGGAAGCATGAATGGAATTTGGTGCATTCGATGAACTGCCGTCAATAGGTGGATGACTTGGCTTCAGAAAAGATTTATCCTCTTCTGAACTATCTGGTTTCTCCTTGCTTTTCATTTTATGTTGAAAGCTTGCTATTGCGCCTTTCGATGCCGGTGTGTGTTTCGTGTTGTGAGGATGCTTTGTAGAGTGTGTTTTTAGTCTTTTGCGATCTACTGTGTCAGCAGCTGTCATATCTTCGTCGGTTAAGTCTTCACCGCCTGCAAACAAATAAGTACATGTAGCTCACAAACAACCTGATATTAACCGTCTCTCCCGAGCTGGGATTCGATCGAACGACTATTGGCTTATTAAACTAGATCGTAGCTCGTAGATCGTAGGCAATTTGCTAGGTTAGATTTTTCAGTTGGTTGTTGTGCAGCTAAACCGACCCAAGTGCCAAAACATTATTTCAAATAAATGGCATTGGAAGTTAACCATCATTGTCATTGAAAGTTGTTATGATATCATTAAAAACTGTTTAAATGACTCTGTTTGTTTTTTATGAGAAAGATTATTAATTTGTACATACACTGGTATTGAAAACTCAACTTAAAAAAATGGCGCTTGTTTCGGATTGGCCTTTCTATGGAAGGAATTATTCCATAATAGTGAACTTACCATGATTTCCAACGTCGGGCGGTAGATAACGTTCGGACTTGTTATCATTGTTGAGTCCAGAAGAATCAACAATCTCTGCTGCAGATTCAAAGGTTACCAACACTTGCCCATGCTCGTTATTCAGATGAGCACCGATTTTGTTTTTATTATGTTCTAGCAGACCGCAAGTTCTAAGATTTCTTTCACCTTTAACTACTAAGATTCGTGATCCATCATATCGTGAACAGACTTTTAAAGCAACTGTTGCTCCCTTGAGTAGATAAAAACCCCAATACTCTAACGTATCGTCTGGCAGAGACATTGATTTCTTCAAACGTATGTGCTTTCGATTCTGAGATATCTCTGGTTTT
Source organism: Wyeomyia smithii (assembly GCF_029784165.1). Taxonomy (NCBI): domain Eukaryota; kingdom Metazoa; phylum Arthropoda; class Insecta; order Diptera; family Culicidae; genus Wyeomyia; species Wyeomyia smithii. Next base: position 127,510,525 of record NC_073696.1, on the reverse strand, counting down.
TGTTTCAATTGAAATGCATTAAAACTGGTATTCATCTGCAACGTGTGTCGTTGGCAAAATACTGATGATATTCCATCTCGGATTTCAATTATGTCAGATTCAGCTATAGGATACACTACATCAGCAAACACAGTATGCCGAAGATACAGAGGTAGTATTATTAACGATGCTGGTAAAATTGCAGTCAATATACAGAATGCTATGACGCGCTTGACACCATGCATACTTTTGGATTCTGAAACAGGATAAAGAGATAACCTTATATTAATATTTATAAAGATATGTAAGCTATATGGACAATTTACATAATTTGCCATTTGTTTCTTCAGAACGTTCACTCTAGTTCAAAAAATAATTGCTATGAATAACTAAAATCGACGTTAAATGACTCGACCAATTTAACCAGATTGTTTCAGTTTTTCGAAACATTCTTGGGATTGGGTTAAGTGAAATTGTTTATCACATTGTAATATTTTTAAAAAAATTCTCCCTACCGTGAATGCACTCAAATACATACCACGAAAGATCTCGTTGATCCGCGAACAGCACGTAGGCAAACCGTATGCAATTGCGCAACATTTGCTGCCTATGCACGAGATAATAAGTTTTGTGGAACAAAATAACAACGAATGAAATGCAACAATATACGCGCTGACTGTGTGGTGGCTCGTATGGTAAGTTTTACTATATCAGGTGATTAATTACAATGTTGTTCTATATAACGTCAAAACATACCTGTACAAATTGACGAGTTCCTGAATGAAGAATCAAAGTAACTATATTTAGTAATATCACAATCAACAGTCGAGGATTCGACAAATGCCTTATCATATTTTTACTGAAGCACTCTGCTGTTTCGAACTTTCCGCAATACGTAAGGTTAGCAACCGAGATGTACTACGCTACTGCGCGTTTGAATGATCACATTACAAAAATAATACTCAGTGTACCCATTAGTTATGTGTGCGAAACTTGGAATTATTGCTTGTTTCATTACAATCACGTTTTGACTGAATAATCACGAATCAACCGACAAAATACGAATTTTTTGCAAGTGCTCCACTGACAGCTTTTGTTTTCTTAGTAGTTACGTATTTTTCATGCATCAACAAAGCGTAAATTGTTTATTTGGTTCATTTTCTGTGGGATTCTGTCATATCGCAACGTTGGTGTGAGTGTCAACTCCAGTATTTCAAATCACTTGAATCAGCCACAAATATTAGACAACACTGTCAACTTTGTATCGTAACATGAGTAACATAAGGGATGTTTAATGATGGCACCTCATGTACAAATAGGGTTTATTTTTCTGATATTACATGGGTTATTCCTGGGAGGTTATTCTATCAATTCCATACGAAGTAAACATGACCTTTAATATTTGGCTCGACGTAGGAGAAATTTTCAACCATAATGTAATTTTAGAAAAAAAAAATCCCGATTTTGGTGTTAATGGGGCACCCGAAACAATGTTAAATTCTAGGAGATGGTACTGTAGTGGTAGTGGTAGTAAAATCGTAATTTCAACAAGCATTTTGCATATTGACCGGAAAAACTGCTATTAGTTATCTTGTTTTAATATTATTCTAACTTTCTAGTAGTCACTTTTACTATATGCAATCTATTTTTATCAAAAAACTTGATTTTCTCATACAACTCCGTTGACTCAATATAGTAGTACCACATACATAAGACATACGTAACACTCAGGAAGAAATCTTTCAAAAAAGGGGCCGTTCCTAAACCACGTGGTTATATCTTGATCTCTTTTTACACCCCCCGTACTCCCCCGTGGTCTTTTGGCCAACCAAAAATATGAAAAATAAATCAGGACGCTCCATATGGGTCTCAAAATCAGGACATGTCCTGCTAAATCAGGACGGATGGTATCCCTACCGAAGGGCCCTTCACGCTTAGTACTCTTCTACATTAAAATCTGGAGCGATGATATGTGAACTTTTTTATGTGAATGTTTGTTGATGTCCAAGAAACACGTCTAAGTAGAGGTAAAGGTCTTCTGATCATTCATGTGCTTTGATTCTCTAAACTACAAAAAATTAAAAATAATGATGTTCAAAGCTTTTTTGCTCTCGATACATTTCGATTTATCCATTACTCAAAAACGGCCACGAGTGACCGTCGAGATCTGGAGCTATCTTAAAAAAACGGGAAAAATCGACTCAATAAGTATCACCACAGACTAACAGACGTAACACTGGAACCTCGCTCCATCGATCATTTCAAATTTCCAATCGAATAACAGTCATCGCGCGATAACTCCGTCTGGGGCCCTGTCATGCAATCTCATACATATTTTGTAGTTCCCGATTTGACACATGCACGTACGCTAGCGCTATGTCGAAATACAAGATGCAGTGCGAACATAGCAGCAGATGGTGCTAGTGTTAAGGCCCAAACACAATGGATACGTTCGCCACAGACTAACAGACGTAACACTGGAACCTAGCTCCATCGCCACAAAAAACGATCATTTCAAATTTGCAATCGAATAACAGTCATTACGCGATAACGCCGTCTGGGGCGCTGTCATGCAGTCTCATACATATGTTGTAGTTCCCCATTTGACACATGCAGAAACGCTGGCGCTGATGTCGAAATACATGACGCAGCGTGAACACGACAGCAGATGGTGCTAGTGTTACTAACGTAAAGTACTGGAATCATCCGAACGATGATTTTATTGAAAACTTGTTCGAAGTGTTATGTCTGTTAGTCTGTGCGTTCGCGTTGCGTTGACGTTAATTTGACAGAAAATGTATGGGCTAACTGTCAAATTGCCGCAAAGGCAGCCGCAACGTATCTATTGTGTTTAGGCCTTTACTATTGTAAAGTACTGGTTTCATCCAAACGATGGTTTTATGGAAAATTTGTTCGAAGTGTTATCACAGACAAACAGACGTACCACTCCAAACAAAATTTTGAAAAAAATGCGGTTACGATCAACTTGTGCGACACCTACTGGACATATTCCGAAAAAAAAATAAACGTTAAACCACAGACTAACAGACGCAACACTGGAACCTAGGTCCATCGCCACAAAAAACGTTCATTTCAAATTTTCAATCGAATAACAGTCATCGCGCGAAAACGTCGTCTGGGGCGCTGTCATGCAATCTCATACACTAAGACAAAACGCGACAGCTGGCTTCTTATTTTTCTTTTCGTAACGGCCGTCATCCCCGTCGAAATTTTTTCGAACGTTCCATACCGTTGATGCCAGAATGATTATTTTTAACAACTTCTGCAGGTCAATGAAAATAAAACAAATTAAAATTGCAATATATAGGCGAATAATACTTAATTCTTATTTATTATTTTATGTTCAATGAAGCATACTTCTACCACAGACTAACAGACATAACCCGTCGAACAAATTTTCAATAAAATCATCGTTTGGATGATTCCAGTACTTTACTTTAATAACACTAGCACCATCTGCTGTCTTGTTCGCGCTGCGTCATGTATTTCGACATCAGCGCCAGCGTTACTGCATGTGTTAAATGGGGAACTACAAAATATGTATGAGATTGTGTAGCAAACGCATTATTTAGAACTTGACAATATAGTCATTCAGCAACTCATTTAATATTGTTCTTATAAAAGGAATTAGAATAGATTTAATAATCGCAAATAGGTTCCCGTCATAGAGGAGATTGCTACATAAATAATCCCCGACCGACCCTTCGTGCGGGTGCTAGATTAGAAGCAGGTATAGAATTTCTAGATCCGTGCGAGGCCACTAATCGTAAGCGGTCTATTTTCTGTTCTGTTTTCTTAGTCTGTTAGGTTTAGCCAGCGTCAATGACTATGCGAATTATGGACGAGTAATGCTCAAGAAAAGGGCGATAAGTCCTATTATCAGCCGGCGCGTCTGCGTACGCATTATCATCTTATGTAGGGAAATAGGGAATGCAAATCCGGCGCTTTGTAAAACATTGTAACTATCTGAATGAATGTTGTCGTAGGCGCGTGTAAAGAAAGCCGATAACGTTCGGAACCTTTTTCCCGTTCAGGTACCGGATTAGGGGAAGGCAAATTTGACCTGACTAGGCGAATGAAAATTCTGTCGCGTTCTTATTTGTTCCCTTACGAAGATTCGGAGAATCTTCTCTCTCATTTTCTCTTCCATACGTAGGCATAGTTCATAAGATTCGAATTTGTAAATTTTGTATATATACCCGATTTGCTACCAAATAAAATCATACCACTAGCAAATACGAACTCGCACAGATCTTTCTAAATCCGAACGCTAGATTTCAGAGGTTGTCCCTTGTGTGTTCAAGCCTTTCGAATGCGAAAAGGACCTTTGCACACCGGTTAAGATAACCCGAGGAATCTAACCCTTTTAATAGAAAGACGTTCACTATTCTTAACTCCTGAAGTCGACATTTGGTGGCTCCAGAGAGGAGCTAGTTGGTATCGGTCCTTTCTTTCAACCTTGCGACGATTCTTTCTACGGCGATCAACCTTGGAAGTCATCTGATCAACCCTACGAAGCCACAGAAACAATCATCAGAAAGCCGCTACCGCCCTCATTACTCAACGATGAGTTATTTTGTTAACAATCCTAACGGTAGTTGCCGCTTGTGCAAGGAGAAAGATTCTAAGGAAAACATGGTCGCATGTGATGAGTGCGATCGCAGATTTCATTTAAACTGTGGACACCTTAGAAGGCTACCATTACCTGAGGAGCGATGGATTTGTGTTAAATGCACAAACATCGAAATGAGTCTTGCAATAATGCAATGTTTAAAGACTAGCGATACGATATCGCAAAGATTTAAAGACCATGGAGAAACTATGGCAAGAAAGATGTATTCAGTTTATCAAACGAAGACTGAATCATCACAGATTCGCTTTAGTGAAGAAGCAAATCATGTTCCAGCAGAGAACAGGCTAGCAGATCCAGAATGTTTGGATCAACTCACCCGGTACGAGGATGAGTTGGAATATAAAAACCTGCTCAATGACATCCGTAAGACTTCGAATCTAACGGGTTGCTCCAATGCACTAGACAAATTTGTGTCTAGTATAAAGGCCATGAATGAAATTCGCCTATTAAATAATCCTCAGCTGATGGAGGATATTATTGGAAAGTTTTCTTTCGGCATACAAATCTGTTGGACTAAGGAAAAGTCTCAAGTCAAAGACTTAGATGAATTAAACGACTGGCTGAAACCACATGTTGAAGCGCATGCAATGAGGCGGAGATCAAGACAACCGCCAGGAATTCCTATGTGTGCCAGGAAAAACGCACAAGATGAACAGTCACTCAAAGACAAGGATACAACATCTGTTGTAATTTTCGGGAATCGCCAAAGAGTTGATCACCACGAATCTAATCCGAAGCCTTTAAAAGGAAATGAAGAAATATTCAAAGCAGTTAAAAGAATAAACATTTCTGAAGAATCAATAGAACCGCGAAAGGTTCTTGTTAATTCCCCAAAGATTGTGGAAAAGAAACCTGCACGAGCTAATGCCACTAAAGTATGTCCAGTAAAACAAGGCTATCAAGATTGCCAAAAATCAGAGATAAGCTCTCAAAAAGGGAAGCTCAAAAGTAAAAAGAAAGACCCTAAAATTCATCAAGTAAATGAACATAAGGGCATAAAACTCTCATCGAATAATAATAAATTGTTGAGATGTCCTTCGGTTTTAAAACGAAGACCTGGTAACATTATAAAACCGAGAGTATCACCTGCAGATGCCATCAATTCCAAAAACGGAAGATATGCTCCAGGATCACCATGGAAAATTAGGCGCAACAAACCGATAGTAAGCTACAACTACGCTGAAAACAACTTAGACACTATAAAGCAGTGTGTGGCCAGAAATGATGTTTTGAATAACTACGTTACTCGGAAGCAACGATCAGTGGAATTGATAAAAGATCATTTGATATTGAATTTTCGTCGAAATTTTACAATTGTCATGAAGGACAATGTATTCTTTGATGCAGCAATGAAATTTTGGAGCTGCAATGGTTTTAAATGTCCTGAGGAATTTTCCTACGCAGAGAATGCAATAGTTAAACATCATAATGCGGATATAAAACTCGAGAATCATCTTTTGAGCGCGGCTGTCAAGAGCCTCTATGAAAATGGGTTCAATAGTAAAAGCAAATTCCTATCGAATAATATTGAAATGCTAGGATGTATCTCAAGCCCAAAATATTCGTCGGAAATTGCAGAATCACCTAACGACAAGGTGAAACAATTTGGAAAGTTTCCAGACATGCTTTGGAACACGATACGACGAATTGGCCAAAAGGATGAACATATTGGAATATTCAGCTGCAATAGAATATCAACAAGGAAAAAAATGATGCTAGAATCCACTAAATTTAAAACATGTTCAACGCAGGATGAAGATGTTAGCAAGAACGTCATATCGCTAATAAATGTTAAAGTTGATGGAATTCAGGAAAACATCGAAGAAAGGCGCTGGATACAATGCAATGCAAGTTCAGTCGATGAAACTACGAAGAAGGTTATTAAAAAACTTACATGGCATAATAAATCGAGGATTCTCAAACTTGTTAAAACTCGTTGGAAAAAGGTTCAAGAGTTAACTTTTTTGAATCGAAGACGTATAAATTTGAAATCTTCGGCAAAAGAACGAAGTGAATGGAATAAATTGGTGGAACCGTTAAAGGTCAACGGTTGCTAATTTGAATGCTAAAGGAATACTTATGCAACCTTCCGTAAAGGTTGCAAATTTGGATGTTTTGAAGGAAAATAAAGAACAAACCCTAATACATCAAAAATTCATCAAGCTGTCAACAAACTTTGCAAGCGTTTCGTTTTTAAATTGGAGAAACGATGAGACATCAATAAAAATTAAAATCTTCAACATAGAAGTTATAGAAAAAATTATTGAGCGAAAAAAATGATTCTATCGCCGTAGTACATTAAGAAGAATTGAAAGCGACAACAAAAAGCTTCTCATCTGCGGAGAATTTGAAGTAAAATTGTCAGAAGTAACCGAAGTCTGCCTGTGAATTAAAGGCAGTGAAATTATAAGAAGATATCCACAAATATAAAAAGTGCTAGTGATTACACGTTGAAAGGTTGAACTGTATGAAGTTAAGCCAATACCTTCGATGATTATAAAACTAAAGTATTCTATAGATAAACTCGACCCATCGGAATTGCAACAACACGCTTTGAAGACAGTAAACGCTATTGAGGCCGAAATACGATTGAACGTTATTAGAACAGTATTTTGGTCAGCCTCTTAAACAGTTCTTCCGTGGGTAAAAATCTAAGAAGAAGAAGATATATTCGTAAGCTCAATCAACAGGAATTGCTATGAAACTTCCAACTTTAAATTATCTTCCGCACTTCATCGTTTTCAACAAAACAAGTTGCCACCGAAGCCAAGATAAGTTTTCGACGCAGCTGCAAAAGTAAATGGAGTATTTTTGAACTCAATGTTGCTGCCCGGTCCAGATCAACTGACTTCATTATTTGGGACTCTTCTATGAATTTGAGAAGGAAAAATACCTGTATGTGGAGATGTTCCATCAAGTGAAAATACGCCGTGAAGACAAATGCGCAACGTTTCTTATGGCGCGACTGCAACAGTAGTAAAAAACCGGATATTTACGTCATGCAAGTCATGACTTTTTGGCTCGACTTGTTCACCGTACTGCGCGCAAGCTGTAAAAAACCATAACGCAGAGAGATACTTGGAACAGTTTCCTGAAGCCGTAAATGCAATAATAAAACAACATTACGTCGACGATTACGTTGATAGTTTTTGGGATCCAAAAAAGGCAAAGGAGCTTGTACAAAAGGTAACCGAAATTCATCAGGAAGGAGGCTTCCATATTAGAAACTTCTCTTCGAATAATACTGAATTGCTGAGAAGTATACCTGTAACAAGACGGTTATGCGCTGATATAAAACCGTTCGAGGATAAGAAATCTCAAATTGAGAAGGTAAAAGGTGTGTATTGGAACACCAGTAGAGACATGCTAAGTTACCGATTTAATCATAATGATAAAGGAGCAGGAATCTTCAATATTGACGAAATACCTACGAAGAAACAAGTATTATCCTTGCTTATGAGTATTTACGATCCACTGGGTCTAATTTCTCATTTAGTTGTGCATGGTAAGATACTAATGCAGGAACTACACAAATATTCCAAACAATGGGATATACTTGTTCCTGATGAGCTGTATGATCAATGGCTGAACTTCTTACGTAAACTCAAACAAGCGGAAGGCTTATCGATCCCGAGATGCATTCTAACAGAGCACGCTCCGATAAAGTTACATGTTTTCGTTGACACCTCTGAAAAGGCACTTGCAGCTTGTGTATATGCTAGAACTGAAACAAGCTTTGGAATCAATACGCAGTTAATAACAGCTAAAACAAGAGTTGTGTCAATTGAACCACTATCTATTCCACGTCTGGAACTCCATGAGGCAGTCATGGGGACAAGGCTATTAGACGTCGTTCAAAAGGAGATACGTCTGGAAATAAAATCTGCAACATTATGGACAGATTCGAAAACAGTGCTAGCATGGATAACAAATACGAAAAGAAAATATCCATCATACATTAACGTCCGAGTCGGCAAAATATTGGATACCACTGCCAAAGATCAATGGCGTTGGGTATAGTCTGAAAATAATACGGCAGATGAGGCTACTATAGAATATGTCGGAGAAATTAAATGGTATAATGAGCCAAAACACTTCGAATTACGGTTCGACGGTTGAACGTTACCCGGTAATCAACCTGTTACAGAAATAGAAGAAACCTTATTCAACGGCGAGTGTGACCTCGTAAATAAAAACGATTTCTCCGATTGGCGGAGACTACACTACCAAATTTATCATCAGATTTGTAGCAATCATGTTGGTGAATTAAATTTGCATAATTATTCTTTGTCAATTTTCGAATTTATAGCTGATCTACTATAAAGATCATGGTTAGTTGGCTAACCAGGCGCAATTACACCTTGCGTACGAGTTAGCCGTTTGAATATTTGCTCTTCCTTTAGCCTCTCATTCGCGGTGACGCAACCCAAAATCTCAAGCACGAATCTGCGACTTACTTGCTTGTTCTTATTGGTAAAATCCCAGCCAGCGCAGGTCATTAAACTCGAGAAATGAAATGGTTAGATGCATGAATCTAATGGGAAAGGGAGATATAAACTCGGGTTTGAATTTGCCGTGGAAGTTCGTTGTAAAATTTCCGGTTTCAAACCAAATGTCTCGTTTGATCTGAGGGGCAAACCAATCTCGCTTCGATCATTTATAATCGAACTGCGAAAGAAGCCAGAGTGTGTGTTTTTGTGTTGTTCGCGATTTTGTTCGAGGTTTGTGTTAGCGTGAGGTTGTCTTAGATTAGCTAGTTGTTTTAAATTTTGTTTCTTTGATAGGATTAGCGCATGTTAGGAGTAGCTATAAATTTAGTGGAGACTTTGCCAGCAAGTGTGGTGAAAACAAAAGGTAAAGTTTGTCTGGGTTTGGCGGTAACTGTGTAACCTAACCGCGTCGAACAGCCGTTCGACGGCTTTTTACGTTTTATTTAAAAGCGCTTGGCGAAGCCATAAAACCCACCGCCAGCAAAGTACATCCACCCTCCTACCGCACACTTCTGGGACCCACCGTCAGCCAGGACAAGGCCCGTTCCGCCAGCCGCCGCACACTTAGGCGGCCTATGCTGATTCGCTGATCGGACTGATCGGCGCGTGCTGTAGCAGTTATCGACGCCATTGCAGAAACCACGACCGTACCTGGATGGGGCGGTGATTGCAGATTGAACCGATTGCTGTCGGATGCTGAATAAGTAGAAAGGAGAGGTAGTAGCCGCCGATCGAGTGAGTACGAACCATAAAAATCCCTGCGCAGGTTGATATAAACCAGTTAAGCCAAGACCCCCACCTTGAGAGAAGCTTTATGGCGTAGCCATTAGACACTCCACCCACGCACACTATAGGTTAGTGAGCTAGGTATAGATGGCCAAAATTTAGTTAGTAGTAAAACGAAGCATGCTTGTAAATATAATTGTAAAAGTAATATAGTGCGTTTCCCTGTTGTTGAAGTGATGTTTTTGATGATTTAGGTATTCTAAGGTGTCTCACGTCTCGCGTTCGTTCTAGTTTGTTTGTTTTGGTACTCCAGGTGGACTGCCTGGGAAAACAGTCCCCGCACTCTGGTTACGCTAAACTGGGCAGCAATCTGATTGCTCAGAATTGGTCCAGTGAGGAGAATCACGAGTTCGGTGTTTGAGGCTTTAGGATTATTTTCGCGAATTTCTGCGGTAATTTCACGTTGAGTTTAGGATCAAAAGTTGAGACTGAGTACCTTAGTGTAGTGCCTCTGCTTTTTCGTTTCCCCCAGTTTATTACCCTGACCCGCCCTGAGGCGGAGTTTCTGGCCGGGCAAGCCAAGACAGGCAAGTGGTCCTCTTTGAGGTGGCGCTTAAGCCACTTGCTTGAAGATACGGGGAGCGGAACCGCGGATTTGAGAGTGTGGCTTTCCAGCCCGCTACATTTTGGCGCCCAACGTGGGGCCACGTTTTGGGAAAACTTAGTTGTTTTTTTTTAGTATTTATTAGGATTTCTCTGGGAAATAGTTTAGGTTCACATAATTTTTTTCATTTGAAATATTTATTTGCGCTGTCTTGGGTAGTTATATAAACTCTTATGGTGTATTCGTCCCATTTCTTCAAGAATTATTTTCTAAATTAAACATATTCTATACAAAATAAATATTGATTATTGGGAAGTGTGAGTGCTATATTTGCATAATTATTTGGTACCATATTATTTTAATATTATCTTTTGTACTATTTGAATAGTAAAATATCTTGGTAAATTCTATTATCATATAAATTTTGTTTGACATCATTTATTGTTTTACTGATTTAATGGATACTGTCATGAGATTTCCACACGCTGATCACCTCACGAACGAAGAGGTTGATTATGAACTGTTAATTCGCGGTAAGAAAAATGATATGGCTACTGAGCCAGAAGCTAAATATCGCCTTTTGCGGAATCTCTTTCACGACGATATCCGTGAAAAGCGGAACTATCCGTCGCCATACACCATCGACCAGGAGTTTGACTATATCGCGGGTAAGGTCTATGATTTGGAGAAGAAATTGGGTCGCGGCGTGGATGATCGGGTCATGTCCCGGTTGATCCACTACGCTATGCGAGCGGCTAGAAGCCAAGCACCCGATGCTCGCTCGGAGAAAATGCGACGGGAATTGTGTGGCTCCATTCGGGAGGTTTTGAACAGAGCTAATGGGAAAAAGGTTACCGACGAGAAACAGGGTAGGACAAAAGCGTTAGATGCGCGCCGAAACTTGTCGACGGAGTTGGATGACGCAAACGGAGGGGCAGTAGGTGGTTATTCGTTGGAGGAGTTACAACGCGGAATCGGCGAAGCCTTGCGACGTGATCCTTCGAGTGGTGCATACCCGAAGCAACCTCCAGGGAATCGGGATCCAGCCGTAACTCCAAAACAGTCCGAGGACCAGGCACTCCTGGAGCGCATTGCGTGTTTGGAAAGGGAACTGGCGAAGGCACGAATGGAAGGTTCACGCCAGAATGCACCCCCGCGCGTCGAGCGGATAGCCTCAGAGGGTGGTCCGACAAAATTCCAAAAAGCGAGAGAGAAGCCACGGGAACGGCATTCGATGATTTTTCCTCTAGACCTCAACAATCCGTGGGCGGAACAACGCGAGCAAAACCGATGGGACCGTTATGAACCTGAGCGTGTTCGACGCGACTTATCGCGGGATCGTCAGGGAGGTGATATCGGGGTAGACCGGCGGAATCGGGACCGATATTCACCGGATCCAGATCGTGAACGTAGGGAGCATCGCCCCAGACACGATCGTGATGCCAGTGGTCGTCAGAGAGGCGATACCGGGGCAGACCGGAGGGACCGGAACCGGTTTTCGCCAGATCCAGATAGTGGACGCAGGGATCATCGCCTCAGAGTCGAGCGTGAACGCTGGGATTCTAGCGACGACGACAGCTCTCTCGCGGATGATAACGTGTTCAGTCCGCATCGCAGGCGAGATAGCCGAAGGGAGCGGCGAATTAGCGACGCCGAAATTCAAAACGCTGACCGCCGAATGGAAAAGTGGCATTTGACCTTCAGTGGCGATAGTCGGCAACGGCCATTAGAAGATTTTCTCCACAAAATCCGTCGCTTAGCGCATATGGATCGCATTGCGGACGATGTACTTCTGCAACGAATCCATACGATCCTTAGAGGGGAAGCTTATGACTGGTACCTATGCTATTCTGACGAGTTTCTCACTTGGGAGGACTTTGAAGAAAGGATACGGTACATGTACGGTAACCCCAATAAGGACCAAGGGAATCGGCAGCGGATTTACGAACGGAAACAGCATCGGAATGAAACCTTTCTTTCGTTTAAGATGGAGATCGAGCGACTCAACAAATTGTTGACCACACCGTTGGACCAGCACCGTCTCTTCGAGGTGATTTGGGACAACATGCGACCGCATTACCAATCGAAATTGGCCTGCAAGACAGTTCGAGATTTACGAAAGCTCGAATATTATGCTTATCGCATCGATGCGTACGATCCCACCTTTCGACAGAATCGGGATGGACCAGCTCGACCCCCCAATCGAGTCCATCAGATCGAAGTGGAGAATCGTAGCAGCGACGAGTCGTATTCGGAGGCGGAAGAGGTCAATTTTATTGGACGGAAAGGTGAGCAGCGAAGGAAACCTGTTGAGTCAGCCAACCTTCCAGCGGAAACCCGACCAGTGCGGCAGCAACCAGCACACGGAACGGAGCGCTTGGGCCCGTTGTGTTGGAACTGTCGTAAGGCGGGGCATGTCTGGAGACATTGTTCCGAAGAAAAAAGAGTTTTCTGCTACATTTGTGGGAATCCCGGGAAGGTGTCCAGTAACTGCAACATCCACCCGCGAGTTTCTGCAAACAGAAGGTCGGAAAACTAAGTCGGGAATGCAAAAATGGGAACAACCGCATTCCAACTGACAGAGACGTTCCCAATGAAGGTTTTGACGATCTACTCCAGAAAGTGTGTGAGGTGCGAGTTCAGACCGAGAGTTGTCCGCACATTACGGTACACATTTTCGACCAAGTATATGACGCACTGCTAGATTCGGGAGCCAGTGTCAGTGTGACGAACATCCCTGACATTGCTGAACGAAACGGTCTAAAGCTTCAGACCAGTCCTTTGAAAATAGTGACCGCCGATAAAACCGTTCACGAGAGCTTGGGATACGTGCAGCTGCCCGTACGATTTCGAGGGGTGACAAAGGTTCTGCCTATTCTAGTTGTTCCTCAAGTCTCACAGAACCTAATTTTGGGATATAACTTCTGGAGAAAGTTTGGTATTCAGCCAATGATTCAGGGAGATAACGGATTCGAGTTAATCACTGCTATCGAGTCAACAAAACAAGATATTACGCCGGCAGCAGTGAAATCGATCACCACGTTACCCGCCTTGAAACCGATGGGGCCAGATGAGACGCTGGATATTCCGGCGTTGGAATTGCCAGAGCCGTCGAAAACAACCCCCGAAACGGTTGAGACCGAACATGATCTAACGGTAGAGGAGCGGGAAAGTTTGGTGAAAGCCATTAAGATGTTCCCTTGCACGACCGAAAACAGACTGGGGAGAACATCGTTGCTGCAGCATGAAATTGTGCTCCGAGAGGAGGCAAAACCGTGTCGGCAACCGTTGTACCGATGTTCGCCTGCAGTACAGGCGGAGATGGAAGCAGAGTTAGAGAGGTACAAACGGATGGATGCCATTGAAGAATGCACTAGCGAGTGGGCAAGTGCTCTAGTTCCTGTTCGTAAGACGAATGGGAAGTTAAGGGTGTGCTTAGACTCGCGGCGGATCAATGCTTGGACCAAGAAAGATTCCTATCCCATGCGAAACATGGGAGGAATATTCCACCGGCTTGGTAAGGCCAAGTATTATTCCGTTGTGGACCTGAAAGATGCGTATTTCCAAATTCCTTTGAAGGAGGAATGTCGGGATTATACCGCTTTCAGGACCCCACAAGGATTGTTCCGCTTCAAAGTCTGTCCGTTTGGCTTAACTAATGCGCCCTTCACGATGTGTCGCCTCATGGACCGTGTGATAGGCTTCGACCTAGAGCCAAACGTCTTCGTCTACCTAGACGATATCGTCATCGCTACGAAGACGTTTGAGGAGCACGTCCGGCTTCTGCGGATCGTGGCGGAACGCCTAGCTAAAGCCAACCTCACCATCTCGCTCGACAAAAGCCGCTTCTGTCGCAAGCAGGTTACATATTTAGGCTACTTGCTTACCGAAGAAGGCGTAGCCATAGACAATAGTCGAATCGCCCCGATTCTGAACTACGCTCGACCCCGAAATGTGAAGGACATTCGTCGCCTGTTGGGATTAGCCGGATTCTACCAACGTTTCATCCGAGAATACAGTCGGATCGTGGCGCCGATATCCGATCTTCTAAAAAAATCGAGAGCGAAGTTTGTCTGGACTGAGGCAGCTGAAGCCGCCTTCGGGGAGCTAAAAGCTGCGTTAGTTTCAGCACCGATTCTGGGGAATCCAGATTTTTCGCTTCCGTTCTCGATCGAGTCCGATGCTTCGGATAATGCTGTTGGGGCAGCGTTAATCCAACACCACAACAACGTGCCGAAAGTCGTGGCCTACTTCAGCAAAAAGTTGAGTAGTACCCAAAGGAAATATGCGAGTGTCGAGAAGGAATGTTTGGGAGTGCTCTTGGCGATCGAACATTTCCGCCACTTTGTTGAAGGGACCCGTTTTAAGGTGGTCACCGATGCTCGAAGTTTGTTGTGGCTGTTTTCGATTGGGGTTGAATCTGGCAATGCGAAACTGCTTCGTTGGGCTCTAAAAATCCAGTCGTACGACATCGAGCTGGAGTACAGAAAGGGCAAGAGCAATATCCTGGCGGATTGTTTGTCCCGGTCCGTCGAAACTATTTCTGTACAGGCGGTAGATGTCGAACAACAAGATCTGGCCGATAAAATCCAGCAAGAGCCAGCCAAGTACCCAGACTTTCGTGTTGTCAACGGGGAAATCTGGAAGTTCGTGAAGGTGGACGGAAGAGTTGAGGACCCGCGATTCCAGTGGAAACGGTATCCAGCAAAAGCGGAGAGACCCGAGATTGTACGTACGGTTCACGAACGTGCACATTTGGGCTTCGAGAAGACATTGAATGCTGTGAGGGAACGATTCTATTGGCCATACATGAGCAGTGAAGTGAAGCGAATCTGTCAAACCTGCTTAACGTGTCAGATGAGCAAAGCTTCGAACCAGAACACGACACCTCCCATGGCCAATCAGAAGAAGATCGCTCAGTACCCGTGGCAATTTCTCGCGATGGATTATGTCGGCCCTCTGCCAACTTCGGGCAAAAATCGAAATACGTGCCTTCTGGTGGTAACGGACCTATTTTCCAAATTCGTGATCGTGCAGCCCTTCCGACAAGCAACAGCTGAATCGTTAGTCAGCTTCGTGGAGAATTCTCTGTTCCTGCTGTTTGGAGTGCCGGAAGTGATCCTCTCGGACAATGGATCCCAGTTCACCTCTTCGTTATTCAACGATCTGTTGGCCCGTTACCATGTCACACACTGGAGAACGCCCAATTACCACCCCCAGGTGAATGACACGGAAAGGGTTAACAGGGTGATAACGACTGCTATTCGGGCTTGCATCAAGAAGGATCACAAAGAATGGGCGAATAACCTGCAACAGATCGCCAACGCGGTGAGAAACTCTGTCCACGAAGCCACCCACTACACTCCTTACTTTGTCATGTTTGGTCGGAACATGGTATCCGACGGCCGGGAATATCGGCATCTGCGCGACGCTCCAACTCCGAGTAACGACAAGATTGTAGACGAGGAGAGGGAAAAGATGTTAGAAGATGTGCGGAAAAATTTAAAAACCGCTTATGAAAAGCACTCCTCGTACTACAACCTGCGCTCCAATGCGAACTGTCCTACCTACTCGGTCGGTGAGCAGGTGCTCAAAAAGAATACGGAGCAGTCGGACAAAGGGAAAGGGTTTTGCGCCAAGCTGGCACCGAAGTACATTCCAGCGGTGGTAAGGAGGGTTGTAGGGGCACATTGCTACGATCTTGACGATTTAGAAGGGCGAAGACTGGGAATTTACAATTGTAAATTTCTTAAAAAATTGTCTCGTCCTTAGTCTAACGTTTCCACCGTTGCAAAATGTTGATAATTTTTTTTTCCAGCTATGTAACTCTAAGGAGTGACAATATGAAATTGATTTTTTTTTTTCTAAGCTATGCATCTCTACGGAGTGACAAGAATAAAATTTTGTTTTTCAAAGCTATGTAGCTCTACGGAGTAACTTTTTTTTTAATTTTAAAATAAGTGAGGGACCGAATTTCTTTCCGCTTTCTCAATGGTCATTGGGCAAGTTGCTGAATCTGCACAATCAAAGCGGCCTTAAGAGTATTGGCCTCGTAGAATAGAGCATGAAGTTTAAGAAGGAGCTGGGCAATGACCTGTCGAAAGTAGTGGAAACACGAATTAAAAGTGAGCCCAAAGCGATGATTTCGCCGTGGTCGAGTAATGACTCAGTTCTACTAATACTCGCCGCACTAAAATTTTAAGATTGTGTAGAATGGTAACAATTTGTTCCAATTCTCAACCTCATTTTGTTGAAATTCTTCAAACATTTTCAAGCTATGTATCGCTCAATTGAGTCGAGACAACTGAGCCATGATGCGAAAGCTCTGGTGCAGAAACACTGTTCTGCCATTTCGTAAGGAAGCGCACATTAGTGCGGCCCTCACAAAAACATCTATTTACTGGGGGATCCTTGATGCTGAAACGCTCGAGGAACTTTACGAAATGTGTTGAAACAAGAAAATGGCAAGTTTGAACGAAGAAATTGTTCTGAGCTAATGATGCGAAATATTTCATCAAGAATCGTCCACAGACAACGAATTCTTGGTGAGGGTTAGCATCAAACAAGGAGAGTTTCTTCGTTTGACCAGGAAAAACTTCTATAAGACGTTAGACAAAATTAAGGGCAAGGAAAAAACGAGGCGAATGTAAAATTTCCCTTTCGGCGTCAGTAATGTTAGTGTGTGCAACTACATCGAGTCTTAGGTGTAAGTTAGTACCTAACGCTATGTATATTTTTAAATTGTCCTGCTACTTAAATTTATTATTTTGAGTTAGTATGGTCAGTTTAATTTGTAAATAGTAGATTTAATTGCATGTTATTTATTTATTTCTTTATATTTAGAATATAAGTAAATATTTATTTAGATGTTTATATGGTTGCTGAATTAGGGTTAATTTATTTATTTTCTCTATCTGTTATTTATTCATTTGTTTAGTTAGTTAATTATTTATGTTAGTTAACATGGTTTGCTTAAAAATATTGTTAGTTTCTGAAATTTTTGTCTGGTTGAAAAATTTATATCTTGGTAAATTTATAGTTGAAAAATTTTATGGCTCGCTGCCGTCCTGCTAGCAAGCCGCTGCAGCCGTCCTTCGGTGCAAAATTTCATTCCAGTTCTCCGGCTATCCTAAAATTTTAAAAATATTAGTTTATGTTCGAAATCTTACCTGTAATTGGAAGTCATCTTTCCTGTTCACTTTTTCCCTCGATGTCCGGTTCTACCTCAATATTTTCCTCCAGACCCTACTCGTACCCGGGTAGTCTAGTCCGTCCGTCGGGTGCCGATGGGGGCGGTGATATGGCTCTACAAAACATAATTTTATATGGGAGTTCTCTTGTAGTGAACTTCCGTATAAATTATATAAAATTATCATTTTTCTTACCTGTTTTTTCCGATTTACTATCCTGTAGCACAAAACACACTCTTCTTAATCACTGTTTACTTTACGTTTGACGTTTCTATCGCTGCTGTACGGGTGTTCATATGTGTGCGTAATTTAGTGCGGAGCTTTTTATAGCACAGGGTGTTTAATCATTTTTCGTCTGTTTCGTTCTGGTCGATTATGTTCGATGTTAGAAACATTTCGTAAAATGTGTTTGGAGTTATTTATGTCGGTTAATGTTTCATGTTGTCGGATGTAGTCCGGTGTAGAAGCATAACCATTGTATGTTGAGTATTTATGCGAATTGCAGTGGCAGTTTTCTCTGTGACCAATAATTTCGGTGTATGAGTTACTGCTGGGTAAATTAATGTGGGTTATTGCGTTGTGGGCAAAGATTCGTGTTCAGGTGTGTCCTGGGGTGTCTTTGACGTAAACAGAAGGTAGATTTATGTAGGATACCTTTCCAACCGTAGTGTTGGAGTAGTCCTGTATGTGAATGTGCCAATTTATTGTTTTAATTGTTTGGGGTATTTATGAATATTTATGTGGCAGATTTCTCACTAGACGAAGAGTCGTCGTTAGAGTTACTGCTGGGGAATTTTTAATTTGGGGATAATGCGTTTGCCTAATAGAGAGAAGTTTCCAAAGAAGGAAATTCTCTCGAAAAGTAAATAGCATGGGAGTTTTGCTGGGGGTGCCTTTCCAACATAGTGATTGGAGCGGTCCTCTAGTAAAATTGCCTTGGAATATTGGAAGCTCGTTTTAAAAAAATAAAGCGATGCCGTATTTGGGAATAATCTATTTGGGAAATTTAATTGAATCACCGTACAGTACCGAAGGAACGTTACACGCCCATAGTTTGAATTTCTTGGTGAACCTAACATTTTGTAAATATTGTAAATAGTAGCTTAAGTTATGATTGCTTTTTGTAAATATTCTGCACATAATTTTCTTCCAAAATTTTCTCATTTGGTAATTTGTTTCTGTCAGGTTTGCAGTTACGAAAATTTGATTGTACTTCTACAATCAAATTTTCGTAAAACAGACCGGGGTGTTATGTAGCAATCATGTTGGTGAATTAAATTTGCATAATTATTCTTTGTCAATTTTCGAATTTATAGCTGATCTACTATAAAGATCATGGTTAGTTGGCTAACCAGGCGCAATTACACCTTGCGTACGAGTTAGCCGTTTGAATATTTGCTCTTCCTTTAGCCTCTCATTCGCGGTGACGCAACCCAAAATCTCAAGCACGAATCTGCGACTTACTTGCTTGTTCTTATTGGTAAAATCCCAGCCAGCGCAGGTCATTAAACTCGAGAAATGAAATGGTTAGATGCATGAATCTAATGGGAAAGGGAGATATAAACTCGGGTTTGAATTTGCCGTGGAAGTTCGTTGTAAAATTTCCGGTTTCAAACCAAATGTCTCGTTTGATCTGAGGGGCAAACCAATCTCGCTTCGATCATTTATAATCGAACGGCGAAAGAAGCCAGAGTGTGTGTTTTTGTGTTGTTCGCGATTTTGTTCGAGGTTTGTGTTAGCGTGAGGTTGTCTTAGATTAGCTAGTTGTTTTAAATTTTGTTTCTTTGATAGGATTAGCGCATGTTAGGAGTAGCTATAAATTTAGTGGAGACTTTGCCAGCAAGTGTGGTGAAAACAAAAGGTAAAGTTTGTCTGGGTTTGGCGGTAACTGTGTAACCTAACCGCGTCGAACAGCCGTTCGACGGCTTTTTACGTTTTATTTAAAAGCGCTTGGCGAAGCCATAAAACCCACCGCCAGCAAAGTACATCCACCCTCCTACCGCACACTTCTGGGACCCACCGTCAGCCAGGACAAGGCCCGTTCCGCCAGCCGCCGCACACTTAGGCGGCCTATGCTGATTCGCTGATCGGACTGATCGGCGCGTGCTGTAGCAGTTATCGACGCCATTGCAGAAACCACGACCGTACCTGGATGGGGCGGTGATTGCAGATTGAACCGATTGCTGTCGGATGCTGAATAAGTAGAAAGGAGAGGTAGTAGCCGCCGATCGAGTGAGTACGAACCATAAAAATCCCTGCGCAGGTTGATATAAACCAGTTAAGCCAAGACCCCCACCTTGAGAGAAGCTTTATGGCGTAGCCATTAGACACTCCACCCACGCACACTATAGGTTAGTGAGCTAGGTATAGATGGCCAAAATTTAGTTAGTAGTAAAACGAAGCATGCTTGTAAATATAATTGTAAAAGTAATATAGTGCGTTTCCCTGTTGTTGAAGTGATGTTTTTGATGATTTAGGTATTCTAAGGTGTCTCACGTCTCGCGTTCGTTCTAGTTTGTTTGTTTTGGTACTCCAGGTGGACTGCCTGGGAAAACAGTCCCCGCACTCTGGTTACGCTAAACTGGGCAGCAATCTGATTGCTCAGAATTGGTCCAGTGAGGAGAATCACGAGTTCGGTGTTTGAGGCTTTAGGATTATTTTCGCGAATTTCTGCGGTAATTTCTAAATTTCTAAAGAATAAATTTCAAAGCCGCTCATCTGAGGTACATCGAAATACATTGTACAGGAAGGATCCTTCCCAATTAAGTTGAATCCGTTTTTTGACTAATTCGGCGTGATGCGATCAACATAGAGATGGCAGAAAAAACTGTCCACAACATTCAACTATTTGTCTCGATTGGGAAGCCTACGATACTGCCACTGAAAATAGCGATAGCAGCAATGTATATCTACGTTAGATACAGTCATGGCTAATCGTGAATTAAGGAGACCGCCAGAAGACGCTACACGGCTGCGAAACACACCACAGAAGATGAAGTGTAGTAATATGTTAGTAATTTATTTGAACCGTAAATGCAATATGTTTATTTTGAAAAGATGTATAATTTTGTAATAATGCGTAATAGTTTTTTGATAAATCTTAGTAGATTTATGGGGTCCAGAATGTAGCAAACGCATTATTTAGAACTTGACAATATAGTCATTCAGCAACTCATTTAATATTGTTCTTATAAAAGGAATTAGAATAGATTTAATAATCGCAAATAGGTTCCCGTCATAGAGGAGATTGCTACATAAATAATCCCCGACCGACCCTTCGTGCGGGTGCTAGATTAGAAGCAGGTATAGAATTTCTAGATCCGTGCGAGGCCACTAATCGTAAGCGGTCTATTTTCTGTTCTGTTTTCTTAGTCTGTTAGGTTTAGCCAGCGTCAATGACTATGCGAATTATGGACGAGTAATGCTCAAGAAAAGGGCGATAAGTCCTATTATCAGCCGGCGCGTCTGCGTACGCATTATCATCTTATGTAGGGAAATAGGGAATGCAAATCCGGCGCTTTGTAAAACATTGTAACTATCTGAATGAATGTTGTCGTAGGCGCGTGTAAAGAAAGCCGATAACGTTCGGAACCTTTTTCCCGTTCAGGTACCGGATTAGGGGAAGGCAAATTTGACCTGACTAGGCGAATGAAAATTCTGTCGCGTTCTTATTTGTTCCCTTACGAAGATTCGGAGAATCTTCTCTCTCATTTTCTCTTCCATACGTAGGCATAGTTCATAAGATTCGAATTTGTAAATTTTGTATATATACCCGATTTGCTACCAAATAAAATCATACCACTAGCAAATACGAACTCGCACAGATCTTTCTAAATCCGAACGCTAGATTTCAGAGGTTGTCCCTTGTGTGTTTAAGCCTTTCGAATGCGAAAAGGACCTTTGCACACCGGTTAAGATAACCCGAGGAATCTAACCCTTTTAATAGAAAGACGTTCACTATTCTTAACTCCTGAAGTCGACAGATTGCATGACAGCGCCCCAGACGACGTTCTCGCGCGTTGACTGTTATTCGATTGAAAATTTGAAATGAACGTTTTTTGTGGCGATGGAGCTAGGTTCCAGTGTTACGTCTGTTAGTCTGTGCTTCTACTATCAAATTATTTCTTCCTAAGTTTCTTGGTATCCAAATTTTTTCTTCCTAAGTTTCTTGGACTTCAACCGAAATAGTAAAAAACGATTAATCAATGCATTTTTTAAAGTTATAACAGTGAAATACATTACTCGGTTATATCATGTACCTTGCATACTTTTGCATCATTATTTATGAACAATTATAATAGCTAAATTATGACTCTCCAGCATCACTACTTTACAGTGAAAAGGAACCTCGTTGTATTTTCTACGTGACGATTGCGTTATCGGATTCAGCCAATCAGCAGCCGGTTCAAATTGGTTGCATGTAACGGTGACCAGCTGTCGCGTCTTGTCTTAGCTCATACACTAACTCCAAATCATTCTTGAGATTAGACCTTATAATCTTTACGATCAATCACGATTGTAACAATGTTTGAAGTAACGTATCTAATGAAATAGCCGCATGTGCTTGGAATGTATCGCAATCTTGTGTCATATATTTCAGATGTTCTAGGTTCGCCTAATTGTGTTTGATTATGGGTCAGATGATCACCTGTCAACTGTCTTCAGCAACAGGATTTGCCTACATAGCATAGGGTAGAGATGTATGATGTACTATTACTTCCTACGTCAAATATTTACTTTCCTGGTGAAACAACTATCAGAATTTCACCTGCGTCACAATGTTACACTAACAAACTCGGTCCATGGAAGCTTGCCTTCAGATTCTTGAGCATCCCACACTTCCTAATCTTGCCCCACTTGGTCCAACCACCTAGCTCGTTGCGCGCCTCTACGCCTTATACCGGGCTGATTCCAGACGAGCATCATTTTTGCGGAATTGTTGTGCGGAATGTTCACAAAATGTCCCGCCCATTGTACTCAACCAGCTGTTGTGATTTTCGGCCCGCCGTAGAGTTGCACCAGCTCGTGGTTCATTCTTCGCCTTCATAGGCCATCCTTATGAAAGCAAAGCAAAGCCTTTGTGCTACATTCAGATTCGGAACTCGACCTTCTGTTTTATTAAACACAGACTTCGCAGCCAACTGTCAAGTGTACAGGACAATTGGATTGTTTAGCTATATCAGTTTTTTATATCATCTGAAAGATCTGCATTTTCTAAGTAAAACGTGATTTAAAATTTTTTTCTATCGTTGTCCTTCGCTTTTTAAATCACGATTTAAAACTGCTCGAAATCGCTACAATGACAGTTCGCCCATATACCAACTGTCATTGTTGCGATTTAGAGCGAACCTTCATTCTTCATTTAAAAATCGAAGGATAATGATATAAAGTTTTAAAAAATCACGTTTTGCTCAAAAAATTACACTCTTTCAGATGATATATAAAAATCGGAAATCCGTGAATAGCTAAACGACCCAATTGCGGGACTATCGCTACGATCCTATTGACACTAACAGTCTCTCCCGAGCCGAGACTCAAACCTACGACGACTGGCTTGTTAGGCCAGCATCGTACCTCGAGATCAGCTGGGAGGGTCCTTATATACTCCACCATGTCCATGTCCTAAGCACATGTCGTTCGAAAACGGCCCCTCGAGTATTGTCAATGTTCCGTGCGCGTAGAGGACTATCGGTTTTACAAGCGTCTTGTACATGGTGCATTTGGTACAGGGGTGAAGGTTACCAGACCTCAAGGTCTTGTGGAACCCACAGTGAGCACGACTTCCAGCTACGATACGTCTGTGGAATTTTCTGCTGCAGTTGTCTGACGTTTCCAATAATCCGAGGTACACACAGTTAATACAACTTTTTGCTCGCCTCGTCAATGACTGGAGGTGAGACTACACGCTCGTAAATAATAACTCTAAAATGAGTAACATTTGACGCATTTTCGTAAAAAGTGGAACAACTCTAAAATTGAGTAACTCCACAAATACTCAAAACTGAGTAACACTAGGCGTCTTTAAAAATGAGTCATTATTACTCAAAATTTGAGTACGACATTACTCATTTTTTGGGTACAGTTCAGTTTTATTGCTGGCTAGAAATCCGCCACGACCAATAAACGACACCACATATTCATAAATAATTATACCTTGTAATAAAAGTAAACAGTTATAATGCCTTCTGAGGCGCACACAATTGAAAAACATATGTTACAAACTGAAGCACATCATAATCACCTTTCAAAATGGACGTCGTTATATGCGACGTTACTCAGAAAGAAGTCATATGAAGGGAACCCAAAAAGTGAGTCAAAGTTACTCAAAATCAAAAAGGACTTCTACTCATTTTTTGACGTCTACGAACATCGTTCTAAACTGAGTCAGAGTTGCTCAGTTCATGAGTTATTATTTACGAGCGTGTAGTTCTTCTGTAATAGGGCCCAGTCTAATGTGATTGATTCATGTTTTTACATGTTCTACGTAGTTTTATGATTAATATCTCAATTTTAACTTATCAGATATCCATTTTCTCTTTTTGTTTTATGCTGCTTTGTAATAATATCTCAATTATTAATTGGGTTGTTTAGCTATATCTGTTTTTATATCATCTGAAAGAGCTGCATTTTCTAAGCAAAACGTGATTTTCAAAAAAATTGTATCGTTGTACTGCAATTTTTAAATCACGAATTAAAACTGCTCGAAATCGCTACAATGACAGTTCGCCCATGTATCAATATCAACTGTCATTGTAGCGATTTAGAGCGATTTTTATTCTTTATTTGAAAATCGAAGGACAATTGTTGTGATTAAATAAACTAGCAACACAGTCAGTAATAAAAAGTTATTTCCTCCTGTACACACGCGTCGTTATTAAGATCCTCAACATTTTGGCGACGAGGATAGAAATTCGACCAATTCTGCAAAAAGGAAGATTAAATTCGCTCTGGAGGAAACGGTTCCATTTAGTAACTGTGGGGATACGGTGATAAAACGTCGTTTTCATTGAAAATTACGTAGTAACTACGTCAGTGAGTGCACATAACCTCAAAGTTTGCAACACGAGGTAGGACGTAAAAAGGCCAAATAAATGGAAAACAACAAAGCTACATTGCTACCTTTCGATACATCGGATGTTTCGTCAATCGGCACCCGTTGGCGAAGATGGAAGCGATCATTAGAACTGTTTTTAGACGTTAATTGCATCGCTCTTCCTTCTCGAAAAAAGTCGTATCTGCTACATTTTGCTGGAACCCAAGTCCAAGATATATTCTATGATCTGGACAATCATGACGCTGCACCGCCCCAGGGATCCGATGTTTACCGCGAAGCAGTCAAGCTTCTAGATAATTACTTTGCGCCCTTAGCGAGCGTTCCGTACGACCGTTTCGTTTTTCGCAACTTGAAGCAAAAAGAGGACGAATCAAACAATGAAAAAAAAGGATGTATGTTTTCGCTGTGGAAACTCCGGTCATTTTGCGAACGACAAAAGTTGTCCCGCGAGAAACAAATCTTGTGACAAATGTAAAATCGTCGGACACTTTCGTAAAATGTGTAAAACAAAATCGAGCTCAAAACTTTCCACAAAATCAAACAAAAAGAGTGTAATGCAAGTACATCGTTTTGGAGAGGAAAGCAGTGATTCGGATGTCAGCAGCGATTCGGATGATTCAAGCAGCGAGAATAACATTAAGCAGATCTACACTATGGGCTCGAATCACGAAAAAATGACGTGCTTCACAGGCGGAGTTAAAATAAACTGGGTGATAGATTCTGGTGCACACGTAAATGTCATCAGTCGCAAAACATGGAAAGTCTTAAAACGTAACGGTTGCAAGTTCCACGAAGTGGCCAAATTACGAAATCATCTTCGGGTGTACGGAGACGGAAAAATAAAAATTCACCGAGTCATAAAGGCGGTTATTGCAACGCGTACGAAGAGCGTTGAACGGGAAATTTATGTGGTAGATAGCGAAAACGGCGATAATTTGTTGAGTAAGCGAACATCAATGGACCTAGGGGTTCTTGAAATTCATGGCGAAGTTTTTAGCGTTAAAGACAAGGAACCACGGGTGGGAAAATTGAAAAATGTGCAAATAAATATACAACTTAACGGCAGTGTCTTACCGGTACAAAAACCATGCCGACGATTGTCTAATCCGCTACAAGAACTAGTAGAGAAGAAATTAGAAGACCTTATTGACCAAGATGTTATAGAACCAGCTCCTCTTAAAATTACTTGGGCATCTCCTTTAGTGGTAACACCAAAATAAGGTGGAAAAAATGTACGCCTGTGTGTCGACATGAGACGTGCTAACGAAGCTATCATCCCAGAACGTCATCCGTTGCCAACATTCGAGGAAATAATGCCGCACTTGGATGGATGCAAGTATTTTAGCAAAATAGATTTGGTAAAAGCTTTTCATCAAATCGAACTGGCTCCTGCATCACGAGAAATTACTACGTTTGTAACTCCTAACGCGTATTATCGATACAAAAGACTCATTTTTGGCATGAGTTGCGCTGCCGAAATTTTCCAACGGGAAATTGAGCAGGTGTTAAAAGGCCTAAGAGGAGTTAAAGTTTTCATAGATGACATCCTCGTATACGCTAAATCCAAAGAAGAACATGATTCAAAGCTCAAATCCGTTTTAGACAGACTGAGAGCAGCTGGGTTGGCAGTCAATATGAAAAAATGCGAGTTTTGTAAAACGTCCGTTGATTTCATGGGTCACACTTTGTCCGAGAAAGGAATTTTACCAACAAATGATAAAGTGAACGCTATTCAGTCATTTAGGCCTCCCTAGAATTCTGTAGAAATGCGCAGCTTTTTAGGCCTAGTTAATTATGTTGGCAGGTTTATCCCAAAGCTTTCAGACACATCAGCATCGCTGCGAGAAATGACTGTTAAAGGTAATAAGTTTGTTTGGACTAACGAAAGGAAACGTTGCTTCGAGAAAATTAAAGCTACCCTGTCCAACCCCCAGTACCTCGGTTACTATAACCCAAAACATCGGACCACACTTGTTACAGATGCTAGTGACAACGGGCTAGGAGCAGTTTTATTACAGACTTCAAACGGAAGATCTCGTGTTATCAGCTACGCTAGCAAGAGCCTGTCGAAAACAGAGAAAAAGTACTCAACCCTTGATAAGAAGGCATTAGCAATCGCTTGGGCATCGGAACGCTTCCGAATGTACCTCACCGGTCTAGATTTCGTCGTACTCACAGATCATAAGCCGCTAATTAATATTTTTAAAATGACTTCAACTCCCAATCCGCGACAAGAACGGTGGGTGTTAAGGATGCAAGCATTTCGTTACACTATTCGTCACGTTCCTGGTGAAATCAACATAGCAGACCCGCTTTCGAGACTGGCGGAAATTTTGGACAGCAAAACTTTTGATAGAAAATCAGAAGCTGAGTTATGCGCTATAGTGGAGGCAAGTAGACCGGTGGCAGTAGCAATGGCTGAAATTATCCGAACTTCGCGCGAAGATGAAGAAATTCAGAAAGTAAAGGCAGCACTACAGCTTAACAAATGGGATGATACCATTAAAGGATACGCACCGTTTCAAAGCGAGTTGTGTGTCGTCGGTGAAATTTTGCTGCGTAGAAATAAAATTTGTGTACCGCTATGCTTACGCGATGCGATATTATGCTTGGCACATACCGGTCATCCTGGTCGCGAAAAGATGAAGCGAAGGTTGAGAGTCGCAGTTTGGTGGCCCGGTATCGATACAGCAGCCGAGAAAATATGCAAAGAATGTTTCGAATGTCAGCTTGTTGGTCAGTGCGATAAACCTGAACCGCTACGCGTTCGTGAATTACCTACAACTGCTTGGTATCACCTCTCTGGTGACTTTCTAGGGCCCCTACCTGACGGTTTCTTTGTATTTGTTCTAATCGATTTGTATAGTCGCTTTGTGGTGGCAGAACCTATGAAATCAACTACATCAGGCGATGTCATTCGTTTTCTAAAAATGATATTTACTAGAATGGGACTACCAAATATATTGACCTTTGATAATGCGAAAAACTTCTCTAGTTTGGAGCTTCAGGATTATTGCGTGGACAACGGTATTAGACTAACTCATACTATCCCCTATTGGCCAAGTGCAAACGGGGAAGTTGAGCGTCAGAACAGGTCTTTCCTCAAAGTGATCAAAATAAGTAAACACCAAGGCAGAGACTGGAAAGAAGCTCTCCAGGAATATTTATACATGTACTCTCTAACACCGTATTCCATAACAGGAGTAGCGCCCGCGCAATTGATGTTTGGTAGGAGATTTCGGGACGTGATCCCGCATTTTCAGCCTGATGCCAATGACGACGAACAACTGCGAGATCGAGATAAGGTGTGTAAATATCAGGCAAAAACAGTGAGAGACAAGAAAGTCGGGGCAAAAGAGTCATCAGTAGTAGTCGGAGACGAAGTATTGATGAAAAACTTGATTCCACAGAACAAGGTGTCCACAGGATTCCTTCCGAGTCCAGCAACAGTGGTCGGGTGTTATGGAAACAGTGTGACACTTCAAACAGTAAAGGGACAAATCGTCAAGCGGAACACATCCCATGTGAAGAACCTATTACGTCCGCTATCCAATGAACAAGTATCAGCAGAACTCGGCAATTGCGACGAGACAGCTAGAACTACGAATAACGGAGAGTCAATGTTACCGCAACGACCCCGCAGAGATGTGTCGCGCCCTAAACGTTTTGATGATTATTCTCTTGACTAGTTACTCGATATACTGCTTAAATTTATCATAAACTTTCAATTAAAGGATAAGAGATATGTTGTGATTAAATAAACTAGCAAAACAGTCAGTAATAAAAAGTTATTTCCTCCTGTACACACGCGTCGTTATTAAGATCCTCAACAACAATGATATAAAATTTTAAAAAATCACGTTTTGCTCAGAAAATTGACCTCTTTCAGCTGATATATACAAATCAAAAATCCGTGAATAGCTAAACAACCCTACTTATTACTTTTGCTTTGTTCAAATAATTTCTTAATTTTTTTCGACTTTCTAAATCTTCCTAATTCAACAACCCAAGAAATGATTTTCAGGATTTTTACACTCATTACGACATCCAGAGAAGTTCTTTGCTGTTTTGTGGCAGTCGTGCCTGTTTTTTCACCCGTTCAATCCAGCACTAGATCTTTCAATCAACGATTTGTCAGCTTAACGAAATATTGAAAACGTGCTGTTTGCATTTGCGGCTCCAGGGTGGGAGTGTCTTTCCGGGAATGGCTGGCCGAGATACTTTTTGAAGTAAAAAGGGAGATAACAACGCCATAGTGGATAAACTGAGAACGTTTTTAGAAGTAGCACTTTGGAGTTTAAATTCTCCTTGAACTATAAATAATACTGTGTGATGTATTACACTAGAAATTAAATTAACTAATAAAGGTGAAGCGGCTAAAGCCGCCAGTGGTTATTTGTGTGCGGCATGGAAAGTAAAAGCGCTGCTTGTGTGCAAGAAAACACCATACCATGTGAAATAGGATTATTAGAAAAAGGAGATAACTAATGATTTGTCATTAGTAAGTGAAATGATGCTGGAAAGCGTTATGGTATTATGACCATGATCAAAACAGTGCTTAGAGCCGTATCATGCCTCTAATTACTTCGGTGGTCATATAAAGTATCCAGGTCGCCATAAGCCACATGCGGACCTATTCCGGACGTGTTCTGGATACTCCGACCCAAAATCCATCAAACGACTTGAATTCCAAAAAGAAGTCCATTAGTAGCCAAATGTAGAGCCTTAAAGTTATCATAGGCCACTTTAAAAGTAAAAAATATGATGGAAAAACTGTTCGGGTCGATTTTAGCAACATAAAAAATTTAAACGTGTTACCAAAATCGAACAGGGCCTGTATTTCATTCAATAATTTCTGAGCAAAGTCGCCGCGAATTTTGAATACCTTCGGTTTTACTAACTGCGAATTTTTAACTTTTTTGCCGTGGATTGCCATCATCACGCATAACTAAATTGCTTTTTACGTATATTATTTTGATTTCCCTTTCATATTTGTTCATTTTACATAACAAAAATAAAGAAAGTAAAACCCATAAAACCTTGAAATCTTAACCAAGTTGTTGGGAAAAATTAGATTTTTCATACGAGCCTAAAATCATTGAGAAGAAAATTGAGTAACATTATTTTCACATTTTAGCTTGTTAAATGTAACAACGACACATCGAATCGTAATAAATTTCAATAGTTAGTTAGACCAACTTTGTTAAAACTAACCTAGCGGTTGCTAAATAAATCGCGTGGATTTATTTTAACAACAGACACACAGGCATTTGCTAGGTTTTCGGAGAAGAGTGTATTGGTGGATTTGACTCTACTCTGCGTTGCTTAATTAAAATGCTGGTTTCTGGAGTATATTATTATGGCTTAAAGGCAAGAGATTTTCATGTAACGCTAATTTTATCTACCTCCCTTGTTCTATGTAATATTTCGTAATGTTAGAATGTTATCCTTCTCCCCCTAGGAGCATTACGAAATTTATGGATTCCACCTAAGTTCCAATCTTTATAAATGTTTTTTTTGAAGTAGAATACTTCTCTCAGGAAGTTCGGCTACATAGGGATGTTAAATGAAAATCTAAAACCGAAAAAAGTGAAAAATATGTCCAATTTCAAATGCTTATAAATCGGTTAGTATTCGATGGATTTCCTTCGCTCTTGCAGCAATAGATTGGAAAATCTTCTAAGATTCTTCCCAAAATAAGATAATTGTAATTTTATTATTCACACTATTGTACTATTGAAAATAGTCAAGCCTTGTCAAAACGAAAAATTCGACCTCTGATTGGTCGTTATATGCTTGCTTCCTAAGCACGGTCGACAGGATCATATACCTTGCAATTGAAAACATGCTATTTGGCCTATATAAGAGCCTGTTTCAGCCTGAGCCGCTCATAATAGTTCTAGACTGCGACAACAGTAGTCGTCCTTCCTTAACAGCAGCACTAGCCCTGTGATTGGTCACCACGTCTCAGGAGCAGCGCGGTTTTTCTCAGCGTGTGTCGCCAGACAGCCATTATTCCCCCCGTGTTGGGGCAGCATGAAGATTGCCATCAGGAAATCCAATTTTGGAAATCAAAATGCCTTTTTGAAGGCAAATAAACAAGTCATTGAAAGTTAATAATTTTTGTCAACGCAAGCAAGTATTCTGTGTTGCATCCTAGCAAATTGAATTTGTCGCACCCGTCTAATTTACTGAATGTGAAATAGCTTCCACAGTGCATGTTGTCCGTGTATCTTAATTCCCTCAATGTTAGGGCAGCTCAAAGGTTGTAATTAGCAACCGATTTTGAACCGCAACATGCTTTTTTCAAGGCAAATAAAAAAATAATTGAAGGTTAATAATTTTCTGGCATCAACACAGGCAGACATTCTGTGCGGGATGCAATCAAATTCTGTTATAGTTGTCTAATTTTCACTTTATTTAGTAAACCCCCCACTGTAGGGGCAGCGCAAAGGCTGCGATCAGCATAACCGACATTGAATAATAAACTGCCCTGTTAGTACGCATTCACGAAAGCAGTTAGTTCGACTATGCAGAGCTAATATGAAGTCGATTCAATCAATCAGCATAAACAGAATTTCGTCGTCTCCCAGCTGCCAAGTTGCAACATGATGCAACACGCAACAGCGAGCAAACGAAATCGCTTGATGTTACAAACCGCAATAAGATACGGGTTAAAACCGTTGCGTGTGTGAGAGCACCATCGGTGTTTATTCGCTGGATACACTATCGACTGTCTACTGAACGCAATAATCTGCTTACATGCGACACGGGGACGGGAACATTTTCTTCAACCAAGCTGCACAACACGACACAAAACATGTTATTTTGTTGCTTCAATAAGAGTGCTATCGGTCCGGCTCGACAAAAAATCATTTTTGTGCATCCGTGCTACGAAACTGAGGAAAAACTTTAGAAACTGAAAAAAGAGGTGGAGCTTATCAAATGATCGCTCTGAGCCAGAATGAAGTCACACATATTTTTCAAGTTATATCATTCCACCACGTACGAAAAATAATTCATTCCTATTTTCATCCCTATATAAGAGCCTGTTTTAGTCGAAGCCGCTCATAATAGTTCTGAACAGCGACGACAGAAGTCCTCCTTTAGCAGCAGCGGGAGCGAGCAGTGGGTACCATCGATAGCGGATAGCGGCCACAACTGTGGCATGGCTGCGGATAAGCGTAGCAGTTTCAGCGGATCTCACCATCGATAGCAGCAGGGCCAGCAGATGCAGGTACAGCGGATACCAATGGCGGCCACAACTGTGGCATGGCTACGGATAGCGTTGCAGTTGCTCAGCAGTTGGGCCAGCGTATAGCGGCCACAACTGTGGCATGGCTATGCATAGCGTAACTGTTGCAGCGGGAATATCAGCATCGATAGTAGCAGGGTCAGCTGATGCAACAGACACTCCCTTCACTAAAATGCTGTTTCAGTGTGGTAGCGGGAAGCATCAGCAGCAGGCTTGCATGAAGTGAATACATCAGCCAGCAACTTTCTCTAAGGCCTCTGCCATAGTAGACGCGAAAAGCGGTGCGAACCGATTCGCTCGGCCGTAGGTTAATGTACAGCTCTACTGATGGCTGTACATTAACCTACAGCCGAGCGAATCGGTTCGAGTCGCTTTTCGCGTCTATTATGGCAGAGGCCTAATGGGAAAGTTGTATCATTTTGTTCAGAAGAATATTATTGTAGGTAATATTACAGAGATCCGATTTTGAATTGAGCAATTGTTCTTTTGAGAACAAATAAAACACTTATTTGAAGAGTTAATAACTTTTGATACCAATGGCAGTATAGTGACAGCCTCAGCGGTAGATGCAGATGCAGCCGGTACTTCCCTGAGGCCGATGTAAAGGTAAATGGGAGCAGTACGGCGAAACAGTTCGGGTTATGCTTAGACGCGCGTCATTTTTCGTTGTTGATATTCTCCACATGAAACGACGCGCTTTCGTATGATAGCGGTGGTATTAGCGGTAGATGCATTTGCCTACACTTCCTCCAGTAAAGCCGTGTCTAGTTTTCAATGTGAAAACACCTTTCTCATTGTGTTGACCGTGCGCCTTAGTCCTCACTATCAAGGTAACACAGATATGTAAGATAAACACTACATCCTATGATAAATTGAACAATTGTCCTTTTAAGGACAACAAATGAATTAATGAAGATTTAATTTTGAATTAGAATACTTCTCTCAGGAAGTTCGGCTACATAGGGATGTGAAATGAAAATCTAAAACTGAAAAAAGTGAGAAAAATATTTTTTTCCTTCGTTTTTGCAGCAATCGATTTGAAAATCTTCTAAGATAGGAAAAAAAAAATATTGCAATTTTATCATTCGACCTATTGTACTATTGAAAACTCTTAAGCCTTGTCAAAACACAAAATTCGACCTCTGATTAGTCGTTATACCGCGCTTTCCCAAGCACGGTCGGCAGAGTTATGGACCTAGTAAATTGGGAATGCATTATTTGGCCTATATAAGAGCTTCATCAGATAATAAACAAACATTTCATCGGATATTAAATTGAACAACTGAAATTTGAAGAACACAAATGATTATTTGAAGAGTTAATATTTTATTCGTTTTGCGCTATAATCCAAAGTTAATTATCTTCATCTACATGCATACTCTGACTATTATTACGTGTTTGCGTCGCTTAGCGTTTGGCTACGGTCATGCAGAACGCAAATAACGGCGCGATGCGATTCGGCAAGACGAAATCTGTTGGAATGTATAGCTCTACTTCGCCTTAAAAAGATCTGTACATTTCACCACGGTAAGGCGAATCGCATCGCGCCGGCATTCGCGTTCTGCATAACCGTAGCCTTTGTTCCGTTCCCGTTCAATGATGTTGTATTAAATGTGCATATTACAATTCGGCAGCACTTCAACTCCTCATTTGCACAAAATTTAAAAATATTCAATGAACTTCATTCAAAATATCAGACAAAAAGAAATTACAATACTGCCAATGAACGGTCAACGTTTATTTACTAGAAAAAATGACTGACACGCAAGCAGCCGGGTTATCTTTCTTGTAAAAGTATTCTACTTCAACCTTGCGGTCGTGGCTTTGCATACAACCTTCTTGTGATTTTTTCTGATTCTAGTTTGATTCTAGCATAGATAGATTTCTTTAATTTTGAATGAATACCCACTGTAAATACACGAATGGAGATCTTCTGTGTGTTAGCTATCTCGCCAACGTTATTAACCTTCTAGTGCCCAGTGCCGCCTTTAGACGGTCTTCAGTTAAACCTCTGAAAAGCTTCAATAAGAACTTAAAAAATGTTTATAAAGCTTCATAGTGATTTTTTCGAAGTCCTTCTAAAAATTAATTTAGTCACTAGAGGGTACATTTACTTACGAGAGGCAATTGTTATGATATCCAAATATATTTTTCATTGATAAATGTGTTAGATCAGTTAAAAATGTATTCTCATCATCTAATTTCTGTTTTCTTTGATAAGAGACAAACAATACATAAATAAATGAAATTTCTACTAGCTAAGGGCTAAGTTCTAAAGTATTTTGCAAAACAACTAACAAATCAGAATACTTACTGTTAAGTCTTTGTAGTGAATTGTATTTGTACGTATGGTAGTAAGCAACATGGTCCACCTGTACGGTGTTCTTTGGTCGATCAGATTTTGCCATTTTATCCGAATCAGGTTGACGTTATTCTCTTGCATCAATCTGTTAGATTGCTTGTAAACGGTCAAAACTACTTCATGAGATAAAGATGCGCCACTCACATTACATTGAAATTGTTTGACTGTTCCTCATTGTTTTAATCTTCTCATATGAGATAGTCTATCCAATCACTAAGATGCACTGTTGTTGCTTGAAAAGATACACAATTATCAAGTGTTTGAACATCCAGATTTAAATGGAAGGATCGTGTATTTAGATACAGGATTGTCTGGCATATACCAATAACTATCAGTGCAAGCAATTCTGTAGATGTACAGTGCGCCACTAGCCTATCAAACTGCTGAGTGATTTCAATCTCAGTCGCTGCAGAATGTTTTGTCTGTACTGTAAATCGTCGAGATCAGAATGACTACTAATATCAGAAGGATCGCCGCATCACACACCCAACAATTGTTGCACTTTTTTTTAAATGATTTACTGTAGCTAAAAAAAGATTACGTATATACACAAAAACAGTGATTAGGTTGAATACACATGCTCTTCGGCTCATAGTCAGACTGATAAAGACTTTACAACCTCCATATTTACAATCATCAAAGCAATCCGTGCGCCTGAATGAAGTTGAGGAAAAGATTTTTGTTCGCTCGTTTCGGTAAACCAAACTGGCTTTGAATTTATTTTGACATCAAATCGAATTCGTGACTCAATCACACATTGTTTTCAAAGCATCCATTGACCCTTGGCGACTCCTCTGTCTTGCGAGAGCAGCGGTGAAAATCCAATTCACCTTGAATAAAAACCAGATTTCAATTTCTGAACGGAGCTCACCGCATTGTGGTAGAACAACACGTGTTCCGCACCACGTATCAATGTATCAGTTTCAGGGCTGATTCAAGTGTCTTGTTTTAAAAAATGCTGTGTATTTGATATGTATATGAAGCAATTAAAATAATAAATCCATTGAATATGGAATCGATTGAGCTATGACCAGTTTTTCTATAGCGAAGATAGCGTTTACATTATCATAGTTTTATTGTTATTCAGATATCAATTTAAATGACTTTTTGCATTTCCATCTTAAATCTTATTGTTCATTGTATTTGTGAGGTTCAGATTAACTTATTGTTATTTTACTGAAACGAGTTATACATGACTGAAGACTATGAGTTAAACTTCCTGAAAACATAACCGTTCATTTCTAAAAACGTTAAGTGTCATTCGTATTTGTGTTCGGCCCTCATGAAGGGGACTGTGGGGTTTGTCAAGAGACCAGATTTTTAATCTTCCTGATTTTACTATTCGCTCTGACGGAGTTACGGTGCTGCCACCTTCAATTTGTTTACTCTATGAGTGCAGTGATTTGCTATGAGTGTGTGATTTAAATGATAATGAAATTCGTTGTAATAAACT